>NW_026055972.1:0-679986 GCF_023758025.1 Alternaria triticimaculans
GAGGGGGGGAGGGGAAGGCAGGTGAGGTTGGTGGGCTGTGTGGGTGGTGGGGAGGGGAGGGAGAGGGTTGGGGTTGAGGATGGTGGTGGTGGGGGTGCGTAGTTGGATATGGATATGGATGTTAGAATGGATATGTTGGATATGCGTGTTGCGAAGGAAATGTTCGTGGGATTCGATTTCGGGTATTCAGTCAGCCAGAGAGCGGGTGTTGCTGCTGTCATGCTGAGGGAGCTGGACGGGATTGCGTACGCCATCTCTTCTGTCAGTGTGCGGAAGGGGTCTTTGTAACGTTCACAATTTGGGTTTTTGTGCGCGAGGAAATGTTTTTTCGTACTCCACTATTGCGGACGTTGTGTGGTAGCGATTTGGGATTCGCACCACTGAGGCGGCTTGTGATACGAAGCCACCTCGCTACTTGCAGAAAACGGATACAGCGATGAGGTTTTGTGATTGTGTCGTGTGATTGGTTTGGAATGTACGTCGTCTATTGGATAGCTTACATAGTCACGCGTCCTCATACGACTACCGCTAGTGCGATATCATACTCAACAGCATATTGCCTCAAGCTCCAAACGACGCCCACCTTATCCGCCTCAGCCTTTAATCCCTCCCATCACCGAAAGCCTACTATAAACCGTTACATCGTCCCTAAACGCTTTCTGACCTACCCATAGATCTGTTAGCCTATTCTGTTCAACCAGCAATTCCCAATTCGGGAGAACTAACCTGTCAAACACCGTTCCACAACCCCAATCCAAAGATCCCTCCCTTTCACCCTCGCCTCCTCCTCCCCCCAACCCCCTATCTCCCTCAAAAAGGCTTCTTTCTCCCGCATCGTCATCCCATCTTTCATCTCACTCAGCGTCTCGGTGCTTGTCCGCGTGGTCACAATGACAGCGCCTGATTTGGGTAAACGCGCATACATCTGCGTTTCTGTACGCACGAGCAATTCAGAGGGATGCAGATCAGCTATGTGGCCAGCGAAAAAGTCCATGGGGCGA
Source organism: Alternaria triticimaculans (assembly GCF_023758025.1). Taxonomy (NCBI): domain Eukaryota; kingdom Fungi; phylum Ascomycota; class Dothideomycetes; order Pleosporales; family Pleosporaceae; genus Alternaria; species Alternaria triticimaculans. Next base: position 1,002 of record NW_026055972.1, read on the forward strand.
GGGATGTGGAGTGTTGAGGCTAGAGTGGCGCGGAGGGGCCGGGTTTGGATGAAGATTTGCGTGTGGGATAGGGGGCCGGTGGAGGAGTAAGGGGAGAGTGTTGGGAGGGTGAGTTTGAGGATTGAGGGGAGGTCTGTGATATGTGTGTTAGCTTGAGTTTTACAACTATTTTTCAGAGAAGGAGGAGGGAAAGGAATACATACCAGACCAAGGCCTCATACCCGGTTTCCCCCCCTCCTTCCCCTCCCCACCCACCAACACATCAACCGTCTTCCCCATATACGGACTTACAACATACCCGCTCGGAAACAGCGTCGTAGCAGCCTGTAAATACCAATTCAACGTACTCTCACTCCTGCCCCAAACCATGAAATCCTCCGCACATAACCGCGCACACACCTCCAACGGATGACACTCCAGGCCATGCTCTATTTCGAAATCCTCTCTTGTAAGCTCATTCAGCACATGCTTCCTGCGCGTCTTCGTCAGGAAACGGAATTGGTGCGGATACATGTCCACGAGGAAAGACGTGACTTCCTGCAGGAGTTCGCGACATGCGCGTTCGCCCTCGGGCGTGACGTGGATGCAGGAGGAGCGGTTGCGCAAGAGGAGGTGGGTGCGCGCGGCGTGGTATTCGATGTATTGGGGGGAGATGGTGAGCCAGTTGCTGCGGGGTGTGGGTGTGAGACCGAAGTGTGAAGGGGTGAGGGTGTTGGAATAGTTGGTGGTGGATTCGATGGGCCGGTTTGTAAGGGGGACGTCTGGGAAGTAGTCGCCTGTTCCGCAGTCGTCGGCGTCGAAGGCCGGCATAAGGGAGATGCGGCGTTCTTCGGCTAGGTAGGCTCGTGTTTGGGGGTTTGTGAATGAGCGTAGGTCTGAGATGTCTGAGATGTCTTGGAGGTTGACTGTTGTTGTTGCTGTGGACAGGTTTCGGGGGAAGAACGCGGTGCTGTGTGCTATGGTCTCTGTCGGCGCTGATAACGAGTCGTGGGTGAAGACGGTCATGCGCCGCTTCCTTAGGGTTTCAGCGCTTGTACCGAGCTCGTTGTGTTTGCTGTGGATCGGCGCCGCATGGTGGTCTTCTTCTTGGGGTTCATTCCTGATCACGATGAACTTCTCTGGGGCGGGGCCGAGGGCGCCTTTGTAGAACCAAAGCCGTACTGCGGCAGTGCCTATGAAGAAGAAGTAGCAGCAGATGCCGACAACGAGAACGAGAAGGACATATAGGGGTATCGGTCCGGGTTGTTGCAGGTGTAGCGGGCCTGCTGCCATGTCGAGCAGCTGGATAGATAAGAATGTAATCGCACTGTGGACTTTGAGTGGCGGAATTGTGTACAAGTCCAGATTGCCATTGCTGAGGCAGAAGGTGCGGTGACATGTTTTCGAACCTTCGGTACTGTGGCAATGTGAATGATGTGCACCTGAATTCGAAATTGAATGCTGTAGTTTCTTCACAGTAACGCTTGCCAGCATTAGCCATGTCGATAAATGGGCAAGAACAAACGATACCCTTTCGTTTCGATCGTCCTCAGTGTCAGTGTGTGCCGTGTAAAGTAAGGGAACCCAAAGAACAGGAAAGCATGGGAAAATTGGAGATGAAACAAAGAATTGGGTATCGTGTTGCTTGGCTATGTAAAGTAAACAATCAGCGGGACGCCGTACTCCAGCATGTTCTCCTCCGTGTGTCAAAATTGACCCATTGGTATGAATTCGCGTGAAACAAAAAGCATCAGAAGAGCATAGCCACACCCATCCCGAACCATACGAAGAAGCTCGCCCAAGATGAGCTCCTTCGTGACCCATAACATTCATAAACTGGACATCCAACTCTTACTCGATCTTAGGCAAAGCATCGATCTTCGCATACAGCTCCTGCGCATCCTCGAAGATATACCAGATATCTTTAGGTACACCCTTGAACGCCTTCTCGAATCGTTCCGGGTCGTTCTTCCTGCCCTCGTCCATCTCCGCTACACCCGTGACTTTCCTGATGTAAATAGCGCCGATCCAGTTCTTGCCAAACTTGCGGTAGGCTTCGCCGTAGGATTCAGGGTCTGTTTGAGTCGAGTCGCCGATGAGGATGAATTTGCGTTTGGGGAACCATCCGTGGACCTTCTCGATGCGATCAACTTTGTAGGCCTCAGTGCCCTGAGTCAAGTTTGCGAGGAAGCCGGCAAGATTCATCCAGCTGGCATCGCGTAGGATCATGGTGCCGTTGGGGTAGTATTGTTCGCGGAACTTGCGGAGGAATGGGTAGAGGTTGTATGGTGATGCAGAGAGATACCAAAAGGGAGGGTTGTCGAGCTTTTGTACAATGTGCCTGTAGAGTTCTGGCATACCCTTGATAGGCTCTGGCTCTTCGGCGAAGGTGGTGGTTAGGATACCGACGGGTGACGATGTTAAAGTCTTCTTGATCGTGTCGTCCACGTCGGACAGAATGGCCCAGCCCTTGGGTTTGGCGAATGTGATGTTGAACGGCGTTGCATCGGCGTTGACGGCCTTGAACTTGTTGACTTGGCCTTCCTTGTAGTCGTTCCCTGGGATAGCCAAGACATCGGAGCTGATGCCGTCGCGTCCGCTGGGACCCAGTCTGGTGTTAATGCCGAGAAGGTCAATTTGGACGGCATGTGCGGGAAGAATCTGGTCCGCAAAAGGCTGGAGCCTCTGCGCGACGGTTGCCCTGGCTTGCTCGTCGTCTGCTAAGCCGATCTTCTCACTGACCCATGCGACGATCTTGGAGAGATCCTTGCCACTGTTCTTGACAAAATAGGCAGCGACGAACTCGGCATTCCACCTTCCTAGGCGATTCTGATATGCGGTAGTGTCCAAGATCCACACATAGTCGGTCTCTGGGTTGACGTTGTTGTAGAAGGGGTTCTTGCGACCAAAATATGACGAAAGGTTGTCCTTGAGGGAGAAGCTGAAACGGCTGGTGAGTTTGGGCATGTCTGCTTCAAATGCGGCGAAGCCTGAGTTTTCTCTGGTGATGCGGTCTTGTTCGGTTTCTTCGGTGCGCATTCGAGCACGGCCAGCCATGGCGGAAGCGGATTCGGGAGCCATTTTGTATGATGGTAATGTTAGACAAAGGCGCGGGTGCCTGGTGGGTTGGTGAGGTCAGGAGGTGGGTGTATTGCACGGGACAAAGGGAGGCGAGGGCCATGGTCGAGGTCATATACTTTGTGCCTGGCACTTGACCAGGACTTGACGAGTGGCTGTTGCGGTGTCTCAGGAATGGCCCAGTGTGCATGAGGGATGACGTTTAGCCAAGCCATGGCTCCGCATCCTGTAGGAATGATCGCTTGCCGAGCGCGCCGATCCTTGAACCTTGTCGGCGTATCGCCTCAAGTTGGGAGTGACAACTCAGCAGCTGAGCGAGATGTTGAAGCGCAAGCTGTTTGTGACCTCACAAGAAACGTTTCCTCCTACTTTGGACCTCTGCTCGAAATTGCGCCCTCAAGGTAAAGGTAGTTGTTTGAATTACGAGCCTTCCAGAACGGGGGTATGCTCCAAAGTACAAATTGACCCAAACGAGCTTCTTCGTCTTTCAGCTGGTGTTGCAAGTACAGGTAGCCACACTGCAGGCGGAGAATAATGTGATGGTCTAGCAACACGCTATCGCCAGACAAAGCAAAGCACTCCGCGACACTTTGAAGGCAGTCGCAGCCTCCAGCACTAGCAGCGGAGTAGTGCAGTCGCAGCAGGCTGCAGCAGATGGGTGCTTCTCATCGTGCCAATGCTAGCGGAGTGACGTAACCACACTCAAGCAATCTTGGGTCAGTTCACGGGTGTGAGTCTTGATATCTGCAGGTACGCGTGACGGTCAATGCTCTTGCGCTCAGATGGGGCATCGCTGACAGTGTCGGTTGATGAAAGCCATGCTTGGCTGTGCCAGACTTTTTCGAGAATGAGATGGGATCGGGTGCTACTGAGGAGTCATGCTGCGACGTGATGTTGACGTATCTTGCAGCATACAGTCGCGTTGGAACGGCTATATCGGTACTGTGCTCAAACTCGTCACCGTCATACCTCGCTCGGCGACAAAGGAAATTATTATCATCGCTGCCCTGGTTTGGTTCTGTGTTCAACCGCCTTCGGTCTCCTCATCTAGGTGTCGCCCGTCGAATAGGCGCGAAATGGTATCACGCGGCGGTGCCACAGGCTAGGAACCCGGTCATGTGCTACAGTGTCGACGTATTCTGCGATGGCCCCAAGGTGGATGAACGGAAAGGGTCCGATTAACGCAGACTACGGGCCAGTGGGGTCTGCAGGTAAAGGCCGATGGCAGGTCTTGGCACAGCCTACGCCATCCAGGACGCGTAGATGTGCCGAAGGAGAGGAGCAGATGGGAGAACAGCACTGAGATGGGTGCAGCGTCGCCACACGTTATACGCGGCTGTTTACGTCGGCCGTCGTGCTTTGCGAGTCTGTCATGGCTTGGCGACAAGAGGCGCAGCCCTACCTAGGTAACCGTCCGTCCGCGCGAGGAAGGCGCGTTGGAGGCCTCGATCAACACCTCGATAGTACCGCATCTGCCTCCTTTACGCTTACGCCCCGGCCTCGCGACTCTGGCCTCTTTGCGCTTCTGTGCTTTCTTTTTGCGCAGTTGCTCTCAAATACCCTTGCGACCGTTTTACGTTGCGGAACGGCCCCGCTACCAAGGCAGATATGGACCTCAAGAAGCGCCTCAAGTTGGGCAGTTTGATGCGCAAACGATCCTGTGCGTCGCATCTCCTTCGTTTACTTATTCCACCCTAACACTGACAGCACACGCAGCCCAGGATGTCAATATTGATACAAACGCCGATACGCCCGAGGCCAATGTTACCAAGGGAGTGGTAGGTCATACCGCTTCGTCGCATCCACCAAGCTGACAGCGAGTAGATGCTCTTCTGCGAGTCTGGTGCCGCCAACTCGGTATGTTCGGTACCCCATGACATCTACACGCCAACTAATACCCCCAGGGTGAAGAGGTCCTCCACTTGCCTACCATTGTCGAGTCCGCCGTCGCAAGCCCCAGCGCAGCCGCAGCCGCCGCAAGACAGATCCGCATCTTCCTCTCCAAAGAGAACTTCAACCGCCCTCATGTCCAGTACAATTCTGTCATGCTCATTAGGATCCTGGCCGACAACCCAGGGCCCTCCTTCACGAAGAACCTCGACAAGCAATTCGCCGACACAGTCAAGCACCTACTTCGCCATGGTCAAGACCCGAGTGTCGCACAAATCGTCAAGGAGACGCTGGATTCAATGGAGCGCGAGAAGGCATACGACACCAACCTGAACACGCTCTTCGCCATGTACAGGAAGGAGAAGGGCCTCATGGCAGCCGCGGCAAAGCAGTTTGGCCCCCGGAAGCTCAATGCGCCAGGCTGGTCGGGGTCACAGAACATACACGGCGGCTTCGGTTCAGGCGGACAGAAGTCGTCGTCAAAGACGTTGCCGCCGCCAGTAGAGCTCGCGGGCCGCATTGAGGAAGCGCGTACATCGGCCAAGCTCCTTCTCCAGCTCGTACAGTCTACACCAGCGAATGAACTGCTCGGCAACGACTTGGTCAAGGAGTTCGCTGAGCGCTGCACGGCCGCCCAGCGCAGTATACATGGCTACATCGCCTGCGATAATCCGGCGCCTGACGATGACACCATGCTCACTCTCATCGAAACCAACGAGCAGCTGTCCCTCGCTGCCTCCAAGCACCAGCGCGCCATCCTTCAAGCTCGTAAATTCATGGGTGCCTCACCCTCTCCACCAGTACAGAACGGAGCCTACGCGCCACCACCCAACGGCACCAGTAGTCCAGCTGGTGTGCCTGCGCAGTCTCCCGGGCTGTCAAATCTCCCATCGCACAACGGCGCGCCTTCGCTGGCCCCTATGGATTTCGGAACGACACAACCCAGCGCACCGGCTACCAACCACGGCAATGACAACAGCTCTCTTCCCCCGTCACTGCAAGCTGCACCAGGCCGCACACAACCGAGCGCGCAAGAAGAGAATCCCTTCGCTGATCACTACACGACTACCTACACACCCCCAGCGTCGTACCAAAACTCTACGTTGACGAACAATTACGGTGGCTCACCAGACCCATATCACCCAGGCTTTCAGTCTACTCCATCATACCTAGGCCGACAAGAGAGCTCTGCCAACAATCTGACCATGCACGGTGCGCAACCGACGATCCAAGAAGAGGATGACCACATGCGCCCGCGGGCCGAACGACCTCGGACTCCCGATCTCAACGTGCCTCAGCAACAGGCCCCTGACGTTTCGCCCGTTGCAGAGCGTAATACCGTCACGTACAGATACTAGAGAACCATGGGTCGTGTCGCGGACTAGACGCGGACGTGAGATGTGGGGTAGCGTTTGGCAGGACCGATTTCAATCTTGGATCCCACGGGTAATCCCGGTGCTTTGAAATCGATAATCTGAAATCGATAATCACAAAGTGCACGCTCTTTTTCTTGCGCAGAGTTTTGCAACTCGTAGTTTACAGGGCGGTTTGGAGCGCGACAGTTAGGACGAGATACCATAGTTGACTTTCATCTGGATTTAGAGTTCATTCTACCTTGCCTGCCCCGCACTTGCAAGCGCACCCCCACGGCCATGCAGTGACCTCGTGCGTCTCACGCGTCGCTCTCGTGCAGCGATCACGCAATCCATCGATTCCACACTGCGCCTGAATCCTGAATCGTCACCATGATACGGCACTTTCACCCATGCATCAGCTTGGTCAGCGACGGCTCGCAACCGACCCCTCCAATCTGGAAGGCGAGACCCGACGTCCCCCACTGCGGTCCCTGTTCCGCCGCTTCTAGCGCCGAAGAAAATAAGAAGCCGTCATGTTGAAGACATACACTATTGACAGCCCCATCCGCCCTTCCCTTCGCCCTTGCCGGTCTTGACTTCCTCATGGCCTTCTGCTGCAACAGTCCATGGCTCGTTCGCTTCCGAAATGCGTCGACACGTTGATCATTGGTACGCCCTGGGAATACCACGCGCTCCGAGGCGACATGCTGATTACAAATTCCAGGCAATGGGCCGTCCGCGCTCATCCTCTCGTACATCCTACACGGCCATATCCCCTACTACATTGGCGGTCATCATGACGCGATTCTCGACGCGAAACTGCAGAAATCGCCCAACCTGCTGCATCTGACGCCAGACCTCTACGCGCATTTCCTGTCCTCGTTGCGCTACTCGACCCAAGCGCTGCCCGTCAACACGCTGCTCGATACCCTTGTTCGACCGAATGCCGACACCGAGTTGAATCCCACGTCCTGCATCGAGTGGCGATACGAGCCTGACAAGGCAATACCCCATGTCGCAATTGGAGACACGGCGCATGCAGGTGGACAATGGGCGGAGAACCCGGTCTCTGCGAGTGCGGACATTGGGACTCTGAGCTATGCGGAACAGCTGAGTCTCCCGGGCTATTCGTACGCGGATCACTTGGCTAAGAGTGGAAGGGAGGATGAAGCTGAATTCGTGCGACCATCCAGGGTGGAAGTTGCCGACTATCTGAGGACATACCCGGAAGCTGTGGGTATTGCCGATAGCATATACACCGGGTTGAAGGTCGAAAACGTACACCGAACGGTCCGCGGGTTCTCCATTGGCAGTCTTGGGATCCGGTGCAAGCATCTTGTGCTTGCCTCTGGTATCTTCACGGTCAACATCCCGCCGCCTCAGTACCTCGCGCCCGTTGCACAGATGGAGTCGCCAGAAGCGCCTCTGCTTGTCATTGGATCTGGATTCTCCGCTGCCGATGTCATCATATCAGCACCTCCGACTCGCAGGATCGTGCATATCTACCAGTGGGCTCCCGAGAAGAGGCCGTCTCCACTACGAGGCTGCCACCATACCGCATACCCTGAGTATGCGACAGTCTATCGCCAAATGAAGCTTGCAGCAATCGCCTCAAAGAAAAAGACCGCAAAGTCCCCTTCTGTGCGACGGAAATCAAACCCATTCCAACAGCGTGACTGGTCCGTCTACGAAGGCCTGCCCAACGCCGAGGTCATCAGCGCATCCCCCTCTGGAAAAACAGCGACCGCCACCCTCCGCCTCCCATCAGGAGAAACCATCACACGCGAAGTAGGCGGCCTAGCCTACGTCGTCGGCCGCCGCGGAACCCTAGACTTCCTCTCCCCCAACCTCATTGCCGAGATCCTCAACACACCCGAGCACACTACTCCTCCCGACACGCCTTCCATCCACCTAATCTCCGGCCGAACCCTCCGCGCAAAAGCCGAAGCCACATCCCTCGAAGTCGCCCGCGACGTCTTCATCATCGGCAGTCTAACCGGCGATTCCCTAATCCGGCACGCAATCGGCGGCTGCGTCTTTGCTGCTGGCCGCATCCTAGGCGCTATACCGACATCGTACTCGCCGTACAGTTCCCCCTCGCCTACTTCCTCGACACCGCGGTCTGTGTCGCCGGTGTCGACGTCTGATACTGAGGTTGCGGCTGATGATGGACTTGCTGGTGGACTTGCTGGGTTGAGTAAGGAAAGGAGTGGGAGGCGCACGCCTGGTGAGGCGACGAATGGTCATGCGGATTTGCACGTTGATCGAAGGAAACTGGTTAGGGCGGTGGAGACGGCGCAGGTGGAGAATAGGTATTGGGTTGATTCGGGTTGGTGGGCTGGTGGTGGTTTGGGGCCGGGGAGGCGGTGATGATGGAGGAGGTGGACAGGTGGATAGGTGGATAGGTGGATAGGTGGGTTGCTGGCGTTGGTGGGAGTTTGTACATACCCATTTTCATGCGAATATATATTATCATAGTATAACTTAACTATCGCGTCTAGAAGCATAGAAATAAATAGAAGATAAATTATTATATTATAAGCTTACTTAGAAAGCTCTCTTAAGTAGTAAAGCTTTTAAAAGCTTATCTTAATTTATACTAGTATAATTACGTACTATACTCTTAAGAAGTATCTAGAAGTATATTTTATAATATACTCTCTAAGTAGCCTATAAAAGTAAGCTATATAGTTATAATAAGCTCTTTTATTATAGCTAAGAACGCTAATTATATACTTATTAAAGTATACGTAGTGCTAAGAGCTTACTTAGCGTACGCGCGCTAATTATAATATTACTAAAAATTATTTAATTAGCTAAATACTCTTTATCTCTTATCTAAAACAAGAGTAAGTATTTCTAATTTTTATTAGTACGCTTACTCTTTATATCTATCTCTAAGCTCTCTAGTACTATATTAAAAAGAAATAAGTATAAGTATAAGAATAGCTACTCTTCTAAGAATAAGTAGTCTAGTTCTAGCTCTATAAGCGCTTTTAAAGTAACTTTTTTAAGTTTTAGTTATATAAGTGCGTTAAAGGCTAAGCTATTAAGCTTTAATACTTTTAACTTTTTTAAGTACCTAGCTACTTTCTCTAAAATAAATAATTATAAGTACTTAAATAAGCTTTATAGTATTTTTAAAAGCTCTTCTAAGTATAGTTCTTCTAGTAAGAAGTAGAGCTCTAGTTCTATAAGTACTTCTACTTCTACTTATAACTTATTTACTACTTTAACTTATACTTTTAAGAAGTCTAATTTATTTACTAAGTATAGTAATATAGTTACTTAAAAGTAAACTAATAATATTTTATATTATAATAAGCGCGCTATCTAAAAGTATACTAATAAGTAGTATACTTATAACTTTAAAGCTAAGAATAAAGTAAAGTAAAAGTATTATAACTAGATTACTTATAAGTATTATATTACTAGTTAAGCTATAAAAAATAAGTAGTATTTATATTATAAGCGTAATAAGTAGGTTAAGTATAACTTAAAGTATAGTAATAAGAATTCTAAAGCTAAAGTAGTTACTAAAACTAAGTATATTAAGTCTAAGAATAAGCGCTTTATTAATAAGTAGCGTACTAAGTAAAAATACTTTAAAATTCTACTTTTAAAGGCTATTAAGCTCTATTAAAAAATAGTTCTAGAGAAAGTAATCTACTAAGCGTAGTAGTTTACTAATTCTATTAGTATAATAAAAAAGTATAATAATAAGTAAGCTAGTAAAACTACCTAAAAAGAGTATACTAACTATAATTCTAATATTACTACGCTCTCTTAGAAGCTTTTTAGTAATTTCTATAAGTATTCTACTAAAGTTACTATTATAGTTCTTAGTTCTTTAGCTACTAGTAATACTTATTTTAATATTTTATTTCTAGATTCTTTTAGTTCTAAGAGCTCTACTTCTAAGAATTCTACTACTATCTTTTTTAACACTTCTAAGCTTTTTACTAAAGTGTTAGATAAGCTCTTTATTTCTTAAGAGAGTAGTATAGTTTATAATACTTTACTTTTCTCTAGCTTTACTTTTAAAAAGAAAAAGTATTTTTTTATTATTATAAGTAGTATAAAAAGCTCTTTCTTTAATTTAGAGCTCTTTATTTAGTCTAATAGTTTAGATATTACTAATTCTTCTAATAAGTATAATAATAAGAAGTATAATAGTAAGAAGTATACGCTTAATAATAATTCTAATAATAAGAATAATAGAGCTTTAGTAACTAAGTCTATATATAAGCGTTTCTCTAAGAAGCTTACTTTTATTACTACTAGTAAGCTTTATAAGTATTAGATAAGTAACTACTAATTAATATAGAATATAAGAAATAGTAGAGTAATAGTATATTATCTAGTAAGAATAAATAAATTATTACCTTCTAGGTAATAATTCTTTAGATCTACTTATACTTGCGCTAGGTTAAGTTACATAACGTTATCTAACTATCTAGAATATAGATTTCTAATAATATTCTTCTTTTTAGCTTTAATTTCTTAGAGTTAGATAAAATAAGTTATTCTAGGCTAAGATAGACTATCTTATAGATTATTATTATCTAGTAATTAAGGTATATATTAGTAAATATAAAATACGCTATCTTATAAAGAAGTTATTTTTTAAACTTATCTTTACTTTTACTTAGTAATTTTCTTACTTACTACTAAAATAGGTAATAATAGAATATTATAGTAAATACTACTACCTACGCTAGTAGCTAGCGTCTTAGTAGTATTATATTAAGATTTTTTAAATTTCTTAACTATTACTTTTACACTAACTAATAATAATTAGATAAGTACTTCTAATCTTAATATTTTCTACTAGTAGCCTAGATAGTCTATAATAGCCTATTATAGGCTATTATAAAGTATTATAAGTTACTAAGATATAACTAAGCTAATATAATACTAGTAGATAACTATCTATATTATACTATTTATTCTACTTATATTTGCGCTTACTTTTAATAACTCTATCTTATCTAGCCTTTAGAAAACCTATCTAAAGCTATTATAGCTTAGAATAGCTTACTATAAACTCTACTAATATTTTAAATACTTTTATAAAATATAGTAAGTAGACTATAAACTCTTATTACTACTATATTATATTTTTCTTTACTAGTAGCGTTAAGTACTTTAGAAAAGTTAGCTATTACTTTATCTACCTACTAAATAAGAAAAAGATTCTAGAATATACTAAGTATATTAGTCTTCTAAGTAGCTAGTTCTACGTTATAAATAGTAAGACTTACTATTAGTCTAAGTACCTTAGGTACTAGATTCTTAACTAAAATTACTATATAGTAAGTTATAATACTTTATAATAGGCTATTATAACCTATACTAATCTATTATATAGTTCTCTTAAGTAGAATTAAGTAATAGTTACTTTAATTATACTATTAGTAATCTTCTATAGAAGATTAATTAAAGTACTATTACTATCTATAACTATAATTTACTTTATTAAGTTAATAATTAAGGCGCTTAGATTATATCTTCTACTAATGCTAATAGTACTAAGGTTCTAGCTCTAGCTTAGTAAATTAAATCTATTTATAATTATACTACTTAAGAGATTTAGAGCTTTACTAATAAACTTTTAAAGATAGCTATAATCTTTAAGAAAATTATTAAGAAGTAAGTAGCTATTCTAGACTATTATAAGCTATTTTAATTTCTAATAAATAATATTATCTTTATATAAAGAAGCTCTTTCTTTATAATAGTAAAACTTATTATTATTAGTTTACTATATCTTTAGTTTACCTCTTTACTTTTAGTTACTCTAAGAAGTTAGTTTTAGCCTTTAATTAAGTTTACGTAGCTAAGTAAAAGCATATCTTTAATAATATAATAGAGAATAGTTCTAAGAAAGTAAGTCTTTTCTATACTAGGCTATTATAAGCTATTCTAACTTATAATAGTATATAGTTATTAATTCTAAGAAAGTTTAGCTTAAGAAGATTATATTAGATAAAGCTACTAAAATCTATACTCTTAAAAATAGTAGAGTTAATACTATCTAAAGTTAGAAGAGCATCTTTACTAAGAAAATTAAAGTAGCTAATATAATTTATAATAATACTAAGAATAGGTAAAATACCTTATAATAGGCTATTTTAGGTTATTCTAGTAGTATATAGCTTAATTTTAGAGTATTAGGTACTAGTTTAAGTATTTAGTAGTAAATCTAGTAGAAAAGTAGCCTTTAAGTATAATATTTAGAACTTTTAGCTTATCTTAGATTATTCTAATCTATAATAGGCTTTAATAGCTTATTCTCTAGCGTATACCTAGCTTAGTAAGAATTACTAAAGTCTTATAAAATCTATTTTCTAAGTAACTTATAGAAATATAATATTTTATCTTAAAGTCTAAGATCTATAAAAAACTAATAAAAGTAAAGTCTTATAATATAGAATAAGTTATAATAATCTATAATAAGTAGTATATAATTATTATAAGAATAGCTAAAGTAAGCTATTAGGCTATAGTACTATTAAATACTATATTAAAAAATCTAAATTAGAAAAAAACTAGTAAAGGTATACTTAGTTTTATTCTCTAAGTATTATCTTAACTTATTTCTCTTCTTTTTAGAAGGCTATCTATAGCTTTACTTAGGTTTTTCTTTTTTAGACTAATATTAGAGCTATATACTCTTATTATTCTAAAACTTCTATAGCGCCTTTACGCTAATCTCTAGTTCTAGTTTCTAAAAGTTTTTCTTATTAGAGTAGCTTTACTATTTAATAAAATACTTCTACTAATTATTCTTATTACGCCTTTAATCTAAGATTTAGTTAACGTTATATACGTTATTACTAAATTTATATATAGTATTAATACTTTATATTAGTAAGTATAATAATTATCTAGTTAGCTTATATAGTTCTAGAAGTAATATATAAAAGACTAAATAGACTATCTTTAGTTTAGGCATATTAATCTTAAATATAGATAGACTAATCTAAGCTATTATACGCCTAGAGTCTATATACTTTTAATCTAGCTTCTTCTTTAGCCTAGTAGAATATATATACTAATTAGAGATTAAAACTTAATTCTCTACTTTAAATAGAAGAGGTATTCTTTTCTTATTAGTATATACTTTCTAATAAGTATTAGCTATAATAATCTTTTTCTTATACTTAGCTTATAAGCTAAGTACTTTTATAGTAGTAGAAAGCTCTATAAAGCTTTTCTTATTATCTTAAGCTATACTAGGCTAGTCTACCTCTTTTAGGTCTATACTATAATAGGCTTAAAAGAAAGTTATACTAGTAGTTATATAAATACTATTATTATATATAAATTCTCTAATAGATATCTATAAAGCCTAGTTATTCTATTCTAGCGTGTAGTAATACTATAGATACTATTTTAGTGTTTAGTTCTACTACTTAGTTTAACTATCTATCTAGAGGTAGAATATAAATGTAAGAACTTTTCTAGAGTTTAAATAGTATTAAAAGATATTCTAATACTTTATATTTATTAGTAAGCTTTTATCTAAGATAATCTACTTTAGAATACTATATAAGTAAATAACCTTACGTATCTAGGCCTAGATAAAGTCTAAGCTATTCTAATTACCTCTTACTAGAATATAATAAGCTATTTTAGTAAGTTTATATATAATAACTAGTATTATATTATAAACTTAGCTTTATATAGTACTAGAGAGAAGCTCTATAATAAAATCTATAGTAGCTTTCTTCTAGAGTTAATCTAAAGAAAGTAGAGGTTCTAGTAAGCTATATAGTTTATAGTAAGCTAGCGTTATCTTATAGTAGGCTAAGTAATTATAATAATACTTAGTAATGTTTTTTTTTATACCTTTCTAAGTATATTAACGTTAGAGCTTTTCTAATATACGTTTTACTTTAAAATATTCTACTAGTAGATTATTATAGTACTTTATAAGTACCTTTAACTTACTTTCTATATTAGTAAGCTTCTAGAGATAACTATAACCTATAATAAGTTCTAATAAGTCTATTTATTTTATATCTAAGTCTAATTCTTCTAAAAAGAATTTACTAGCCTTATTAGAGGTATTCTAATCTTCTATAGACTTTTACTCTCTTAGTTTAGTCTAATTAACTTACTTAAACTTATTAAGCGCTTTACTTAATTTATTTAGTAGTTCTAATCTAAAACTAAACCTTATTAGCGTAGCTATAGCTAAGAAGGTCTTCTTACTTTTATTAAGAATAATATCTTTTATAAGCTATATAAAGGCTTTATTATACTTCTAGACTAGCTTTTATAACTTAGCTATATAATTAAAGTAGCGTAATAGACTATCTACTAGATTAGTGCTTCTAGAATAATAAATTAAGTTAAAATTATATTACGTAAGTACTAGGTAAGACTAAACTTAATAATAGTTAAGAGCCTTAGTTTCTATAAACTACTTAAAATTTATATAATTAGTAAAGATCTTAAAATAGATACTCTTAAGATAATATTACTAATATTCTAAACTTTTAATAATAGCTAATAGTTCTTAGTTATATATATTATAATTATACTCTACTATAATAAGCTTATATAAATAGAAGTTAACTAAGTACTAGTTATTTAGCTTAGGTAATTCTATAATATATTAGCTTAGAATACCTAATATTATACCTCTAGATATATTAACTTTAACTTTTATTTTATAATCTCTTTTAAAGTAAGCTAAGATTAGTTTTTTTAAAAAAGAGTTTTTAAGCTTATAGAAAGCCTTTCTAGTAGCTTTACTAATATCTAGAAACTAGCTCTTCTCTCTTTATATAGCGTAGCTATTTCTAGCTATACTTAGGCTTTTCTAGATTAAAATAGTTAATAGTAGAGCTAATTTAAAAAAACTAGTAATAAATTAGTAATAGTAGTTTATAAAGCTAATAAATATCTAAATATTATAAACTATACGTAGCTTAGGCTAATTCTAGATAGTCTTAATATAGTCTTAGTTAATCTTAATCTTATTAGGTATAATAATATAACTAAGGTACTTAGTATATTAAGTATACTACTTATACTTACTAAGCTTTAAATAAAGCTTAGTCTTACATAGTTTTTATAAGACTTTCTTAATATATACTTTATATTCTTTAAGAGTACTTAAGAAGATAAGAATATTATCTAGGTAGATAATATATAATATATTAATTAGACTAATAAGAGTCTAGTTAATATATACCTAAAACTAAGTAAGTATATTTATAAGACTAAAAAACATTATAGTATACTTAAAATAACTATATTAAATATAAAATATAGTTTTCTACTTATCTCTTTTCTAGATATAAATTCTATAGTAAGCCTTTTGTATATTTAGCTTAGTATAGTACTTAGCTTGCGCTAAGTAGTCTAAAGACTCTATAATTAGAGGTAGTAAGTATTTATTCTTAATTATAATCTTATTTAAGCTATAATAGTTAATATATAGCTTTATAAAGCTATTTTTCTTTTTAATAAAAAAAATAAGTACGCTAGCTAGTAACTTTAAGCGTCTTATCTACTCTTATACTATATACTTTTTTAAATACTTTCTAAGAAGCTCTAACTTAGTTTAAGAAAGATTATATAATAGTATATATAGTAGATTTATTTTAGATTCTAAGTTTAGAGCTAAGTCTTATAGGCTATACTTAGTAATAATTACTAAGTTCTTCTTAAAATAAATATTAATAAACTTTATATATAGTAGAGATATATTACTTATTTAAGCTAAGAATAGATTATTCTAACCTACTACGTCTACTAGATAGGTATATATATCTATACTAGAATTACGCATACTCTTTTTAAATAATTAAATATTTTTTACTATAATCTTTTAAAAAAAGCTAACCTCTTTAGCTTTATTACCTTTAAAAAGTATACGCTATAAAGCGTAGTTTAACCTAGAGTTATAGTAATTAATTTATAGTAATTCTAAATATATAGTATATCTATTTAGGTTAGATACTATAAATAAAATACGCTACGTCTTTACGTAGCTTTATAAATTAGTAATAGTAACATTTACTTTAGTTATTTTATATATAGTAAGCTTTCTACTATTAATCTCTTTTATAAGAAAGTTAGGTAAAGAATTAATAACTAATTCTTACTTCTTTACTAATATAGTAGAGATAAGATTTAGTTATAAACTACTATTAATTATTATCTTTTTAGGCTTAAACGTCTTAAGAGTAAACTTTACTATTAAGAGTTAGAATAGAGTAGGCTATAAGGCTTTATATAGCGTTTTTATATTCTTATTCTTTTTATTTAAAAAGATATAAGTAGTAAGGTAAAAGATTAATTCTTCTACCTCTAGTTTTTTTTTAACTTAAACTTATTAGCAGACTTACCTATAGTATTAGACTTATTAGCCTTTAGATATTTATTCTTATAATAACTAACTTTACTATATTTATAGTATATAATTTACTTTTTAAATATATTATTATTACCTAAACTACTTTTCTTTAACTTATTCTAAGCTAATTTAGCACGCTTAGTATTTTTTAAAGGTCTACTAGTACTCTAAATATTAGATTAATCTTAGGTAGATTAAGGCCTATTCTTCTTAGATAGTTATAGCTTATTTTCTATAATATAAAACTTTTATTAAAAAATAAAGTTAGTATATTCTTCTACTTATAGAAGTGTAGAACGTTAGTTTATAAAAAGTAAGAGTAAGCTCTTTTTAATATTATTCTATAAGACTATAGTATACTCTAGTACTTATATATCTAGTGTTTAGTCTAATTTAAGTTTCTTTTATAATAGTTTTATATAATTTAAAAAGTTTATAAAATTCTAATTACTACGCTATATAGTACGCTTAAGATAATTATAAGTATATTATTTATACTCTTATAAAGAACTAAGTAAGTTTAATATAATATACTTAAAGTCTACTTATAATAGTATCTAGGTAAAGTTCTAGTACTTCTCTAATACTTAATAAGTATACTATAGAGTCTTTAATAGCTTAGAGATATACATAGTACTAAAATCTACTTTCTATATCTTTATTATAAAGCTTTATAGTATATAAAAAAAGTATAACTTATAATTCTACTTTTAGTAATTATATTACGCTTAGTTAGTCTTTAAGAATAACTATAAAAGTTTAAATCTTAAAAGGCCTCTAGTAGAAAAAGTATTCTTTAAGTAAGTTATAAATAGCGCTTTTACGTTCTTCTTAAAAGTAGTTAAGTTACTTATAGTAACTTTAGCGTAAAAGTTCTATAACTTAGCTAGCTTAATACGCTTTAGTTAAAGAGTTCTTTAAGTATAAAAGCGTTATAGCTTCTAGTCTAGAATAGCCTCTTTTAGAATATTCTAAGTCTTATTAAAAGTAAAAATATAATTCTATAGTAATAGTAGTAGAATTAAGCTATTACTAATATTATTATCTATCTTAGATATAAAAGGTATTAGCTTATATACTTCTTTTTTAATAGAAGTTAGTACTAATAGACCTATAGCTAATACTACTATATTAGATAGTTCTATATTATTATTAATATTTATTAGTGTATAACTATTACTATAAGTGTTATAAGTAGATATTATATAATAGAGACGTATTATAAAGTAAATAATTTAAATATTAGATAAGTAACTACTAATTAATATAAAATATAAAAGATAGTAGAGTAATAGTATATTATTTAGTAAAGATAAATAAATTATTACCTTCTAAGTAATAATTCTCTAGATCTACTTATACTTACGCTAGGTTAGGTTATATAATATTATCTAACTATCTAGAATATAGGTTTCTAATAATAAAATAGTATACTTCTAATACTTCTAGTCTATAAGTACTAGAAAAGCTACTAACTCTCTCTACAAAAACTATATAAGTATTAATAAAAGTAAGAAGTCTACGCGCTACCTTACTAGTACTATTAGTAATTATAGATATAATAATATATACGTATACTCTTTTTTAAGCTTAAAAAGCTTTACTAACTTTTTTTTAAATCTAAGTATATAGAGAAAGTTACTAAGTATATAGTTAATTAGTTTTATAATATAAAGTAAAACTTAAAAACTAGTTATCTACTTAATATTAAGAACTTTTACTTTTATAAGCTTATCTATAACTATAATACTACTTTTAAGTAGTACCTTAAGTATAGCTATATAATCTAGAGACGTAGTAAGAAGTAGAGCTTTAATATTTTAAAGGTAAAGCATAATACTAATAAGTTTAAGAATACTTCTAGTATTAAGTAGTCTTAATCTAACCTTAATAATAAAGCTAATAACGCTTCTACTTCTAAGTAGCGCTCTTTTAGTAAGTTTTATTTTAGTACTCTAACTTCTTAGTGCTAATAAGCTTTATAAAACTTTATTTAGTAGTTAAGTAAGTTAACTATAATAAAACTATAAATAATAGTGTAGTACTCTTTAATAATAATAATAAAAGAGTATCTTTTAAGACTATTACTAATAATACTATTATAGTTACTTATAAGAGTATTACTACTAAACTTAGTTATATATTTACGTTTATAAAGAAAGTTATACTTTTTTAGTTCTTTACTTTAGAGTTTAAGTATTTCTAAGCTTATAAGAATACTACTAATAACTAGTAGTACTTTTTTAACTTTGCGCTTAGATAACTAAAGAAGTATTACTCTAATTATAGTTCTAGATATATACTTTCTTATCTTACTATACTTTTTAGAGCGTGTACTTTAATAAAAGTCTTTTCTAATAAGTAGTTTTTTATAAGCTTATAAAAGAGGCTATACTTAAAATATACTTTCTACTACTCTCTAAAAAGAGTAGCTAAAAACTCTTTTATATCTTATAAGCTTTATAATACTACTAATAATTTAATATTCTTTATATTTAACTACTTCTTAAAGTAAGTAAATTACTAAACTAATAGATTTTTAGTAAGTCTATTAGCTAGTATACTCTTAGTCTCTAGGTACTTAACTCTAAAAGACTCTTTAGTATACTTTTACCTTAGCTATATATTTTAGATATTAATATATCTAAAGTGTATTATTATATACTTATTAGCGCTAACTACTAAGTATATAGTCTACTAGTTATTATAGAAAATTATCTATACTACTTCTAAAGTAAGAATAAGCTTCTAAAATAGTCTCTTAAGAGCTATTACTTCTTTACTAATATACTTAAAAGTAAAAAGCTTTACTTTTATAGTTAAAGTTATTATAGTTACTTACTATACTACTTTCTAAATAATAGCACTTTTAAAGAGTATAATAAAGTAGCTTTATAAAAAGTACTTAGTCTCTAGATTATCTATAAAAGAAGCATTACTATAAATTATAAGCTCTACTCTAAAGTATACTTTATAGTAAATAGTCTAATAGTAAGTCTTATATAAGTATATAATTACTTAGTTAACTACTTTAATATACTCTTTACTTAAGTTTATAAGAAAGTATAAAAGCTTTAAAGTAGTGTATACTATATTAAGCTATAGTATAATAGCTATATAAAGTAGTAATTTAATACACTTTTAGTAGTCTTTAACTATTTTCTTATCTACTTTACTTATTAACTTTATAAGCTCTTAGCTTAGAAGTAGTATAGTAGAGCTTAAAGAAGTACTTTCTAAGTTAAACTTCTTAGTAATCTTATCTAAATACTTATTATATATAAGTATTATAGTATAAGTAGTATAATTACGTAATACTTTTACTTCTAGAAACTATTTAACTAGGCCTTTCTTTTCTAAGTTATATACTACTTTTATTATATTAGTAACTTATAAAGCTTCTTAATAAGTAGTATAGTAATATATAAGTAGTATATTATTAATATAGAAAAGTAAAAGAATCTTTCTTTATTTATTAAAGAAGAGATAAAGCTTTTCTTTAGAAGTAATAAGACTTACTTTCTTTACTATATATAAGAGCTCTTTATACTAGAGTAGTAAAGAGTTCTTTAGTCTATAGAAAGTATACTTAAGCTTTATATACTTACTAGGCTTCTTAAAGCTATCTAGTATATTATATACTATAACTAGCTAGTGCTCTTAGTATATATAAAGAAATACTTCTATAATATTAAACTAAAGAATCTCTAAGTTAAACTTAGCTACTATTACTATTACTATTCTAAAAAAGTGTAAGATAAGTGTTACTATATATATAGAGTATATAGAATTAATTACTTATAGATTTTCTCTTACTACTATATAAGCTTTATACTTAATAAAGTAGCTATTCTAATTAACTTTATATATAAATATCTATTTTAGTAGAAGTAGACGCTTTTATACTAAAAAGCGCTTAATCTTCTTTTAGATACCTACTTTATAAAGTATATTAATTTCTTTCTTATAGGCTTTATAAAAGAGCTTACTATATAAATAATTACTAAGATTCTTATACTTCTTTAGAAGCTAAGATAGTTAATTATAGTATACGTGTTTAGATAGCTTATACTTTTATAGAAGTATATTATCTAAGATTATAGCTACTATAATTAAGTAGACTATTATAAGCTCTTTTTAGTCTTTTTCTACTCTATATAAGTATTAGAGAAGACTATTTAGAAGATTATTATCTTATATACTATTTTATAAATTATATAGCGTATAAACTTCTAGTTCTTCTACTTCTAGGCTTTTATGTTACTCTTTAATTCTAGAGCTTAATTATATTAGTTTTTTATAATTACGCCTCTAGCGTATTAGTCTAGAAGTAAGTAGTAGTTCTATTTTACTTTATTCTAGAGAAGTTCTAAACGTAGAGTATACGTAGAAATATAGTATACTTAAAGATACTCTATTCTAATAAGTACTATATATCTTATTCTAATAAAAGCTCTCTATATTAGAAAGCTATTTATTACTTAGTACTAGTAGACGCTTTTTTCTAGTTTAGTATACTTTCTAGGCGCTATTATTATACTTCTAACTAGATCTTATAGTCTAGTACGCTCTAGGCTTTAGTATTTACTCTAAAGTAAATAGGCTAGTATACTTTTAAAAGTCTATATAAATTTCTAGTAGTTAGCTAGCTAAGCTTTCTATCTATATAAAAGATATATTATATACTACTTATTAATTAGGCTAGCTAGTTTATTTAATAGTAAGCTATAATATACTACTTTCTAGCTTCTAGATAAAGTCTTTAGAAGTATACTAGTTTTATATTTTACTTACTATAGTATAGAGCTAGTTAAAGATATCTTTATATACTTCTTCTATATTATATAGCTTATTCTTATATAAAAGATTAATAATATACGTAAGCTCTTCTACTAAGTACTTCTAGCTACTTTTAGCGCTACCTTTATAGAAAAGCTCTTTATTAAAGCTTACGTTTCTTATTATAATTATTTAATTAAGCTTTAGAATTTATATTCTATAAATATTAAATACTTTATATTCTACTAGGTATCTAATATAGTCTCTTAGTATAACTTTAAAGTTACACTTATCTTATTTAGCTACTTACTTTTTATTAAGTAAATAAGCTCTATAGCTATAAGTATAAATAGTGCTCTAATCTAGGTAAAAGTTAGCTATAATAGTATAGATCTTCTTACTATACTCTATATACTATATATTAAGTATAGTATTAGATACTAAGAGATTATAAGTATATAATAGGCTTATATTATATAGCTAGATTACTACTTCTATAATATCTAGCTAGAGCTTTTTAGAAAAATTTACACTAACTTTTATTTTAATAGACTTAGTAATTATCTTCTAACCTACTCTTTCTACTTTTTTATTTAGTTTATAAGTATAAATAGAAGTATACTCTATAATAATACTTTACTCTTTAGCCTATATCTTAAAGCGTAACTTACCTTTCTAAAGTAGCGTTATAATATTATTATCTTAGATAATAATATAAATATTAAGCTTATACTAAGCTATAAGAAAGCTTATAAAGTTATAAAAAACTTTTATAATTTTTATAAGCGTTTTAGCTTAAAGAGTATATTAATAGATTTTACTACTATAATTATCTTTAAGTACTATAATTTAGAGCTTTTTATTATAACTAGTAGAAAAGTTAAAAAGATTCTATAATATTCTCTAATAAGGTTTTAGAGCTTTCTTACATAGTTATCTAGAAATACGCTACTTTATATAAGTAATAGCGTAATACTTATACTTACTTTAGCTTATTCTTTTAATACGTATATTACGCGTATTCTTAATAAGAGCTTAGAGCACTTCTAGACCTAAGTAGCCTACTTTTATATACTAAAGCTTCTCTAAATTAGACTAAGAAAAACTCTTCTAAAATTATTATAAGCGCTAGTTATTAGTTATACTTATTATAGTTAAGTAAAACTTTAAAGAATTATATTTAATAAATATAAGCTTATACTCTTTCTTAAGCTTTACTAGTATAAAGTTATTAGTAAGTGTTTCTATATAAAGTGTTAAGTCTAACTTTAAGTACTATAGTCTAGCTTTATTAAGAGCTACTTCTAAGATAATATTAATATAAAAACTCTTTATAAGCGCTATACTTATTAGAATAAAGTTCTTTATATATAGTTCTCTTTTTCTAGTTAAAGCGTTTCTAATTCTTTATATACTATATCTAAGTACCTAAAAGAAAGAGCTTTCTACTTTTATAGTATAAAATTTATATACTCTTATAAAAGTCTTTAGCTTAAGTAGAGATATATTATTAATAAAATATACTACTACTTTATTATCTAAGATAGTACTTATAAAGAGTAGATAGATATTAAAATCTATAGTAGAGTATATACTACTAATACTTAGCTAACTTATAATAAAAGTAAAGTTAATAAGTATTATCTAAATTAACTCTAAGTAAATAAAGTTTAGGCTTTTAATCTATACTTACTATAAAGTAGTTTATTTCTTTTTATTAAGAGCTCTCTATAAGCTATTATACTTTAAGTTTCTAAGCTTAGTAGTAATCTTAGCCTTAGCTTTATTAGAAAGCTTTAGAAGTTTATTTATAAGCGCTATTTCTAAACGCTTATATATAGTTATAGACTACTTATAGTACTATCTATATAAATAATTCTTCTTAAACTTTTAAAATAAGTTATTATTATTAAAAGCTTATTATAGTACTTCTATAATAGTAAATATACTACCTTTACTATTAAAGTAAGTAGTATACTCTTAAATTAGCATAGTAAAAATTTTTAATACTTATTTAAAAGTAACTTAAGTTCTACTAATAGTAAAAGCTTTAATAAAGTTCTACTATATAAAGCGCCTCTATTCTAAAGTAAGTCTAACGCTAATTACTTCTAAATAGTTCTAGATAGTAAGTATATTATTAACTTTAGTAAGTTTATATACTTTAGCTTAAGCTAGAATATAAAGGTATTTCTATTACTAGCGCTTAGTATTAATATATTTTTATTATACTTTTTAGAAGTATACTCTATACTATAAGTATATAAAATTCTTAGTATAGTTCTTCTCTAAAGAAAGCGTAAACTTAAGATATTTAATAAGTACTTATAATATAGCTTCTTTCTTTATAAAGATAGAAAGTATAGTAAAAGCTAGAAGCTTTAAGCTAATAGTTTAATTAACTTAGTTCTAAAGATACTTAATATAAGCGCTCTTTAACTACTATTCTATTACTTATACTTTATACTTTATAATAGATAGATTATACTTATTAGTGTAGAGCTTATTAACTAAAGCGTTCTATATAATTACTACTAGCTCTAGAGTAGTTAAAATACTTATCTAAATAGAAGTAGCTATTTTAGTATTAGAGTTAATATTAGCTTAAATTTCTTTACTTAAAGTATAAAATTTAAACTAAGTAAACTACTTAAGCTAATATACTAAGTTAGTAAGTATAAAAGCTTTTATAAAGATTATTATAAAGTTACTTATTATAAGTAATAAAGTAGTGCTTTTATAAAAGCGTAAAAATTAGTAATAAAATTAGTATTACTATACTTTATTAAATGCCTTACGTTTTAAGTATATAAATATAAAACTATATTATTTTCTTAAAGCGCTAAGCTTATAACTATTACGTCTAAAAGTATAAAAATAAATAAAAAATAAATTATTATATTATAAGTTTACTTAGAAAGCTTTTTTAAGTAGTAAAGCTTCTAAGAGCTTATCTTAATTTATACTAGTATAATTACGTGCTGTGCTCTTAAGAAGTATTTAGAGGTGCGTTCTATAATATTAACGTATTTGTACAATAATTGCGTAGGAATGACAGGATGTGTTTGTAGAGTAGGGCGATAACGGCATTTGTTTCGATGCATATCATTATCAAATCTAGGGATCACACAGAGGCTTGCAAAGTCAACATGGCTTGCATTACCCGGATCCCGGCTGTTTCTTCTCTTAAAGACTACTTCTCCGAGGTCGCGAAGTTTGTAAGCACCAGAACTGCATCATGCTATTCCGCGTAACCCAGATCCAAAATAAACCCTTTTCCTCCCCAACTAGTACACCTTAAACTCAGCAATCCTAACCTTCCTCCCCACCTCCGGCGTAAAAACAACCCTAACCTTCTCTCCCTCAACCTCCTTCCACTCCACCTCCGTAATCCCATTCGCAACAACATCCCCATACACCGCCCCTCCGACATCCGTCCACTCCGTACCATTTCCACCAGCAGGCACCTGAACACTATACCCCTTCGGCGCCGCAAACCCCTGCCCCTCATCCGCAAAAAACGCAAGCTCAGCACTACTCATACTAACACTCTCCCCAAAGTCGATTTCAAACCAAACAGAAGAGCCATTACCAACGGGTGTATCCCACCCGTTCTTCGCGTCCGGCTCGGTGTAGAACCAGATGCGGCCGTCGATCGCGGGGTATGTGGATGCTTGGGTGGAGTTACCTACGGAGGCTGAGGCACGGGGGTAAGGGGTTGTGGAGTTGAGTTGGATAGATTTGGCTATCTTGCGGGTGATGGCTGGCGGAGTCTTCCTTTCTAACTCGACGGTAAGACGGGTGAGGGTCGGGCTGGTAGCGACGATTGCGCCGTCGACTTCGACGGTTAGACCCGTGTTGTTGCCGCTGTAGTGAGTGCCGTCTTTGTCCCATTGTACGGCGATCTCGCGGCCGTGGTAGATTATGCGTTCGGCGCGGAAATAGGTTAATTGGGTGGCTGATGCCAGGGGGGCTACTTCTAGTACGTCGTCGGCGGAAGGTCGTATTCCAACGAGACCGGACAAGACGAGGTCGTTGAATCCGGAGTGGAAATAGTGATGCGAGCGCTTGAGGCCTACGATGGGCAGACCGGTGTCCGGGTAGTAGTCTTCTTCTAGATCCAAAATCTTTGTGTCGGGGTTCCGGTGTAACTGTGCGTATTGACGGAGGAGGTTCGTGTAGTCGTCTGAGTTGATGATACCCGTCTCTTTGCCCTTTTCGTAGTGATCGAGGAAGTTGGCGAGGCCGGAGAGGACTTGTGTCATTTGGAAGGGCCACACAGGCCCATTCCACTGACACTCTGGGTTGGGCCCTTCGTACCGGTACTGCCGCATGTAGTACTCGTAACTTGGTTCTACAGTCCGTAGACCGGCTTCTCCCTTTAATTTGTCGGCGTCGAGAATGTGGCTCCAGGCTTGCGCGTAGTCTGCGTTATCGTCGGGTAGGTCGTGGGTCCAAGGGACCATGCCGACGAGTTCGCGGCCGCGGATCGGGTCCCAGTAAGTTACGTTTTCGTTGTCGACTTGGTAGCGGTCGATGAAGTGGGAAAAGGTTGTGTTCCAGAGAGCTTCCTGGACGCGCTGCTTCAGTGCTTCGGCGCGGGTGGTGTATGTATTAACGGTGCTGTTCATGGAGCCGGCTAGAGACGCCATGTTGGCGATGGCGAGGGCGTTGGCATATTGATAGCTATTTATGCTAGGCCGGAAGGAATCGCCGCCGAAGAAACCGTCGTAGCCGCCTGACGAGTCGATGGATGAGATTGTGTATTCCGTTGCGTCGCGGATGGGTTCGACGTAGTAGAGCCCCTTTGACGTGTCGAAGGAATCGTCCCAGGCGTCGTATACGCGCGTCATATCGGAGAGTCGCTTGATTGCGTCTTCTTTTACGCCGTCGACGAGGTAGCCTGCCCAGACTGCTGCGGCCATGCTCTCGGAGAATTGGCGGCTGTTACTGTCGGCGCTGTACATGAAGGTCGCGTAGTCTTCTTTGAAGCGGCGGTCGCGACACCACCGTCCCTCCAACAGGTGAAAGCCTGTTGCATCGTTCAGACTTGCGAAGGGCTTTGTCTGCCAGCCGACGTCGTCGAGGAATTCAGTGGAGATGTATCCGTAAGCACCAAGATCGCGTTGGTGAGCGCGGAAGATGGACCATCGGTAGTAGTACACATCAGTAATGTCCTGATCGCTCGATTCGAAAAGAGGGATGCGGTCGCGGTACCATGCTGCGTCGTTGCCGTAGTGCTTGTCTACTATAGCGTCGACATCGAGGAGTGCGTAGCCCAGCTGGAACAAAGGTATGAAAGCGAGTGAGCTATAGAGCTTCATGATGGGCAGATGGAATCTGTAGTCAGAGAAATCCCAAACACTACCATGCCATGTAGCATATAGCGATCCCCTTCCTTTACATAGTCCGTCCTCCTCTTACAATTGGGTTTACCGCGCATCCCATGATCCGAATGCGAGCATCCTCGTCACCATCGTTCTTTCTCCAGATTTACATTCGTGACGTGCGCCGTGCATACTGCTAGCGCCGTGCCGTAATTCGCTCTCGCGCCGCGGAGTATTTCTGTAAAAAGCATAGAGCTTCGCCGTGCTTCGTATCTTGGCCATCGCGAATCAACCGACGGCGCCTTTCCGAGCCAGGATCCATATGAGGAGCCCCACTTCTTCCCCGCGATCTGTGAGATCATCACGGAGAGAATTTCTCCGTCGCAACGTTACACAAGATTTAAGTCTGGCTGTATAGAAATCATTATGCAGACTTCAGCCGGTGCCGCGGTTGTTGTTCGTGTTCGTGAGGTGAAGATCAAGGTAGTAGACCAGGCTCACGGCGTCTGGGGTAAAAACTGGGTCCTGTGATTCACGACCTTGCGCTAATGTGCTCAACTTCAAGTATTGTTCAGTTAGAACGCTAAGATAAGAACATTTAATCAGATCGTATTCAGCTAGCCATTGCAGTTATACGTGCATCCCGTGAAATCATTACTCGTATACGTTGATCATCATAATCCATCATTCCATCAAGAAATCAGTATGGTGTGTTGCCCTTCCTGATGGCCTCCCAATCCGTAGTGCTCTGACCCGGTGCCGGACCAGAATGTTCGTGAAGGCCGTGGATGGCAGGGTTACCATCTGTTCCACCAGCACCGGTGCCGAAGTGCCCGGTGTTCATAGGCAGACCAGTGTGTGGCTCAGTGACTGTGTTGTCGCGGTCTAAATCGGAGACAGGATGCGCACCGTAGACGCCGTGCTGAGTTTCACTGTCTGTATATTAGAACTGATCAACCTTGAGGGACCCTGAACATGAACTTACCGATCGCCCGAGATCATAGTTGGGTTGCCAATCGGACCATCAACACCCATGTGCTCCCTCTTTCCTACCGAACCAGTCGACTCGGTCATCTGCTGGTGCTCCATAGCCTCACGGGCGGGGTGACCTTTCGGTGGGTCCTTGTGAAGCAGGTGCTTGCCCTTCCAGCGTGGTGAGTCGGGTTGATCATCGCCATAGTCTCTAGAGTGTCTAGGACTGTAGTCGCGAGACTGGCGCGGTGAGGACTCAGGACTGGCAGTCGACTTTTCCTTCTTGGACTTGTCGCGGTGCAAGAATCCAAGCAGGCCGTGCTTCTTCTTCTCTTCGCCTTCGTTTTCCTTCTCAAGCTCCTTCTCACGGTGATGTTGTTCCTTGACCAGACGCGCTTGCTCCTTCTCGTGTTCCTTGGCCAGACGGTGTTCGTCTTTTTCATGCGCGGCGACGGCCTTGTCGTGTTTGTGCACTTCTTTGTCATGCTTGTGCTGTTCCTTGTCAAGTCTATGCTGTTCCTTCTCCCGATCCTGGGCAATCTTCCTCAGACGCTCTTCCGCCTCGCGTTCGTCTTGGTTTTGAGAATTGATGTAAGCTGCACCACCTAAACCCGCTGCACCCGCGGCGCCACCCATAAGAGCCGCGTTGCGCTTATCGTGATTGTCATTCACTGGAACTGCCCCAGGTCCCCAGGGTTGAGATGACATTTCCTGGGTATGCGTGTTGTGTGGTGCGATGGTACCAGAGGTTGGGTATGATGCGCCCGTGCTAGTCTCGTGCATGGGATAGGAAGACTGTGCCATACCCTGCGTGGGGTACGCGGTTTGACCGGAAGGCGCGATGGTACCTGAGGTGGGGTATGATGTACTCGTGCTAGTCTCGTGCATGGGATAGGAAGACTGTGCCATTCCTTGCGTTGGGTACGCGGTTTGACCGGAAGGCGCAATGTCTTGCTTCTGTCGAAGTGGAAGCTGAGTAGTGTTGTCGTCATGTTTGGATCCAGCGTAAGCTCCTGCTCCCAATCCGGCAGCTGCAAGACCTGCTCCTCCAAGCGCGACATTCCTGTTGATGTGGTCGTTGGGATCAGTGCGGTTGACATTGCTCTGGGTAGTGGGGTCGTTGTAGTTGTATTGACTTGTTGGAGAAACTGGGTTGGTAGCTCGTGCACCGGCAGCCGTGGGATCGTATCTCTGGTCTGGCATGGAAGCGGCAGGCTGAGTCATCTTGTGGTCGCCGTACGCATTGATAGCGTCTTGTGCTCGCTGTGTCATGCTTTGGTTACCATACGCAGTGCCAGCAGTGCCAGCAGTGCCAGCTTCGTATGCTTCAGACTGTGTCGTCTTGTGATCGCCGTACGCATTGCCGGCTTGGTATGCACCGTAACCGGCGGCGCCTGCACCTCCAACCAAAGCAGCATCCCGACCGTAGTGATGCTCACTCTGCTGGCCGGCCTTCTCGTCAACCTTGGGATCCAGGCGGTTCAATGTGTCCGACTGATGCGGTCCAACTGTGGTATGCTCCTTTTGCTTGGATGGATCAGGCTTAACTCTTGGGTCGACGATATTGGCAATGTTGCTACTGTGCGGGCCGATCGTGCGCGAAGCAGGGTCCTCAGCTGTTGGTCCGACGTTGTGGTGTATCTGTTTGCTTGGCTCTGGCTGAACCCTAGGGTCTACGATGTTGGCAGCGTTGCTCGAATGAGGTCCGATAGTGCTTGAAGCTGGACCGCTGTCGGTGTTGTCACGGTTTGCAGCATATAGACCACCGGCAGCAGCAGCACCAGCTCCGGCAAGGCCAACATCGCGACCGTAGTGATGCTCGGGATGTCTTTCAGGAACTGCGTTGGCGGTAGATGTCTGACCTAGACCACTTGATGGTTGCTGTGCACTCGTATCTGAAATTGGTGCAGGGGCTCCTGTGGCACCGTAGAAGTGATCGTTCGCAACAGGTTGAGAGGCAGAGGTACTCGCAGTGGTGAGCGGCTTAGAAAAGTTTGAGGTTGGCTGAGGGGCAGCAACATTTGATCCCGTGGCAGAAGTGTAAGATGAGTTTTCGGGAATCGCAGAGGTAGCAGTGCTAGGAGTATCGTTCTGGTGAAGGATGTGGTGCATTCCAGCGGCTCCTACGGCACCTGTACCCAGTACTGCAGCATCACGGCCATAGTTATGCTGTGAGTCTGCGGTCTCGGATGGGTTGTGCGAGACAGGAGGGCCGGAAATAGCTGAACCACTGATAGGAGCCGTCTCAGTTTTGGCCGATGGATCGAATCTCTGCTCATCGAATCTCTGCTCCTCTGGCTTAGAAGCGCCTAGAACACGAGGGTCAAGCATCTTGCTACTGTACGGGCTAGACTCTTCATACAACGGCTGGCTACCAGCAGCGTCCTGGGTGTCGTGAGTCTTCGATGCTGCATGCGCACCTGAGCCCGCTGCGCCAGCACCAAGTCCTCCAGCAATGGCAGCATCGCGAGCGTAGTGGTGGTCATCTGCGGACTTTGGCTGAGGCTCTCCAAGTGTTCCAGTGTGTCTCAGCTCATGAGGTTCGCTTGTAGATGTGGGGTCAATGCTCGAATGCTGAACGTGAGATGGGTCCAATGTAGACGTAGGCTCCGCGGCCGCAATCGGTGCGCTTGTGTCTGTGGATGAGGATTGAATAACGGGGGCGTAGTTGAGGAATGTCTTCTCGTCGCTAGGTGTAGCAATGTATTCGCCAGGAATGTGCCTATGTGACTCAAGTCGGGGGTTTACTGGGCGCTCACCAGTGCTCGACATTCCAGTTATCGGAGCTCCAGCGATAGGCTGAAGAGCTTCTGCCGCGTTGACATCCCGGGATCTGTGCTCATTCCCCTGAGTAGATGCAGGAAGAGCGGAAGAATTCGAGGCGGCTGCAGTGGTGGCCGCCGCAGTAGCAGCTGCCAAAGCTTCAGGATGGTGACTAGACGTCGTCTGGCTCGAATCATTGCCTGTCTGAGGAGTTCCAGTGGTGTCGCCCGGTGCAACGTGTCTGTACGACAGCTGACGGGTATGAAGACCTCGATTCCGAGCACCCTGTGCCTCTGGCTGCCTTTCTGGCTGTGAGTGCGCCTGGGAAGCGCCAATGGCAGTGGCGGCCGCGGCTGCTCCAGCCAGCCCTTCCCTCCCGTAACTATCTTGAGAGGGGCTGTCATGAACACCGACTCCTCTCTCTGTTGTGCCAGAGTCGAGTTCGCCGATGCCTTTGTTCTGGAGAGGGGAGGTGTGCTCAGTCGGGTATTGGGTGGATGTGGGATCTTGATGAGGTTTTGAAATGACACCGCCCGCGAGAGGGAAAGATCGATCAGTATCGGCGGTGTAGCTCTCCTGTCGTAGAGTGTTCTCATATGGTTGGGTTTCCTTCGCGTAGGCAGGGCTTGCGCCTATTGAATCACCACCGATCGCACTGGATTCTGCATTCTGGTCAGGTCTTGCGCATCGGACAGTAGATTAGATCTACGTACGAGGATATGTCTGGCCAGGGTTAACGCCTGTTCCCTCGGTCATTCCCGCTCCCTTGATCATTCCGGCAGTTCCATGATCTCCGCCTCCAACTACTTGGTCTTGACCCAGATACTCCTGAGTGGGGTTGTGCGTCGACATGGCAGCATGTCCCTGGTTGGCTCCCGGGCCAAATCCAATGACGCCGCTCTTGATGCTCGCGACGCTCGGGTCTGCGGTGTGGCCATGAGGGTAAGCATCGGGACGTTGAGCTCCTCCAACAGTCGCGGTTCCGCTTTGGAGAGGCTGCGAGGTGCTCGAGTAATCTTGCGTCCGGATTGGGTCATGAGCTCCGGTCGCAGCTGCCGTCGTCCCAATAGGGCCATCGATACCAACATGTGTGGGTGTTCCATGTGCACCGCTTCCGTGAAGGCCTGCTGAGCCGCTTCCGTGAGCCAAGTCTGTGTATGGAGCGCCACTGGTAGTCTTTATGTTGTACATTGGCTCTCCCGGAGTGTCATTCCGTGCCTTGCGCTCGGATGTTTGGCTGTCGTAGATTGGGTGTTCCTGGCTGGGATTGATATTAGCACGGGCTGCAATCAAGGCGATGTAAGCACATACCCCTCAGCAGTGGAAGAGGATGTAGGCGCATCGTGGGCAACAGTGTCATCCTTCTTGTGTCCGTGAAGGACGCTCTTGATCTTCTCCATGGTGTTGCTGTTTGCCTAGGTAGCTAGGATGCAATGCAGCGGAAGGATGAGCTTGGAAGGCTCTAGTTGTAGTCAAGGATCAGCTCAAGCGCGGGACTAGAGTAGCAGAAAGCAGGGCACAGCTCGTGAGGTGCACGGCGTGCTGGCGTTTGTTGTAGCTACCTAGCTCGACGCCGATGAGGTCATGCAGAGGGGTTGGCGGCAGGAGCTAGACCCCCACCTTCCAATGGCATGGCTAGCTACCGCGTTCCAGCCACAAACAGACGCGCCTCATGCCCATTGCAGCGGTTCGAGCTGTCGCTGGTGCAGGTGAAGGTGCACACGGAGCCAAAGCAAGTTGTTTGACATGCGGGGCAGCGTCATCCTGGTATACGATCACTCGATTCGAGGTCGGAGGGCCGTCGGCGGATCCTCGGCAAACATGGTGACTTGAACAATGAGTGACCTTGGAGGTGGATGGCAGTGTTACCCGAGAGATGAATAGAGTGACGGAAATGTAGATATGATACGCCCACACATTCCATCTCCGTTGCGGTGTGCCATACAAATATAGAGATGACTTCACCGATGCGTCCCACACGAATCTACCCCACACAGTTGCGCAATTTCCGAGCACCTGACCAAGACGTATTGAGGTAGGCCGAATGCAGGCACGCGGCAACTGAATCTGAAGGGGCCTGGTCTGTGGTGGGACGTCAGATCTTGACAGAACTTAGAAGTTTGCATGAGTCTAGGCGTATCCGAACAGCCTCGAATACGCTGCTCTGAGGCTCGGCGTGCACCTCAACGCACCATCCCAATACCAACCACCTTCCGCACCTGCGTGCCACTATCCGACAGTTAGCGAATGAGCCTGCAATGAGGCCTGGGTGCGCGAATTAACGATAGTGGCAAGCTATGGATGCGACTCCTAACGGCAGTTCACCCTCTATTAGCCTAGCGCTTACCCACGCGCAGTCTGGCCTACCTTTTGCTGCACTGGGCTGTCGCTAGCTGGTGCTCGGCCGACCGCAACCTAGTCGCTTCTACTTAGGGTTTGACAGTCTTAGTAGCGATCTAGGCCTAATCAGGCCTAGTAGCTACTAGCGTGTAGAGGCCCTTGCTGTACTTATTACAGCCTATTAGACTAAGTTTCTTACTTCTCTACTCTACTATACTATAACTATAAGTAGCTTTAATAATTTAAACTAATTAGCTATAATAATTGTAGCTAATTATCTCTAATAATTTCTTTATTTTAGCCTATCTTTACTATATAATTATTTACTATAATTACTTAAACTAGCTTACTTTTATCTTATAATTATTCTTTATAATTACTTAAACTAACTTACTTTTACTATATAATCTTTTTTAATAATATAACTAATTAACTCTACTTTACCTCTAGTTTTACTTTAGCTAATAAGTACTATTTTTGTAAATATTACTAATAATATTAATACTAGCTATCTATAAATTTATCTTATTCTTAATAAATAGTAACTACCTTTTATATTATTATAGATAATTATTATTAAAGTTAATATAGTAGTAGATACTAAGTAGAACTATAAAAATATTTTGCATAATTTAGACTCTAAGCTTAAAACTACCTCTAAGAAAGGCTATAGTGCTAGTAGTAGACGCTTTTATAAAGAAGAAAAACTATCTTACTTTAACATAGTAAATAATTTATAAGTACTAAAATTACTTATCTAGAATTATTACTAATAATATTATAGGTAGAAGGCTATTCTTAAGAATAAGTCTATTAGCCTAGTATAGTTTAAAGAGAACACTTAGTATATAAACGTTTATAATAATTATAATATTATTTTTAATAATTACTAG
Source organism: Alternaria triticimaculans (assembly GCF_023758025.1). Taxonomy (NCBI): domain Eukaryota; kingdom Fungi; phylum Ascomycota; class Dothideomycetes; order Pleosporales; family Pleosporaceae; genus Alternaria; species Alternaria triticimaculans. Next base: position 34,753 of record NW_026055972.1, read on the forward strand.
TAAAGTTAAGTAGTAGTAAGATTATTAGAGTACTAATACTAAGTAAGTTATTATTATATTATAATTGTTTAGAACGTTTTAATATTAGTATAGGCTAGATAATAAAAAAGGTAATAAGGTAATCTATAGTAAAATGTAGCGCAAAAAAGGTTTATTATAAATAATTTTACTATTATCTATAATAATCTAACACTTAATAGGTTTACTTCTAAAATATTACTTCTACTATATTAGTAATAAGCTAAACCTCTCTAGTAACTAGGTAAACGTTTCTAATAATATGCTATTATATTCTATTATTAATAACGTTTTAGATTTCTCTTAGCTTAGATAATAATAATACTTTTCTCTGCAAATGCCTCTTTAAAGATACGCTTATTAAAGAATTTCTTATTATTATAAGTAATAATATTCTAATTATTCTTAATAATGCTAATATATATATAAAAAGGCTATTTACTAAAGACCTCTAAGAGTAAGATTATTATAAGTTTAGTCTTATTAAACGTTGTTAATAATATACTAATTATTATAAATACTTTTATTTAATCTCTATTATAGCTTTTAGAATTTTATCTTTAACTTTTAGAATATAAAGTACTACTCTAAAAACGTTAGTAATAATTTAACCTTTTTTAATTAGAACGTTACTAATAATTATAGCTTATATTTAGAAAAGGTTAGTATAAAGCGCGCTAGGCTACCTATAAGACTTATAGTAATTATGTAAAAATTAATAATAATCTACTATAATATTCTAAATAATCTTATTCTTAGGTAAAGAGCTTATTTAAAACGTTAGAAACGTTATTATAACTTATAACTTATAACTATTTTCTTTTCTATAATACTCTCTTACCTACTTAATTATCTATAATAATCTTTATAATTATTAGAACTAAAGAAGTAGAAGTTTTGCCTAGTAGAGCGCTAGTTAAATTCTACTAATATTTAAAATATTTGTAATAATTACTATAATATATAATTATACTAGTAAAGTCTAACATTTATAATAATTATAGTAATATATTAACTTACTAGTAAGCTCTAACGTATATAACGTTTGTAGTAATATAGTAATATATTTACTACTTTAATAGTAAACGTATATAATATTTATAGTAATATAAATTTACTATATTAAGAATATATATATATATAACCTTTATAGTAATATATTTACTACCTTAATAAGAAACGTATATAACGTTTATAGTAATAAGTATTTACTACTTTAAAAATTAATATATATAATGTTTATAGTAATAAATTTACTACTTTAATAAAAAACGTATATAGCGTTAATAGGTAAGCGTTTACTATATATAAAATATATAATATATTTAATATTACACTATTAAGAACGTTAATAAAGAAAAAAGTAGTATTATATTATTATTATTAGCGTTAAGCGTAAAGACATATTTAACTATATTACTAATATAATTATTCTAGATAAGATAATAGGTCTATATACTTGTTCTGCCTTATACTTAGATTATTATTTACACTAATAAGATACTTTATAATTATTATTAACGTAAACTCTATTAACTACCTACTTTATTTGCATATACGTTTTAGTTACTAACGTTTATTAAGTAAGAAATACTAAATACTACCTTAATAAAATAAGTAGCTAAAGTAGTAGCTACTATTAATATTAATATTAATAAGATAGTTATAGAAGTTCTTAATAAACGCTATTACTATCTTATAATATATTAGTAATATTACTATTTAAATAATACTAACGTATATACTTATAATTATCTTTATATCTTATAGTTTAGAATAATTAAGAGCGTTAAATTATTAAAAAAGATAGCTAGCCTAAATTTCTAAGATTACTAGCTACTTAAGTAATAGGTCTAGAATTAAGAGATAACGTTTACGCTAATTAACGTAAAGAACAAATAGCTTAATCTCTATATACTAGACGTTAATAGAAGTAATTATATAGAGTAATAGTATAAACTTTTATTCTAGTATATTTTATAGAAGAGAAGAGTAAGTTTAATTATTTCTTTCTCTTTATTAATAATCTATAGTATTTATAGCTTAATTTATAGATACTTCTTAAGCTATAAAAGGTATTAGAATAATATTATATATACTAAGTGCATTATTAATTATTAATAATATTATACTTAAATAATATAACTACGCTTATTAAGTAGTAATTATTAAGAAAAAGCCTTTTTATTATAACTACCTAGAAATCTAGCTTAGGTATTATTTTATATATTTTGCAAATCTTTCTTCTTAACTACGTAGATACTTTTAGCTACTTTATCTACTTATACCTAAACGTTATTAATAATACTCTCTAAAAATATTAGAGAATATACTTTTTAACGTTTAATACTTTTTATTAATATTAATACTATTATAAAATAGAATAGATTTCTAGTGTATTTTTTATTTTTTCTTTCTTTCTACTTACTTATACTACGCTTCTTTTAATACCTATAGTACTAGCTAATTATTACTTTTATCTTTTAGGTATAAGAAAATAATTAACTACTATACGTATTAGTATCTAGCTTATCTCTAATTACCTTAGACGTTACTAAAGCAGCTCTTAAATTTAAAGTAAAGTCTTTATATATAAAGAACGTAATAAAATAGGCTAAAGAACGTTAATAATAATAGAACTAGCTTTTCTCTTTTATTACTAATAATATAGTATTATATAACTTTTATATCTAAAGAGTAATAAGCTTTAGTATTTAAGAACTAGAATTGTTAAGCTTACGCTCTAAACCTAGACGTTTTACCTTAATCTATTATTTAAAACGTTTTTACTATCTTAGACTTATTATTAACGCTAATAACTACTATATATAATTATTACTAATATACTCTTTATAAGCTCTAATTATAGATTAAGTATAAAACTACTTTATAGTTATCTCTAATAATTAAAGCTTCTTCTTTATAAATACTAATTTCTACTTAACTTATTTAAGCTTATCTTAGTACTTAGTAGTAACGTTAATTTTATAGCTAAGATTATCTTAGTTAATAGTATTAAGATTATTATTATTCTCTAGCTTATTATCTCTAGTACTCTAGCTAAGAGTAATTATGTTTAGCACCTCTTTAAGTAAGTTAAACGTTACTATTTTCTTCTTACGTAGTAGTATTATAAAGTATAATAATAATAAGCGTAAAGTATAATAGTTATAGAGTAAAGATATCTCTATACTTATAAACGTAGTATACGTTTTAAATACTATAAGAAGTAAGGTAGTAGAGCCTATATACATAACTAGGTAAGACCTTTTTAGTGCGTTCTTAATAATTTTATCTTACTAATTATTATCTACTATAAATTTAGCCTACTTACTATTATTAATAATAAATATAATAACGTAATAAATAGCAAGACACTACCTTAACTTACTAATGTTCTACTTTATTTACTCTTAATAATTATTTAATATAGTTTATAATACTTTAAAGTAGAAGGTATCTAAATAAATTTAGCACTTCTAAGAGCATAGTGCTCTTAGTATACTAAATACTTATAATATTTTCTCTACTAAAGACTAAGAGTTAGCGTTATATATATAAGTATTATTATTATAAGTATAGAAGTATAAAGCTAATAAATTTAAAACATTTATATAGATAAAAGAAGTAGCTAAGAAAGTAGTAATTAAGCAGGCGCGTTAAAAATAATAACGTACTATCTAGTAAGAACGTAGCTAATAATTATAGCTAGCTCTAATACGTTAGAGACGTACTAAAGACTTAGATATTTATAGACTAGAGAATTTCTTTATCTATACGCCTTAACATTTATAACGCACTTTACTACTACTAGCCTATAATATTAGTAACGTAGTAGCACTAACGTTACTACTATTATAATATTACTAGGTATTTATACCTTTATAAGTTAACTTATATAACTAGTCTTTCTCTACACTTATTAAGAACGTTTAGCTACTCTTTAGTATAGATACTACTTACTTTTATATCTACTAGCACTATAACGTTATATATAATATGTAGTACGCTATAGCTATACTACTAACGTTTAGAAAGATAGAAAAAATAGTATATAGTTATTCTTAATAAGAGAATATATAAAGCTATATTAATAATACTACCTAACTAAGTAATATTATTATAGACGCTTACTAGAGAGAAGAGATAAGAACTATTAACGTTAGAGGCGTTACTATAATATTTAGTAAGAAAGATATCTAGATCTCTCTACTAATTATAAAGCTACTAATTTATAATTTTAAAGCTATATAAAATAATCTAAAGAGAGCGCTTATAATAATTAAGAGCTAGCCTCTACCTCTCTTCTTATAGCCTCTTATATATAGTAGTAGTCTTACTTTTAAAATATAGAATATATATAAATAGAACTACTATTAGTATAAAGTATGTTTAAGATAATACTTTGTATTACTTTTACTAATTTATATTATTATAAATATATATAAATAAAGTAAAAGACTTAAGTTAAGAGTAAGTATATAAGATATATAGTGTATAAAATAAATATAGTAAAATTATTTAAGATATTAGAAAATAGCTATAGATACTTATATTAAAGCTCTTATTAGTACTAATTAAGAGAAAAAAAGTAGATATTAACTAGAATAATGCTAACGCAGTAAAGAAGTAGCTTAGTAGTATTAAGTATAATAACTTTATATTATATAGTAAGAGTAAAATAAGATTAAAAAGTATATATATACTAATAATAGCTAAGAAGTATTAGAAATGTTAGAAATAACTTTAACTATAAAATATAAATACTAAGAATATAGTAGAGAATAGTTAGATTATAGACAACGTTACTATAATTATTTCTAAAGATTACCTATTAGCGCTAAGCCTATATTAAGAAAAGTCTACGTATCTAGAACGTTAATATACTCTTAAAATATTAGCGCTATAACATTTTAAGTAATAAAATAGTTTAAACTATAATTTTATATGTTAAAGACTATTAAATTTACGTTTAAAATAAGCTTCTAACGTTTTTATATACAAATTTTACTCTTTAAAAAGACTACATTATTTTAAAGTTTAATAGTTTTTTTATATATATATAAAATTATAAAAAAGTCTATAAACAACGTTATTATTATATATATATTATATAAAATAATATTTATAGGTAATTATTTTATAGAAAAGGTAAAAAATAACGTCTAGAACGCGCTAAAAGTGCTCTAATATAGCCTAGAACGTTAAAAAAATTATACGCAATATAAGAATAGCACTATAATATCTATAATAATATATTATTTCTATATATAGGCGTTAGTAATAATACTATATTATATGCTATAATTATTAGTAATAATGCAAGACTACTAGCAAACTTTAGTAAAGTAGGCTATGCGTTAGGTTGTGCGTTAGAGGCGATTTTAGCGCGAAAACAGTCTAACTGTTAAACTTAGGGTTAGGAGCTCTACTTCACGCCGCCGTCTGTTGCGCTTTTCGCGCCTGCTTCCGTTCTAGAAAACTTCTACCGCCAGGCATGGATGCATGCAGCAATAGTGTCGCGCAGTGGGAGCAGTTGACCCCCCCTTCGCGACTCGGCTCAGCGTCGTAGCGAGCCTCCGTTACCCCCAAGCCTACGCCCAACAGCGCCGTATTGAGTGCAGGGCGCTTCTCCGCGTTTTCTTCTAGCCTTGCAGCGCGTTTCATCCGCTGCAGCTGTCGCCATATCATCCAACCCTCCCTCTTCCCCAGTGCTCAGCGCCCGACCTCTGGAGCGTCCCACCGCAGTTTCGGATACTCCATCTTTTGCCCAGCACCCGACCAGGGCAAGGATAGCACCAGCGTCTGTGCTCCGACCCACTCCCTAATCAGCCTCACCCTGCTGCCGACATCATACCGGACCATCCTTCCGAGTGCCTCTGCGCTTGTTCTTCAACAACGCTCTTGCACTCCCAGCATTCACACAACACCCACACTCTACCACCTTAATCACACTCTACCACTTAATCACCCTCGCAGCTCCGTACCGGCCACTACCCATCCGCTCTGTTATTCTTCGCCCGCAATGCCTGGCCATCTCCGCACTCGCTTAAAGCGCGTCCTCACTGCTGGCTCACACAAGAATGCAAAACCAGAGGAGCCCGAGTCGGATTTCTACAAGCCTGGAGAGAAGATGCCTCCCCTCAAGTACCGTCGCGCCGTCGATCCCGAGCACAAGAAAAAGCTCGAGGCTTTCAGCTTTTCGACTGCATGGCGCCGCCACAGCAACGCCTCACTGTACTCACCCATGGGTAGCAGGCTACCGAGCCGCAGGAGCAGCTTTAGGAGAAGAAGCCGCAGCCGTAGTATGCACCGAAGTCGGAGAGGAAGTTGCTCTTCCGACTACGATGCTGAAGAGTGGGTAGACAGCGGCATCGGAGCGAGCATCGCCGGTGACGACAGGCCGGCAAACATCAAGGAGGCGTCCGATGACGAAGGAGATGTGCTCAATGGTGTGTTTGACTATGTTTGCATATAGCCGTTGCGTTACTGACTTGCCTAGTGGGCCTCTCCCGTAATCCAACCGAAGACCCTCGCGACGCCCGCCGGAAACAATCACAAGGCGCTCGCCGCTCCAGCTCCGTCCAACAGCCTTCGAGACCTGCCACCGGCTCCGACCGCACTCGTAATCCCTCGCAACCTTTCTCGCCAGAAGAGCTCGAGATCGCACTACAAAGGTCGCACCTCGAGGCCACGAAAGAGGAGTCGGACAAGAGTGCCAGCGAGAGTCCATTCGAGGACTTTGACGACCCAAGCCCTTTCCTGAGGCCGCGTGGTGGATCCATCTACGTACCATACAACGGCCAAGGCACGCCTCCAAAGCTGCCCTTCTGGGGCACTGCATACCCCTCGTGCGACGACGCACCGTCCAGAGGCCATTTCTCGAGACGGGCATCGGTTTTCCTAGAGAATGAAGACGGCTCTTGCACCCCGCAGTACGATCGCCGCGAATCTTTCTTCGTCCCAATGAACGCCCCGGGCCTGACGCAAGCACGTCAGATCTCCGTCTCCGACTCCAGCTCCGCTGAGGACGAGTGCGTATGTCCGCCTCAAGTTGCCGAAGCTCCGCAACGCAAACCCCAGCCCTGCGCTCCTTGTGACGCCATTGCCGCGATCCTCGCGAGACCTGATTGATTTTTCTCTGCATTAGCGTTCACTTCACACTGTCGATATTCGATGCATTCGGTCTGTACATATTGTCCATTGCATTTCTCGGCGTTACTCCATGTAAGAACCCTCTGATCGGTTCCATGTTTACAAGCCAGGCTTGGCTTTTTCTCCTTCACGTTCTGGGCTGGAATGTCTCATAGACTACATCTGACATCGTCAACGGTTTCACTTTCACGTCATCACATAATGAAATTCTTCAAATTCTTCACATCTTCAGTCTTAGTTACGTTTGAGCTCCGTCTCGTGTCTGTGCGATCACAGGTGTACTCCTATTACTCTGTAATAATAATTCACGAGTTCACAATACACATGCGATTCAACAATGTCTGACTTGAAGATCGTTATGCATCGGCAGCACGCGCTCAATCATTCAACAGCGACGTGCGGTCTTCGGAGCCGGCCACAGCCACCCACGTGCACCCCAGCTGCCAGCGATCATCACAACCTGCATTGCCTGCACCGTCACTCGCTGAGCCTCACTCTGCGTATCCCAGCCACGAAAAGAAAGAATCACCCACTCCCCAATGGCCATCAAACACGACCGTCTATCCTCGCCCAGAACACGCGTCGCATTGCGTCGTCGCGTTGTTCTTCTCCTTTACCGCTCTAATTGCACAGGTCGTCGTCGCGCGTGCACGGCTCTCCGATCAGCTCTGATCAACAATCAATGTTCCTTTTTTCCCTTTTGCTCGTCTCCTCCCACGCGGTGCGCGTGGGCCTAAGTGCTCTCACTCCACATTTACACTTATGCATTGCAGCTCAACGCGCGCGTGAAGGTTTGTACGGTACGGGACTCCGGAAGTGTTGGCATGTACAGTAACAGGGTCCTGTCAACCGCTTTTTCCTTTTACCTTTTGCGCCGCCGACGCCGATGCAAGATGCAGACGCGCGCTCGGCCCACTTTGCTCCCGTTCCTCGTTGTTTTCGTAGGTTCGTGGGGGGCGGGCGTTTATTGATAGATGGATTTGCAGCTGGCCTACTCCTACCTAGGCGTATGTTTGCACGTTATGCTGGATGCGTTGTAGTACAATGTATTACCCCGGGATACATCTAAACCTATTCTAGCCTGTACGAGGAAGTCGTTTCTAGCAACGAACCAGTAGAAAACCTCCCATGGAAGAAACATTCGATATGCAGATGCATGCTGGATAGTCACGCCATGAGTGCAGTGGAAGAAGTTTGCGCTTGCTGCCGGTACTTCCGTTGAGGTGGAAAAGGATTGGGATATACCCTCATCGATTCGCCAGGGAACACTCATCCGACTCGCATCGCATCCTACCTACAGTGCATTCCGCACTGCGAAACTCACACGCCATCCGATCGCACGATGTCGTCTCGTTTCGTCGCGAGGCGGCACGGCACAGCACAAAGGACGGCTTACCTCTTACGTACAACCGCTTAGTCGACTCCTCTTCGCGTCTTCGCGTTTTCTAGCTACGCGATTCGTCTGCGAGCGCGCCACCCCACCCCGCGCTTGTTCCTCTCGGCGGACTGGGCAAGATTTTAGCCTCGTGCGCGCTCATCCTTCTCTCGTCTCGGCGGCTTTCATGGCGGAATCTGCAAACATTACGTCAGGGTAGCTTGGGTCTGCGTGCACCGGGTTACTTGCTTTGCGCGAGGTCGTGGGGTGGGTGCTGCGGAAGGTTTTCTGAGTCGTGAATATTGGGGGTACTGGGTACGCGTTTGGCACATGCGGGTTTATGGGCTACACACGAAATTCGATGATGGGATTCTGTTGGGTTAGGGCTGTGGCGAGTGAGACTCGGATCGCTCGGAGAAGGATGGGGTAAGCGGTGCTGGGAATAAGGGTGGGATGATGGATATAAAGATGAGGATGGGTGCTTGGGTGGTGTAAGATGTATGGTGTGTGTGTGCCACCGGGAGAATGGGAGCGCAATAGCGTTACATTCACGGCTGTCACGATGGTTACATGAATGTCGCCGGGTGATGTCTTTGGACTCACAGGGTGATGTGATGTGATGTCAGACGGTGACTGATAATTGGTATGTTTGACTTGCGGTTCTGTAGATGTTATTGGCTTACTAGTAGATGAGAGACATTGGAACGATGTCTCCCGAGGTCATGGGTTGGCAATCATTGCTGAACACTTGGTACATCGTTGGTGAGACGGGATAGCCCACGCTCAACATGAAGCGTTCTTACAATAGAATATGCAATAACAGCATGTATACAAGGAAGCAACCGCTCGAGATGTATCGACTTTACATGCTCGCGGCTATATAGCAGTGAGTGGTCGCTACGCTATACGGATGTGGTTGCAGTGTTTCAATTTCGCTGAAATTTGGTATGGCTTCGTATGATATGTGTGCACGACAATCTTATGTATCAGATCTGGGATCTCCTGAAAGGTATACTAGATAATCTGCCTCCTTATAAGGGTAGGCAGAGGCACTCCTGACATATGGTACTAGCAATGTAGGAAGTGATTGAACTCGCGGTAGACTCTTGATCAGATCCGATGACCAGATTACATGAACCGAGGTCTGGAAACCCGCGAGTATACAACGCGCCAACGACACAGTGGAGAGAATGCGGAAGATGTTGTAGATGTTAATGAAAGCAGCGGGTACGAATATGGCAGCCTGAACTCGAGTCGATTTTCTTGATACTTGTCAAGTTGGGCGTAGAGTGCAAGACGGCTTTCCTGGGCATGGTCGCTCACCCGTGTCGAGACTAACATGGTTGTGGCTCGCTCTGCCTTGTATCAGGCCTTAGCCGTCATGGCGACGTTACACTAACGTCCAGTCTTCGTCTGTAGCACAGGTACATCAAGTCTCTTCCTTCGTTCTTGTTAACGCAGTATGAGACCTTGAGCTTCATCTCATCCTCGACAACGCGTCTGCACGACAATAGTACGGCCACGATGTATGTGACGTAGAAAACAATCGGAGCTGTTGATATCACTTATCGAGGAAAGAATGGTCGACAATATGCTGACCGAGGATAGTTCTCTCCAGCTTCCTGGCTAATGAAAAGCTACGCGCAGGTCAGCCAAAGTACCCAAACACTGTCGCGCGCATGCGACAGCTGCGAACGACTGCACGCAGACGAATCGTCCTCCTCATCCTCAGCCAACAGTTCGCGCATCTTTGGAAATGCTCGGTGAGGTAATCCAGCATACGTGCTCGACAGTAGCGCGAACCGGGAGGTGCGGAGATGATTGAATCTCGAACCAGTGCGCGCCAATGGGATTCCTTCCGAAGCGCGTTACGATGGTACGATCATCGCCACGCACCCCAACGCCTCGCTCTTACCAGACTATGTGTCGCGGCCCGCCGTTGCGAATGGTCGGTGCAGGCACAGCTCGCAGTAAACATGGCAACGAGAGCAGCGGAGACCCTGGTGCCAGCCCAGCGCGGGAAATGAGCCCACGACAGTGCCCATCTCGCACCACAAAAACCTCGTGAAAAGCTGCAGACTCTGGACAAACATTCCCGCATCCGGGCACCTGTCGCACTCAAACTCCACACGGCACAGGCAAGACTATGCCCGCCCCTCGTTAGTCGTCCGACGCTTTACTGCTTCGCTGCAAGCTGCCCGATATCGCCATGCGCCGAGATGCGCCATTGACGGCAGAGGCCCAGCTCCTAGCCCCACTTTGGCTGCCCGAGCCGACGACTGTGAGAGCGAAACACCAGGACAAAGTCCAGCACATCGAGGTCACGCACTTGGAGTATGACTACGACATCTCGTCTTTAGCGCTGGGTTTTGTTCCGTTCCCTTTTACATCTGGTGGCGGCGTTACCTATAACACAATGGACGCTCCCGAGGCGCGCAGGTTCTCGACGAGCACGGCTGAGCGCGTCGGCTTACTCAGGGCGCACGAAAACGCGGCGAAGCAGAATCAATATGGCGCGATTCCGGATCCCTCTGAAATTGAGAGTCTGCTGGGCGGAGATGGGACGACAGAAGAGCTGGGGACCACGGCGGGGCAGGAGGCCAAGTTGCTGCTGAAGTACAGCGTTCCGTTGATGGGGACGTACCTGCTGCAGTACTCATTCAGTTTGGTGACGATATTCGTCGTAGGGCATAGTAAGTCTTCGAAATACAGATCCCATTAGATGCAAGCTGACTCTTATCCTGCATAGTCGGAACAGATGAGCTTGGTGCGGTCTCTCTTGCCACAATGACAGCCAACATCACCGGACTAGCAATCTACGAAGGACTGGCCACATCACTAGATACTCTCTGCGCGCAAGCTTATGGTTCCGGGAAGAAGACCATGGTCGGACTCCACCTTCAACGCATGATCCTCTTCATGTTAGCTGTGACCATCCCCATCGGAGCTATCTGGCTGTGTTCAGGTTGGATTTTGGCCGCCCTGGTCCCCGAGAAGGCGATTGCGCATCTCGCTGGATACTACCTCTCTTTACTCCTCGCAGGAGCACCAGGATATGCCATCTTTGAAGCAGGCAAGCGGTTCACGCAAGCACAGGGCCTGTTCAACGCTTCGCTCTTTGTCTTGCTTATTGCGACGCCTATCAATATAGCTCTGAACTATATTTTCGTCTTCGTTCTGGACTGGGATCTAACGGGTGCTGCTCTCGCGACTGTCATCTCCAACAACCTCCTACCATTGCTGCTTTGGATATACGTATACTTTGTGAACCCGTCTTCGCTGGAATGCTGGGGCGGCTTCACGAAGGATGCGTTCACCCATTGGGGGCCAATGGCAAAACTCGCGATTCCAGGTATCGTCATGGTTGAGACCGAGTGGCTGGCTTTCGTAAGTTTCACGCACTGCATGCTCGGGCATGGAGCACATGCTAATCCTCTAGTAGGACATTCTTACCTTCTCCACAAGCTATCTTTCCACAGCTCACTTAGCAGCGCAGTCAATCGTCATGACTCTAGCAGTAGCCATCTACCACGTCCCCTTCTCCGTCGGCGTAGCCGTCTCCACCCGCCTAGGCAACTTAATCGGCGCTGGCTCCCTCTCCGCCGCCCGCACAGCCACAAAAACGTACATCCTGACCTTCCTCGCCATTGGCCTCATCGACTTCGCCTTCCTAACCGCCTGTCGAAACGTCCTGCCCAAAGCCTTCACCAGCGACCCGGAAGTCGTCAGCATAGTCGCCACCGTACTGCCCCTACTCGCTGCTTTCCAATTCGCGGATTCCACAACCGCACTCGTGAACGCCTTGCTCCGTGGACTGGGTAAACAGAATATTGGTGGCTGGTGCAATCTCTTCGTGTACTATGTTATTGCGGTGCCGTTGGCGCTTTTTCTTTGTTTCAAGCAGGATATGAAGTTGGTGGGGCTTTGGACTGGGTGTGCGGTGGGTTCGGCCTGCATTACGATATCTGAGGGCATTTATATGAAGTTTTATAATTGGGATAAGGCGATTGATGATGCAAGGGAGAGGCAGGAGTAGCCTGCTTTGGAAGGGTTGGCTCAGAGAGGAAATACGACGAGAGGGAGACTCAGAGGTAGACGTAGGACATGTGTAGATCCGTGTTAATAATAAAAGCGAAAGTGAACAATCTCGCCCGAGGAGATAAGTGAACACCCTAGAGCACACATTGACGTTGGGTCACCGAGTCTGCATGTTGCTGTCTTCGTGTAGACCGTAGACCTGTTCAACTTTCCCATGCTTGAGGTGAAATGACGATCTCAGAGAGACACGTACTTAATACAGAGTTAATAATATGAGCTATGGGCTGGTTGTACAGTCAGGTAAACAAGAACGAGGCTTGTATGTGCTATGCTAGGTATCTACACTTGTGTCCAAATGGGAATTCCATAAACCCATGTCGCTGAGCGCTCTTTCCTACGAAATCTAAAGAACCAACATGAACGCTACACAAAGAAAACAATACGCGGCTTGCCAACAATAAAGCTCCCGCTCTGGTCGTCATATTGACAAACCCGGTAGAACCATGCCCTCCCAACCTCACGCTGTAACATGCTTCTGTTAACAAGAACAACTCCCAACTCTATCTATCGACGAGCGAACTCGATATCTCCCTTGCGAGCCGGCTTAATGTTCGGGTCGTACCACCAAACACACACAATAAGCGTAATCATCATAGGCAAGAAGTCGTATACATAAATCGGCCATTCGTGCGACAGCAGATAACCATCCTGATTCCATCCATTAGCAGTCACTCAACCATCAATCGAAAGGACGGAACAAAACATACCTTGCCCATCGCATACTCAATAACCCTACAAAGGTTACGAATAGTAATGCACACACTAGCCGCATACAAAAACCAGATCAACTTCGTCCACGGAATATCCGCCGACGCAGCTGTAGGTCCCTTTTGGAGTCTCACGTGCCAGATACCCGCTACGACGACGAAGAAGCCGAAGATGAGGATCTGGAGAATGAGGCCGCCGAGGATGATGTTCTCGCCGCGTTTGAAGCCCGAGGCGTCGGAGGCGGATACGAGCATGCCGGCGCCACCGCCTTGGATCATACTGGAATACTCATGTTAGCATGATGATGGCTTCTTGGGAGTTGTGTTGTGTTGTGGTGTTTTGGGAACGTACAAGCAGAGAATGTCGCCGCCAACAAAGAGCTTTGTCAACCAGTTCACGCGGATCAACGAGTACTCAGCAGAGTCTGTGCGACGGATGAGACGACCGAGGATCATGTAGATGGAAGCTGCGAAGAGGATGGGTGCGAGGAGGATGAGCGTGGATTGGATGATGTACGGGGTTTTGTTCTCGGTGTCGTTGTGGGCTGCGGCTCGGGCTGAGTAGCCTATGGCTTCGCACTGGAGTGGATGTTAGTATGTGTTTCTTTGGGTTAAGCAGCTTTTGTGACCAGAAGCTGGAGGGTTGGAGGGGGGATTGAATACATACCAGAGCTCCGATGACGAAGGGTATGCAGAACCATGTCCTGTTCTTGACAAGGCGGTATGTGTGGATGAAGAACAGTATGAACATGATCACGGCGGTAATGGCGCCGGCCGCGATGGTAGGTGTGTACGGCCAGAGTACGTACTCTGGTATCGCGTTTGAGTCGTCTACTGGTCCCGGTGTCGACATTTTGGGTTGGAGGAAGGGGGTTTGAGGCAAGAGCCTTTATGGTACCACGGAATCAGGTTGAGCAGTTGTGGCAATGTATTTGAGAGATTTGGAAGTGTCTATGGTAGTACACTGTTGAACTGTTGGTATGTGGACTGAGGCTGGCTGATGGAGAAGAGTGTAGCAACGTCTTTATGTATAGAAGTCATAACGAGAAGCCGCGGGGCACAGCCCACCTAGCGTATCCCGTATCTAGATTCCCTGGACCCGTACGTAGATTGCCCGAGCAACGTTCCCGCCCTCTGTTGGGATGCGTAGATATCCCGGATAGAGAAGGAGAAGGGTCTGTGCATACGACTAGCGCGTCCAGATACGACGCGCCAATCGCATTGCTGCCAGAATACTGAGCTCCACTCTTTTTGTTCTTTCCTCGAACATCCTACATTAGTTCCTCGCGTGTAGTGGTGTCAAACACGGGGTAGCAGGAGGAAGTCTTCAATGTCGCTTCCAGAATACGTCGTAAATCTTGACGTGGTGCGTGCAAGTAGATAAGTCGGCTGCTTCGCACGTTTCGCACAGCCTCCCCCTGATAACTATCATCGCTTCGAATGGTCGTGTTCTACGCTGACCAGCCAAGTCCTGTAAAGGTAGTCTACCTGATCAGTCAACATGCGGATACTCGAGCCTAGCCTGATTCCACTTACCACATAAGACTTCGTCAAGCCAGCCACACATTCTTCGCAAGCATATCCCAAAGCAGTCTGGTGGAAGGAATAATCAATACTGATTTGGCGTAGGGATGTTGTTTCGATGCAATAGTTGTGCGCAAGCTGGCGGTAATCAAGCATGTTTGCAACCTCCGCGTCTCCGCAACGGGCAGCATAGCCTGCGTCGGAGGATTTGTTCCATGGAGGAACATCTCGCCTTTTGCAGCAGGTCGGGAGCGTACACAGCTCGGCGCACAATGATAAAAATGTCGAATGCCAAGAAAAGTTCCAAGGCTTCATGTCGCATGTCCAGAATATGGTGTCGGCGGAACAGAGCCACCTCGTATCTGCTCCTTGGGCCACTGAAGCCACTGCTTCCACTCGCTAGGGACCATGTGATCCGCGATCTTGAGTATCTGCTCTGCGAGCCCCTCCAGATACCAGTAACTTGCTGCTGCTCTGTGCATCATGACAGCGTAATGTGCAAAGATGATTAGAGATCCCGGCTGCTTCTCCGATAGAAGCTCGATATAGCGGTTGGAGATGAGGTGAATCCAAATCTTCAGCAACGCGTCGGAAGGCGGCTTGTCAGACTTTTCCGCGACCTGGAAGACCAGTTCGAGGATATGGCAGGCAAAGCCATATGCATCCACGATATCGGGAGGATAGACATGATGGACGACTTCCGAGAACTTGCGCAGCTGGACAAGTTCAGTATTGGGTGGTTGTTCTTCCGTCATCCAATCAATGTCTTTGACGTCGTCCGGAATCATGCGGCCCAACTCGCTGGCCTTCATTTCCGTATAAAAGCCAGTCACCATGGGTCTTATCCTCCGGGTCAAAACCAGATTGGAAAGCACGCTGTCGAACGCGTGCTCCATGTCCGAGTGAGCTGCAACTGAAGCTACACATGCGTGTGGGAATAGGACTCCGGCGAACAGAAGGACCGCTTTGAAGTTCGAATGATCGATGTCGCGAACCGATGTTTGGAAACTAAGTAGAGCTGCGTCATGGTACTTCTCGGCCTGGTACGAGTATTGCAGAGCCTCTTCTGGAGCTGAGGTCCGACTCAGGTGTAGTGCGCTGAGAGCAAGAGCTGCCTGGAGGAGGTAGGGATGATCGAAAGCTGTCTGTATCAGAAAGGTCGAGCACACATCCTCAGCATCTGTATTATTCGCTGCGAGGGTTTTGGCGGTGACATTAGTATAGTGACTGCGCACGGAGTCAGTTCAAATTTCTTGATATTTTCCGTAAGCAGTGAATGTGTTCTGGTGACCGAAGGTTATGACCGGTCTTGGAGGTAGAGTGAGACGCTCTCAAAGCGTCAAGATCGAATTGAAAGGACGTACTGGAGCAACCGTAGTTGGGGTATATTAAGCGTCAGATCAGGCCGGCTGGATGCGCCATTGAGATCGATAGTACCAAACTCTGGTAATGGTTGCTGATCAAGAGCATTGGCATGACCATCCGTGGATGACGGCGTAAAAGCTGGTGTTCCAGCCGGCAAAGGCGATACGTGGGACGCCTCACGACTCTCGCGGTTGGTGGAAGGTCGGTATTCACACACCGTGCCTTGCTTCACGCAGTTTGCGCAGTTGGGCCTCTGTTCATCGCACTTTGAGATTTGTTAGTCGCAAGTAGAATTCGCAACTCGAATGGGAAGGCGCACTTTGACATGTCGGCCTTTGCACGGTAAGCAGCCGTTTCGCGACTTCTTATGAGGCTTGCGAGTCTTCGCTCTGTCCATGTTATGTTGTTGATGCGATCATATCGGAGGCTTGTCTGGAGGAACGCGATGGGCAGATTGGACGATCTACGCTTGTGATGCGTCACCCGTCGACGAAACCGGGAGCGGCACTAAGATATGGCCCGTGCACCCGAGACAGCCGTAGCCTACCCGATACAAGCACTCGAAGCACAGTTGTGGCTGTGTTCATCGTCTTGCAATTACTTATGAGGCAATCGGGCTCAAAAGGACAAAAATAGCACTGCATATGGTAGAGATGCAGGTGTTTGGCCGTACATACATTTTCACATTCGTAACCAACGTATCTATCATATCAAAAACCTCAGTGGATGTCCACGTCCCACGCTAAGTCGAGCAGAAATGCGTAACGCCAGCGCAATGACTATATTCATGCGATTACTCCTCGTCCTCATCTTCTTCATCCTCAAGGTCCGTCCGCTCAACAATCAGATTACCACTTCGGCCAATGCGCTCCTTAATCGTGCCGCCAGTCTTGAGTTCGTACACCTCGCGCGGCATAGGGCTGACCAGTTGGAACTTGTACTCATGTTCAAAATCCTTTGGCTCTTCGACCTTCTCCTGTGCGCCTTCTTCAGACTGCAGGATATCGTAGCATTCAACGAACGCGTAAAGTTCCTCGATATGAGCATCCGCGGCGAATTTGCGGACCACACGCTCGGCATTAGGCATGCGAAGACTGATGCGTACGATGTCCTTTTCCTCGGGACTGGGCTCAGAGCGAATTGATGCGGCGCGCCATTTGCGCCATTGGGCGAGGTTTTGTGCGTATCGTTCAATGGCTTGTTCGCGCTCAAGTGCTTCCTTTTCTTCTCGGGCTTTCCGCTCCGCTTCCTCCTTCTTCTTGCGCGCCTTTTCTCGGTCCGCTGCAAGTGAGCGTTCATATGCGCTGTTCTGTTGTTCTCGGATATTCCTTGTCGCCTGCTGTTCAGCGCGCTGACTGCGTACGCGATTCAGCGGCTCTGTGTGTTGCTGCATCGCCTGTCTTAGCTTTGCGATGTACTGCTGTGGAGTTGTAGGACCGGCTACGCGCGCCGCGATGCCCATAGCTGTCGACGACACTTGCGGTGTGTGTACGATAAGGCCAGTAAAAGGAAACTTCGTGCACGATAGCGCAGCAGAAACCTGGTATGCTTCCGAATCTTGCACATTGCCCGCCCACAGTATTATATTGTTCTCGGGGTTCCGTACAAACTCCACGACCTCTGGTGCGAGAAGTGTGTCCTTTATGAAAGAAGACGTCTCATCGTGCTCGGGACTGACCAGCACGACCATCAGGAATTGTAGGTTCTTCTTGGCCAGATCGAAGGCTTGCGCGTATCCGCTCTCGAAGAACGGCAGGGTGTGGCTTCCATATTCCTCCTCGAACTCGCGGATGAACCGCGCCGCTGTATCTCGTGGGTTCAGAGGTCGGCGTCCGCTTGCGCTGCGTTGAGAGGCGGGTGTGTTGATATTGCTAGCCGTCACCCTCCCCCATGCGCGGGGTAGGAAGGGGAACAGCCAGCCTAATAGTCGGAAAGACTTCGCGAATAAGGAGTACACGAGCGAGAATGGCGCAAAGAATATCGCAAGCACCAGCGGAACTTGTGTGGTGACCTGGCTTTCTGGCTGCGGGACCACCCTCGGCGCAGGCTCTATCCTGACTCTCCTCCCACTACTTGTTGAGGATCGTGGTGAAGCAAAACCATTCAACAGTGTCTCTTGTCGGCGGATGTCTTGGGGCGGTGGTAATTGAGCGGCGGCGGCAGCGACTGGGTCTTCGGTCGGTTCGCCGTCGAAGAAGCGGGTTACTGCTATGTTGACATTCCATTGCGCGCGCTGGAGAATTGGTATCGCGTCGGACGTCGCTTGATCGGTAACGGCGGTGTATTGCTGGAGTGCGGCTTGCTGGTCGGCTGTGAGGGATGCGATGTCCACGCCGCTGTCCGCCATCGTAGGTATTCGGCTTGTCTGATTCTAGATTGAGGTTTTGAGTTGTGTGTGATCGGATGCCAGATTTTGCGACAGAGGTTTATATCGGAAAGGACTGTAGTGTGGAAATGTGATGTAGGGTGAAAGTCTTGGTCTACGTGTTGCCTTTACAGCGGCGATGATGTAGCGGTGGTCGGAGCTTACGCTCGAACTACGGGACAAAGGTGAGGCTAACCTTGAATGATCAGCCTTCGCCACGGAACACTAATAACCCACGGGGTAGTTGGTGAATCAGCATTGTTGCGATTGCTCTCCCAACAACTATAGGATGGGTGATAGAGGCTGCCGCCTAATATCGTGGATGCTACATACCGAATCTCCAGGCCACCCATGGATGTTCTGAACCCGCTTGCTAAGTACCTAGGTACGTGCGCCGAGTCACATTTGCAGCAGTGCCATCCATTTGACACAACCTTGGAATCGTTTGCGCACGATCAACGATCTCAGAGTTCGAAATAGGCTCTTTGGTATTTGGCGATCACGCCTAAAGGTTTCCGCCATATCTCTAAAAATATTCGTTCCACAAGTAAGCCCAATTGAATCCCAATATGTAGCAAGACGTGCAAATAGTCAGGGCGCACGCCAGCAAGCAACAACTTCCAATACCAGGAATACTCAGTCAAGGTGCATCATACATCTCTCCAGAATTATTGTAGTTCAAGACACCTGGTAAGCCACGCCCGTAACCGATGAAGCCACCGCTGGTCCTGTTGGTAGCAATCAGGTAGCCACAGCTACACGACGTTGAGCGGAAGCTTTTCAATGTGTATTAAAAATCGAGGATCATGGACTAAGCGCTTCACCTCATCACCTTATCTCAGTAATGTACTTCTACTCTTACCACCAGTGACAAAGCGCACTCGACCAAGCTGAAACCAATAAATAGTACAGCCCCACTAAGCATCATTATCAATGCACTGAAGCGTGGTGTCGTTCCTGCCCCGCACTGGCTGCGGACTCGGCCAGTCTACCCCTCTTGGCCCACCATTGCCCACCAAATCTTCAAAATTCACGCCATTGCCCAAGAACATAGTGTTACCCTTTGGACTTTTTGCCATCAATCCTGTTGTAACAGGCCCGCTTGGCGTAAGTTCGACTGTTCATCCAACTGCATGAAACAAGTCCTAACAACCTCAATAGCAAGCGGTAAGGCGTCGCACTTGTAATGCGAAGATCACTCGTTCGGTAAGCTCCACACCCATGAGTTCCACACTTCGAATTCCCCTTCTAACAGTTCTCCAGATTCGGGTAGTGGGCATAACACAAAATCTTTTTTTTGTTGCCTTTCGAGGTCTTTAAGAATAATGAGAGCTCTACTCTTTTTTGCTCGCGGAGAAGACTTACACTTCCTCGTTATAGCTTAGAGAATAATCAACACTGTCTATTGATTCGACAAGGCGTTTTTGTGAGTGCGCGCTTCCTCTTCCATGTTTAGCATTGATAGAGTCCCTTGCCGTGAGCGTAACATCGATAACTAATGAAGCGTGTGTCTGTCTTGGTTTATTCATTTGTTCATTCATATAGCAGCATCAAAGCTGAGGGTATCTATCTCCGGCTGTTGAAAGGCCAGATTCTACTTTTTTGTCTTACGCCACAAAACACCTTCATGATGCCTCGACGAAGCCTATACCTAGCTGCGCGCATCCGATGGCAGTCGCTAGGTACGGCAAGCACGAACCTGCTCGCGATGGCATGCCCTCGTAGATTGTTGAAATACACGAGCTTCAGCGCTCACTCAGTGTGAAGACGCTTAGCTGCTGTAAGTTTGCTTGGGCTGGGGGTATGAAGGGCCCAGCTCCTGGATGCTGAGCTTGGCAAGCCATTGGCCCATGTCGATGGCCTTGTCGAGCGGCTTGCCCTGGACGATACCAGCGACGAAACCACCGGCGAAGGCGTCACCGGCACCGTTGGTGTCGTTGATCTGCTCCTCCTTGATGGCGTGTACGGAGAACTCCTTGACGTCAGCGTCACCGCCCTCCTTTGCGGTTACGGCAATGGTTGGGTCGGTGCCTTGGGTGAAGACAACAGTCCTGGGTCGCTTGCTGTTCTGCTTGGGTGTGTTGGCAAGCTTCTTAGCAATTTCCTTGACGTCCTTGGTCTCCCAGCCCTGTGCCTCGGCGAATGCGGCGGCCTCGGTCTCGTTGCCGATGACGATGTCGACGTAAGGGAGGACCTCGTTGAGAGGGTCCTTGAAGAATTGCGAGATGAAGGGTGCGGAAAGGTTGAGGATGAATTGCTAGAAAGCTGTTAGCACATTGATCTTTTCTCAACACACCCATGGTCTTCATACCTTGTCCTTGGCAGCAGCGTGCTCAGCCAGTGCCTTGACGGCTGGTACGCAGACGGTCAAGTGGAAGCCACCAACGTAGTAGACCTTAGCGTTCTCGACCTGCTTCCAGATGCGCTCCTCCTTCAAGTGGTCGATCTTGTAGTTGTTGGCAGCGGCAAGGTCGGTGCACATGGAGCGGTTGTGGCCGGTGATGACAACACCGCAGCGGCCAGTGGGAGTCTTCTCATCGTAGAGGTACTCAGTCTTGACACCGGCATCGGCTGAGATCTTCTCGAGAGTCTCGCCGTACTTGTCCTTGCCGATGCAGCCAACGTATACGACCGATTTGGGCTCAAGGATGTAAGCCGCACCACGGGCAGTGTTCTGGGCGGCACCACCGGCGATCAGGACGGCGTTGTAGTTCTGGAGAAGGTCCTCGTACAGGCCCATGTGCTTCTCGGGGTCGGCGAGGATCGCATCGTTGGCCTTCAAGCCATACTTGTCGAGGAGAGCCTGGTCACTGCTGGCTGTTAGCAAAAGCTCACTTTGGTGCTCCTCCGCAATTGCTGCAAAGCATTGCGACTTTAGCTAAAGGACGATAGACTTACCCGACACCCTGGATATCCAGAAGCGGGTTCTCGAGGCAGAATAGTTCGTAGTTTCCAGGCATTGTGTTTGTTGTGTGTATGTAATAAAAGACGTTGGTGTCGTAATGGAGTGAAAGTGCTGAATGTGGGGCAGGGTTTCGGACAGCGAGGGGCAGCAAGCTCCGCGCTAACAATTGCACCGACACGTAAAGTCCCGAATTGAGCAAGGTAAGTGCAGCCGCGTGGAGCATCTTGTCGGGCATACGGGGAAATACATCCTGTAGAAACATGGCTTAACATCACAGCAACTATGAGGTCTGTGGTCATACGCATAACTCCTTGTTAATTCATAAAGTAAAGTAGATCTACCAGACCAGACATAAAACGTTGAGACGCGACTCACTTCCGATCCAGAAGCTCAAAGCCTTTGGTCATCTGGAAGACGAGTCGTTTCTCAAGTCGGACCATAGCCTGGCTGGTCCGCGGGACCAACCCATGCAATAACGCAATAATTTCAGTCTGTAAAGCAAATCGCCCCATCTAACTACCTTCCCTGGATCTTCGATGGTGCTCTGGACAAGTCATGGCATGCAAGCGAAGCATGATGGGAGCACACATGCCGCATGCGGAAGAGCACCCACACTCACTTGGTTGGAGGGTTCGCTCATAACCCAACCAACGGAGCTCTTCAACTCCGACACGACAGTCTTGTAGTAACCAGGTTGGTAGTCTGGCGAACCGTATGTCTAGCGACGGTGACGACTGATGATAAGACAGCATTGAGCAGCCTGCTACGGCTGCGCTGGCGTTGGATCAGCCGCCTTGGCCGTTGGGAGGAGTGCGCCCCCAGGAGCTCTCGGCGTTGCCCCGGTAGGAGCTGAATAGAAGCGGGCTCGCCATGTTTGCTCCATTTGCGTATCCATATTGCTGGTTGTTGTTCAAGTCGCTGCCATATGGCGATCCCCAGTTCGAGGGGCTGCTGACGTGATTTCCCCATGCAGCGCCACTGCCGATACCACTGGGAGCTCTAGTAGCAGTAGGGGTACCAGTCTCGACGCTCAGAAGCGAGTTCGCTGAATCCCCTCGCACATGACCAGACATCCGGGGTTTATCATTCATTGAAGGTCGACGGAGATCGTTGCCAAGGCCGTTGGTGTTTAGCATAGAGGGAGAAGCCGGACCGGGCGTGCGATTCCAGATGGAGTTGGAGTTCCACTGACCATCTGGCACAGAAGGTAGGTTCGGTGGCTGACGGATGGAAGACGTAGAACCCGACCTGCCCATCGGCGTGGAGAGCATTGCAGGCATGGGAGCAGGAGACAAGGGCTTGTAGTTCCTAACCGAGTTGACCAAGTCGTTGATCGACAATGCTCCCGGCACAAACGTATTGTCGTTGACAACGGCCGTGTCGTCGAATGTCTGCTCTGGTGGCGTAGGTGGTATATTCTCGTCTTCTTCAACTAAAGGGTCCAGTCCGGTCTCGTCGCCTACTAGATCGTCCACCATGTTGCGCATCGCATTGTCCTTAGCAAGCGTAGTGGATGCAGATTCTGAAGCTGCCGCAACGGAGTGTGACTTCTGGTCGTCTGGAATAGGCGCCTCTGTATGTTTGAACAGAGGTATATCGGTGGCCTGGACTGAAAGAACCGGAGATCCATCAGGCCGGGTCGTTGGGCTCGCCAGAAGCTCCGATGGTAATCCTTCTTCTCGGTAGATAAATCGCGGGCCCGCCAAGTCCAGTGGTGCATCATCAATCTGCGTGAGGAGTAGACCATCGATCAGCAAATCCTTCACTCGCATGAGCATCTCGACGTTGGGGTGGTTGCGCTCCAGCTCAGTCCACTTCTGCTTCATTATATCCCCCTTATACCAGAGCTTCATGGTGTCCGGGGAAATGAGCGGCTCAAAACCAATCGTATCCGTATCCTCCTCCAACATGTAGTCTTCTTGGGGGAGTTGGTCGACGGGAAAGCTCGAGGCCAAAAGAGACAAGGTAGCAGCGTAGGCTTTCCAGAGCTCTTGGACGTCGACAGGATTCAAGGTATCGGCGATATTGGCGTTGAGTACCTTCCAGTAGCGTGTGAACCAGGTGCTGTATAGACGAAGTCCTGGGAGGATGCGGCGTGCCACAGCTGTAATCTTGTCGGATAGATGGGCCGCGCGGTCGCCATTCTGGTGCTTAACATCGTTGCCCTCGGAAAGGCGGTCCAACTCCGGCTGCAGGACTTGTAGTAGGATGAAGAATGTCTTGACGTTCAGACGAAGGTAGTAGAAATAGGTGCGCATAATGTTCGGGGGTGGGTTTTCGCCTGTTATGATTAGCCAAGTCAGCGTGTGAAGGGTGGGTAACTTACTCTGCAACTGCACCGTCGCAAAATATTCCGCTGACATGTTGATGAGAATGATCTTGGTCAGGATGGAGTCCAACGGGCGCTCTTTGAGCTCAATAGCCAAGTGGCTGAGCACCTCGCCTTCCAGCTCATCATGCGCCGCGAATTCCTCGCCCTTGTAGAGCTTGCTATGCAGTCTGATAAACCAAGCAATCAAAGCCCGACCGGTGTTACCGTCGGCTGACTTATGGTTGTTGATGAGCTGCCCATTATCCCATGCAGTTATGACGCGCTTGAACTCGGTCGCGAGGTTGGCCTTGGCCGACGGGTAGGGCTCTTTGCTTGCTAGCGAGCGGTAGAGGTGGTATACGCAGCGGAAGTGATCGCCGTCCTCGCGGGCGATTACTGCGAGTTGATTCGGCGCATGTCCGGAATCTGGGTATATCTCTGCGGCCAGGTCGTAGTAGCCTTTGGCTGGTCCCCAATTGCGGTCCTTGTTCTTCTCGACGAGTTCGGTTTCGCGGTAGCGGGAAAGGTCGCCGAGTTGGATGAGCGTCTGGTGGCAAGAGATGAGGACCTGTGTCTTCAGGTTCGCGGCGATGCGCTGGCGCGGGGAGGACTTGGAGGCTGCTCTCTTATCAGCAAAGTCGCGTGGCGCGCACCGGGCGTGCTTACTATCATCCTTCCATTTCTGGGCGATTTTGCGCAGCTCTGGGATGCCGTCGAACTGAGTGTCGAGGTTCAGTATGTATTGGCGGTAGAAGCGCTGGCTGGCCTTGATAAACTGCAGATAGATCTTTTGGAACTTGCGGATCTCGACAACATGGTCCTTGGATCGCTTGAGCTGCCGGGTGTTAGCGATGCCTCTCGTCCTTTCTCGCGTGGTGACGCACCAGCTTATGTTCCTGCCTGAATTTGGTGTTGACCTTCAGATGCGCATTCCACAGCGTCGTCTGGAGTTCGCGGGCGGATGCGTATTCGAAGTTGGAGAAGATAAGGGCCTCGCAGGCGGCGCGGTACCTGTCGGGCATTAGTTGTCGCCGGGATGAAGTGGTAACGATGCCTACTCTTGCAGCACCGCAGCTAACTCGGCGCACGGAGAGCCGCCATCTGCGCGTTTGTACAGGTCCTTCTCGATCGCCTTCGCCCGTCTATACTTTTATTAGCACCCGGTCGACATGACCGGAATGACGCAATGACGCACCTGTCGAGTTGTTCGGTGTTGGCGGCCATGCCTTCTATGTGCAGGAGCCGGCGACGTTCATATGTGACCCCACGGTCGGCGGGCAGGTCAGACGAAGGCACGGAGCAGGCGGCGGACGTTGTGGCTGGCGTGCTCCATTTATGGTGAGGGGGTATGCCCTGCGTAAAGGACAGAAGCGAGCGGGAGGGTCTCGGAGGCAAACAGCGCCCAAGACGCGGAGCTATGGCGTCAGAGTCGGAGGCGATGGCCGTGGTGAGAGGTGTGAGAAAGTGAGGTTGGTGGATGAGTCGCGAGAACTAGCGGGCGCAGCAGTCTCGGAGCTAAGGTACCACGTCCCGGCCTGGCTGGCTACCAACCCTCTCTCTTTCACCCCACAGCCAACACCCAAGTGAAACAGTCCTGCGAGACGGCACTCTCCCCGGTAAAAGGTACTGCCCCTTTCATCTACGCCTCGTCACAGTCACAATCAGCCCCAATCAACATACAATGGGGATCAAGCGCTCACACCGCGATTCCTCGTCATCAGACAGCACACCCTACTCGCGTGAGACATCGGCCGACGTCAAGATTGTCCACTTAGATACCGAATCTGCCGTCTCTGACGAACCCATCATCATGAAGTGCTCACTGCCTCCGCACGAACCGCTTGCGTTCAATTCGATTGAAGACCACGATGTGCACTATCAGCAAGTTCACATGAACCGATGCAGCGAATGCCACAAGAACTTTCCGGATCAGCACTTTCTACATCTGCATATTGCAGAATATCACGATCCCATCAATGCTGCCAAGCGAGACCAGGGAGAGAAAACGGTAGGTCATTTCCTTACGTTGTTTGTCACGTGTTTGCTCCTTCCCTTTCCGGATCTCCCGAGTGGTTCCTTCCTCTTGACAAGATCGCCCATCCATTTGGAGTCAGACTGGTGAGGTATGCGGAGTACGCGCGCCTTCACAAGGACACTGTAGCTGATAGCTCGCAGTATGCATGTCTTCTACCTGACTGCGATCGCATGTGCAGCACCCCACAGAAGCGCCGCCTCCACTGCATTGATAAGCACCAGTTTCCCCGCGAGTACGACTTTATCGTTGTGAAAGACGGTATCGATCGCCGAAGCAGCATGCTGATACCTTCTCACCGACGAAGAAGCTCAACGATGAGCTCGGTGAGTGGCGCTGCCAGTTCTCCACGGAGGCGGAGAGGTGAGTCCAGTGCAAGTACTGGTGACACTATGGAGATGGATCACGAAGAAGCTCAGGAAGAAGGAGAAACGCGTCGCTACCCCACCAGACTTCGTGGGCGTGGAGGATTCGGAGGCCGCGGGCTCGCACGAGAAGACGCAGCAGGTATCACTGCCCCAAAGACAGCCACTACTCATCAGCCGACCGATTCCATGGACAGTCTGGCTTCTAGCATGTCTGCACTGAAGTTTGTCCCTCACAGTGTACGGGTAGCGCGTACAAAGGGTAGAGGAGGGGGTGTCTGAAGAAACAGCCTTCAAACGAAAGAGAAGAGTTTGGCTGATACTTTTGTCTCTCTTCTACATTTCTGTGATCGTTCTTTCTGTTGCATTTCTTGTCAAGTCATGTTGCCTTGCGCTCCTTCCACAGATGTCGGTTGCCACGTGGTAGTGGTTACAACAACATTCCACTTGACGCCATCCTCATTACATCACTACTGGTCTTCCTCGGCGATCCTGTATTGCTATCGATCGCGATATCAAGGTATGTATGCGACTTTAAGGGAATCAAACTACAAGCTAACATCGCCGCTGGCCGGGTCTCCTTCTTCCGTAATGCACCTGTCGACACAGCAATGGTGTACCTTGTCTGGTTGCACTCCGCATTGCGATTCATCCTACTCTTTTTCGATCGTCTGAAGTCACTCGGGCTGGTAATAGTGGAGCTTGCAGCCGTCTGTTGTCATGTTTTCCTAATACGCGTGATCCTCACCCGACCACAACAACCGCCCCACCACCGCTTGCGCGCCATCGTTATATGCGTCCGAACTCTGTCCAGACTCATAGCCATGATGAAACCGTCGACTTTAGCTCGCTGTGCGATCGCAAACGAATACCTGCGCCGAAGAAAACAGCCATCTTGTGACGCTGCCAATCGCACTCGCCCGGAGCACCAAGTCGAACTCTCAAGCACCGCCATTGAACAAACGCCGGACAAGCAAACAACGGAGGCGCAAGCTCAGCCAGCGTTGAATCATGTGCAATCCCTCGTCACATCGACCGCGAACGAGAGATGCGACACAGTCGCAGTCGGCGTCAGGACCATCGCTTTGGATAAGATTAGTCCAGCACCTAGTAAGTCCCCGTCGGATGCGGAGTGGAGGCAAGGTCTATTATACAAAAGCTTACACAGAATTTCGATAGGACATATCCGCAAGCTGGGCGTTTGGAGGCCAATGTTAATGAGCGAACGCACTGGCAGAACCTTTCTGGCGGCTTTGCAACCCAACGCAGACAGAGGCGCGGTGGCTACGGGAGCAAATGCTGTACAAAACCCATGTGCTGGCGGATTCGACTTGCCCGCACGGGACACTGTCACAAAGGCGTGGCAAGGGACGACCGACCACGAGTACCAGATTTACACTACCTTCTGCTTCCCTGCCATGGATGCATCCGCCCCAGGATCTCTTCCTCGGACGCCGCACCCTGAAGACGCCAGTGACACAGCATCCCCGACCTCAGATACAACCTTGTTCGAAGACGCGCCTGTATGCACACCCAGCCAGCTAGGATGCGATGAAGACATCAGTGCATACAAAGCTTGTAACGACGCATCGATGGAAGGAGTGTCCATCACCTGCACTCCCAAAATGACAGAGCATGAAGTCGATCCTGTCGCTAAACGCCGTCTTCGGCATCGTCGATACGTCTCTTCTCAATCAAGCTTCGACGTTACTGAAACGCCTCACATTCCGTTTCGGTCAAGATCAAGGACAAACGATGGACTGCTGTTGTTTAGGGCAGATTCTTCCAAGGAAACCACAGATAACGCCCCTGAAACAAGACACCGTCGGAAGGTCTCTCTGAACCTTCCAGTCAACACACACGCAAGCCGAGCCAGCGCCACTCAGCCATTTGGAAAGCCCTGTGTCAAAAGTTATACAAAGCGAACGTCTGGCATGGAGACCGCTTACTATACCACCAGCGTAGACGCATTGACTCCAGAAGAACGCGATCTAGAGTACAAGCACCGGCATACATTCATAGGAACTGGCTCGCTAGACGACTTCCTAGAAATACTGGAAACTACACCAAACCATACCGCTACCAAAGATGCGATTGCTCGGGCATTCGTACAACTTGCAGCATCGGAGCAGCTCTACGCTCGACAATGTTCTGCTGGTCAGGGGTGGGATCTAGTTATGCGAACAACACTGAGCCTCATGGACGTTACTAACGTCGATTACATTGTCCAGTCGCAAGTGAAGCTGGGCTCCATTACGCTACGGCAATTTTTGGACTTGATACCTTTCGATGAAGTCGATGAGGTGGCGGCACTACGTATCGTAGAAGCGTTCTCTGTTGCTAGTCATCTGGATGCGACGACATGTATGGGCGCACGAAGCAAGGCACGAGCTTTCCGGAAATGGATGGTCGACCAGAAGAGGGTGGACGCAGATTGTTGAGGACAACAGCGATGAAGTACGCGCACTTCCCCCTACTATACCCAGTTCATTTTCCTAGCATCAATACCCCAATGTCACCGACGTATCTTCCTATGTACGCTCATGTACTATTGCTTTTCGGAGAGTTTATGATCTCAACAGTGAAGCAGGTACAGTTCCTTGTTTCATTGAGTGTCTCTCCTTCCCATCTGGGCAGTACCTCAAGGCACGTGTCTTCCCTACAACCACCCCGGCCTTGGCGCCTACGCTACTTGGCCTTCTTTTCGATATCGTCTCTTGACCTTCTTCCCTGAGTTGATCTTGCGCCTTCTTCGCACTCTCGAAACGCCACTCAGCTCGCTCTTGCCCACTCATTCCAGAACCTTACGGCTTCCCCCATCGCGCTAAGGCAGGTCTCCTTCTAGTCCGAACTTTCACTAAAGGTCCGTGCTCCGCCTTATCACCCCCACTCTATACAGTCTCCAGCCGCTTGCACTGTACTCTCTACTCACACGCAATATACCGCAGGCAATCGATCAGTTTGCCACAAGATTGTTACATACTCACGCGAATCATCGATAGCTACTACGATGTCGGGCCGCCCACTACCGCCGTCCAGCGTTCTGCTAGGAGAAGTCAAGGCCACTGTCTTGCGCAAGTACAAGAAGAGCGCGTCAGTCTTTCTAGAGGACGCCGCTCTTGATATGATGCTTACCGAACATCCCGGTGACATCCAGCGCTACGCTGGATTCTACAACATGGTCTACCTCTTCCTCGACCCCTCTCACTGCCAAGAGTCAAATCGACCATTTGCGAATCCCCTTCTCACCGCGGATTCGACAACTCGTTTCATTTGGAATAAGAAGGAGTATGACTGCGCCGATTACCTCGTAGACGATGACGATGATCACCCTGAATCGATTGAGGCTGCAGCAATTCGACCTATCGAAGGGTCCATCGGCGCACCCATCATTATCGCTACGGAACAGGTGGCCGCTATCTCGAAGAAGACCCAGAAGAGAACGTCTGCCTTCCAACCTGGAGAAAACATCAAGACGCGGCTTCGACGCGTACACAATGAGCGCAGAGAGGCAAGGAAGTTGGACATCTGGCGGGAGCTGAAGGCTACAGTGGAGCCCGCTGCGACACACGACATACCTGCTCATGTTTCCACTACCCAGTGGAACTTCTGGAACGCCGTCTTTTTAGATGTTCTCCCGTCGTTACCAGCGCCCGAGCGCGCCGCTCGTCTCTTGGCTCTCGAGAGTCGCGATATCACTGATAAACAGCCCAAGCCATGGTCTGATATCTGGCAGACATACCAGTACGTTCAACTCATCGGCGAGATCGAAATGACTGGGTGGGACAAAACTCTGCGCGACTTATCCGAGAAATACCAAGACTTTTCCGAGAAATTGAAAGACCTTGACTTGGCCACACGCATGGCTCTGGGTCTGTCGGTCGCACTGCCGCAAGTCCGCGAGGATAACACGTCGGTGCTTGCCGAGCCCATTGCTTCCAAGCCATCGGTTCTTGACACCCCGGTAATCGACACTGGCGCTCGTCGTCCGAAACTCCTCCCAAAGTCTCAGGCTACGCGGAAGAATTCCGGGTTGGCTTGCTTGGATGAGAAGGCTACTATAGCTCCTGAGGTCGCTGCACCGCCGGCTCTTATTCCAGCGCAGGCTAGTACCAACATCTTTGGGCTTCCTACCATAGTACCACAAAAGCCCCCTCCATCATCCAGCGGCTTTACGTTCACTACTCCGGCTTCGAAGACCGCCCCTATGTCCGTACTGCTACAGTCTCCTCCAGCTACGCAGTTCCCTGACACACCTAGCTTTGACTTCGGCTTCGCTAAGAGTACATTCGACGCACCAATCTCTGTCTACGTAACGAAACTCGATGAACACACTGTTTCCGGGACGTGCATGGCCACTCAAACGCCTGAACTGCCCAAATTGTCTTGGAACGAACACACACGAAAGCACGCAGTACTGACTGGCAAAGATACAAAGTCTATCTCGACTACTTTTGGTGCTTCGGCTGTTGGCTACGATCATTCCTCATCAGAGACACCCCTCGTCCTCACTCAACATGCTGAGCAACCTCCTAAGTCTGATCTTGGAGGCTCTATAGAGATAGAGGGGACTGAGTGGGAAACCCAGGCAGCTGTCGAAGCGAAGTTAAAAGACCAAAAATACTCTACTCGGTGGACCATGGTCATCGATGAGCTTAACATTGCTAAGCTTATCAAGAATTTTCGAAAAGAAACTTCAACCCCCTGTAGAGGGGAGACACTCAGCGACACTACTTCCAGGGAACAAAAGGAACCTTCCCGTTCAGACGATGAGCAACCCAACCAAGGTGGCCAAACCGCTGGTCTCCCAACAAAGGAACATGGTATCCGGTTCCCAACCTACACCGTTCGAGACTTCGCGGAGAAATACGTCCTCGCACGAAGTTCAGATCTCTCTGTCGATGACATATTCACTAGACTTACCAATTTCTCGAATGGCCGCCTCTTCGATGTCAACTGCGTGCTTCTTAATGTTGACGAAAATGACGAGAGCAAGCCTGCAACGTTTGAGGAAGCTGTAAGTATGCTTGAGCCGTATCTAGCAGGTCAGTGGACTCTGGATAATGCAGATAGCGATTCCGCATCCAGTTTCGGTTCGACTCCGTCGTTGACGCACTCGCATTTCTCCGAAGACGAGCTTGCCATCGATACAGAGATGGCAGAAGAGTACATGCTCGATGGATACGGGTGGCCGCTCGAGCTGACCGGGTTGTCTCAAAACGACAAGAAGTTCTTCGAAGCGGTACATACGAAGATCGTCGCAGAGACCGATCAGTATGAGTTCGACTGGTGGGCTGAGGTACATTGCCTTCTGGGCCCTCAAGATGAGGAAGATGATGACGATGATTACGTTGTACCTACGGTCGATGATGAAGGAAAGCTCATCAAGCTCACACTGGACATAAGCCCCGTTCAAGAGGACTGGGCCCAAGATGTTTTCTCGCAGGTCTTCCCAGACTTCGAGCAGGCAGAGACCAAGCTTCCTGATGTCGCGCCGCAACTCCAGGTGGATGTTGAACAGACACCCTTTTCGAATATGTTCGAATTTGGACTCTTGTCTGAATCAATCGATATGCCGGAACACACTTTGATCGAGGCGGCGAAGTTGGCTGGCGCGCCGCTAGTTGACACTTTGATGTCCAGTCTTGGGTCCATCTTTGCCGGTCACGATAGGCTCCTCCATGAGCTGTTTTCACTGGCTGCAGCAGTTGATACTGATGCGGAAAACCAGAAGGCCGACTACCGTCTACCTAGTCCTGCCGTAGGTAGTGTTCAGTCAAAAACTGTGCCTACCGAGAATTCCGGACCACTCGATGGTATCGGAACTGGTAGTTCTACTCACGGGAACTCAGCTGCGACTCGGCCACTGACGTTTAATCAGAGCCAACCAGTCCATCACCTACTGCACTCTGACCTAGCGGTATATGGTTGGCTCAAGTCTCAAAGACAAAGCAGCCTGACAAATGTCAGCGCGAACGAACTGGGTGAGCCCGCATCGTTCAATTTGGCCAGACTTTGACGGTACGCCCGCATTCAAGGAGCGTGAAAAGCACATGATAGACGAGATCATGAAAAAAACAACTTCGAGCTCCCACAGAGAGAGCTCTGTTCGATCAGAGATCCGCAGATGAGAAATCACAGCGTCTGTCTGCGCCAAAGAGCGAGCAGACACACAGCAAAATCCACTTTCCTGGCCAAAGAGCCAGATTATGAAGAACACCACTATGTATGCCTGAGCCAAAGAGCTGAGGCAGAAAGCAAATATCGTTCTGCCAGACCAAAGGCTCGGTTGAAGAGAAGATCGATCTGTCTGTCTACACCAATAAGTGAGCATAGACACAACAAAACCCCCCTTGGACCAAAGGCCCAGGCATGAGGGAGCAAGGTGCGCAGCCATTGCAATTGCGAGGAGGACTTGTCGCTCAAAGATGCGACATGAAAAAGAGAATTACGGCGGCCACAAAGACGGCCGTCTCGTCGAGGGTTCTGCATCCACGGAGAAGGACAGCGTGGTAATTCCAGCGACGATGCGAGGAGATTTGAGGGTTGATATGCGCATGAAGGGTCACGCTCGAATCTGTGTCAATGCTGTTGGAGGTTGTTTTGAATTTCGCCGACGACATTTCGTTAGCACACGCGCGCTCAATGTGCGCGCAGGAAGGTACGAGCATGTAGGAAACCTAATCGGGTCGCGAAACACCAAATCGGTGACTTCTAAAGCGGTGTGAGATGACGGGCAATCTGACTGTTAGTGAGGGCCTCCCCGCCATCCACAACGCTACTCTAGATCGCGCATGCTTCGAGCTGTCATCTCGACGATGCAAATCCTTGATTTCGAAAGAAATGCATCTTCTCTCGTATGCGGGTATGGCCGTTTCGGATACGCGGCTACACCAAGACCCTAGCAGCACGCATCCCACCCGATCATCCGGACAGCGCAACTCCAATGACGAGTGGAGAAAAGCATCTGATCTTCCCCGCATCATCCTTGACGCAGGAACCGATGCCACTGCCTTGATCCAAGTGCAGCCACCCGGACGTCGCGGAAGACTTGCTGCTGTAGTGACGGCCTAAGTCCTCGGCGCCCAAGACATTTCCAAGCGCCGCCAATGCCATCTTCAAACTTGGCGACTTGCATTACGCACACCAGCCCCTATGTACAACGACAACCGGAACCTGCGCGCAATCAATGATAGGGGAGGGCCTGAAGGGCCAGACTAGATGGCCAAGCCATTCGTGAGTTTCGTAGTCATTTTAACGAGTTTAAACGACCCAACCCTAGCCTCGTACCAACACCGAAGGATGACTACCAAGCGTTGCACTGTCGCCCAGCTACTGCTGCGGCTCAACGCCGTTACTTGGCTGACGGCCGAAGGGGTTTCATAACATCACGACTCGCCATCCTAGAATGTTCGTTCTCTCGTTTTCCCTCGCTTCCTCCACACCAACCTCAGGCTCCGCATCACGTCGCTCGCTGTGTAGTGCCTCAGGCGCACTCGTTAATCCACGCATGCCGAATAACCAACACCTGTCTTTCCTGTGATACCCTGGAGCTTCCGCCATGAGACCTTCGAACCTTGTTTTTGCAGCAGTCGGCCTGCTTTCCTCATTCGCCACTGCGCAGCTGGAGTTCAATGTTGACGATCCAGGTGCGCTCACTGCAACTGTTTTCGGACCCCACTAACATAAATAGCCTCTATTAAGGATGCGACAAAAGTTGTTGCGGCGGGCTTAAGAGAATGGTACACTGGCGACAAACCCGGCGACGTACCTGGAAACTTGCCAGACCCATACTACTGGTGGCTATGTGGAGCCATGATGAACTCGTTCATCGACTACTGGTACTACACCGGCGACGACACATACAACAAGATTGTACAGCAAGCGATGGTGCACCAGATCGGTATCCCAAGAGCCTTTATGCCAGAGAACCAGACAAAAACACTAGGAAACGACGATCAGGCTTTCTGGGGAATGGCTGCCATGTCAGCAGCGGAAAACAAGCTTCCAGATGTCGAAGGAGAAATGTCGTGGTTGTCACTCGCCATCGCCGTATTCAACACACAGGTACCGCGTTGGAATCCCGAAACATGCGGCGGTGGACTGAACTGGCAAATTTTCCGATTTAACCCCGGATTCGACTACAAGAACACAATCTCCAACGGATGCTTTTTCAACATCGCAGCAAGGCTGGCAAAATACACAGGCAACGAGACGTATGTTGAGTGGGCCGAGAAGGCATGGGATTGGCAGTACAGTGTTGGTCTCATCAGCACAGATTACCACTTCTTTGGTAAGGATGCTCGTGAATATGTATCAGATGATATACGTGCTAATATATACCTTTCCTAGATGGTACCAGCGAGAGACAAAACTGCACGGAAAAGAACCACATCCAATGGACCTACAACGCTGGAATCCACATGGCGGGTGCCGCAGCCTTGTGGAACATGTCAGAAGCGAAGGGTGATACAGTAAGCCTCCTTGAACCTGATCCAACTCTACCCTCATTCTAACGCAATAAAGGAACGAGCAGGCAGATGGCGAGAGCGCCTAGGCGGTGTTATCAACGGTACCGACATCTTTTTCCAACAGCAAGGAGCCCCAGACGTCATGATCGAGATGGCCTGCGAACGCAACGGACTATGCGACCACGATCAACGATCCTTCAAAGCCTACCTCGCCCGCTGGATGGGCTGGTCGATGCTGGCCGCTCCCTGGACCCGCGACCGCATCATGCCCAAACTCCGTGCCTCTGCCGTGGCAGCTGCGCAACAATGTGGCCCCGGAAAAGGTGGTTGCGGTCTTAGGTGGTGGCAAGGTGGAAACGACAAGGAGGTGGGCGTTGGAGAGCAAATGTCTGCATTGGAGGTTATGCAGAATTTGCTTGTTGATCAAGTTTCTGGTCCGGTTGGACTTGATAATGGTGGAATCAGTGAGAACGACCCTACTGCAGGAAGTGATGTGGGACCTGTGCGTGTTGAGCATGACTCTA
Source organism: Alternaria triticimaculans (assembly GCF_023758025.1). Classification (NCBI taxonomy): domain Eukaryota; kingdom Fungi; phylum Ascomycota; class Dothideomycetes; order Pleosporales; family Pleosporaceae; genus Alternaria; species Alternaria triticimaculans. The sequence goes on from NW_026055972.1 coordinate 69,968, forward strand.
TCACGACAGGGGACAAGGCCGGCGCTGCGATTCTCACTCTCATGGTGTTCGCTGTGTTCTTTGGTGGAGGCGCCTGGCTGATTATGAGCGAATAGTTTTATTTCTTAATTCAAAGCATTTTCCACTTCATTGTATTGCGCGAACTGAGGCATTGATACTGAATGTGCACTCAACGCTTCATCACCGACTATCACCGACGAGAATCCGGAGTGGAGTGGTTCTACGCTTGCCAGCGACGCGTGATTTTGACTCAAGAAAGCTGTTTGACCTCAAACCTGCAGCACCACACGCGTGTATATTATGATCTGCAGGCATTTGTAATGCCGTGTCTGCAATGTGTATACACTGTAACCTATGAGAGGGCGTCTCATGACATAAGCATGCAGATCATGTCCTGAATGAGGTAGGATAGCGACTTCCCAACTCGGAATTAGCGCGTGTACACCTAGGTAGCAGCTGCATCACCTCACGCCAGCTATCCAGCATTTGTAAGCTCTCCGGCTATACCTCCGACATCACAACGACAATATAAGGCTGCTACGAGAGCTGCCATTCTCGAACGACCATTCTGTACTTGTCCGGTCGTACAATCGCAATCGTGGACAGTAACCAATAGCAAACATGACGTCAGCTAAACCCTTCAGCACCGTACCAGCAGGCGCGCAACAACAGCCCACACCCTTCGAGCTGCATGTTGAGGAACAGAAGTTGCAGGACTTCAAGACTCTGCTCAAGCTGAGTCCGGTCGCGAAAGAGACGTATGAGAACAAGCAGAATGCGGGCAGCCATGGCCAGTTTGGGATCAGCCGGCAGTGGATCATTGATGCGAAGAAAGAATGGATGGAGAAGTTCGACTGGTATGTAGGCGCGACAAAGAGTTGAAAAGGAATGACTGTACTGACACGTTGTAGGCGCAAGGAAGAAGACCGCATTAACTCTCTCCCCAACTTCAAGACCACCATCAAAGACGATGGCGGTAGCAGCTACGACGTCCACTTCGCTGCATTGTTCTCCAACAAGTCAGAGGCTATCCCAATCGCTTTATTCCACGGATGGCCTGGCTCATTCTTGGAGTTTCTACCCCTCCTGGAAGTTTTGAGCAAGAAGTACACGCCAGATACCCTCCCTTACCACATCATCGTACCATCTCTCCCCGGCTTCGCTCTATCGTCTGACCCACCACTGGATCAAGACTGGAAGGTCGCGGACACGTCCCGCATCATGCACAAGCTGCTTCTCTCCCTCGGTTTCGGCGCATCAGGATATCTCGTTCAGGGCGGTGATATCGGCGCTTGGATTGCGCGAGAGCTGGCATCTACGTACGCTGAGTGCAAAGGCATGCATCTCAACTTCATGCACACGGTCGACATCAAGTCCTACTCTTCGCCTGAGGACGAGCTCAGTGCAGCGGAGAAGAAAGGTCTTGAGAGGATGAACGAGTTCATGGAAGTAGGCAAGGCCTATGCAGTCGAACACGGCACCAAGCCTTCCACCATTGGTCTCGTACTGTCCAGTTCCCCTATGGCGCAACTGGCGTGGATCGGCGAGAAGTTCATGGCGTGGACTGATCCGTCCACCACGCCTTCCGTCAACACAATCTTGTCTGATATTACCCTGTATTGGCTTACTGGCTGCTACCCGACGTCAATCTACACGTACCGAGAGGGCAAGAAAGTCAAATATGTGGACAAGCCGACGGGATACAGCTACTTTCCTTACGAGCTTTCGCCTGTTCCGAACGCCTGGGCGGCGAGGACAGCGAACCTGGCGTTCTTTAGGGCGCACGAGAAAGGCGGTCATTTTGCAGCATTGGAGAGGCCTGAGACGCTGTGGGCAGATGTCGAGGAGTGGGTCAAGATTGCTTGGAAATGAGTTGGTCGTGGCGGTGAAGTCAATGATTGTCATGAAAGATAGGAAAAATGATGTGCAAGCGGTTCAACGGGTTTAGCCTGAGATCGTGTCAAACTTAGCAGCATTGACGATAAGCTGATGATTGCGATTGTTCGTGTCGCCCGTTCGCAGCTGCCACGGTAGAGTTCGGCCAATTTGCAGAGCAGCTAACATGGCACCTTGTATAGTCTCGACGTCGCTGCCTCACTCTTCAAAGCCCATGCGGGGATCATGATGGTCGAGGCCGTCAAGTTTGGGACCGAGTAAGGATTTAATCGATAGGACCGTAAGCAGCTAGCGTCGAGGCTGTGCGTGTGTCACTCCGCCGATGACGCATGTCATACCAATAACACGACCGTGCCAACAACCACGCTGCATGCCTAATCCTCGCTCGTAACATGAAACGTGCCACATAGCGGGCGGTGCCAAGTAAGCAAACAGCAGCAGTAACAGTTGAATAAGATCGCGACACCTATAACTCCTTCCATTGCTCACAAAGCCTCCTTTTCCTACGCTCGCTCGTTCGTTTCGTTGTTTCCTTCTGCCGGTTCTCCTCACCACTCGTTCTCCGGGGCGACCGGCTAACACGGCAATCGACGCCCATCCTCAACATTGCCATCATGGCCCCTTTCCAATTCGGAGATTTGGGCACAATATGCAACTATGCGAAAGTTAAATACGAAGAGCGGGCGGAGACGAAGAGGCGTCGCAGCTACAGACGCTCGTCCAGCGACCCCACCATGAACGCTACCATACGCAAACCCCACGGCAAACTACACAAACCGCCCAAAATACAATCGCTACATGAAAGAAAAGAGCGTCCGCGCAATAAGTTGCAGAAATCTAGACCGCAGAGTGTTATTGGGGTGGTTAAGCCTCCTGTTAATTTGTTCGCGCTGGAATACGATCCTTATCCGTATAATACGCAGCCGAGTCAGTTTTTGGGCGTGTACTCCAGTATCGATACTGTCACGGCGGCTGCTTTTCGACATGGTGCGTATACGTTTTCAAGAGAAGGGTTGTTGGATGGAAGCGAGTACCTGAGTCCGACGGGTCGCATCAAGATTGTTTCGCACGCTATACAGAGTGTGGGTGTTACGGCTGCGGTGCCGGGGGATAGGGCTAGCAAGAAGTTTGACGATGGGGTTATGAGGCTGGATATTCCGCATCCGCTCAGTCAGCCTGCGCCACGGTTCGACAGTCAACAGGATCTCGACAAGCAAAACGTCAGCAAGGATGCGGTCTTCCTGGCGCTTCACGAAGGGCCGCAGAGTGCGTACTGCATTGGGATGTATACGAGCAAGAGTTTGGCGTGGGGTGCTTGTCTGAAGGACAAGGCGTGGCTGGAGTGGTCAGACCCGTTGACCGAGGAAGAGAGGAGTGTTGAGGAGAACGATATGCCCCGGATATCTGCCAGGCTCGCGGGAAGCGGACGACATGCGTGGTTCGTGAGGGCTTTTGAGGTTGATGGGAGGTGAAACGGACACCACAAATACGACAATACTCATGCTCAGCACTACGCGACGTGCCAGCCGCATATCCGCTACATTACCGCAGCACGCCCGAAGCATCGGTCGGCGAGCAGATGTGCAGCCTTCCCAGACGACCATGGCGAGCCAAACGACGCGACAAACGACAACACTACAAGTCCAGAGCCGCAACTACAGGCGACATACATCAACCGAATGTTTTGGAGGGGTATGTCCTACGTATGCTGGCGTCCGCAAAATATCGACGCGATGATGAAGGTCATCATCATGTACATACTTAGTCGAGGACATCCAAAATACTTTTCGTACGAAGTATGGTACCGATACGTATCAGGCAGCAGCAGCTCGGCAAACATCATTTGGCTTTCATGGATTTTTGGTGGAATCGATGTTCACTGGGTAGATGAAGGAGAAGGCTCCTAGAATGTACAAAAGATCCCTTTTATAGACTATAGCATAATGCTGCCTTTGTGACTTCATTCGTCTTCGCTCACCTATGGCTTCCCACCATAATCTTTACAGTCTCTTTGACATGAACAGTGATGTGGTGTATTCCGGTATTTTAATCAGTCTCAGGGACAACACAGCATAGACAAAGTGCAACGAGAGAACAATCATCTTTCTTCTCGCCACTGTTTTTGCGAGTTTCCCAGCCACAGGTCATACGTTTCAGGTTTTAGATTTTTGGTAGAAGAAGTGGCGGTAATGAAAGATGTGAAAAGAGTAGAGAGTCAATTTATAGACGATGTGGATCGAGAGACCGACACATGACTGCACGACTGGTGTCTTTAGGCAGGAGAGGAAACCACATACGGCATTTGTCAGTCGTTTTGGTTAGAAGAGCAGCGCAGACACATTCGAGGGGCGAGACAGCCCTTCAGGACCCGAGAGTGAGGAGACATCAGTCCGAGCCGCTCGCTTTTAGAATAAGAGGAGCTGCCGTCGACATCCAACAGCTGTTGGTACATTTTGGGTGGAAGAAGGAAGGCACGCACATGCAGTGCTCGTACTGACGTTTTTGTGAGATCGAAGTGGTCGGGATGTGTTGTCTCTCCATCTTGCCGTGTATGTATTTATATAGCGCATCGTGCCGAGACATGGATACGGCGTAGAGGATTTTGGAAAGAGAGGAGAGTCGACGCGACATGACCTTCTCTGTTGAAAATTTTGGCCGAAAAAAAAGAGGAAGGCCACATGCCATGTTTTGTTTGAAGTTTTGATATCGGAGTGTGGCAAGGTGTCTTGCTTCCTTCTCACCGGAAGTGTGATTTTATACCCTTTTGTGCTAGTGTCATGACATCGAAACGGACACGGTGCAAACAGCACAGCGGAAACGCTGCACATAAGGGTGTTGACTTATCTTTTGGACATGGAGGCATCACAGTATACGGGTTATGACTCTACTTTTGAGTCAAGGCAACGCGCTGACACATGGACTCCCTGTTTCAATGTTTTGGATACGTGTATAGATGATAGTGTCTTCATTCACCCTCGTCATATCGGGTTGCAAATGCTGTTTTAATTGTCGCATCCCATTCACGCGAAATTTGGAGAGATAGCAATGTGAAAGCGCTCGATGTCGACACTTCCACTTTCGAAATCGTATTTTGAACAGCTGACCATCGGGGCAGTCATCCGACATGTCGGTGGTGATTTTTGAAAGGAATTGAAACGCGGAGTGGCAATTAGACTCAAAAGAGAGACTTCTCAGCTCATGTGCGCTTCTGTGCCCTGAATTGGAGAGGAGCCGCCGACATACATAGGTCTATAGACTGTTTTTTGGGGAGAAAGCAAAAGCCACATGTTGGTGATCTCCAACAGTTTCGGAAGAGCACGGTTCTGGATATGTTGGTGAAAGAGAAAGGAAGAAGCGTTCCAGGCGAGCTTATATAGCTGTCTCCTAGCCAGAGCAGACTCTCCGCAGAACATGATCATGGGGACGTGGCAACTTGGTGTGCTCACATGGTAATAGCGGGTATGGCTTTTGGAGAGCTTCCAAAGCTAAGTAGAAAAGAGGTGTTATACTTCAATACATGGGTTTTGCGAGCTCTCTTCTCCATGGCCTCGTCGCTGTCTCTTTTTGATCGCTATACACGTCGTATTGTGCAAGATATGCCGGAGAATACCAAGGCGGAGAAAATGGTACTGTTACAGCCGTCTCCGACATGTGCTTCTCTCATAGGTATTTGGATATTGTGGCACTCCGCATGGGTCAAGCATGTTATATTCTAGGCGACAAAGAAAAGAACAAACACATAGAAGATGCATTTATGGAATTTAGAGGAGAAGACAGCCGCACATATTTTGTCGTAAACTGCATTTCAGGAAGCAGACTTTGGAGTGTAGTGTAAGATGGTAGAAGGTAAAAGAAGTATCGAAGCTTTATGAAGCCGTCGCTGGCTCCGATGAGTGGAACGAAGGCGAACGAGGGAGAACATGTTGAGGATGAAAGATCGTTTTGGAGAAGAGCGGTCTTCTCATGCGGTCATGGGCTCAAGTTTTTAGAAAAGCCAACTTTGAAGTGTGGTTTGGAAGAAAAAGAAGGGTCAGACTCGTAAGACTTTATACATATGCTCTCTGGTAGCCCAGAACTAACCCATATCCAGACACAGCGCAACAACATGTGCGAAGATATTGTGGTATTCTCGATATCTGAGCAATCAACGAGAAATCCCGCTGCGCACATGATTGGAGTCTTTGCTGCATTCTGTGGCGCCGCCAATTCTAGACACACACTTTTAGGACGTTCTCCAAGGTCAGCTGATCACTAGAGTGATAGTGACAATTTTGATTTTGAGGAAGCTACCCCACAGACAGCTTCATGTGACAAACTATCTCTAATTTTGCGAGACAGCGCAGAGGCAACATGTCTGATGGGCTATGTTCTTTTGGAAAAGAACAGGAGGACAAAGTTATAGTAAGAGAAAGGAAAGAGATGCAACGGTTGAGGTGTTTATATACACATCAGCTATGCCAGGGGCGGTCAAAGGTACAACCGGGTTCGCAGTTTTGTATGTAGAGGCAATGCAGGCACAACAACCGGAGAAGACATGGAACTGGTAGTCGAGTTTTTGATCGAAGCCGGCAACAACATGATATGTTGTGATGACGATTTTGAAGTAATTGAGTGAACAAGAAGTCGAATCTTAGTTCTCATGGCATATTGAAGCTATCTTTTTGGCTGTCCAGGATGTCGAAACAAACATGTTTTGCGGGCTAGCGATTTTTGGAGACAGCGAGCAAAACACACATGTAAGAGGTCCGTGTTGATTTCGGAGGAAAACACGAAATCTTGATAATAGATGAGAAACGGGGGAAGGGGTTGAGAGAGTCGTATTTATATTGATTTCATGGACTTGGCAGGGTGTACTTGGTAACGTTTTGACGCGGAACGATAGACTCCGAATACATGGAATTGTTTGGAATGTTTTCGGTGTTGGTAAGGCGCGATCACTCGCGCCGCGTTGATGTTATCGCCGGTATGTAGCCTGAGAGCTCTTTTGAAGTTCCAAATTGCTCTCATGACCGAGAACTTAGATGGAGCGACTAACTGAAACGCAAAAGTTCGCTCGGGTGTGACGATGTAAAGTCGTGTTACTGAAAACGAATACATCACATTTCGGGAACATGACATTGGTTCTTACTTTCTTTTACACATACATTGTGTCGTCGAAATATACCATTGGCTCACGTTGCTGACACGATCAGTGTGACTGAGTGTGCCTCCAGCGTCTCGTATTGCTGACTGAACGAGAGTTTTGTGGATACCGCAATGTGGCGACGCGGGTACAACATGCGACTTCCCGACGCACGCCTACTCCACCTGCAAGACCGGGTACGACACCAACGAGGTCCTGTGCCTGGTGGCTGCCACGCCAATATGTCAGAGCTTATAGTTTCCGAACCTGGATCGCCAGAGGCGCATGTCAATTTGTAGGTGGCCGCCGATCGCCTATTGATATCGCGGCCCGTGCGACGTATACGAAATATGACTATGGTGTTGTTGTCTCTCAACAACCCGCGATCGACATGTCGTGGTCGTTTGTAATATGGCAGGGTGGTCAGACGGACAGCGGAGGGTAGAACAGTGTCGGTCGAGCGAAGCGGCCGTCGTTTCTGCAGCGATCATGCGCAGCAAAGCAGGAGTGCGGTGTGGTTACCAGCTCATTGGGCCTGTACAAGGTAGCATATTCTGATGGGTAACTGCATTGACAGCTCGCGATGGTGCAGGGTTCCACACCCCCTTGCGTAGCCATGTGTTCGAGAAGCCGGAAAGATCGCATATTCTGAGTTTCCCCTGGCGCTATCGTGATGAGATCACGAGTCAGATGGGCGCATGTCTATCTCGACAGAGTGTGTTCTTCCAATGATCCCACCCTTGCATCACCTGTGATAGGCAGCCTCATGCGCTCGATCGACCAGGGTGTGTCCGTGTTGAGCATGCAGAAAGTGTGCCGCTTGGGGCTTGCGGAGAGTTGTGCAGCCGAATGCAATGAAGCTGCATCGCGAGATGCGAAAGGTGGCTGCAGGATCGAAGGCGTCCACACTCGCTGCTTCTTCGGCGTTCATGTACAATTGAGGAGCTGATGTGCTCCCAGGGCCAGGGAGACGAGCCGGTCGTCTCCCGCTATCAGGGTCCTCGGCTGCGCAATCATTGGCGGTTGATCTGGTTGCTGGATCTCGAGGCGTCCCGGTGGCTAAAAGACGCGAGAGTGATGACTTCAGCCCATCACAAAAGCAGGTGCGTACCCTGGGCGCAAGGCACGCGCAATGCTAGGGCATATCAACATTACCAGGGCAAAGTATTGAATATTGAAGGAAGCGGGGCAGTGCGACGGCAGCGCTTCACGCGATAATAGCCACCGCGTCCTCTGCAAGGCTTGGTCCCAATCGCGAACGGACCTGTTTGAAGATGAAAATATGAAACTGCGAGTGTCAATTACTCAAGCGGGGTAGCTGCAAATATTGAGATGCTGCACCTATATCCCGATCTCGTAAGATCGCCGTCAGTGTTCAATAGCCGGCATGCGCCATGATGTGCTGCAAGGTCTTAATGTCCTTGTGATAAGATGTGATCACCTAGAGGCGCTTGTTAGCGATGATTGTGGCGCCTGCGTCGATCCGGTTTTCTGTTCCCGTAGCTCTAGCTGGAGGTCAGATCTTGCTTTTGACACGGCCCAAGCCTCAAAATATGCGTGAGGCGCTAACACTGCGTCGCCAAGTCGCCGTGCATGATCGCCTTCCCTTTATCGGCTCAAGGCGTCGAATGATGAGTAAGTGCAGCGGATGCCTTCGCATTTGTCAACATGCGAGGCTGCAATGGCGCCTGTGGGTCGAGTTGGGATGCGTAAAGTGAGGCGAGAAGGAACGGATACCCTTGCGGACCAGGGAAGGTACGACCAGAACTTGGAAGAGCGACTCCACCATATAGAATCCTTCAGAACAGCGCTTCAGTTTACCTCGGGAACAAGGATGTCTGCAATGAAGCCATGTAATTCTAGTACAAATTCTATACTACAGTTGCTGCCCAACCACGTCGTTGCATCGGACCCGGGAACCCGACCGTTGATGACAGTTGTCGTTCCCGCCCTACCACCTCAGGCTCGGAGAACTGCCTCGTTGCCGCCCAATGCGGAGACGAGGTGTTGTTCTCTGGTCGAGACTTCGAGTGTCTTCGTTGCGAATTCACCGGAAGCTGCGAGGGCGCAAGGACGATCCGGTGGTATCCACATGCATTCGTGCCGGCTCTATCGATTGTCCTTCCACCTCATTAACCCATGCGTCATAATACACTCCGTAAGATATCCTCAGCGCCCGCGCCGGATGATCTGTTCCAGCATCAAAACCCAATAGCAAAAGCAATCAAGTACAGATGCTCGTAGATGCACGTATCCATGTCGTCAACATGAACCATGCGTGCCATTGCGTTCGTACCATAACCCTTCCCCACTTTTCCCCAATGCGAACACAAAAGACGAACAAGAGAATGGCCTGAGAAAAGGCTGAAAAAGAAAAGTGAAGACGTGACTCAAAGCCATAATGCTCGACGACTGCGAAAAACCATGGATGCAAATGTTGGACAGAAGGAAAAACCGATGCAGATTGACTTCCGCAAGAAGCGGTCGATGTTCCTCGGCGTCCCAATGGCTGTGGAAGGAAAACCAATACGAGACACCCTGAGAACAGTATATGTACAAAAAGAAGCAAGTGAAGTCGTCTCGAATGCGCTGGATGAGCGCGTAGTGCGGGTATAAGCGTGCGCATGGACGGTCTGTAGCAAGCCTCTCGAGATGAGGGTCAATGCGCTGACAGGATGGCGCTCGGGAACGGCACTGCGATCAGCCACGAGGAAGATCGTCGCGACTAGAACTTGCTAAGATCATCGCCGTCGCGCTGTGGAGGTGGGTCGTTGTACAGATGGACCAGCGCCGACTTCTTCGAGGAGGTCCATGCAGGAAGTCAACACTGCGCAACGTTAGTATTGTGATCAGGCAATGAAGGCAATGTGGTACTGACTCGCTACGATTTCCTCTTCCCATACTCCCATTTGGTAGTCAACGAGGCCGTGCTTCTCCATGCTGTCGCAGTTCTTGACAAGTTGAGTGCCCATCTTCTCGAGGAATTCCCAATCGATGAGTGATTTGGGAGGCTGCGGTCGCTGGCCCGTGGTGGTCATCTCCTGCGTCATGGTCTTCTGCTTCTGCAGCGTGGACAGCCAGCAGGTGTTGAACTCTTCCCACAGCTGCAGGCGCTGTTGGTAGTAGGTTTCGTCGTCGCGTACTAGGCCTGCTGCGGTCAATTCAGTTCCTCGTTCGATAATGCGCACACCGGGGAACTTACCCAAAGTCTCGGCCCAGTGCAACAGCCAGTCGGACATTCTGAGGAGCAGTGTGCCGGCTTCGGCGAGGCGGCCGTCACGGACATGCTCAAACGTCTTCTTCAGCTCGTTCTGGTAGTTTCGATAGAAGTCGTCGTACTCGTTGCCGCTATTGGCCTGGGGCTCGCTGTAGTTGCCCTGGGAATAGCCGCCCTGGGAAGGCGCCTGATGGGGGTCTGTCATGCCAGCGGCAGTGAAGGCGGGCGCAAGGGCTTCTCGTCCGACCTGAGCTTGGGGAGCGGAATAGCCTAATGAGGGATACTGGGAAGGAACGTTTTGCGTCGCGATGGCAGAGGCAGGTGCGCTCGTGGGCCCGCTCTCATAGTATTGGGGTTGTGCCACGCCAAAGCCGGTGCTCAGGACCTGTATAGCCGAGTCCCTGTTCTGCTGGTACTGTTCCACAGGCTCATACTGCGAAGAAGGCTGCGCCGCGGCCTGGGCGCCCGGCACGCTGTACATGATGTTCTGGCCGTAGGGCGAGTACTGCTGGGGCGCACGCTGGGCCTGTTGTTGCTGGTCGGCGGCATAGTCCTGGGCGCCATAGGCTACGGCAGAGGGCTGAATCGACGAGCCAAACTGTGCACCTTCACCGTAAGCGTAACCGTAACCCTGAGAGCTGGCGCGACTTCCGGAAGAGGGGACGGATGTGGGTGGGGCAGGTGCTGTCAAGGGCGGCTGCCTGAAGCGATCGGGTGCGCTTACCACTGGATACGATGCCTGTGGTGGAAGGAGCGTGCCTTGCTGGCTTGCGTAACCTGAGGGAGTATGCCGTGGCCGGCGGTCATTGTCCATCCCAACCAGCCCGCCTTTATACTGCAGACTGAAGGGGGGTTCGAGAGCCCGGTACCCCGAGGGCGAGACTGGCGGCGTCGCGTAATTGGCCAGCTTGCAGACTTGCGGGATGTAGGTGGTGGAGGGCCGGCGCAAGAGGTGGAGAGGCGAAGGCGCAGGTGTAGTCGACGTATGCGCGGACTGATGGAAGAGATGCGGTTTGGGGCGGGGTGCGTGAGAGGACCAGAAAGAGTTGATGGGTGATGCGGGCCAATGGTGGTAGATGTATGACGTCCGAAATTGGAAGACGAGATGCTCCCAGGTCCAGATGGTTTGGATATAAACACGGCCCTGACGCGTCGACGAGCGACCAATGCAGCCCAATGATGCAGGAAAAGAAGCTCGCGCAAGAGCCTCGGCCAGCCACCAGGATATCCTCGCTCCGCCTGCAGGAAGATGACTGCAATGCAATGCTCAGACGTCCGGGATTGGTCCTCCCGATGCGGTAATGTTGGAGAAAATGTGTGCGCCGTGTGGATCAGCTAAACACGTAGCCACTAGGTGACAGCGAAATTGTCCGGTAGATGCAGGCGTGGAGAACCCTGTGTGGGATGGGCTGGTGGTGAGGCGACGCTTATGCGTGAGATGTTTGAAGGGTAGTCCTTGCAAACAGATCAGTGTTCCAACGAGTCGGACGGAGTAGTGGCCGGCCTAGGAGATGGTCTCAAACAATCTAACGTCTGCGTTGCGGTAGCTCAACGGCCTAAACGTACGCTGGCGTTCTTCACGATGCAGTGTCTTGGGGCGCACTGGGCGAGCGGGAGTACATGCAGAGACGAATGAAGCGTTCGGTCCGAGACAGGACTGAAAGTGCGACGGATGCTAAGATTGTAATCGGATCGGTTGCACTGGACCGACGGATGAAGTGAAAGGCTCTGTTATAAGAGGCGTGTGAGTTCGACGTCAGTTCACGGCTGGCGCAGATGCTCACAGGGATGCAAGTGGGGGAGGGTGGTGTGGTCGCCGATGGTAGCCAGGCTGGAGGAGGGCAGAAAGAGACGTGGGCGGGAAGTGATGCAGTCGCGCTACATTGGGAGAGCATCGGGCAGTGTGGGAAGCAAAAAGGAAGTAGTTCGCAAGCCACGCCGGCGAACAGACTGTAAATACTTGGACCAGGGTGTTGAAGCTAGAGGAGAAAACAATGGTGGGTACCTGAGAAGTGGGTGTGGCTGCAGGTCGGGCGAGCGAGGGCTGACGAGTAAGACGACTCTACCAGCTCTGGATGACAGCGACCATGCGAAGTCTCCGATTTCCGATATGGCCAGGGCGGGGCTAGCAGTACCCTGTCTGCCATGGTTACGGATCGCCCATGGTGGATCTGCAGGCGTCTGGGCAGCCACACTGCAGGGCAGCATCGCGTTTGCTATGCGTGACCACTCGATGCCGTCGATACGAGGGCGCTGTCAGCGCCAGCACGACGACAAAAACCACCAACTCCATCGTGGCTTCCTTCTTCTTGCTCTTCGGCGCAACCAGATGGCGATTCCCGCCCCGCGGCTCCACAGCGGCCAAATGTCGCAGCTGGCTGCTGGCCCAGGAACTGCTCCTCTCACCCAGCTGGGCTTGGCGGCAGACAGTGACCACGCGCCACATGGCATTTGTCCGCCAGTACGCGTGAAGAGCTGTAGGACAAAGGGGCCCGACGCACCGTGGGAAGACTAACCTTCAGGAGCGCGTTTCCGCCATGTTTCATGCCGCAGGCGTCCTTCGGCTCTTGAGGCGCCCTCTCCTGCTGCCAAATCACCAAACGGATGTCGAACTTGGATAGCCTCACGGCCGGCAGTGTCTCGTGTAGGTAGGTGCTGACAGGTGGGAGTGAGAAGGTTTAGGGGCTATCTCGGGCTCCAAACTCGATCCGTCCTTTCATCTCTGCAGCGCTGCAAGTTCCCGTCCACGCGCAGGGATCTCTCGCCTGTGGTCGATCTTGCCTTGGGCCACTTCACCCATCAGCCTCACTCGTCGATCCTGATCCTGCGAATGGGGACCTTCCCTTTCGAACTCGTGGACTGACGCACACTCACTCAAGCCGCGACCTCGCGACCTCGCCATGCCTTCTCCACGCTGCGACTCCTCGAATCTTACATGTGCGGTACGGTGGGGCTCTAGCGCCATCTCGGTCGCTCCTGCCGGCAAACCTCACTGGTTCTTGCCGCGAACCTTCCGTCATTCTTTCAACACGGCACGCTGCAAACGCTACCCACCGCCGTTTATTCAGGCTAAGAGCACGCCTTGCGCTGTCACTGACACTTCAATTGCACGCTCTGGCGCGCCATACGCCGCGCGCGCGACTGTCCGGAACATTGCGCCATGAATGCCTGTTCACGTGCTCACCGAAGACTGCAATCTTCTGGAAGCTTTGCAAAGGCGCACAGCATGGCTCTGCAGGACACAGCCATCGCGTCACGAAACCAATGTCGTTCAACTTGCCCGCTTTGGTGCGATCACTGTCCAGACGAGTGCGTCATTCGGTACGGATGGCGATCATCAGGTGGCCCTGGCTTTCGCATCAACCTCCACCACCGCGCTTCGTGAAATGATCAAGGACCACGGCGAACATGCTTCGAGAAGGTTTCACTTCGTTCGACAAACGTCTGACTCGCACTCCGCTGCGACCACCTGGCAAAGTCTCGGGCGAATGCCGTGCTCGACCGTTTACGCGTCGTGCGGGACACGCGACAAGGAGTCAAACAGGGAGCTACCTTTTCCAACGAAGATCCAAACGGCAGCCCATCTTCTAGTGCCAAAGTCTTCTCATGCCTCCTGCCACATAACGTTTGTCCGCGACATGATCCGGAACGACCGAAAAGCAAGTGCAAGCGGATATAGCACAGACGTTGTGGTTCAAATATCATTGGCCGCCCTATGACCATGTCCAAAATAGAACATCGTGAAACGAGTCAGGGACGATCACCGCAACTCTGCGCCCGCGATCAGCCGGTCATATGTTGACTCTTGTCGCATGTGCCACCGGCAATAATAATTGGCCTGAGCATCTTGCTGTTGCAAAACTCACAATGCACATTTGCCTATCTAGGGTCTTGGTCGAAAAGCAGTCATGAATGCGAATGCGAGTTTAGCGCAAACAGAAACACATCAGGAAGGCATAAGTTATCGCATCAGTATTGAGTGCATTGCGTGCTGGTGGTGGCGCAGCCATTCATGCGATATACATTTGCTTCCTCTTAGCAAAGTGGTCTTCAACAGCTGTCAGGAACGGACCGAGAAAGCAATAACAGACAGTAGTGAAGCAAGGTTGAACCTGCATACTTGCTCGACATGAGACTGAACCAGGGAAGAAGCATAGTCAGCAGGGCAGAGCGGCACAAGGTTCAAGGCCTTGTGTTTCTGGACACACTTGATGGGCATGACCCTGTCCGGGCAATGCCGCACCAGATGAGGATCGTGTGAGCACATGGCCGTTTGGGTTGCGACATTGACAATCAGGCGAAGAATTGGTCATCTCCACGTGTCGTATGTACAGCACCCTGTTCCATGCAAACAGCGACAAGGTACCGAGAGTAACATCAACACTTGCTTGGACATACACGACGAAATCGAAGCACATTCAACAGACGGCGTCTTGAAATGTCTCGTCTTACACTTGGCCAGGCTGACACTGCAGACGACTAGCGATAAAAGGATAGTATACACACAAGCAGCTCATCGCTTGACCCAGGTGGGCATCTTTCGCGCCTTGACGTGACCTGGCTTCTTCCTTTCCACCTTCCTTGGGTCGCGCGTTATGGTTCCAGCTAAGGAGCAGTCAGCAATTGGATCCGGAATGCGCAGGCGAGACATGTTTGGGATCATCCAGGGGTGTTGACTGCGTTTTGAGGCGTAGACGTGGGCATGTGTCAGCCGCGAGGGCTGCATAGACAATGCTCATGGAACGACAGAACAAGCAATGCTGGATTGCAAAAGGCACGGATAAAGAAAACATCGACTCACCTCGTCGCAGCGCAGGCTTCAGCGCGGGTTCATGGACCAGCAATGACTTCGCTACAGCTAGAGTCATTGCTTCCGCCTGGCCAGTCAGGCCACCACCCTGCACCAGAGCAAAGACGTTGTACTTGTCAAGACGCTGAGTAGCCTTGAGGGCCCAGACAGCGCTCTCGCGGTGATGCAGCCGCCCGAAGAACTCTGAGAGGGACTTGCCGTTGACGAGCACTTCACCCTCGCCTTCTACCAGCCAAGCCACAGCAGACGACGTTTTTCTCCGCCCAACGCCCTTGGCACGCCCAAGCTCATCAATCACGCCAGGCTTCGGAACAATGTCACCGGGCTGGTTGGGCTTCTTGTACCGCAGCATCGCCTGCACAACCTCGTCGGGCATGAGCGCGGGGTGAATGCAGTTGAGTCTCCGCAGTATTTGCAGCATCCTGTGATACCGCGCCGTCTTTACCGGCTCGTTGGTCATGATGCGATACTGCTCGATCGTCTTCCAGGCCACTTTGGGTGCCTCTGCGGGCGGTATAACAGGCAATGTAGCGACTTTTCGAAGGAGAGCGGAGAGGGAGAGGAAGTCGTCGGTGAAGGTGGGCTTTGCGCTGAAGTAGGACGGCGATGCTGGGACGACGCGCAGTGTTCGTAGGGAGTCCTTCTTTTCGCCCTTCTTGCCGCTGCCTTTTGTCGTCGCTTCCAAGTCGATTTCGGGGGCCGCTGTGAATGGTTCCCGTATCTCTTCCTCTGTAACCTCTGCACGTCGCACGGCTGTCGTCGAGATGCATCTCCGTACTGTGGGTTGGAAGCTCCGTTGAGCATACCGAATCGTGCGTTCGCATTGGGGCCGCGGTCGACTCCCCAGGGCATCGGCCGCCCTCCAAAGACTCCTTGAAAACTCCCTGCTTGCCATTGCGCCTCTGGTTGACAGCGAATGCACCGTGGTAGCGCTGTCAAAGAAATGCCATCTGCCACAACTGACGACGATGGATGCACGAGCCACCTGCAAATGCTTAGCGCTAGACTGAAATTAGGTGGACTGTGCACGCAAAGTTCCTACAGCCCCTCCCTCAACCCAACCAGCTTTTTCTTCACAACTCCTGTCTTCCACACACTGATTGTTAAGCTCAACCACGAACTCTACAATCATGTCTTTCGGAAAGCTCTACAGCTACTCGGTACGTCGTCGCACACAGGCACGCGAAGTCGCACCGCAATGAGTCCTAACAGCAAGCCAACAGGGTAACCCGCGTACCACCTCTCTCCTGGCCGTCGCGAAGGAGAATGGCCTCGACATCGAGTTCGTCGACACTGAGCCAGCCAAGGGTGTCTCTGAGGACTACCTGAAGCTCAACAAGCTCGGCAAGGTCCCTACCTTCGAGGGCGCTGACGGCTTTGTCCTCTCCGAGTGCATCGCCATCGCTGTCTACCGTAAGTGCTACCCCGCGCGTTCGCTCCTCCTCCCTGCATAATATGATGTCGAATGAATTCATTCAGTTATCCCTGTCTGAAAACTATTGTTGAAAACTTACTATTCTGATTTGCCTCTACCACATCTACTCCGTCTGTCCAAAATTTGGTGGTGACTCAGAGCTGACGGATTCCAGTTGCCTCGCAAAACGAGAAGACCAGCCTTCTCGGCAAGACCAAGCAGGACTACGCCACCATCTTGCGATGGATGTCCTTTGCCAACACTGAGGTCCTCTCCCCCCTCGGTGGCTGGTTCCGCCCCATCCTCGGCCGCGACCCTTACAACAAGAAGAGCGTCGACGAGTCCCAGAAGGCCGCCCTCAAGGCCGTCCACGTCATTGAGGAGCACCTCCTTACACACACCTACCTCGTTGGTGAGCGTCTGACTCTTGCCGACATCTTCGCTGCCAGCATCCTTGCCCGCGGCTTCCAATACTTCTTCGACAAGCAATGGCGCGACTCCAACCCCAACACTACCCGTTGGTACGAGACCGTCTACAACCAGGCCAGCTACTCTGCTGTCGCCCCCAAGCTCGAGTTCATCTCCGAGGCGTTGAAGAACGTCGCACCCAAGAAGGAGGGTGGTGAGAAGAAGAAGGAGCAGCCCAAGGCCGCCCCTAAGCCCAAGAAGGAGGAGGCTGAGGAGGAGGAGGAGGCACCAGCTGCCCCCAAGCCCAAGCACCCTCTCGAGGCTCTGCCCAAGGCCACATTCGTCCTCGACGACTGGAAGCGCAAGTACTCCAACGAGGAGACCCGTGAGGTTGCCCTCCCCTGGTTCTGGGAGAACGCCAACTTCGAGGAGTACTCCATCTACAAGGTTGACTACAAGTACAACGATGAGTTGACCCTCACCTTCATGACTGCCAACCTGATCGGTAAGTCAAACCACCTGCAATTTATATAATCACATTGCTAATTCCTCCAGGTGGTTTCTTCACCCGTCTTGAGGCCAGCCGCAAGTACCTTTTCGGCTGCTGCTCCGTATACGGACAGTCCAACGACTCCATCGTCACCGGTGCGTTCATCGTCCGTGGCCAGGATGCTCTTCCCGCCTTCGATGTCGCTCCTGATGTCGAGAGCTACGAGTTCACCAAGCTCGACCCCACCAAGGAGGAGGACAAGGAGTTCGTCAACGACCAGTGGTCGTGGGACAAGCCCATCACCGTCAACGGAAAGTCCTACGAGTGGGCCGACGGAAAGGTGTTCAAGTAAACGCTTCGCCTTCTTTTTGAAGTGTTTGCTTTGATTTATGATGCGGATGATTAACGAACTGGCATGGGTATGGATAGGATGACGGATGAGGATTCATGAGATCACGCTGGGCAGCCCTGGTGGATCAGTGATACTGCCATAGCCGTTAGAGGCTCAAAATGCTGCACAAGAAGTTCATGATACCCAACACACAATATTGTCTCGATACTGTGACGTCTGTTCCAAGGTCGTACTTTTACTCTGCTAGTCTCGTCATGTACATGTGATAGATCTTAAGCGCTTGTATGCGACTGCGTTCCTTATCGCGCACTCAACAGATAACGAAGAGTTTGTCTTCCCTGACACTACGTTGCCTAGCAGGTGTCAGGTGTTCTCAACCCCAGATCTGGGCTCGAACTGGGGTGGGGCCAACAAAGTCGTGGCTTGTCGAGCCGAGCCTATCATTGGTTGTAAGAGACAAGGAAATAGCCCTAGCCAACCGCCGAAGCCGTCCAACGAAGGCTGGAAAGAACGGCGGCGTGGGCAAGCGCATGAGGCACATGCATGTCTTTGATCCTCGAGTCCTCACCTCGATCTCCATCTTGTCAACTTCTACAACACTGAACCGCGCCGAGATTGCGGTCCCGCGACGGAACTATCACGGTGACATTCGCGCGCACGGCCAAACACAGCCATCATCACAAGGCACGCCTGAGCTGAGCGCGGGCGTATTTGTCGTCATCCGCACTTTGATTTGCGACAATCGGTACCTTTTTCGCACAACGGAGGAAGAGCTGGAATCGGAACATCAGGATTAGCGCGACAAGAACCGCGCAATCATTGTGCACATAATTCCGGCTTCCTGCGTTATCAGTTGGTGGATCGTGCTCCGGACGACGGAACGGCGGCCATCGGTTCACGCAAGTGTAACGTGCAACGGTAACAGAACAAACTGGTGATCTGGCTTTGCGCTACGGAAACGCGACGCAAGGATTGAGCACAAGAGTGGTTTCCGGCTTTAAAGGTGGGAGGTGCGAAGAAGAGGGAGAACGTCCTCGTTGAGTCTTGACGCAAACAGAAGATTCTAAGGAAAGAGAAAGTGTGTTTTGGGACAAAGAGCAAGCAAAACCGGATTGTGCTTGTGCATCTTAAAACAGCTTGGGGAAGAGAGGCTAAGAAAATTTATCAGTTGAACTGGAAGAGGAAGACAAGAGGAACACCAAGGGAATGAAAGAAGATAGCGCGAGGGTGGTGAGGAGATCATCTGGAAATTCGGGGGAACCTGCGATTCAGGTCATCTGTCTGGTAGGTCATTCTGTGCTGGTTGTGTTTGCCGATGTGGCTAGAGGCATTCTCATATATGCATCAGATGTCGCCAATCGTGCAGGTCGACAAGCAGATGTGCCGTCTCGCAGTAGAGGCTAACACGAACAGGGCTCTGGAGGTGGACCAAGCGAAGACAATGTCACGGGCTTCCTCGTTCGATCAACAGCAACAAACTGGGCTAAGAACTCCGTCATAGCTGTGGATGCAGGCTCCCACCTTGCATCGATTACCCGCATACTTGGTCAGGATTTCCCGCTTGTCTCCGACCCGGATCCAGCATTATCGACCCCACATAACGGTAATGGAAATGGGAATAGCAGTGACGCGCATATAGAGTCGCCGTCGCCGGGCACTGGGCATGTCTCGCTCTCCGACGAAGATTCTGGACCTGAGACACCAGATTCTGAGCAGGATGTACCCGTCACCATTACTACGCTGAAAACTGGCGCATTCGCGGGGTTACCTTTCCCACATCTAAGTGCCAGGGCAAATGCGCTACATGTTGTGAGAGAGCACATTTCGACTTATCTCATCACCCATCCACATCTCGACCATGTCTCGGGCTTCGTCATCAATACAGCAGCTTTTCACAATACATCTCGACCCAAGCGGTTAGCAGCACTGCCATTTACCGTCAACGCGATCAAAAACCACATCTTCAATAACATCATCTGGCCTAATCTTACGGACGAAGATGGAGGCGTGGGACTAGTAACATTCCAACGGCTTGCAGAAGGCGGTAACATTGCTCTGGGTGAAGGAAGCTCAAGAGGTTACATCGAAGTGTGTGATGGCTTAGGAGTCAAGGGCTTCAAAGTAAGCCATGGCCACTGCATGCAGGGGCCTGGCCATGTACACCGCGGATCGAACGCCAATCTACTGGAGACCTCAGATCGGCAAAATGCAAACCCTTCTCAATCGTATGGTCAATCGGACGGACTTGAAGGTCGTTCACAAAGTTTCTCCATGACTACACAAAGCGCACCCGGTACTCCAGGTTTTAGTGGAAGCACAGAAGCCGGCCGACGAGCCAGCGGTGTCACAGTTCCTCAACCACAGCAACCGCAATCGCAAGATCACTGTGTAATCGACTCAACCGCCTACTTCATTCGCGCCGAATCTACTCTTACAACTCCGAAACGCGAGATCCTCATCTTCGGCGACGTTGAACCAGACTCCCTCTCCCTTTCCCCACGCACACATCAGATCTGGACAGAAGCAGCTCCGAAAATCGCCGCCGGCACTTTGAAAGGTATTTTCATAGAAGTCTCATACACGAACGCGCAAGCCGACGCCGTACTTTTCGGACACCTAGCACCCCGCCATCTACTCGAAGAGCTCGGCTTCCTCGCGGCCATGGTAAAAGACAGCAAAAAGCAGCACGAGCGCGACAAAGAAGAGCTCCGCTCACAGAAGAAAAAGAAGCGGAAGAGAGCCAGTGCAAGCAACAACCTCCAGCTCGAAAGCCTGACGTCTATCGAGGGCGGTAGGAAAGCCAAGATGGGCGGCTACCTAGGTGGAGTAGGCAAAGGGATAGATTCCCCAATTTCGACAACAAACCACTCGCAGACCGACGATGAGACAATGAGCGACTTCCCGCTTTCGAGGGGTGACACGGGGACGAACACGCCTGTTCCTTTCCCGCCCCCACTGCAACATCATCAGTCTCTCCAACGGAATCAGGATCAACCACCGGATCAACAGAATGGCACTCCCGGGCCACCTCCATCCCATCCCTCTGCGCCAGCAGCGTTCGGTCTGTCATCCGTCTCCGCTGAGCACAACCGCGCTATGCTCTCCGCCGCATTCGATTCTCCGCTCAAAGGCGTCAAGGTAGTTATCATCCATGTCAAGGATTCCTTCATGGATGGGCCGTTGGTTGGGGATCAGATTCTGAGGGAGCTGAGGGAAGGGGAGGAAGCATTGCAGGAGCAAGGGAAGGGCTTGGGGTGTCAATTTGAAGTTAGCGCTGCGGGAGAGAGTTATTGGTTCTAATGGGCTTTTGAGTGGGGTTTGGGTCAGATTGGATTCAAGATGATTTGGGCTAGAGAGGGGTGTGGTTTGGCGTTTTGGGAGTGAGCTTCGGCTCTGTCTTGGGGGTTCTTGGATACTTGAGGGTTACGATATATGTATGTGTTTGGGCGGCTACTCTGAGTATTTGGGGGAAAGCGCGTTGGGGTTTGGGGATACATGTAGCATCATGAGTTTTGATATATCACTGCTTTTGTTAACACCGCAGCCATCGCATGAGCTGCTGTCTGCGTTGAGCCATCATCCATAACGTACCCAAGCTATTCCAGCACCAACACTCCCCACTTTCTTCACCACTACTAGATCATCTCCCAAACACACGTTCCCTCTGTCTCGTCTGCCGTCGCATCCACCACTCCATCCCATCAACAAGCGCCCTATTCCCTATCAGAAGCGCACCCTATCCACATCGTTAGCTTTGTACTCAATCCCTACTCCAACTCTACTATAGCCTCTCCCTAACTCCAACAACATACCGGTATACCAACAAACCACCACCCCGCAATCCACATCGCCGTATCCACCGTGTAAAACGCGCCCACACACCCGCCAGCCCATAAATTCACCGTCGCACAGCTCATCAGTGTGCGTGTTAGGGGCGCGAAGCGGTGCCGTGCTCGAGGCCGGTGCCAGAGGAAGAGCATGAGGGTGTGGAGGAGGATGTTTGACTGTGGTAGGTAGATTAGTACGTCGCTTTTGTGGTAGGTAAGGTGGAGAAAGTAGGCACAAAGAGACGGGGGTTAGGTAGGTGAATAGCACGAGCAAGGAAGTTATTGTATTCAACGTACGGGTATGAATACGCTAGTAATGTATATAACATTCAGGTCGTGGATATTGAGCCCGCCGATAGCCATGAGCGCGCTGCATGCGTAGGCCATCACCGTGCCGGTGGCGATCCAGTATGGAATTGGATTCCAGTCGTCGCATGCCATGCGAGCTGTCCGGGTTCGCTGCAGTACTAGGTCTGATTCTGTGTCTGTCGACATGGTGGACTGGTTATACGTGGGATGCCGTGGAGAGGACGTGAGGGCATGCGCGGCGGTGCGAGTTGCGAGGTGAAGGTAGATACATGGCGAAAGACGCCAGTGTTCAGCCACATGATGTATCAGCTATTACACCGTTACTCTCTGATGTAAAGGGTCTTGACTGCTTGTGGGCGTTGTTCGTCCCTGAACCGGTTTGACGATGGGCTCCCGGAGGGTACCATGGTACTTGCCTGGAATGCCGAATGAGCGACACGCCTTCTCTCGGTATATGCGCGGGTTTGATCGCGTTCCCCGCGTTTGGAATTTTTGGTCAATCTCCTGGCTCGTTCTTTCTAATTCAGTAAAATAGGAAGCGTACTCACTGCACATCCCATGTCCATCGCCAATGAATCCCTCAGCGTCATCACCAACACCATCACCACAATTACCACCCCTATCAATAAAGAAGCTATCGAGAATGTATATCGATAAAATAAGCGATCTCGAGGATGCGATCCTGCTATCCCATCTACCCGATGAAGAGAGCGCACGCGATGCATCACCACCCGCACAACTACCACAGCCCCAGAAGCCGCGCAACAGTGCGTCCACCAGCACAAGACGATCTGTACTGCTCGCAGCTATAGCATGTTACATCGGAGCTGCCGTGGGAGTCTATTACGTCGATGATATGGAAGAACTCTTCCTCTTGCTGGTGTGGATTATCATGCTACCTGTAAGCTCAGTCCTCCACAGTTGTTTTCACCCCCATTCAACATTCTTCTTGTTCTGGGCTAACCTTCATGTACCGATAGATGACCATCATCTGTCTTTTCGGAGGCTTTATCCTGACACATGAGAACGTTCCCAAGGATACCTCACTGCTCGCACGCTGTATAATACACTCCTTAACCGGAGGTGTCTACATCGCGAGCTGTGTCTGGATATACATGGCGTACAAAAGAAGCCCGGAAACCGAAAAAAGTAGCTTTGGGATGGATATGGCCGGATATTGGTTTTTCATCTTGCCGGTAAGTAACCTTCGTCCATATGAGGGGTGATGCAGGGGTGGCACAATCGTATGCTTGCTGACGCGTTTCTTGCCGACAGATGGGATACTTCGTATTGAACCTGGCCGTGCTGCTAGCAGTGACGGTATGGAATAAAAGAGACGAAAACACAGTACCCGAGTCACGAGCCGGGGAGGCTTGCTGCTTGGGAATGATGGTACGAGCAAGGTGAACAGGAAGCAGAAGAGTTGATGGGAACCAGGGGTTACCGATCGAGTAACGCGCCTTCTCTCAGCAAAGGGTCGTTTACTCGTGCGTTGTGACTTGGGGCAGCTTTCACAGTGAAATTGAGCAATAATTTTCAGATTGTCTCATTGTTTGCCACCATAGAATCGAGGCCTTTCTACCAAACCCACTGCATCAATCACCCAGAACTCTTCCTCGCACGATGCTACCACCATATTCAGCACGCAATATGCATCTCAACTACGGCAGTAACCTAGGAAGCAGGTATGACGAAGAAGGCGACCTCGAGTCCGCGTTCTCCTCATCTCCTCAATTTTACACGGAGAGCCAATTCCGCGCACTGCCGCCCACACAGCGCGAACTGATTCGAAAGTCACACCGGCGCTCGTTCATTCGGTCACCACCGGCAATCATGATGCTTTTAACATTCCTCACTGTAGCTGCCGTAGCACTTTACCAAATGAATCACGATATCACGGAGGTCATGTTGATGTGGGCCGTTTTCGTACCGGTAAGTCGCTTCTCTATGCCCGTCTCTTATCTAGCTACGCCAAACCCATATGAAGAAGTTCTTACTGATTGATATGAGCAGATGGCAGCGATATTATTGCTGTTGGGGTGCTTGATTGCACACCATAAGCTTCCTAAGGATATGTCGTATACCGGTCGATCTGCTATTCATCATTTCACTGGATTGACATACGTGGCAGCTTGTATCTTGGCGTATATGCTGCAAGGGAAAGATCCAGATGATAAAAGGAACTTTGTGTTAGCAATAGGGATGTCTTGGTTCTTTGCTCTGCCGGTAAGTCTTTCCCTTCTGCGGCAGTAGAAGAAACATGTCGCGCACATTGAACGTTAACTAACGCACTTCTTTGTTCGCAGATTGGGTTCATCATCTTGAACATCGGGATCGTGTTACTTGCCAACGCATGCAAGAAGGCGGAAAGCGAAGAGTCGTCCGAATGACTAGAAGATAAGGGGTTCTGCCTGTGGCTGTTGGACGGTTGTTGACAAGAAAGGCAAGAAGGAAGACAAAGACTTGACGGGCACGCGAGGTCAGGTGAGTTGCATGAAACGTTTTTGAACAGATTAGGAAGGAATAGTTTGGTATTGCAGCACGCAACTGTAGATGGTTCTGAGGACGTGTCGGCAACTTTAAGCATAAGTTCGCTGCCTGTTATTGAATTAGCAATGTGTGGATCAGAACAGGGATAGGAACCACCTTACGCGTATAATTCCTTGCCATCGTCATAGGGGCGCGAAGGCGACCCAGCATCGACCTCCTTGTTCACTGCCGCCCGGCTCGAGATCGTTCTCTTCCTCTCCCCATAGATCGAGGCCGAAACCCAAAGCAGCCACATGATTCCAGCAATAACTCCATATGCGATGATCTGGCCCTGGCTGGGGGCGAATCCGGTAAATGCGGGTGCGTCCGATGCAAGCAGCAGGCCAAGGCCACCATTGATCATACCCAGTGTGATCAAAATGCGACCCAGCCAGAGGTGACCGTACGACCAGATAGTTCGGCGACTGTATTTCTTGAATTTGAGGTGGTGGACGAAGCCAAGAATGGGTTGGAAGAAAAGCAGGACAAAAACAATGATGCCAATAATCGGGTGGTAGTTGTCGAGCATGTTGACTGGGATATTGTTGATCATCCACACGCCGAGACCGAATGCTGCGATGTACACAACATACGCAAAGAGTTGAAATATGCCATGGACGATCCAGACACCGCGAAACGATCCTAGTCGTATGAGAATCGATCCAACTGGGAATAATAAGACAAAGGCCAGGGCTGCGAGGACACCATGGGCTACGATGATCTTATGTCGTGATTCTGATGAGAAGCCGCCACGGCCACCGCCAAACGATGAGCCGAAATCGTTGTCATCGCTGTCGCTACCTCCTCCAAATCCGCCTGGACCGTATTGACCACCGGGGCCGTACTGCGCAGAAACTGCGGTTGCTGCTATCATCTCATCAATTTAGTCCTCGATTTCCAGGATTGGCTTCATACCTAAGCTAAGCAGCGTCGCTCGTGTACTAAAAGTCATAGTGAAGATGTGGAATGAGGAAGACCAACGCAAGCTCGATTTGAAGGTCTACAGATCGATAGAAAGAAATATTGCCTACTTGATCTATTCTTACCTGCGACGGCTGATCTAACAACATCACCCACAACACAAGCCGAACAGCGCCAAATCGATGATTCACGTCTGGACGTGACACAGATGACGCTGTTTAGAACAGAAAATGGTCGAGCTTACGCGTTTCCGCAGCTTTTTCGTGTGTTTCGAGTGGTGGACATTGACATGCTAGTCTGACTTGGGGCCGGGGTGCACATGGTGGAGAGCCGGAAGTAAGATGTCGGCGAAACATGTTGGGAAAGCACCGACTCTCATGATGTGACGAGTGCCTCAGGCAGAAGATGTCGTTGACGTCGATACAGGATTAGTAAGGTCGATGAATGGAGGCTGGATGATTCAGCTATCCTGAGCACGTGTTTGCGCGACGTGCCTGTAGCCTTGCGCAGGCACGCGTCTGACTCGCTTGACTTGGCCAGCATTAGCATGATCCTTCGTTCGCGGGTGTAGGCAGCGACTAGGCGACAAGTCTTTGAAGCTGCTATTCCAGGTTTGCTGCGAACATGGCCGCTGGTCGGGTGCCGAACTGATAGTGAGAGGTGCGATCGCGATTACTGGTCACCCGTGTGGCTAGTGTGGCAGATGACGTGAGTAATGACCTTGGGAGCCTGTGCGAATGTCGTTCTCATCAAAAACTTCATCCCATGTTAACACATAGTATAACTTCCGGGTTCACGTTCACCGTCTAGTCGACATGGCGGTCGGCAACGTGATGTGGCATCCCCACGCAGCGCATCCCGTCGCCCTCGACCCCATGGCGGTCAGAGCGCGGTCGAGGTTTTCCATCCGCCCTCCGCGATCCTGGGCTGTCGCATGGCCAGGCACATGTCGGTCGTTCAACAGGTACAAGTCCTGCATGCGCTTGTCTGTAGTCATTTGTCCCCTGAGTTCGCGGTGACTGTTGCATAGCCCCAGTTTGCAAGAGTCGCGTGGTAGGAAGAGAAGGCAGAATAGCGCACCGCCACGGTTGTGCACATCACGCGCGCGCCCTTTGTCCGTATACATGTCGTCAGAGTGGTGAGTCGAAGAAGCAAAAGAAGGTGAAACAAGGAAATTGCGCTGAGTTGGAGCAAAGAGAGGTGAAGACTCTGTGGAGACATGAGTTGTGCATGCCCGCCGCGAGGATGACTCCTGCAGGTCCCGAATTTCGGCGATGCCATGTGGCCAATCATGGGCGGGCACGGGTGCAATAGTGGGCCCGCATTCGCTGTCATCTAGGCTGTGATCTAGCATCTTCCTTCTCCCCGTCACACCATCGTGCGGCTCTGAGTCACTCTGCAGCCTACTGACATCCTTGACTTAGCTTGTACCTGCATACGTGATTCAATGTCATCCCATGTATATAAGGCTGGGTAGGTATCTTGCTCCAATGCTTGACTCTCCTGAGACTATCAGCCGCCTTTGCGGCTTTTCGCCCCACCACTCTCCATCTCCCCTCAACCCTATTATTACTTATTCACACATCCACAAGAACTTGAAATAGACGACATGGGCAAACGTCACAACAGAAAACGAACTAGAAGCCGTCCTCGGAACCGCAACAACAACCACGACAATTCACCTCCGCAGGTCATCAACCACACTCGAAGCGAGTCGGTCAGCACTACCTCTTCAACTCTCTCCGCAACCAGCTCCTGCTTCCATCCTCAAGGCTCCATTGCGAGTGCCAATGCGAACCACTGGCAGCAAACTTACACCGCATGGCAAACCCGGCTTCGACTGCAACAGGAGCAGGAGCAAGAGTTGGAGACTCAACGACTGCGCATCTTTGGCGGACTACCGGAGGATGAGAGGACCTTGATGGAGCCGATGCTCAAGGTGGTCACGGATCTTTTCGATGGTTTCTACGATTACGAAGATCCGTGATGATTAGAGTGCTGGTTCTTTGCACATCTCTACTCCTTCGCATGGGCATCCATTTCAACGGACGATACATGTTTTTACGACGAACACGACACGAATTAACGACCAAACCAACGATGACTCTGGTAGCCAGCCGGAGGCGTGGGATATCATCTGGGCACGGACTCGTAGCAGATCAGACAGCACCTGCGTCGGCCCAACTGGGCCGGCCCGCAAGCGCTATCTGGTTGGTTCAACATTGCTCAGCCCTAGGACTCCGGCTTCACGCATAGGCGGCGGAAGCGAAGACAATGGTGGAAGAGACAGCTAGATGCACGCCTCATGCTTGTACTCGCTCGAGTCCCGAACTCGCGTGTATATGCTATTGGCTAGAGCGTCGCTGTCTCTGAGAACGGCGGAAAGGAAAGAAGGACGCGCATGCGTATTGGTGGAGGAGTCATCTTGCTTGGAAGGAATGGTGTATATCTGCAGCTCTCTGCAGGGCAGACAAACGTCCGAGTAGTTTATCAATATTTCTTTAATTAATCCGAACTTTACCCAAACATTTGGCTTCTCTTGTGGCAATGATGAGTTCTTTCCCTAGCTGCAGCGAGCGTGCTTGCCTTGCGCCGCCTCTCACCGTCAGGGTCCAGTTTTGTTGTCTTACTAGTCCGCATACAGCGTCTCGACTTGTTGTAGGCAAGAGCTTCCAAACTTTCTCTCCCTCACCTCTCCAGGGCTACCAACCGTCCCCAAGCGCGATTTCATTCGCAACTGCTATCGCGGCAAACACCTGACACTGCGCACCTTCGACCGAGTAACCTCGAAGACTTCAGTAGGTCATAGCCAAGCGCGTCCTATACAGTTCACTGCACTAACAACCGACCGCCGGTCAGCTCGCGATGGAAGACACTCAAGGGTTCCGCTTCCTCGATCTACCCAAGGAAATTCGCCTGGAAATATACGACCTTTTCCCTGCCGAGACCCGTCGCTACACGGTGCAAAAACCAAATAGGCCATCCATCACACCCTTCACCCTAGTCTTGGAACGCATCCCTTGTATGGCACTACTCACTACCTGTCGCCAAACATTCCACGAAGTCTCTGCCATGCTAGGGTCAAGATTAGATGGCCAACCACTTCGTATCTTCGCCGATGCGGGAGACTTGTGCCACACGGTCCTCAACGTTATATCGCGTTATGCTTCACCTGACTTCCAAGACGAGCCCTGGGCAATACGCATTAAACGCTATAGTGCTAGTCGCCAAAGTGGCCCCGACAATCAGGATGTGCCCGAAGTCCCGCCTCAGGCTCTACATCACAGTATGACGGCAACTGGCTCGAGGCTAGAAGTCGAGATAGTTCTTGAGCTTGGCGATGTACCTGGACAGACTCCCCGAAACTTGCGGCTCATGAGAGATTATATACGCATATTCTACGAGTGCGTTGTGGACATCGGATGGTCGTACGGTTTTGCCTACGACCCCGTCAATATCACAATCCGGCCCAAGCTGACAGCAGACATGAGTGAGAAAACAATCAGCGATGAGTATCGATTCCACTTCGAGCAATACCAAAAGAAGTTTGGGCTTGGTAAGAGGTGGACTTGTCAGTTCGGTAAGGGCATGACCGAGAGGGAGTGGCAACGCAACTGGGAGGAAGGCAAGCACTTTGGAAAGTTGAAGCAGATCTAGCAGCTTCATGACTTCACAGGAGATCATGTCACAGGAGAAGAGGTGGCTGGTTCGAAGTTACAAACGGTTAAAGCATCGTTACCCGATTGCAGTGTAATGAACCGCGCACCGAGGATGTTCTAGTAGGGAAACCTATATCGGGTTTCTTGGTATCAACATAAAAACAAGTATTGTAGATTCAGAAAGCCTTCCATGAATATTTATCGTCTGTTTGTGCGTATGATTGAAACGAGGCTGTGGAAATTGCTTATGTCGAAGCATTGATAATCGCCTCGCAAGACATCCAAATACCGCCTTTAGCAACTATATATCTCGAACTAGGTCAAGCTAAAGGCTTGAGGATGCAGCATGTTGACGCTCCAACACCCAGAGTAACCAAATTCGTCATTGCCTCGACGGCACTAACCCCCCACCCTCTTTCTCCCTCCACCATCAAACCAACCTACAAGCAATCAAGACCCATCACTATTAACAGCAACCCCGAAATCGCAAAGCGCAGCTAATAAAAGCAGGTTTACGTACCCACCATGCGCTACAAACCCGGCTGAGCGGTCGCCCTACTATCGTACGACCCTCGCCAACGGGTCACCCCACACGCATCCCGGCAACGCCCGAACACCGTGTTCTTGCTGTACATGTCTCGCCACCAAAACTCTTTTGTCGTGAATCATTGAGGCGTATCAGACGATGTGATCGTATACTCGGTGATTTCGACGAATGGTTTTGCGGAGTGTCTGTCGTGTCTCATGATCCCAGGGACTGGGTTGGAGTTTTCGCATGTTGGTGTGAGGCGCATGTCTCGATGCTGGTGACATGTGATCACGCAACCAAGCTTTGTGAGGAGAGATTTGGTATCGTCGGCAGGTACCGACACTGTGAGTATTGCTTCAAGGAATCGTGATAGATATAAGGTAAATGGGTTTCTTCGGTTGTCGTTCATCATCTACATCCAGTCACATCCATCTTCAGCGATACAACCATATCGACCTTGACCTCCTCAAATCGCACATACAGTAGAATCATCCTGCATAAGAACCTTCAAATTCTTTACTACTACCAACCATCAACAATCCCACCAAGATACCCGAGCAACTATAAAACGATAAACCACACACAACACATACCACCAACCCAACCAAAATGCCAGCAGTACCGCGATCCTACCTCCCCTCCTTCGCCGCCTTCCTAGGTAAGCCTCACCACCCTATCTCCCGTTCTCCTTCCTCAATCACATCCAACATCCAACTAACAAACCACCCCAGCATTCGGCATAACCTACACAACCATCGTCGCCGCAAAAGAAGGCGCAGCCGTCGACGGCGCACGAACCCGCTGGCAAGACCAACATGCACGAGCGAGGAACGCATTGAGTGGGGGTATGACTCTGGCAGATATGGAGAGGAAGTGAGACGAAAGAGGGAGAAGAAGAATTCCAGTTCGAGTGTTTGTATACTAGGGGTAATAGGCGTTCTGGGTCTTTTGCACGTGATGGATTGATGAAGTGGATCCAAGGCGTACAACAATTCATCATACTTTTGAGTAAATACGTATATCTAGTAGGAGAGACTTGGTTGTTCCAGTCATCCAAATACAGTGTATATACCACTACACAGACACACACACACATACTATCTATCCTCCGCATCTTACCCTACCAACAACATACATACCCCCACCCCGTTTCCCTCCTCCTCCTCCCCACATCCCTGCAATTCACCCATACAATCTCCATTATACCCCCAGGATACCCCCCCTATAACACTATCCCCAGTATACGCATCGGGAGTCAATGATAGTACCCGGCGCATAAGGACCACCAATGCAACCTCTCTAAACCGTTCTAAAACACGAGGGCTCGTTGCAATGAGGAATGCGCGAGGTGGAATGTGGAGAAATGTTATATTAAAAAACGGTGGTCGGGATGCGATATCGGTATGCAGGGTAGACGTGCATTGGGGCAGGGTGCAGATACGGGGGGAGGAGGACGGAGGGTTCGGGTGGTTAATCTGGGTAAAGAGTTGTAGGGCAGAGGGCGGCGTGGGGGGGTGGGAAGGATTGGGACCGGGCGGATGGATGGATGGATGGATGGATGGCGACACTGTAGTCAATGAGTGAGAAGGGGCAGAGAAGAAGAAGTCATCACAGTAAAGCATGTAGGACAAGAAGTAACTTCATCACTATATTCAATCCCCACATCCGCCTCTACGTAACCCCAGTCCTGACTACTTCATCGACCCCCAACAGACCTTGGGGTCAGAATATATCTACAAGAAAACCCATTGCCCGTTGAACGCCATCCAGAACACAGGATCAAGGTACGCATGACCAACCATCGCGCAGTACCGAAAAGAACAAAGGAAAAGCAAAAGAAGGCCTACTCGCTGATTGCGGCTGAAACCCAAGTCGCATGTCGGAACAGCCGACTTGGATATATATGATCAAACAAAGGGAATCGTTACAATCATGTAGGACAGTCTATGAAAAACTAAAATCGCTGCAGTGTTTGAGAAGGAAAGATCAGAGTGGGACAAATTGTAGAGTCATTGGCTATAAGTCAAACGACGATGTGATGTCGGCTAATCTTTGCATGGCGGGGCTCATGGCAGCAATCTTCCTCGCCAGACGCTCTGCTAG
Source organism: Alternaria triticimaculans (assembly GCF_023758025.1). NCBI lineage: Eukaryota > Fungi > Ascomycota > Dothideomycetes > Pleosporales > Pleosporaceae > Alternaria > Alternaria triticimaculans. The sequence goes on from NW_026055972.1 coordinate 101,554, forward strand.
AAGTGCCTCGTTCGCTTCGTTTGAGATGACTAGCGAGTAGTGTGCGAAGGCCTTCTCGGGGTTGGCGAAGAGTGCCTCGTGGTCCTCAAGCGGTGCGGCGGCAGTGGTTGAGGGAGCGGACGAAGAGTAGTATAGGTCGTACTCGGCATCTACCTCTTCGGTCTCATCGGCGGCAGCGGGAACGGTGGGCTCGGACTGGACAGGGCGCTCGACGATGGGGTAGTCAGCCTTGACCTCCTCGACAGTCGAGTCGTCCTCGGCGTTCAGGATAGCGCTGTATCCCTTGCCAGACATGGCCTCGATGTCGAGGGGGTTGGTAGGACCCTCAGGCAGCTCAGTGACGGCGAAAGCAACGGGTTGCTGGAAGTTGAAGCCATTGTTAGCACCCCAGTTGTTGCCATTGTTGGTGTTCAGGTTGAGCATAGCAAAGTCGAGTTGGGGCTCGGGGACCATGGTCATACCAACGTGGGTGTTCTCGGCCTGCGACATGCCGTTGAACTGCTGTTGTTGCTGGAACTGAGTGGGGGCAGGAGCAGCGGCGACGGGTGCTGCGGTTGATGGCATCGAAGTCATGGGGGCCTTGGCTTGGAGCGACTCGTCGCGAGAGAGCTCCTCGAGGAAGGGAGTGAAGGCCTGGTGGCGGAGCAGACGCTCGATGAATGCGCGCGAGCGGGCGTTCTCCTCCACGAGGAGGCGGTTCTGGGAGCGGAGTTCGTTGGCCTCGTTGACCTTCATGGCAACCTCGCCTTCGAGCTGGCCAATGTATTCTGGTTGTGTTAGTTGATGTTGCACATGTAGTGGGGTCGTGGTAGCTTACCCTTCCTTCTCGAGCGGAAAGCGCGAGCGGAGACCTTGTTACGGAGCTGGCGGCGCTCCTTGGAGCTGAGCTTCTTGCCCTCCTCAGACGCAAGCAGCCTCTCGTCCTCGTCCATATCCTCTTCGTCCTTCTTTGCGCGGATGATGTGGGGGAGAAGGCCTTGGTTGTCGTTGGCCATGTTGGCAGACGCGTTCTGGCTGTCGGCCCGGATCTGTGCGACGACGCGGGTGATCATCTCCTCGGTGTGGGCGTCGCTGAGCGGGCTCGAGGTCTTGCGGCTGGCCGAGCTGGTGGAGGCCATGCGGTTCTGTTGCTGTTGTTGCGCTTGCTGCTGCTGTTGTTGTTGCTGTTGCTGGAGGGCCTGCTGTTGCTTCTGGTGGGCCAACTGCTGTGCGCGCTGCTGCTGGGCCTGCGCCTGCGCCTTGGCCATGGCAGCCTGCTGTTGATGCATACCGGGCCAAACCCTGACGTTGGTGACCTCCTCTTGTGTGATGGCGCTGGGGTCGACGAAGTCGTCTTGGGCGGCCTCGTTGAAGACGAAGCTGTTCTGGCGGTAGTCGACGGCCATGTTCATGCCGACGTCCATGGGCAGGCCGTTGTTCCAGGCGCCGTCCATCATAGAGTCGCCGCCCATCATGGCCATCTCGTCCAAGCCAGTGGACGAGAACATGGGGAAGCCCGTGTTGTAGCCGGCATTAAGGCCGGGAAGCGAGTTGGTAGGCAGGCCGGTTTGCTGCTTGAAGCGCTCGTACTCGTGGCTGGGCTTTGCGGGGGTCTGGAGGTCGTCGTCGATGTTTGTGCTGGTGGGACTGGCCATAGTCGATGTCGCACTGGACTCCCGCTTCAGAGTGGCAGGCTGCGTGGGCGAGGGCATCTGGCCAAAGTCGAAGAACTCATTGGGGTCGACGCATTGGTTCGGGTGGCCGTTGAAGGGGGCCATGGTCATGGCAGGCTGGACGGCGGTAGCCATGTCGCTATTGTTTGTTCGACTGCTGGGGAGTCGCTGATCGTGTTTGAGCGGTCCTTAGGCAGGCAAGCGGCAGTCTTGGGGTGTTGTGTTGCGGGCACTGGGTGCGTGACAGGAGCGGTTAGCCTGCTGGAAAGTCGTCGTCAGCTCGACGCTGGGCCGGTTCTGCCGGAAGTGTGGCTGTGCCGATGGATCCGCGCCTCCTGCGAGCACGTTTGTTGTGATAGAGCGAGTGTGTTGGTGGTGAGAGTATTGTTGTTGCTGGTGTTGATGCAGAGTGCAATTGTCGGATGAGAGTCTGGTGGGAGAGAGGCAGAGCGAGGGCGAGGATGGGCGACGGCGGCTTCTTTGCTGGGGCCCTCGCCCTTGCCGTTTCAGACTGAGGCGGAGTCCCCCTTCTCGAAATAGAAGGAAGCAGGCCCAACCCGGTTGGCTCGCTCGCCCGCCGATCACTGCCCTCCGCCCAGCAAACTTCGGCTCTTCCTCTCTCCTGAGCGCCGGGTCATCTCGTCGGCTTCACCATTCTTAGTACACTAGACACAATATCAGCATAATGCTAATTCTCGGATATCTGTTGCCCCTCCGCGGTGCGTCCACGGCACCAGCCTCTGACGTCACGTCACGGCTGTCATTTTTATCAACCGTACAAGCAACCCGAGTCCTTCAACAACATCCAAGGCCATGGCATCCAGCTGGCGAGTCTCCGTATACTCTCGTGCAGCTAGGCATACGCACTTGATGCACTGTCGGCGCATACTCGCCGAGCCCGAAAGTTGGACAGACGAATCACCGCCTGCCCTGCTGCACCACCACTGAGGCTGTGCTGTCATACTGCACCCTTCTGGGCACGCTTGCGAACCCCGCTGCTATTCGTCCACTCAGGCCTCTTTTCTCTCTTCTGCGCGAATAACTTCCATGCCGTGCAGCCATTGAGCCACAATCTACCGGCTTGGTGGCGCGGGCGCCCAGTTCGGTTGCATGCCAGCCAGCAACCAGAGCAAGTGCAAACGAGCTAGAGTCTAGATGCCAACTCTAGACCTCACTATCTTACTATGCAACGCCTGCACATGACAAAGCCTTCGTATACGTACGTCTGGCGCAGCACTTGCTCACATTCCGCAGCACCGCCAGCCATCAACGCCATCTGGCGTCTACGCCGACGGTCAGCATGAACGCCTCTCCGGACAACCTGCCGCGCCCAGTGCAGCGACAAGTCCACATCCACATCAACCGCATTATGCCAGCTTTGCGAGCTCACCTGTCAAGTCTGTCAGCGCCAGCCGCAAATTCTGATCTACATGGTCCCGTCCTCTGAGTGGAGTCGGTCTTTAGTCCGGCAATCTCCGTCCCAGTGCCATGGAGTGACTTGACCCGACCAGCTTCCCCGATTCCACTGGCCATGAGACCTTTGAATCTTGAAACACTCGTCTTGAGTCAACAACGACTTAAGACGTCACAGCTGTCACTGCTTCATGCCCGCGCGGGTCCTGCCGCCCAATCAAAATCAGCTCACCCCTCCAGCGTAGCCAGCAACCCATGCTAAGATGAGGATAAGCCCTACCTATCAGATCTGCATCGCAGGTACAGGCAAAGCCAGTTTACACGATACCGATTATCGGCCAACCTCATGGAAACTCGTGGGAACGTTTCCTGCGCCATCCTCCAGCAGCTGCACAATTTTCGCACTGGAGCAAGGCTGAGCATGGGACGCGTCATCAGCACGCAGAGGAGATTTCAACCTCAAATTGGGAGAGACAATTACAATTGAAGCAGCTGAACACTTTGTGACAGTACTACACGCGGGCTTACACCGGTCTCTAGAGCAAGGCCATGCCTACACGTCTTTGTCATGCGTAGCATTGGCAGGCTGACAATCACTTGGCCGGCCTTATACACTTACCATAGACTTACTACAGCCATCGAACTTCAGAAGCATTCAACTGCAGACTTGAAAGATCGTCCCTGCCAACACATCTCTGTGTATCTGTGTACTATCTTTGGCGCCCCTGTACCCCTCTCCAAAGGCCGCGTACACAGAGACACACTTTCTTGCATCCAGAACCTCCTAATCACTCAATGTCATAATCTAGAGGCCGCAGCAATCTAGTCGCACGTTCTGTTCCCTTTACCCAGCGAACCGCAAGCCGCCCGTCCGCCCCGGCCGCAGCGCACCAGCGTCGGAGTCAAACAGACCATCATGCCATTATCCACAACCGCTCACTTCCGTCTCAGCCCGTCTCTCCCAGCGACCCTGACGCATAAACCACGGAAAGCCATTGGCGACCGCTAATCGGCCCGCCTCAAACCGTAAAAAGGTGTCTAGTGTCCAGATCCCTCAGACCCTGACCCATCCTCTGGCTGAACTCTTACCCATGGAGCCACAGAACACACACACTGCTGTTTCACGGTCTTCGACCCCGAAATCCAGTCATGCCACATTCACTTTCCCATCACTGGAAGCGCTGCTACTCCCTACTAGATGTGAAATGTGAAAGGCCTTCGAGACGGCTTTGACGCGACGCGCGTCTCGTGTCGGTCTTTGAACTGGCGGTCGATGCTCTTGCCGTGCCGTGGGTTTTGACAACTCACAGCTCCGTGCAAGCCTCACTTGGTTTCCCCATGATCGCTGGTCTTGGGTGAGCTTGTTGTACTTTACGCGTTTCAGGGACAGACGATGTGGGAGCTGGGCTGGGCTGGGCTGGAGGCGAGCGTCGTGAGGATATGAAATATGGCGTTTCGCATATGGCGCTATCGTGAACAGTGATGGCCATCTACTATGAGGGCCTCACTTATAAACCTAATCGCTCTCTTGAATCATGCGAGTCTGGGGGGTTTGGATTAGCTTGGACTGTGGACTGGTACAGTAGGCGTAGTCGCCAACCGATGCCATGAGTGGCGGATGACTGAAGTCGATTCAACGACGTAGCGTATAGCAAGCTGTAGTTCGTGTTCTTCAGAGAACATATTGGTGCCGGGTCATTGCCACCTCGACCAAAAGAGAAGAGGATAGTTGTCGGCAAAGTGTCATTGATACATCATTATACATGGCATCCGAGGCTTTCTATATCCTCTTCTCACCCTGCTCAGGCTCATCCCGAAGGAAGCCATGAACATCTTCCTCATCCACGCTACCAGGCTCGCGCTCAAGTCCAGTGGTCGTGCCATCGTGACTATACTCCATGACAGGCGGCTGCTGATACTGCTGCTGACCATACTGCGCGCTCCCAACCTGTTCAAACTGCGTGGTCGACTGCTGGTACTGTAGCTGGCCCATCATACCCCCCTCAAAATCCCCCACTCCCCTCCCCTCACCCCCCATATACTCCCCGCCATCCATATCCCCCGCCAACCCCAACTCGCGAATCGTCCTTACGAAAAACGCCTCTCCCTTCCGATCCCCCATGATACCCCCTCGCGCAACACCCTCACCACGCGCAACATCCCTCACAATCGCGCGCGCACGCTCGTAATCCGCATCTTGAGCCAACGCACGCACAACAGCGGCCATGGCGCCCCACCCAGGCAGATTCTGTTTTTTGCTCATGCGCGTGAGCACGCTCATCATCTTGCCCACCTCGCCAAAGGACGCATAGCCTTCTAGCAAGCGGTCGAAGAGGACGCGGTCGCTGGGCATGCGCGGTGCGCTGAAGAGGCGGAGGACGATGTCGTCGACGCCGGCGATGTTGGGGGGGTCAGACTGGAAGTAGTGTGTTATAAGCGAAGTGTAGACGTGGACACTGGGGACGAATTTGCGGCTTGTCATGTGTTCCATGACTGCGCGCATGGCGTGGAAATTGGAGTATTTCTTCAGGAGACGGTCGATGGCTGTGGCGTAGATGTAGTCGTTCATTTTGAGGCCGTTGGCTTCGAGGTCGTTTAGGATCTTGAGGATGCGTTCGGTTTGTTGGGTGGAGGTGAGGTTGTCGAAGACCTGGTTGTCAAAGGCGGCGCTGATGAGCATGGTGTGTGTGGCTGCATCGCCTTCCAGTCCGTCTTTTTCCATTTGTGCGAGGATCTTGAAGGCGGTGCTCCTGTCGCCTGCTCGCAGGTAGAGCTGTACGAGAGAGTTGTATGTGATGGCGTCGGGCTTGATTTGGAAGTTCCTCGACCAGGTGAGTAGTTTTTGTACTAACTCTACTTTCTTCTGGTGGTGCATTCTCTCGCTACGGTTTTGTACAATGGCAGATATGGCGCCGTTGATGACCTCGATAGAAGGCTTTGTGCATGGGTTCACTGCTTTGCTGGAAGATTGGACCTTTTTGGGACCCTTTTGTCCTTTGGTCTGCTTCTGAGGGGTGGCGAGAGCGTGCTCGGCTGCAACCCAGCGTTTGCCCATATCGTCCAGAGCGACGAAAGCTTCGTTGATCTGTTTCAGGGACATCAAGCCGTTGATACGGGCCGTCCAAGCATAGTTGCTTGGCTCTAGACCGGTTCTTAGCATGCGCTGCCACATTGCGTTGAGGCCATCAAGATCCCTTGCCTTTGCGCATCCTTCCAAAAGCGCAACCCAGGAGTGCATATTTGGCTCGACCTTGTGAGCGATCATGTGGTTCCAGACCTCGACGGAGCGCTGTGGGCTGAGAACAGTCATGTACCCAGAAAGAAAGGCGTTGTATATAGCGGGGGGTATAGTCTTGTCTTGCGCGGCGTATGTTTTCTCAGTCTCTCGCCACATGCTGTCCAGCGTGGCTGCCGAGCCTTTGCTTGACACAGCACGCCCTATCCTGGTCATATAGAATGCTTCCAAGTTGGTGTACTCGTCGCCTGTATTATCTGGACCAAGGGTCTCGCCGGCTTTTCCAAGAGCTACTAGGGCTTTTCGTGGAGCGTCATTAATTTCCTCCATAATCGTGACCTGGACATCTTCTGGTAGTTTCTTAAAGTCCGGGGTTTCTGTGTGTTTTAATACTGAGTCTACAAATGAGCCGGCGAGTAGCTGTCTGAGGAAGGCTAGAAAGGGAGCGGCTTCCTTTTGTGTCTTTGGATCCAGTGCGTCCGAAATGCCGTAGAAATAAACAGCACAAAAAGCCAAGGCAGGACTAGCGACATAGTTGGGAATGTAGCCTTGCAAGCGCATGTTAAATTGTCTCTGATCAAGCATATCCGGAATCGTGTCGACAGGTGGTAAGTGCCATTCAGTACTGACAGACTCTATTGTACCGCTCCCTGGCCCCATGCATTGGAAGAAGAGTCGCCATACAGACAGTAGCTCTGTGACTAGTGAAGGGATGTCTCTTGCCGATCCAGAAGGGGAGTTCACAGCACGTATGATTTCATACGTCAAATAACCTATCGTTGGTCTGACCCAGTATTCTTTCCGAGCAATGCCAAGCTGCGCATATTTGAGAAGTACCGCAGTTGGTGTAACTTTCAACCCTGGGCTGGCTGCGCAAAAGGTACTCGAGACGGCTCTGAGGAGTTTCGCAAATACCCGGTCTTCACTTAACAGCTGCGCATCGCGATCTGTTGGCTCCGTCAGGGCTTTGCAGTCGCGTGCAGTATAGATGCTCTCAAAGGCTTTCCAGGCTCCGTTGATCTTGCCGTAGCGGAGAGCGTCGAGCACTGGATCAGCAAAAGCTGTGCCCATTCCAGACGACCCGTGCTGTACTGCATCGACGTATGTAGGTTCTTCTTCACCACGTGCATACGTTGAGCCCTGATTCGTTTCGTTGTAGATGTGTCTGGAGTATCGGCCAAGTGGTTGTTGGCTGCGAGGCGATTGTACGTCTGCTTTCGAGTATCGTATATTTGGCCCGTTGCGATTCGTTTCCTGTGCGCCGTCTTCCTCATCTCTATATTGCGTAGATGCTTCTTCATTTGGCGGTTCGGCGGCATCGTGTGGCTTTCGGCCGGCCAGCGAAACGATCGTGGCTCTAGGTTGCCATTGAGGAGTTCGCACGGGGGCAATGCGTCGGACCAGGCGTGTCCGGCACTGTCGACATATGTATGCGCTTAGCATAATGCTGTGGCGAGCCTGAGGGGGGTGGAGGGGTGTGAACGCTGGCGACGACGGTTAGCTGGTGAGATCGAAACTTTTTGGCGTATGAGTTTGCACACCTACAATCGCTTTTCAAGCCCTCATTTGCGCGGTACTGTCGAATCAAAGAACGCCCCTAAGTCCAGTATACCGTCCCGCGTGGATTGTTGTACAGAAATGCGTGCAGCCACAAATCGCGTGAAGGTGTCGCGATGCTGTGCGGAATACCTCCGGCCAATGAGACGCCATGACGTCCACACGCTTCACGTGACTGCGGGCTTTCTCCAGAAACCTTCCAGGCCACCTCAACCTCATTGTTCATGCTCTGCATAGTGGGAGAGCTATAATTATAGATCTATTTTCATCTCCAAGCCTCAGTGAGATTGATAAAACATACGATGACGACCCTGATCCCACGGCAGTTCTATTCGCAGGAGGAGCTCGATAAGCTTTATCCGAAAGAGCTTGAGTTGCAGCTCGTACAGATTGTGAGCACCAATATCATAGCTTCTTTTCGTGTCACCACTAACTGAGATGCTAGTTACTTCGTCATGGTGGGTAACATCGATGTTTTACCGACACGCTGGCAAACTTGTATATTGACGTCTACACATAGGCGAAAGAAGCCCTGTATCTCCTCGATTCCAGAATGTAGGCACTCTAGTCTGTGCATTACAATGCCATTGTTAACATCACCAGACTGGACTGCCACCTTGTAAGACATCTCTCACGAGCTGATCGAGAGGTTTCTAACTCGAGAAGATTGGCCCTACTGCAACTCCGCCCGACAACTTACCAGTATAATACTGAACACGAAGGACTTTTCGAAATGGGATCAGCTGAAATATCGCCGTCGTCTTGAGACTTTTGGCATGGATGATGGGCCCGGTACCAAATTCGCTCATTTACCCCAGACGGCCACTAACAACAACTAGTCATTGCATCAGGACCTAAAGGCGAATTCGATGCCATATGTCAACCCGGTGAACTCACAGACAAGGGCCGTGAAACAACTCTAGCCCTAGGAGAGCGCCTTCGTCATCTCTACGTCAACCAACTCAAGTTCATGCCCGAGCTCATCTCCGATAGTGACATGATCTATCTACGCGCAACGCCTATTCCACGCGCTCTAGAGTCTCTTCAACAAGCCTTCTGGGGCTTCTACCCACCATCCGCACGAACTGCAGACTTCCCTCCTCCAACAATCATCACCCGAACCCCGGCAGATGAAACGCTCTTCCCCAACGATGCAAGCTGTAGACGTTTCGCTCAATTGAGCCGAGCATTCGCACAACGTGCAGCTGAGCGTTGGAACGACACCGATGACATGCGCTACCTCACCAAGGTGCTTTCGAAATGGATGCCAGGAGAGCAAAAAGTAGCGGTGGACTCTCACCCTAGGCTTTCCGGTATTATGGACACTCTCAACGCCACCGACGCACACGGTCCGGAGACCAAGCTTCCCAAGGAATTCTACGACCCCAAAGCCCGTGCCATTATCGATAAGATCGCGGTCGAGGAATGGTACGCAGGCTACACTGAGTCTTCCGAGTATCGTATGCTCGGCATCGGCGGCCTAATGGGCGACATCGCCTCCCGAATGGTCGGCAGCGTCGAGCGCAACGGCAACTCCGGCATCGTTGAAGTCGGCGGCGTAGACGGAAAACTAGGCAAAGGACGAGGCGGCGAAACCAACATCCGCTTCGCCATGTCAGGATGCCACGATACTACCCTGGCCGGCGTACTCACGTCACTGGGTGCCTTCAACGGCGAGAAATGGCCCCCATTCACCTCGCACATCGCCGTCGAAATGTTCCGCAAGCGAAACCCCACTGTCATCCCAAACCCCCCCGCCCCCACAGAGCAAAACCCCACTCTCAAAACCCAAAGCTGGTGGTCCTCCCTCTTCGGCAGCACAAAAACCACTTCAGACACCAGCCTCACCCCCGAAGGCATAGCCCGCAAGCCCATCACCGATCTCACTCCCGCACAGCGCGACCAACTAACCGACTACTACGTCCGTCTCCGTTACAACGACAAAGTCATGGAGATACCCGGTTGCAAAGCACCGGGCAAGCATCTAGACGGCGATACTAGTTTCTGCACGCTGGACGCGTTCAAGGCTATTGTGGATAAGTATACGCCGAAGAATTGGAAGGCGGCTTGTGCGAGTCGGTTGGATGAGCCGGCTTTTCCGGTTAAGGTTGAACCCGCAGGGTTTGAGTAGGGGTATGTGGTATTGATGTCGTGGATGAAGCACAGAAGAACCACGCGGCTATAGATGAAAATTCTTTGTATGAAAGGGTAGAGATAGACTAGATACAACATGATTCTATTTCCTGACTTCCACTCCAGCTATAAAAACCTCCTTTAGATACACATGCTCCTCCCTCCTACATCCCCAAACACAGCCCACTGCGTACCACACCCCAAAACCTTCCGCGTCGTTCTCTCACAAGCCGGTCATACTTCTCCTCTAGCCCCATAATCTTCACATCACGTCCCCTCAGCTCCCCTCGCAACCCTTCCATCTCTTCCCTCAGCTCCGAAATCCTTGTCCAATCTTGTGTTTGAAGCTGCGCCTGGAGAACCTGAACCTGTTGGCTCAACTCCATTTTCTCAGCCCTCAGCTCAGAGATAGTTTGCCCGTTTTGGATTTGGTGTTGTAGAAGCTGGTGGCGGAGTTCTAGTTCCTTTGCTTGAAGTGAAGATACGGTTCTGTTGAGGTCTTGTACTTCTGTGTCGGTGCGATGGGTGTAGTAGGTGATAAACGCGGCGACAGCACCGTCGAGGGCGCTGTTGGTGAGGAGGGCGAGGCTGGAGATGAGATCGGAGGTGAATGTGGCTAGGGGGAAGGAGGATAGGGAGTGTGATGACATGGTGGAGTGGGTGTGTTGGTGTTTTGGTATTTTGGGTGGTGAAAGAGAGGATGGCGATGGCGATGGTGGAAATGTAGTGATGATGGTGTTGCTGTGATGGTAGGTCGTACGTTATAAATATATATTCTATGTAAGTTCAGAGCGTCAACATTGTCTTACTTCACAAAGAATGTGACTCTTTGGTATGTGTCCAGCACATTGACCAAATGATAAGACATGTTGTGCATAATAGACTGTTCATCGATCCTGCGACAGATCGAAAGTGTCTCATTTGGTGCCTTAGATGCTCAAGCTCCCTTCCTACATTTCCCAAATACCCTCCGTCCAAAATACGACTTCAGCCTACCAAAGACATTCCGCCGCTTGGATACCTTGCCACCCTTCTCATCCGCGACAATAGTACCACTGCCTTTACTCGCACCTTCCGCATCTGCGTCCCCTTCTTCTTCTTCCTCCTCCTCCTCATACCTCCGCACCCTCGCTTCTTCCGCCTCAGCCTCCAGCCTTTCCCTTTCCTCCCCCTCCTCCCTCTCCTTCACCGCCCTCTCCCTAGCCCTCGCCGCCCTCTCCCTCAACATCTCCCTCCGAGCCTTCAAATGCGCTGCATAATCCTCCGCAACAGTCACACTAGTGTCGTACCTCGCCGCTTCATTAGGGAAGTCGAGCGGTTTCACGTTGGATGGGAGGCCTAAACGTGCCATGTATTGCTCCCAGGACTCGGTGGTAGGGCGTGGATCGGGTCCGGTTTGTGTAGGTTTGATGTCCGCGATGATGTGGATTTGGAATGACATGGTTGTTGATATATTGAGGGTGTATTAGGCAAGGTGTAATTGTGACCTTACGGGTTGGAGAAAAGGGAAGAGCCACTATAGTGATTCAGTTTGACGATAGACCCGGGAATATATGGTAGAGCATTGTTGTCAGACTCCTTTGAAAACTTTCACCAAAGCATACAAAGGCCTACATTTTTTTTTAGCGCAACACGCAATTCACTTCAATGCCGAGTGAAATCTGAGGCTATTCTAGCCTCTCTTGCTAGTGCAGACACAGAGAGCAGTTGATCATGAATTAATTTTGGCATTTTACATGTATACCTTCTACCGTACATGGTCAACTGAAGCCGCTGTACACAGAGCCTTGTCTAATTAAGATAACCTCTGGTCGCACAGCTGACACCTGATGTACAAGACCCATGCCGCTAGTAAACACATTCGAACAAGTGGCCTAGTCCGCTGACAGTAGATTCTAGACACTAGAAAAACACCCCGCCGGTAGTATCTTACAGCTTCATCAGTACCCCCATCACATACCAAGCCGCTGAAACCGGGACGAAAGTTCAGAAACATCTAGGTGTCATGTCAGCATACATGCAACGAGATCAGAGCGTTCAAAAGCATTCCACTAACTCGCAGAAGCCTCGTCAGCCACCCTATCCGAATGCCGTATGGTGCCTGTAAAACGCCCTGTACCACCAGCAAGCATGCCATCAAATTCAGCGGCGCGAGCTGCTTCGGCGTCTTCCCAGCCGGTTCTCAGGTCCCAGGCCGCATCCAGTGCAGCCAGCTCAGAAGGATCGATGTCTTGCACAATGTCACCCAGGTGGCTCCACTTGGCGCTCAGCATAGCAGGCGCAAGAGCGACAATACGCTTGCTAAGCATCTGGTTGCGCCAGTGAGCAGCCATGCCAAGAGGATCGACATCAGCTTGATCAAAGGATGAGCTGGACAGCTTAGCATAACCGCATGAAACAAACTCGATTGTTCGCAGTGAGGTAGTGCGCTCGCCGTCGGCCTTGGAATGCTCAGATCCAAAGTCGGAGAGATTGGTGCCGGGTGAGATTTGATCAATGATGTCCATCCAAGAGCCTTCACGGGGCTGTGCCTTGAGTACAGACTGTGCGTCACCTGGAACTGGATTGTTTGCTAACGCAGGAATAGGTTGAGGCTGTTGTCCCATAATCAACTGCCCTTGCAATTGATGGACCTGTTGAGCGAGCTGGGCCACAGTGGCGAAGTTGATATGCTGTTGAGCGATTGCTTGAACCTGCTGGTTTGGCTGCGCCTGTGGCTGCACCGGAGCTTGGGGTTGGCCTTGAGGCTGAACTTGAGCTGGTGCTTGACCTTGACCTTGAGGTTGAGCTTGATTATGTGGCTGTTGTCCTGGGTTGTTGGGCACCTGTCCGATCTGCTGTTGCAGTTGGTTATGTAACGCCGCTATATTGTTGTTTTGAAAACCTCCAGCGTTGGCCTGCAGATGTTGAAGTTGCGTTTGAAGCGTTTGGATATAAGCCTGAAGGAACTGCTGCTGATTTGGCACTAATTGCGGACCTTGGGCACCTACAGCGCCAAATAGTGCACCTACCGGAAGATGAGGCGGCATTATATTGTGAAATGCCGCTGGTTGCGGGTGTGGGTTGGCGTTAGGACGCAGGATGCCCGTAAGTGACACTGAATCCAATACCAAAATCTGCAGCTTGTACGGATCGTGCATCTTGACGAATTCGCGCAAAGCTGGTGGCGTAATCCAGCAGTTGTTCAGCACGAGTCGTTCTACATGAGGGAACTGAAGCAAACTTGCCTTCACAAGAGCTGCATCAGTCGCGACCAGCACCGTAGGGTGGATAGAAGGAGGATTCTCTGAACGACCTCGTATATCCATTACGGGAGCAGGAAATAGCAGTTTGTTCCTCGCGTATAGTCCCTCAGCATGTTCGCCTCCAGTGACAAAACCAACTTTCAGATGACGGATGTTCGCTCGACCAGCAACATGATGGCGGAGTAGGTCGAATAGTATACCATGGCTTTGCGTGGGGCAAATCTTTGGCGCGTCAACGAAGCCGACCTCGTCCTTTTGCACAGTTCGCCAGCATGGGATCACCATGATAGTAACGTTGTGGAGTTCTGGTAGTGCGTCCCAGAAATCCGAACGATTTAGCATTGGGAGGTAACGATCGGAGAGCCCGGAAATGTTCAGCGTATGTACGTGTTTGAACGTGGTCGGGTTGTCGATGATAGAGAGCATGTACGAAGACACGAACGCTCGTTGGGCCCACTCAGTCTCCAATAGCCATTCTTTCTGCGCTTTGGTGAGCTTGGCGGGTATGACAGGGTTCACAAGGTGCGCTCCTTCCGATGGCATTTTACTCGATGAGAACAGAATACCTGTACCTGAAGGTGGTGGGGTTGACACAAAGCGCTCCAGAACATGCGGGTCTTCGAAGCTATTAGGAACAGGGAGATCGCCGGGTTCATAAGGAGTAGCAGCATGGAGAAGCTGAGGATCCAAGTAGGGCATCTGTGGTTGCTCATCTGCAAGATTGTTGGCATCCTTCAGCTCGGAAAGAGGAAGTTGACCATCCATCCTGTATAGTGTGGCCAGTCTAACATCGCTACCAGCGTTCTGGTGGCATGCTTCAATGTGATTCCAAAGTTCCTGTTGGGCCTGGGCTCTACGATCTGGGATGGCTTTGGCAGTGCCAAAGACGCGAGATGGCTTTTGCAAGACACGTGCTCGAATAGATCTGTCCGGTCCGTTCAGCCACCCTAAACCGCTATCAATGGAAAGGGCCAGTTCCCTGACACTTTTGAGCTCGGAAAATGCTGTTTTCATCCGCGGTGTTTCATCAGCGGCATTTTCGAGTCCAGCGACAGTATCGAAGCGACGATACTCTTCATGTGGCCAGTCGTAGTTACCCCAAAAGCTTGTCTTTTTCTCCGTCAGTGACTTGACGGGCGGCATGGAAAGCGATTCTTCGTTGACTTCAAAGCTCATGCCAAACTTCCTAATGTGTGTACCGAAGCCGCGGAAGACATCGAGGCCGTGGCCGTTGTACACTTCATCGCCGTTTGCGTTCTTCCATAAGTAGCTGGGTTGCTCGATTCGTGCGCGCTTTTTGCCCTTGAAGTCAGGCTTGTGCTCTTGTGCTAGCATGCCGTAGATCTCGGTATTGAAGGGAACAACCACTGTCCGGAAGATGACCTGCGAGACCGATTTGTTCATCTCGCGGCTTACAAGACGTAGTGATTTTATGTCGTCGCGGTTGAGGTGTTCCGCGATCATCTCTACAAGCTCAACCGGCAGCTTCCATTTCGGGCGCCCAACCGAAGGACTGGGAAGAGCGTCATGCGACGCCTCATTCCTTGCAGTCTTTACTGCCTTCTTTCCACTTTTCTTAGATGGGGGATGCTTTGGATCCTGATCAGATGCGAGCAGTTTGCTCTTGTCGAGCAGGTAGTATTTGGCGGGTAGTTTTGTGGAACTGCGGCATTCGGGCCAGATATCGTTCGCTTGAGGGTTGGGGCTGATGCTGTTGTATAGCATGGCACTGATGGCACCCCTGAAGTTAAGGACGTGTGCGATGGCCTTTTCTTCTGGGCCCTCATAGCTATCGCGCGAGCGCTTCGAAGGGCCGGGCATGATGTGGTGATGTGAGTAGTTGAAGGGACGCTGGAGATTGTTCGCAGGTGGCGAGGGGCCTCCAAAGGGAGCTGGTGCACCAACTGGAATTTGGTCTGCTTCGTCGTCCCAGTCGCCGTCGGTGAAGTGAGCGCGCCGGGAGTGGGCACCGGAATCACTTTCACTGTGATCGTATATGCCCGAATCGCCCAAATCGTCTTCTCCAAACCTCTCGGCGTCTTCCAACAGGTCCAAGTGCAAGGCAATCGCAAGCTCGTGGTCGTACGGATCTTCTGACATTGAGCCTTCGCCTTCGCCTTCTGGTGCTTGAGGGGTCGGGTTGTAGAGCGAGTGAGCGAAAGGAGGATGCCTTCGCCGTCCACGTGGGTCGAGGCGGTATCTGTATGGGCGGCCGCGTGACGAGGAGCCTCGGTAAGATGTCGCTCCTGGGTTTGCGAAGTACTGATGAATGAGAGGCTGATATATGTTGGGCGGGTTGTTCGCGGCTTCGGGACGTGGGGAGGGCGTAGGGCTAGCAAAGAGGGTCGCGGGCTGTTGCACGTCAGCATATGGCAGGAGCGAAGGGGTAATGATGGCCTCATGCCTGCCAAAAGCAGATGTTGCTGTCGGCATGCACGTGCGGCGTGCCGTAACGGCGGAAGGTGCGTATGAGGTTTGCCGTACCTGGGCAGGAGCGTTTGTTTGGGTTCCGCTACTCTCACCTTCCGTAACCTCGAGCGCGGCTTCGTTGGAGCGCAATGCCCACCATGGCGTCAGCCTTTGGGCGATACTGCGCCTTCCTTCGTTGTTCGCCATGGTCTCGTGACTGAGCCAGACCGCTTCTTGGCCGATCTACAACGTCTCGGGACTCCAGATAGCTTCCGAAGGGCACGCGGTACAGCGGTAATACAGCACTGCGCCCATTGAGCCGCGACGGCAGGCTATTGGGAACCGGCGGATGTTTCTGTACCCGAATGTCTATCAGTAAGACGACACAAAGAGATCAGGGTGCATGTCGCGATAAGAGTGAGGTTCGGCACGGTGGCATGCGGTGGTGTTGCATGCTTCAATCACAAGCCCAAGCCCAAGAAGTTGTTTGTGCTGGAGCCGCAAACGCGCCCCGCCGAGCCCATGCACGATGTCATCCCGCTCTGCGAACCATCCCCAGGTCTCCGCATTTGCGCCACGGCCGACATTACCCCTGGCAGCAAGATCCTTTCTCAGTACTCCTAATGCTATAGCATCTTTACTGCTTACAGCTCTTTTCAGCATCGCGCCGTGCTGTTCACTGTGCATAACCCTGTCTTCCGCTACTGAAGGGTCCTCAGTGGGTGTCGATAGATCCGCACGCCCTGGCATCTATCTGTCAAATGCCAATCATCCATTAGGAGAATCTGTGCCTGAGAAGACTAGGAAATTAGTAGTAAGAAAGAAAAGGAACTGGGCTCTGCTCTGATCAGGCGTGCCATCGCCACCCTCACAGACCACGTGCGGAGGGCGGAAATCCGCTCCGCAAGGCTGCAGCATAAACCGCCTGCCCTGCGAGACATACGACCCTCACGTTCTCGACTACCAATGCCCAGCGCCAATTCGCAATCTGTTGAAACCATGACATCTTCCAATACCGATTCACCACTTCTCGCCCTGCCGCGCGAGTTGCGCGACGAGATTCTTGGCTACCTGATCCTACCGCAGTATGTCTATACATCGACTTCGATAAAGGATACCCAGCATTTGTACAGATCGCGTCAAATACCCTTGGATACATATGTCGATACACGCATCTATCTCCCTTCCCGTCCACCTCCAAACGTCCTAGCAACGTGTCGGCAGCTACGAGAAGAGTGTCTAGAACACCGTCTTCTGCTGTCAAAGGTCACTCCAACAACGCCAGACTCGGAGGAGCAGCCCTTGAGTTGGGTCGTGGCTGAGAGGCTTGGAACCGAATTTACCGAAGAAGCAGAGCGTGCCTGCGACAATGACGCTCTGCGTATTACAGTGGAGGTCCAGCGCCAGCTACGCGGGGCTCACGGTTACTACGTCCCCACGCGCGAAGAGATGTCGCCTCGTTTCCTCGCACTACTTCCAATTATTGGCGGGACTAAGAAGCTTAGGCTGGCTATCTGGCCCGGATACGACTGGTGGAATGGTGGTCCGCAGGTGTTCATCGATAAACGCGGGAATGCTCGCGTCAATCCCGGTGAGGCAGCGAAGCCCAATGCTGCCTCAGTTGCCATCAGCCGGATCCTCCAGTACTTTCCTCACATCGAGGAACTTCATGTGGATGTTCTCATGCAGGCATCCGACGGTGGTAGGTGGGACTTGCCAGACAAGAAGTGGGAAAATGTTCAGCCCTGGCTGGATGCACCCGTTACGCCTGCAGTAGGAGAGACAGTGAGGCAAGTTACTAGGAAGCTAACCGGCTTCTGGAAAACATCAGAACCGGAGCCCTTCTACATTCAGCACGAGATTCGTCAATCGGGCAATACTTGGAAGGTGGACAGGAAGGGTGATATGGGCACTGTGAGTCGTTTTCGAGCCAGACCCGTTTACTCGTTGCTTACAATTTCCAGCCGACGATGAAGTCCTTCTGCGATACCGGCAATGAAGCCGACCTGGAATTTCTCAGATCGCTCGTAGTCGAAGAATCGTTCGTCCGAAATGATTAGAAGACATGAAGCTGAGGTCATGTCTAGACCCGCATGAGCTTCGGAAAATTACCGTAGCCCTATTCCTTAGTCCCACCGACGTTATATTGCCCTCATCAAGCATCGGCGAAATGTTTCAGGCGCACGGAATGACTTATGGGGAAGCTTGACTTGACAGACAGGGATCCATGCGCGCGGAGCATTACCGACGCATCGCAAAATCGATGCACATCACGAAGACCATCGTCTTTGGAGAACGAGCTGCTGATCAGCTTCTAAGGTTCTTCCGTCAGCTCCATCTATACCAAACTACCAGGCAAATCCACCAATGTGCCAAGTGGCCCTCCCACCTTGTTCGGATGATCGACAAGTCTACGGCCTGACCATGGGACACCCTTGAGAGGAGTAGCGTCTCGTTTGGGCATAGCTTGCTTGACATGTTCATTCCTTCGAAACAACGGGGTCGACTACGAACACAGATACTCCGTGAGCACGTTCTCCTCTTTCTATTTCTTAGCTCGTACGATGTCTGACGTTGTACTTAAAGCTGATCTACACCTTCCCAAGTTTACAATAAGCAGTCCAGATAACAAATAAACTATTACACTCCTTTCTACTACTACCATCTGTCAATATGAAGTTCAGCGCACTCCTCATCGCCAGCACGGCATCTCTCGCCTTCGCCGTACCTACCGCTACCATCCAGAAGCGTGCAGACTACTGCGGCCAATGGGACAGCGCCGTGACCGGTGACTACACCGTCTACAACAACCTCTGGGGTCAAGCCGACGCTACATCCGGTTCCCAATGCACCGGCGTTGACGGCCTTAGCGGCAGGACCCTCAAGTGGCACACTTCATGGTCCTGGGCTGGCGGGTATGTCCTTCTCTCTATCTGACACCAAATTCATACTGACCTCTCCTCCAGCCCTGGACACGTCAAGTCCTACGCCAACGTCGTAACAAAAATTACCCAAAAGGCCCTCTCATCCATCAAATCCCTCCCTTCAGTCTGGAAATGGTCCTACGCCGGCGACGACCTCATCGCAAACGTCTCCTACGACCTCTTCACTTCCTCCAAAGCTGGTGGTGACCCAGAGTACGAAATCATGATCTGGGTCGGTGCCCTCGGAGGCGCTGGTCCCATCTCCGCCACTGGCAGCCCCATTGCTACCGTGACCCTGGCTGGCAACAGCTGGAAGTTGTACAACGGCAAGAACGGCCAGATGAATGTGTTCAGCTTTGTCGCCGAGAAGCAGATTAACAGCTTCAACGGTGATTTGATGGAGTTTGTCAAGGAGGTTACTGGCAAGCATGGTATGCCCAGCAGCCAGATCTTGACAAGTGTTGGAGCTGGAACGGAGCCTTTCTCTGGTAACAAGGCAAAGCTCTCTGTTACTGAGTACAGCTTGAGCATGAGCTAGATGCATCCCGCTCTTGGTTTATTGGAAACCGTGTAGATGCACATAGGCACCTCTTCTTGTACATACTTACATTCGACTCTGCACATACTTCTCTCGCGCACTGCACATACAATGATCAAAACATTGCTCTGGCTTCTTGCGTTCTACTGTGGTTTCTACACTTCTTGCTCGACTTGAGGGATGGTATCGCGGGCCGCTCTTCCTCGTCTCGCTTCTGAGAACTGACGTTCCTGCTCCACGTTACACGAGGCAGCCACCGTTAGCATCGTCTAACCTAACCCGGTGCGCAATGCGACAGCGTAACTGGAGGCCTAACAGGTAAGCTTCAACAAGCCTTAAGAAGCTCCTCAGCCAAGCTACAGGTGGAGATGAAAGAACCAAACCAGCGCTGATCGTCAACCTCGTCCTGCAATACTACATCAAAGAGTAACAAAAACATGGCTCCAAAAATCGCAATCATTGGCGCAGGCCCCGGCGGCTGCATGCTCGCACGCCTGTTACTCACTCAATGTGACTGCAGCACCACCATCTTCGAAGCAGAAGCCTCTATCAATTACCGTTCGCAAGGCGGCACCTTGGACTTGCGCGCCAACACAGGTCTCGCTGCAATAAAACTAGCAGGCCTGTGGGACGAGTTCCAAAAGTATGCTCGCTACGACAGCGAGAGTCTGCTTGTCACCGATAAAATCCTCACGACATGGTTGAGAAGAGATGGACGCAAGACAACAGACGGGAAGCTGAGCCCGGGAGACGCACCAGAAATCGATCGTACAGATTTGAGGAGAATGCTCATGGAGAGCTTACCTCATGACACCGTTCGCTGGGGCTACAAGCTCTCGCGCGTCGAAGAAAGTAGTTCAGGACTACGTTTGCATTTCGCGACCGGCGAGGTGCTAGACGGCTTCGACTTGATCGTAGGTTGCGACGGCGCTTTCAGCAAGACACGCAACCTCTTAACATCAGAGAAGCCATACTACGCCGGCCTAGGCGGCTGGACAATGTACATACCCTCCGCCTCAACCGCCGCACCAGACCTCCACAATTTCGTCAACAGAGGCAGCGTCTTCGCCTACTCCGACGGAAAATCGCTGTCCATACAACAACTCTCCGACTCCTCCATCTACGTCGCCTACTACGGCCAGCACCCAGAAGATTTCACGCAAACATGTGATTTCGACGCTCAAAACGACGTCGAAGCAGCGAAAGCAGTACTGAGAAAGGAGTTACACGACTGGGCACCTCAGCTCCTCGACGCAGTAGAAAAAGCGACAACAGGACTCGTATGGAGAAACCTCTACCAACTCCCCGTAGGCTTCACCTGGCCACACAGACCCGGCATCACGCTCCTAGGCGACGCAGCGCACGTCATGACGCCGTTTGCGGGTATTGGCGTTAACACGGCGTTTTACGATGCCATGATTCTCACGGAGCAGATTGTTGCGTACAGTTCATCTAGCTCTGCCGGCTTAGGTGTTAATGGGGTGGAGGCGCTGGGACGGTTTGTAGAGGGGTATGAGAAGGCGTTGTTTAGGCATGCGCATGCTGCGCAGCGGCGTACCGAGGGCGCGAAGAATGCGATGTTGTTTACGTCTGGGGCGCCGCGGACGAGTATTGAGTCGTGGGTGCTTTGGCAGGCGGAGGAGCAGGTGCCGAGGTGGGGGAGGGGGGTTGTTAGGGTGGTTGTGTATGTGGGGTATTGGGTTTATAAACTGTTTGTGTAGTAATTGACAATGACAGCCAAAAGACGCGTGCTCTTCTTGCTGGTGTTGGTCTTATCTGCACGGGCATAGGAATGATAGAGGAAGGCGCGGGTATCGTTTCGGAGCATGCTCACTGCCTGCTCCGAAAGGAAACCTCGCGGAGCTTTCTGCTCCGACCTTCGACACCGCTTGAATGTTCCGCGTCCCAGCCATCACTTATCGAGACACTACCTCGGTAGACACCATTTTTATCGATTCCGATCTACTGATGCACCTGCTTCATTCATCCAAGTCGACCCAGCGAAGTATTGCTGAATCTTCCTTTCTCTAGTGCAAGCTACCCGCTTCGGCTCATAGTGACCAATAGCCGCAGAGCACCCAGACATGTGCGTCGCGCCGTACTGCATCTCAACGATAGCCCGGGAACGTAGCAAATCAGAACAGCTGTATTTCTGCTGATGACGACTAACTACTAGGTTGCATCTTCAACTTTCCTACTTGCGATGTTCGCCCCGCTACCGTTAATCCCACCATCCCGTGTCAACGCTACCGACATGGCAGCATGCTGGCTCCACGAGCTGTGATTGAAGGGTTGCATTCCGTGAACGTCTGTTCCTGCAGGCATGACGCAGCAGAGATGCAGAAAAGTCCAGGCGTAGCTTGCCTAGAGTCCTGAAGCTTAAAAATGGCTCAATCTTCTCGAAAGCTACAAAAAGGCCCGGGGAGCCGGTAGCTTTGGGCTGGCAAGTTCGATCGGCGTCCTCCAGCAGCCGTTTGTCAATATGAAGCTTCAATACCTTGCGTTGCTGCCATTGGCATCTATCGCCAGCGCTAGCTGGTCGAAGAACATCAACTACCGCTCGCCTTCGGAGCACCACCCTGCCCTGGGTGTCTCTATCCACAAGGTTGTCAAGAGGAACGATCCAGCAAGCACCTATGCTGCCTCCAGCTTGAACTTCACCCATGGTGTCGCTTCAGGCGACCCATACCCCAACAGCGTCATCCTCTGGACCCGCGTCGCTCCTCAAAGCGACAACTCGCAGTCCAATGTCACGGTCACCGGCTACGCACCTCTTTTCGACCACGATAACGAGAAGTACGTCCAAGTTTCCAAGGCGCCGGTATGCGTAGAATACAAGGTCTACGACAACAAGAACTGCTCCACAGTCGTCGACTCCGGTAAGGTGTTCACGAGCTCTGATGTAGATTTTACCGTCAAGGTCGAGGCCAAGAACTTGAAGCCGTACACGAATTACTACTACCAGTTCAACGTGTGCGGTTCGGAGAACAAGAGTCCTCTCGGACGTACAAAGACCACGCCAAATGCGGACGACGATATCACCGATGTCAGCATCGCTGTGTACAGCTGTGCAAACTACCCATTTGGTTTCTTCAACGCCTACGGAAATACCGTTCGCAAGGTGCGTGCTGAAGACTGGTCATATCTTCTACTGAGCTAATCGTCGAACTAGGACTCTGTTGATTACGTCGTTCATCTCGGTGACTACATCTACGAATACAAGAATGGAGATTACGGCTGGGGCAACTCGCTTGGCCGCATTCCTCAACCAGATCGTGAGATCTTTACTCTTTACGACTACCGAAAGAGGCTCGCGACTTACCGTACCGACCTTGATCTCGTTGCTAGTCATGAGCAATTCCCATGGATTCCTGTTTGGGACGATCACGAGGTTGCTGACAACACCTACCGTGACGGCATGTCTGAGCTCAATAACACTGAAGACTCATTCCTCCGCGACGGTGGTGTCTCAGTCGACCAGCGCAAGATGAACGCTGTTCGCGCCTACTTCGAGTGGATGCCCATTCGTCAAGTCGACATGGATGACAACCTCAGGATCTGGCGTTCTTTCTCCATCGGAAAGCTTGTCGACTTGATGATGCTCGACACCCGTCAATACGATCGCTCCATCACCGATCTCTACTGGAACACAGACTACGTCCACGACATCTCCAACGATGCCGGCCGCTCTCTGATGGGCTCCCGTCAAGAGAACTGGTTCTACCGCAGTCTTTCAGAGTCTTCCGAGCGTGGCACAACATGGCGTATCGTCGGATCTCAAATCGTCTTCTCGCGCGTCAACCAATCCGCTGCCTACGGAGAAGACAACCCACTGAACTACGATGCATGGGATGGTTACCAATCGAACAAGAACCGCACGCTTAACCACTTGTACAGCAACAACATCAACAACAACATCTTCCTCGCAGGTGACAGCCATGCATCCTGGGTCAGCGACCTCATCTGGCTCGATGAGAAGGAATACGACTCCAGCACCGGCGCCGGCAGCATCGGTGTCGAGTTCGCCGGCTCAGCAGTCACATCCCCCTGCCCCTACGGCGCGAACATCACGCTCGCGACCGCCAACAACTACTCCTCCATCATCCAGTCCTCCAACGCTGAGCTCCAGTGGCAGGACCTTTACTACCGTGGCTACTTTGAGCTGCACTTCACCCATGACGAGATGACCGCCAACTTCTTCGGCCTGCCGACTGTTGTTACGCGCAACGGCTGGGAGATCCCCATCGCCAACTTTACGGTCAAGAGCGGTGAGAATAGGCTACAGAGGCCTGTTGCGGGTGGTATGGTGGAGAGTGGAAGTTTGAAGGGAGGAAAGACAATGCAGACGAACTTGACTATTGATACCAACAATGGTACATGGTTCGTTAGTCAGGCGAACTTGTCGGTTTTGTAGATACAACATGGGTAGCTGAGGGTGCATGCCCACTAATGCAAGCCGTCATGCGTGTAGCCACCACTTTTCAGCCTTGGCTACCACAGTATATCAATACCACACTACTTGAAATTACTATGACAGTTATTCTGAGGTGCTGAGTACTCGATGTACGTAAGCGATCATGGTCTTGTTTGTGGCGTGTGCCTCTGTTAGACTTGTCGCTACCCTTGCTACCATCTTCCTCATCTCTACCTAGAGTGTATATACCAGTCGTTTTTGCTGACGCAATTCGCTGAGAGCCGTTCCTTCTCGGTGGCTGTGGCGTTGTATCGCGTTCCGCTGAAGACGGCAGAGCTTTTGGTTCGGAATTCGTCATAGGGTACTCAACAATGCGAAGCGAAATCTGATAGTGACAAGAGTATCGCGAGTTCTGAACCGCAGAGTAGGACGCGATAGCCTTACACATACCAGCGAGGCTCTCGCAAGCAATATGGAGTACGCTATCTCGTCTGCATTCGCCTGATTGCGCCTGAAAAAATTGATGCCGCCACCACCGGAAATGATGCTATAAGCGTCCAGCAGAACAGCTAGCTGATATCTGTCATTGGCTGGCCCCGTCGCTTGCGTGGTATGGGTCAGCATATCTCAGCCTTGTCAGAGGGGCCCTCAGGATGGCCACCCCCCTCTTGTGGAGCTGAAAACTCGGGTGGGGTGTTGCTTTTTGCTTTTAGTATCGACGACTGCCAATTTTGCTTGACGAACCCTGACTATGGTCTTCTTCTTTCCGTCGTCGGTATACATCATCAAGTAGTTTAACTTAAATAAGACGAGTCGAGCTTCTCTCAGTGACTATAGCACACGATGGTGCGAAATTATGGGTGCGTAATCAGTCCATTCTCATGGTGATGAAAACGCGTAAAGGCCTCCCAACAAATGAAAGCCAGCGGTTAGATGACCGTTTGCGACAGCGTCGTGCTGCGAACTGGAAGAATCGACATGCGGGGCGACCTTGAAATCGTTCAGCTGATGGAATGTGCGTCTCGAATGAGTTCGTTTTGGCGATAACGCAAGCCACTGGGGTGACTAGCGAATCGGTGTAGGCAGCACCCGAGACCACTTCATCTTTATCATAACCTCAGCCTTGTCTCTGGAACAGTCCATATCCATCCTACAAACCCACCCTTGAGCACTCTCGATCTGCCTTCCGGCTTGCGATCGTCGAGGTTTGTGTCTGTCGAAGCCTTCTCGCGGCGCCACTGCTTGCTTCGTTACGAGTCCCATGTACGCGCACTCCATGTAAGTCTTGTGCAAAAGATCTGAACGCGGGAGCGTATGTTTCTCAGCCTGAGACGCGAGGCGGAAGTAAGCGTTGCGTTGGTGGTCCACAACTGGCTCGTCAACACTTGTTAGTTCCACGGTACGTTGAAGATGTTGCGAGGTCCCTCATGGGACTAAGCTGTTGCTGCCCAAGTCGGGCGCTTCAGGGCGTAAGGTGCAAGGCCGAGGCAAGAAGGTACAGCGCATACATCGTTGCCCCGAGTCTTTGCGACACAACTCATATATCGCCTTCACCCGGCAGATATCCAAGGGGTTTTCTGGCCTGGTCATCCAAGTTTGCTAATCAACTTAGCTTGCGCTTCTGCTGATCAAGAAGAATGGACGCAGCTCAGCAAAACAATGTTGGTATTGGCATCACTTACGCAGTCCGTCACCTTCGAACCATCTTCTTAGCCTCAAAGTTGATGTATCCTGGTACCTGGAGGACAGATGCGGCAGGTAAGACTATAAGTCATCAAAGCAGTGATTTGACTTCGACCTAATATTGATAGGCGACGAGCACGGGAGGCGGAGAGCCGACATAGAAATGAGATTGAAGGCCAACAACTCATACCTGATAATCGGTGCGGGGACCGTTATCGCCGGGGAAGCACTTGGATACATCTACCGGACCGATAATCTCATGGACAAGCTTGTCAATCCGGCTAAAAATGGCACCAGCGGCGATTGGAAACCAACACGATCTGTGACCGCTACGCTCCTCGATGACATGGAGTCCGACCTCAGCCGAATCAGACCTCCATTGGATCAGATTGTTCAGGCGACGAACGATACGGTTTGGACGTGGGACGCCAGCCGCGGGGAATACTATTACTACGATACGCGGGACCGGATTCGCAAGTATCATAACGGAATGTGGCTGAGACTGGATGGATCACAGACAAGTCAGGAGCAGGAGATGCAGTTGGCCCAGGCTTACAACTTATCGGCTCAACCTTCATGGGGCCATCAAGCCAGTGTTGCGTCGGTCACAGCTTCCTTCCGCCAGATTACCATGGGCCGAGGAGAGGATGCATCACTGAGATGACTACGTCGTCATCTCCAGAAGCTTCCCAGTATGTATCTCCATGACATCAGCGCAGCTTTTGTGTCTTCGAGTAAGCCAGTCCAGCTATTCGCTTTCGTACGAGGTGTTCGTTCATCGGAGAGAAGGGAGGAGTTTTGTTTGTGCAGAGGTATCGAATTTGTTTTGCTAGTCGCCTTCCGTAACGCCGTGTCAAATGCTATCATACACGTGTATGTACATAACACATTTATACGAGTGTGCCATCTGGCTCGCCCGGTAGGCGCTTGACACGCCTCTGCTCCCAGTCGTCGATGTCTTTGGCTTGCAATCTCTGCGCAACTGTCAGTCTAGATCCTTCCGATTGCCTTATTGCCCAGCATACTTACGTAATACTCGTCCTTCATGTTCACTTTCCTCCGCTCCCCTCTTAAGCCCATGGCCTGTTCATGTGTGATTTGCTGGTTCTTGCGATCGTATCGTTCGTATCGCAGCGCCGTGGCGGGAGTCAACATGAATGACCCGAGAAGTATGGTAGACAGGAACGGTAGGCCGAAGAGTAGGAAGGGGTGCTTTTGGAGCGACTTTCGGTACTTTGCGGCGAGCGAGTTGGGGAGTGTGGCGCTGAAGGATTTGGAGGTGAAGGGGCCAGGCATGACTGAGGTCTAGGGCGTGCTCGACCCAAAATTGTGCAATGTGGGTGTTGGTATGCGTGCTTGATGTATATACCGTTTGAGGTTGCGGGCGCAGTGTCTTGGATGAGGATGGTTCGACGCTTCCATATCGAATTGCGGAGTACCTAGCGCTCTTTCCCGAGATCGGGCTTAGCGCGGTCCCGTGACTACGTGATTTCGCGTCCACGTAAACCCATGCATCTTCTTAGCAAACCCCACACACTCGTCAAACCACCGATCATATCGCAAACTGCGCGATTGCAGACGGAGCCACATATCAATAACGCGAGACGACACTCTTTGAAGGCCCACGAGCGCCACGCCGGAAATTGCAGACAGGAACCCCACCAGCGTCCAATCAGGCGAATCCATCGTCATTACCATCTTGAATCAGTCAAGACTGCTACGAACGCTCCCTTGAGTCTAAAGGCCTAGCATCATCGCCAGCAGCCAGCAGCCAGTTGCCACGATTCCACTCTTTCCTCACCTATCCGACATGCCACATCGGTAACGTGCATCATGGCCCGCAAAGGCGGGAGCTCGACTCAGCGGATGGCACCGCCACCTGTGACTAACGGCAACTCGAATGGCGTGCCCCCACCGTCGACCATTGCAGCCCAAATCGTCAATAATGCGTCAAACGTTCATGCGTGGCAGGGCGAGGCAACCAAAGTCAGCTTTGGTGAGCTGGTCAAAGAGTTTCTCCAACACCC
This sequence comes from Alternaria triticimaculans, assembly GCF_023758025.1. Lineage (NCBI taxonomy): Eukaryota > Fungi > Ascomycota > Dothideomycetes > Pleosporales > Pleosporaceae > Alternaria > Alternaria triticimaculans. Next base: position 128,784 of record NW_026055972.1, read on the forward strand.
AAACACGGACGAGCCCGATGCACAGCTCGTAGCGCTCATAAGTGTCATCGCCGAAGCAGGACTTGAAGGGTTGTTCAAAGATGATCCGTTCGCCCAGGACCAGCAAAGACAGCAGGGTATTGACAGTATTGCCGCGCTCACTTTCATCTTGCAACAAAAGCCTCATCTGTTGCTGAGCGTTAGGGAGACCGAAGATGACAGCATTTCTCGTCCTCCGCTTATTCTCTGGTTGGTTCCTAAGTTATTGGGCCTGTTAGCACATGAAGCACTCACCTATGTGCACGAACATGTACACCAAATACTGCATCTCTGCCTAAGCGCGCTCGCACGAACATCTGCCCTCTGGCGTCCCGCTGCAGCAGTCTTACAGCTTTACAGATCATGTGCGCAAAGTAAGTGGTACCCTGAATTTCATTATGCAAGTACTCACGTCTATCTAGCTATTTTGACAGAGCTGCGGTCCATGGATGATCCAGCTTCGGCAGCTGTACTGTCTTTCAACCTACTCCTACCATCGTCAAGTAGCATCAGCGACTTTTGGCCAGACAGCCAACAAGTCATTGCTTTGCCCCATGATCTGCAGCGAGCAGTTACTTCGCGACTCGGAGCTATCCATGCCGGCTTTTGTCTTCTCACCACCTTGGCATGTGTTGCTCCGCCCCAGGGCAGAGCGTCGGCGACGCCTAGTTCCCTAGATCACCATGTACCATGGATCGTTGACAGTGCTCAAGATTTGTGGAAGCATTTTCGGCATTGGACGGCAACTTCGGAGGGAGGCATCCTCGTCAATGAAATCACGCTCGCATATTTGCAGCTACTCGAAACTCTGTTCCTTCCTGCAGGCGCCCCCGGAGACCGTTCATTGGATTCACTGAAGAATACACAGTCGCTTGTCAATAGTCTCAGCGATCTCCTTGATAGTTTATCGACAGCGCCAGAGTTAGCGTCAGAAGTCATTCAAGTGCGGCTGGCCATCATCCTTACCCGGTTACGCAGTGTCCTTACTTCGCCACCAATGGACGACTCAGCCACACGGCGTCGAAAGAACATGAGCAGATTGGTCGTTCTGAATGACGTTGAGGCTATCGTAACTAGAGCCTGTCAGGATGTTGAACACTTCTCTCAGCTTCACAAAGACTTGCAGGTATGAGTGAAATACCGCAGTTTTTGTCCATGCTGATCGAATCTAGCTCTCCCTTTGCCTCTGGACGGCACCAGGTATATGGCCCATACACATTGCGGACATACGAAGAGAGCTCTGTGAGGGTGATACTGGCAGTTTCTCGGATGCTCAACTTTCCGAAGAATCGACACCAATCCTGAAAAGCTTTCGGATGTTGAATTTGGGCAATGAGGAAAGGCCTGCGAAGCGGCGAAAGAAGCTCCTGAATACTCCAGACATCAACCATACCACCTATGAACGACTTGTGATGATACTGAACGGCAGTACCCATGACTCTCCGGTTCTCAACCTAACCAATCTCCACAATATCATCGAGTAAGTTGTCTAAGTTGACCTAAATGTACACTGCTGACAGCTGCAGGGCAAGATATTCTTCGATGATGGACGACGATCAACAAAATGAACGTGTACAAGTGGACCTCATGACAGCGTTTGCGAAGATTGCATGCGCCGGTTCCCGGTGTCTAGAACTATCCCAGTCTACGTCGCAGCCAGTGCATTCGCTTAGCTGCGTGTTATGCGATACGAATTCTCGCCACGAACGAAGCGCCATGACATACTGGAACAAACAGGACGATAGAGAGAGCTGGAAGGAAGTCATTGCCGCCATGCTTACCATAACCAAAGAGCCAGCATTTGAGGAGTCGCAGCAAGCTCGGATACTAATGGCTGTCGCTATTGGCCGTGTCTATAACCACATCTCTGACTCTGAGTATCTGTCTCTCGAGGTTTGTGAGCTAGGGCAGTGGCTGCTTGCGTCTATGAGTAGATCTCTGAGAGAACTGAAGCTTGCCGCAACAAGCTCCTTGATGGTATTCCTGCGGAATGATATATCCAAAAATACTCGCAATAAGAATCGGCGGTCATTCATTGAGTTCCTGGACGCTTTAGCGCAGCGCGACGTTTTGTCCGACCAGGAGACGCTGATCATCGCGTATGGCCGAACGGCGTTGACGTGTGGAGAGCTCGAGCTACCCATCATATTACATCACTTGGTCGAATACTTTGGTCATTCCAACGCATTGGTGTGCGGTATGGCTTACCGCGAACTTGAAACCATCGCCAAAGGGTTGTCCATGTCCACGATGCAGCTCTTAAGTCCTTACTGGAAGGTCATCGGTTTCTCAGTGATCAAAGACTACATCAAGAAGCCCCAGAAAGCGCAGCAATTGGCAGATCTGATCGAGCAAAACGTTCGCCAGTTGTTGGTACTGACGCAAGCGGATACTCTTCCGCATCTCGTTTTGAGCAAAAGAAGAGATATCATCGAAAAGATCGCCCAAGCACGGAAGGCTTCTATCATCGACGTCTTGACGTATCCGAGAGGTAACCTCTCGAAGATACTTGCTCTACTGCTATCACAGCCCGTTGCCGACGTTGAAAAGACAGCAATGGAAACGTTAGCAGCTATTGAGCCTGCTATCCGAGAGAGCAGCAATAACAGGCTTGATTCGTGGGTTGCCCTAGACATCACTGGTGTCGCTATCGAGATACTCAGGCTGGCTGCAGACCAAGAGGGAGTCGGTAAGAAGCCATACTACAGCGCTTTCAGCACGCTGGCGTCGCTCGCACCGGATACCAAATCAGGACAGCGCAAATCGACATCAAAGTCCAAGAATCTAGATGCCTTCTGCGAGACGCATATTCTGGGCATCATCGCATATCTTTCGAACGTCATCGCGGCTCCTAGCGCCCAGGGTAAAGCCGCACAGTATACGATGCCCGACAGGAAGAATTGCATAGCTGCTATCGGCGACCTCATCGCCCTTGCACGCTTTAGCGTAAACGGCGCGTTACCGCAGATCCGCGCCTGTCTTCAATCAGCCATCGGAGATCCAGACCTATGCGACGATACATTCACCGTTTGGACAGCATTTTTAGCAGCTCTTGATGGAGATGAAACAATGCTAGTCGTGGATCAAACCTTTGCACTGATTGTACAACACTGGTCGTTGTTCTCTTCAGACACGCAGCTCAAAGCCCATAAAGCTGTCGGAAGCATCATAAGCCAGTACAACCCCCAGCTTCGAGCTAGAGTCGAATATCTTCCCTCACTGGCCGGCATACCAATGTTCTCTAAGATTGAAGGCGAGTTGGCAAAGTTCAGAGATATGATTGAGACCATCAAGGTCTTTCAAGCCTTTAGCAATAGATGCAAAGACCAGACATCAGTCGTGGTGCGTCAGGCTCTAATAGAGCTTGTGCCTTATCTGGATGCCAATCAGCAGGAATTGCATCAGTCGATAGTTGGCCAAAAGCCTCTTCCGGTTTTGGCCGCACTGACGCGATCACTCCTCGATGCCAGCGTTCGTTTCTCGGAAGACCACTCCGATATCACGATCCTTTGTGCTCAGTGCCTTGGTATCATCGGTGGTCTTGATCCATACCGAGTGGAAACAGTCCGTGAAAAGAAGCGCGTCTTGATGCTTTCGAACTTCGCACGGAGAGACGAGGACATCGATTTCGTGGCATTGCTTCTCGAACAAGTCCTGGTCAAGGTCTTCCTTTCTACCACAAATGCTAAACAGCAAGGCTGGATCGCCTATGTTATGCAGGAGATGCTCAAGCATTGTGGGTTTAGTGCACTCCGTGGAGCAAAGCCCCGATCTTCGCAGGCTAGTACAGAGGCCCAGCGCTGGAATGAGATCCCAGAGGCTGTCAGAACTGTATTAACTCCCTTCCTTGATTCGAAATACTCTGTCAATGTCAACACCTCGATACAATACGAGGGTGCGACATACCCGATATTCAACTCAAAGATCAGTCACGGCACCTGGCTACAGACCTTTGTTCACGACCTGCTACGAAAGGGGCAGGGTGTGAACGTTGAGATGGTGTTCCCTGTTCTAGCCAGAATCATCAAAGGATACGATCTCTCGATAGCTACCTTCATACTTCCATTTGCAGCTCTTAATGTCATCGTATCAGATAATGATGAGAACATGGAGAACGTAGGACGGGAGCTTTTGCAGGTGCTGCAGGCCGATATACATACCTCTGAGCAGCACGAAGTTTCGATCATCAAGCAGTGTAGCGAGGTAAGATCTTACAACTGCTCCATTGAATGCATTTGCTAAAATCTCGCAGAATGTCTTCCAGACATTGGATTATCTTTCTTCGTGGTTACAAGAGAAGAGAAAATCCGTTACTGACGCAAGAACGATGGCAGGAAAGACGGGGCGCGGTGTTTCCGAGGACGACGAGATGAACGCCATCAAGCAGCTCAGTCGCGTAGAGGGGATTCTCCAGCTCATTCCTGCCGAAATCATATCTCGAAGAGCTGTAGAGTGTGGTTCGTACGCTCGTGCCCTGTTCCACTGGGAACAGTACGTGCGCCAGCAGCGGGACATGAAGGCTGAATCAAATCAGCCATTCCACGAGAAGGACGAACTGTTACAACATCTGCAAATGATCTACGCGCACATCGATGAGCCGGATTGTATCGAAGGAATATCAGCTCATCTCAAAATCCTCAATCCCGAGCAACAGATCCTCGAGGATCGCAAAGCTGGGCGGTGGACGGCGGCGCAAAGTTGGTACGAGATTGCACTTGCTGAGAGACCGAACGATGTCGAGACCCAGATCAATCTCCTCACCTGTTTGAAGGAATCTGGTCAATACGGTGAGTTAGTACGTGCATATCTCACGAAAACAAGCTAATGAAGAGTCTAGACTCCATTCTCAACTATGTAGACGGCTTCCATGCGACTAACTCGCTTCCGAGTAGCACGTTACCTTTCGCAGCAGAAGCCGCTTGGTCTACAGGCAAATGGGAACAACTCGAACGCCTTCTTACTGCTACCGGTAGCGCTGATTCCAGCCTTTTCGCGGATTTCAATGTTGGGATAGGCAGAGCGCTATTGGCATTGCGTCACAACAGCCGCCCAGACTTCCAGGGCATCATTGAAGAGCTACGGGAACTTCTGGCGAAGAGCATGTCTCCATCAAGCACAACGTCTGTGCAGGCATCGCATGATCATCTGGTCAAACTGCATGCACTGTACGAGGTTGAGACTATAAGCGGTATGGGTAGTGGGATTGTAACAGACCGCGAAACCATTCTCGAAAATTTGGACAGACGCTTGGACATCATTGGGGCGTACACATCAGACAAGCAATACCTTCTGGGACTACGTCGCGCCGCTATGACGCTGTCTCGGTAAGTATAGCTCATCTGGCATTCGTTACGGACACTGACAGAGAATAGCATCGAATTCGCAAACCTTGACGTTGCTTCCGCATGGCTCACGACCGGAAGGCTGGCTCGCAAGGGAGGCTTCATGACAACAGCTTTCAACTCTGTACTGCACGCTGAAAGACTTGGGGACAACGCGTCGAAGATTGAGTACTCAAAACTGCTCTGGAAAGAAGGCCACCATCGCAAGGCGATACAAAACCTTCGTGGCGCAATTGACAGCAACGTGTTCCAGCAGGAAGACACAGTGCCAATTAATGTCTCAGTAACCACAGCCGGTCGAGGCGAAGAGCATTCGATGAACAAGGTTAAGTGCCATGCTCAACTATTGCTCGCTAAATGGCTAGACCGCGCGGGTCAGACACAGTCAATGTCCTTGAAGGAAGAGTATGTGACTGGAGTGCAAACATATCCTCGCTGGGACAAAGGTCACTACTACCTGGGTCGATGGTATCTGAAGCTACTCGAATCAGAGAAGCAACAGCCGATAACAAAACAAAGTTCCGAATACCTTGCTGGTAGTCTCATCAAGTTAGTCATCGAGAACTTTGTCCGCTCTACGGTATACGGGACAAAGTACTACTACCAGACCCTGCCTAAGATACTTACGCTGTGGTTGGACATGGGTATGGAAGTTATGAGCAGCACACCCAAAACCGCCAAAGACAAGGAGTTTCACGAGCATCGGCTCAACTATCTCGACCACATCAACAAATACCTCAAGCGCTACGCCGGAGAGCGGATGCCAGCTTTCGCATGGTACACCGCTTTCCCGCAGATCATCACACGCATTAGCCATCCGAATAAGAGCGTTTGGGATGCTCTCCAGACGATCATCATACGAGTCGCGTCGACGTATCCGCAACAAGCGCTATGGGCTTTGCTCGCTGTTCTCCACTCCACGCAGGATGACCGCAGAGCTCGGGGCGCTACTGTCTTGCAACGACTACGCGTAAGTTTTCGATCTGGTCAGGATCAGAAATCAGCTAACAAGAAGAAGGACGCGTCGAAGCGCAAAGGGACTGCTATCGATCTCAAGGCCCTCATCATTCAAGGGCAGCGGCTTACTGACGCACTACTGGCGGCTTGCGATGCCCCCATAGAATCACGTATAGCACACGTGAGTCTAGCAAGGGATCTGGGGTTCCAACACAAGCTTGCTCCCACGCCGTTGGTTGTTCCTATCGAAGCCAACCTACTTCCAAATCTGCCTGCTGGCAACGACAGCCAAACTATCCGCCGTCACAACCCATTCCCAGCCGACGCCATCACCATCCAATCCTTCGACGACGACGTACTAGTCCTATCCTCCCTCCAACGCCCCCGAAAGCTAAACGTCCGCGGCTCAGACGGCCGCTCCTACGGCCTCCTCTGCAAGCCCAAAGACGACCTACGCAAAGACCAACGCCTCATGGAATTCAACGCCATGATCAACCGCGCCCTCCAAAAAGACATCGAGTCCAGCAAGCGCCGCCTCTACATCAAAACCTACGCCGTCACGCCCCTCAACGAAGAATGCGGCGCAATCGAATGGGTTGAAGGCCTCAAGCCCATGCGCGACATCATCCTCCGTTTCTACCGCCAAATGGCCATTCCCATCGACTACGGCGAGATCCGCCTTCTCCTTAACGAAGCCTCGTCGTCTCCGTCCAAAATACCCATCTTCACTGAACGCATCCTCGGTAAATTCGTGCCTGTGTTACATGGATGGTTTGTTGAGACGTTTCCTGAGCCGGAAGCCTGGTTCGCGGCGCGTCTGCGATATACGCGGTCTTGCGCTGTGATGAGTATAGTCGGTCATGTCCTCGGATTGGGAGATCGACACGGCGAGAACGTGTTACTTGAACAAGGCGACGGCGGAACCTTCCACGTCGATTTCAACTGCCTCTTCGACAAGGGTCTCACATTCGAAAAACCCGAACTCGTTCCCTTCCGCCTCACACACAACATGGTCGATGCCATGGGCCCACAAGGCGTCGAAGGCCCCTTCCGCAAAGCCGCCGAACTGACGTACAAACTGCTCCGCCAGCACGAAGACACGCTCATCACTATCCTGGAAACCTTTGTGCACGATCCTACGGCCGATTTCCTGGGAGGCAAGCGTCGTAAGAAGATTGTTGGCGTCCCGGATACGCCGCAGGAGGTGCTGGATATTACGCGCACGAAAGTGAATGGGTATCTCAAGGGGGAGAGTGTGCCGCTAAGTGTGGAGGGCTATGTTGATGCGCTTATTGCTATGGCGGTGGATCCGATGAATTTGGCGAGTATGTATATTGGGTGGTGTGCTTTCTTTTAGGGTTGTTGTGTTTCGTTTCAAAAGTCGGGGTATGCGTGGAGGGGTGTATGTCGGTATCGTTAGTTCGTGTTTTACTAGATGAGGTATTAGCAACGCAGTATGTTCTTTCTGACTCCATTCGTGCAGACAACGTGCGCAACCCCGTTAGTACCCCATCCAACACTCTTCAGACAAGACTCCGTGCATATACAATTGGCATTACAATACGTAATTGTAAAATAAAGGTAGGTACTCCCATCCTCTTTGGAACCCGGATAAAAAAAAAAGAGACCAACGCCTGTAACACAAACTCGTTAAGAAAAAGAGGTTGATGCTACCCAAAAGGGACTCGCTCGAGCGGATATTCAGTCGTGTAAGCATCGTCTTCGTGCGATCGTCTCTTCCGTACCCTCGGACCCAAGCTTGCTCCTTGCTCCCATCAGATCAAAGCCGTAGCATGTCTGTCATTCGCATCCATAGCATAACCACTGCCCCTGTGTGCCTGACAATCTCAGTCCAAAATATCCATCTCCTCTTATGCCCTCTCTCTCCCCGACTACTCCTCCTTTCTAGCAGCACTTCCCGCCCATACCCGCGTTCCCGTCACCTTGCCCACTGACATCGACCTTGGGAGCAGCCGTCTGATCCGTCCTGGCGGTATCGATAAGGCGCTTCTTGATGTCACCGGCGAGACTGTAAAACGCCTGGTCGACGTTGATGTTGCTCTTGGCCGAGACCTCGAGGAAGGGGATGCCGAGTTCGTCGGCGAGGGCCTGGCCCTGTTCTGTGGAGACGGCGCGCTTCTCTTCCCAGTCGCACTTGTTGCCGATGAGGATCTTGTTGACGCCTTCCGTGGCGTGTTGCTCGACGTTGGAGAACCATGTGCGGATGTCTGGGTGGTGTTAGTGTTTTCTTTGTTGAGACATTCCGGCCTGTTAAACTGGGATGATAGAAGGTGGGCGGCGGGACGTACTGTTGAAGCTCCTTTCATCCGTGACGTCGTAAACTAGCAGGATACCCATGGCACCTCTGTAGTACGCCGTGGTAATGGTCCGGAAGCGCTCTTGGCCAGCGGTATCCCATATCTGCAGCTTCACGCGCTTGCCGTCGAGCTCGATGGTGCGGATCTTGAAGTCGATGCCGATGGTGGTGATGAACGAGGGCGTGAACGAGTCTTCGCTGAAGCGCAGCAGGCAGCACGATTTGCCTACGCCGGAGTCGCCTATGAGGAGTAGTTTGATCTACGCGGGGGAAAGTGTTAGTGTGGGTCTGTGTATAGGCGGTGGAGGGGCGTTCAGGGTCCAGCATGTATGCGGAAGCTGGGCAGGCGCATGTCAGAAAGAGGCATAGGGCGAAGCTTACGAGAAAGTCATAATTCCTGGAGCCAGCCATCTTGATATAGAGTCGTGGGGTGCGTTATCGAGCGGAGGTGGTTGCGGAGTTGGCGCCCGCCGGTTTGGGGTGTGCGGTGGAGCTGGCGGTGGTTGCGTGGTTGCGGAAGAATGGCGGTGATAGACTCGAGCCTGATGATATGTTGTATGGGTGGGAACAGGCGGGCTTGGGGTGAATGTTGCTGTGTGGTTAACAGCAGGCAGCGAAGTAAACGGCGTGGGAGCGAGTTCACAGGTGCTGGCCAACGTTGGACGTTAGCGCCAATAGTCCGCACGGGCTTCACCACCTCCGTCACTGCAGCTGTCGTCTGCGAGTGACGAGCGGCGGCTGGCTTGGTGGCAACTGCGCATCTGCCTTGACTCGGCTGTCACTACCGGCATCGCGAACCAGCACACGAGACACGGTCATGTGCTGGCGTTGAAGAGCCTCATTTTCTGGGCTTTGTTTTGGCCTCGGTACCTACCCACGCGATACTTGTTGAGCTAGTCTTGGATAGTAGACATCTGATCTGTCATGTTCCGCCTACAACTACTGAGAACACGGGTCTATAATTACAAGCTTCTTCGTATATTTGTATTGAAGTGGGTATGTACGCTGATCATAAATGCGCTGTGACTGGATCATCCCAGTTGCAAAGACGCCCTCAAGTAAACCATTTCGAGTACGCCCACCTAATGCGCTCAACTACTTTTTGCTGTCGCTGCAGCCCACTCCTCACGTCAACAAGCTCATCTATTTCAACCAGGAAGTCGTGGAAGATGCGTCGGGGTAGTATGCCGCTCGCAGCCTGTCGCAGAAGATGCACTTCGCAGAGGAGGAGACCGTGGTCCTTGTAGGAAATTTCGCCGTCCTCTGTGGGTGTTGCGCTGGTAAGGATGCGATCGATGTTACGCAGGATGAGTAGCATGCGGCCGTGCCTCGCCCACATCTGTACGCCTTTGCGGCTGCTGAAGACGCCTCGGAGGTATCGGTAGACGCCGATACTCACGAGAACACCAGGCGTCAGACCGATGAAGCCAAAGAGCAACTCCTGGCTCTTGAGAATGCTGTCAATACCGCTCATCGCGACTTCCACATCGACCTTGGTCTTCTGCACTTGGATGAGCAGTGCGCTAGCTAGGTTACCGACTATCGCGCCCTTGACCGGACTTTGGATGTCCTTCTCGTAGGATCTTAGGACCGTAGTCAGATCGCCTTCGCGGACCTTCGCCCTGATATCGGCAATCTGAGTCTCGTTCAAGGCAGGGCCTTCAGGGTTCTTAACTGCAAAGTCAATGACCATGCGCTCAAGGCTTGCGCGGTCAGACTCCAGGCTGCGTTTGCTCATGATGGAAACCTCGCTATCTTCGTTGTGGCGGATGGTACCAATGATCCTCATAGCGGGCTCCACGACCCAATTTGTCCAGAAGTCGATTACAGTCTGTCCTAGTTCACGTACCCAGGCCAGAATCTCTTCTTTCCGGTTGACAAATATACGCAGGATAGTGGTCGAGGATACGAGGAGCATGGTGGCAGGTAGCCAATACCGGATAAGGATAGATGGACGTCCGTTCTCCTTGACGACAGCGTTGAAGTCTGAGGTGTAGGCAGGCAATGCTTCCTGGAGCAGGTACTGAAGTCGCTCTGCTACATCCGCTGGCTTCAGTGTGGTTGCCGTTCGTTCTCCGGTGGGTTCGTGCAGCGAGTAGAGTTGATCATCTTGAGTAATGCCAGCAACAGAATCGTCAAACTTATTGACGGATATCTCTGCAGCGTTCACGCTTTGGATGACGGCGTCCATCAGGGCGATGTTCTTAGCCATGACGCTCTTCCATCTATGTCCGCTTTGTGCGCCGAGCAGTGGGGGAGATTGCGTGCCATCGTCGTGTACACTGGGATGGTCAGCAGTCGCTCACGGTCTTCGCGGATGTTTGGTAGCATACCTCTCGTTACCCAGCCCTTCGCCTAGAAGCACACCGAGCGCGTTCGCATTGATGAGCCGTATCTTCCTCAACGCTGCACGCTTCCTCCTGCCTTCATTCCTGACCAGCGCCAACGGGCTCACGACCCTTCGCTGGATGTTGGCAATGCTGCGCTCTTGCACCGCATCCTTGACAAGGCCATAAAACTGGCTCCACCCATCAGCCAATTGTCCGCCCCTCGACCGCACATCGCGATATATCTCCTGCGACCATTTCCACACCCGAACGGGCGATGTTTGTATCGAGTATAGCCCAGCGAATCGGTAGGTGGAGAGGATGTCATCCCAGTACCACAGGTCGTCTTCCAATGGTATAGTCTGTTCCAATATCGTATTCAGGACCTGTCCGTACACCTGCGTCGTCGCCTTGCTGACTAGCAGCCATTCCAGTTCATGTTCGTAGCTCGCATCCTCGTAGCTGCTGGCGATGTTGGCACGCTGCAGCGTCTCGGATATGCGTGCGATGGACACCAGGCTGTGTTTGGATGACGCGGTCGTGGAGAGGGACTTGATGAGGTACTGTAGGTGCGCGATTCGTGTCGTCTTGGTGGGGTCATGGGCTTCCTCGGCGGTGATGGAGAAGCTGCCTTGTCGTGTCGCCGACAGCTGCAGCCGGTCGAGCTGGCTGTCAATCCGACGCACTTGGCTGACACAGTATTAGCTATACCCGGCTGTATCAATTGAATACGCCAACTTACTCAACCACGAAAGACATGGCTACCGGCGCGTGAGCTCTCACATGGAGGATGCGGCGGGATTATTTTGGTACGAGGGGATCTGGAGATCTGAACCGGGATGACGCGCCCCCACCCGCCGCCAATGACGTTCTAGGCCTGCCATCAATCCATCACCGCCAGTTGCACGCAGTTTCCACGGCCTGTCACATGTTTCCTTCTCTTTAACACAGAGACGAGCCAGCTACAAAATGCCATGTTTGTACGTGACATGCTCCGACGTCTACCACACGGTCAACCTAAGTAAATCTACTCATCCGAACACACGAACACATAAACGCCTTCTAAGGAATCAAGCTAATGCAATTGGACTTAGAGACTAAATTGGTATTTGATTGTGTTTCACACGCCATTCCCTTATCCGATGCCCAGCACTCATTCTAACGATGGTGCCTTCTACCACGAGCAACCCCGTCCATCAGTGAATCTGCCATCGCTCGCAGATTTCTCTATGACGTCTCAGAAACTCTTCTATAACAACAAACAACTATAGCCAGACTATTGAGCGGCTGTCACCAGACCTGGTCGCTGGACGCTTCCGACCGACCGTGCCACAATGCACTCGCAGCAACACCACCCCGAACAGGAAACTCGTCTCCGACCCAAGAACCAGTCTAGCGGTCTCCCCTAAAAGCAAACACAGGCACAAAAAACGGCGTCCATCCAATTTCCACAGCCTGTCGGGTTCGAAACAGTGGTAGAGGTGCTAGCTAGCGACGCGAGCGCTCATTCGGACCGAGGGCTGATCTGCGACATCGTCCAAATCCGATTCCATGGAACGCAATTGCAAAGCGCTTGCCTCGTCGTCGGAGAGACGGGCGCTCATTGGCTCCAGCACGGGACTTGCTGAACGGGAGAGATCAACTTGCGGCACAGTCAATCTGATACCGTTTGGCTGGTCAGGGGCTAGCAGGGTCCCCTCGTCGACAAGCGAGTCGCGCTTTCTGGGGAGCTTCTGGCGCATGCCTAGTTCGGAGCCTACGCGCTCGATGCTCTTGAAGTACTGAGGGTGTTAGTTGACGACTAGAAGAGAAGGGTGTCGATGGGCGTACCTTGACGGTCTTGACTTGCAGCTCTAGGGTGGCGTCTTCGTCGACGACAATCATCGGGTGCGGGTGCATCTGGAGACTGGACAGCGTCCACATGTGGTTCACGCCGCCTTCGATGCACCGCTGAAGAGCTAGGGCCTTGTGTGCGCCTGTGATGATGATGACGACTTCGCGCGCCTGGGGAACGTCAGACATTGTTGAAGTACTTGGTGGTGTTACTTACATCAAGGACAGTCTGCACGCCCACGGTCAACGCCATCTTCGGCACCTGATCGAGGTTGTTTCCGAAGAACCTTGAGTTGGCCAGAATGGTATCGTATGCAAGAGTCTTCACGCGGGTCCGAGACTTGAGGCTGGAACCAGGCTCGTTGAAGGCAATGTGTCCATCTGGCCCGATGCCGCCGAGAAACAGCTCGATGCCACCAGCACGTTGGATCTTCTCTTCGTAGTCATGGCATTCGACTTCCAGGTCAGGTGCGTTCCCGTTGAGGATATTGATGTTCTCGGGTTTCACGTCGACATGGGAGAAGAAGTGCTTATACATAAAGCTGTGGTAGCTCTCGGGGTGATCACGCGGGATACCGACATACTCGTCCTGATTGGGTCAGCATCACTCTATATCACGCTGCTGTGAGACATTGGACGCAAGGGTGCGGCGCCATATGCAGGGCGGTAGTTCGTACCATATTAAACGTGACCACATTGCGGAAGGAGACTTGGCCCGCTTTGTGGCGCTGTACAAGATGCTCGTAGATCAGGACAGGGCTGCTCCCAGTAGGCAGACCTAAGACAAAGGGTCTTTCTGGTGTTGGGGCAAAGGTGTTGATGCGCTCTATGCTGCGGCGTTAGTCGATATTAAGACACAACGAAGGAGCGAGGAATGCACCAATGACATAGTCGGCGATGTATTGGGACGCAGCCCTCGGATCGTCTCGAATGATTAGCCGCCTAGAAGCGGTAAGCCGGGTGTCAGAAAACAAAGGTGTGCATGCTCATACATGATGTATGTATTGTTTGTGCCACTTGCAAGGACTGTGTGCGGAGTGAGGGGTTCAAGGTCATTCTTGCAGCGGGATGAGGGCGATTTCTATGAGGACTTCAACAGCTTCACGTCATTCTGGGGCAGGGTAGGATCGTGAGCTCGATCACCATCCAACGTCTCTTCGTCGAAATGGCAACGGCCAAACTTTCCGCATCTGAACACGTTCTCTGCAGCGCTCTCTGTATCGGTCCGCATGGTCGCGGTGCGTCATGCAATGGACGGTTGAAAGTGAACGTAGTGGTACAACGCGCCTATCTGCACCACCTTGGGCCGTGGACCCCCGTTCACTGCCATGTGCAATGTTACAGGAGCATGGCGGGGCGTGGTCATCACCGCTCGTGTGATAGCAGTGGGAACTGAGCCGGGCGTGGGCCGCAAACTAGCCGTCACGGGCAGCCAGCAACGAACATCACGATAGCAGGCGTCACTGATAAGGCCTTGGTGCTGATGGAGTCGCAAAAGGACAATGTTACATTTCTGACTCGGGTGGTGGCGGGCGGAGAGCGTTGCACTTGTGGCTCTAGTGGGCGTCTTCTAGCTCGCGCAGCCCACTCAGCCCAGGACCGGGGGCTCAACCAACAATGTGGTCGCAGGCGCATGCAGATCCATGCATCGTCGATAAGCAGGCCTGCCAACGCCCCGCTTTGACCTTCGATGGCTGTCCCGAGAACCACTGACGGCCACAGTCCGGGCACCTGTAGCCGGCGCTCAAGGCTGCTGACGGCGTTGTACATACGGCTGGCGCTGCGGAACACGGATGCTTGTTGCCCTTTGTGCAGTGTCAGCCTGCGCCAGCGAATCCTTGACCGACGGCTGTCACCTTTGTGTGGGCTTGCAGTCGTTTATCTCTTTGTGGAGGCCAGGCTGTGTCGCGTGCTGTGTCCGCCTCGCTACCCCGATGCAGGTTGGCTGGGGAGATTTGGTCGTGAATGGACCGTGTGAGGACCCTAGCTGACGGTCTGCTTAAAACTGACTGCCCCTCGCCTTCACCTTCGTATCCAAACCCTCGTTTAATTATAGTCTGCTGCTACCGTCGTGTGGTCTGAGCGCGAGCATCTAGTATCTTTATTGTAGCCTGTCTGCTCTCACCTTCTGCATCAACGACGACGTGCACATCTCCGTCTGTCGCAAGGCTCACCTCCGAATCGCGCGCTAATCGCCGGCACAACACCCACACTCACGGGCATCAACATGGCGACCACCGAGGAAAAACAGCCTCCGCACGCGGTCAACTCTCCGGAGCACTCGTTGACTGACACCAACTCAAATGAGCTCCCTACCTCGTGGAAATACAGACGCTTCACCGTTCTCGGTTTCAAGCTGCCATGGTTCGCGTCACCACCCGTCCAGCTCGTCATTGTCTCCTTCGTCTGCTTCATGTGCCCGGGCATGTTCAATGCTCTGAACGGCATGGGTGGTGGCGGCCAACTTGACCCGACTGCCAACAACCGGGCCAACACGGCTTTGTACTCGACCTTTGCTGTTGTCGGCTTCTTTGCCGGCACCTTTACCAACAAGCTTGGCATTCGCACTGCTCTGTCGTTTGGAGGCGTCGGATACTCCATCTACGTTGCCTCGTACCTGTGTTATAACCACACTCAGAACTTGGGCTTCACTACCTTTGCCGGTGCACTTCTCGGTGTATGCGCGGGTCTGCTATGGTGTGCCCAGGGTGCGATCATGGTACGTTTTGACTGTACGAAGTGGATGTGAGACATATACTGACTTCGTACCTCTACCTCTGCAGATGTCGTACCCGCCAGAAGATTCCAAGGGCCGCTACATTTCGTGGTTCTGGATGATCTTCAACCTTGGCGCTGTTATCGGCAGTTTGGTATGTTTACTTTACCTTGAGACCCTGAGAAGTCTAATCGTGAACTTGACGCTAACTATACCAGATTCCGCTGGGTCAGAACATCAACACCAAGACTGCCGGCACAGTCAATGACGGCACCTACGTCGGCTTCCTTGTTCTCACGATCCTCGGCGCTGCCCTCTCATGGACCCTTGTCGACGCGAAGGACGTCATTCGCGATGATGGATCCAAAGTCATCGTCATGAAGCACCCGTCGTGGAAGTCGGAGATCGTTGGTCTTTACCAAACCTTCTTCACCGACCCGTACATCATCCTTCTTTTCCCCATGTTCCTGGCATCCAACTGGTTCTACACCTACCACTTCACCGAGATCAACGCTGCATACTTCAACGTCCGCACCCGAGCGCTCAACGGCGTCGTCTACTACATCATGCAGATCGTTGGTGCCTACGTCTTTGGTTACGCGCTCGACATTAAGGGTGTCCGCCGAACCACTCGCGCTAAGGCTGCGTGGGGTGTGCTTTTCGCCACTATCATGATCATCTGGGGCTTTGGATACATGTTCCAGAAGACCTACGACCGCGCCTGGGCAGAGGACGAGACAAACGAGAAGAAGGATTGGTCTGACGCAGGTTACGCCGGTCCCTTTGTCCTCTACATGTTCTACGGATTTTCCGATGCTGCTTGGCAAACATCAGTCTACTGGTAAGTTCCAATCAAGCTCCGACAGATCTAGATTATAATGCTAACAAACATCAGGTTCATGGGTGCTCTGACCAACAACAGCCGCAAGCTCGCCAACTTCGCTGGTTTCTACAAGGGCATCCAGTCGGCTGGAGGTGCAATCACATGGCGTTTGGACGACACCAAGATTCCCTTTATGACCATGTTTGCTAGCAACTGGGGACTGCTCGCAGGCAGTTTGGTTGTTGCTCTACCTGTCATTCTCTGGAAGGTTGAGGACACTGTTGCGATTGAGAAGGACATTGCTTTCACCGACGAGACAGTGGCGGAAGTCGCCCCCAAGGCGGTTGTTCACTCAACGCCTGGTGACGCCGAGAAGGTCTAGTCAGGTCTTTGCACGGTTTTCATGATTGGGACTTCATGGGTAATGACGGTGTTCTTCAGCGGTACTTGTTAGTTTATGATACCTCGGCTCGAGTTGCATGGCGGGAATAGGGTCGTTTCGTGATAGTGCTACGAACAGCAATTCCCGATGTTCCTAACGAATGAACATCTACTTTCATTATTCACATGCTCAAAGTTGATTGTTGGTGCAAGGGTATGCAGTGTGGATGTGGCACAGTCACGGCGTGGACGACGTGGTACACAACAGCCGTTTCATCTCGCTGACATCCAACGAAAACCAACAAAGTACCGAGCGTCTGTTACCGAAGAATTTGGAGGACCAGTGAGATGCGCAGGACAAGGTCAGCAACCTACGCCCCAACACGATCTGACACGTACGCGCCGCAAAGAACCCAATCCTCCTCCGAGACAATCTTTTGCCCTACACATGCCCCATCGTATCAAAGCTATCACGGGACTAACTCTACCGACAGCTGATAGCCCCTTCCAGACTACCAAGCTTTACGATGCATCTGTCACCGAGCCGGACCGAGGTTGCCACTGCCCAGGACGCCTGATAATAGACCTGCTAGACCGCGACCCACGCCTCTCCGGATACGATGTTTCAACGGGGCCTCACGAGTTCTCGAATCCACCCTCGCGGGATCGACATGCCGAGGAGAGCCACGAGGTAAGTGACGGTTACAACGGAGTCGTGCAGCAAGTGCGCTAGGTATGTGGTGTCATCTATTCCCGTGATGCTCGAGCAGCTATCATGCAGGAAGCCTAAGTGCGCTGAGTAAGCGCTACATAGACTATCTTTAATGTTGAACTCTCCATTTGGGTTGAAAGTATTCAGAGACTCAACGGCCGCGAAGTTGCTAGTCAGATCTGATCGAGCCTTGGCACTAGACAGCGGAAGGCACGTGCTCTCCGCTCGTCATGCATCAAACGCCGTCTGGTCTTACTGGCTGCTCCGTTTGGAGCCCACGTGAAGCTCTGCGATGATCGCCACCGGCGCATAAAGCCTGCAATATGGTTGAATCATACCGCGGCTAAGTCGTCCACCGAAGTCCCATCGTAAACGCTTACGGCAGGATTCGCGTCCCAATGCGCTAGTGGACGTCGCCGCCCAGCAGATGTAACCGTACCGTAGCAATGGCCGCTCGTCAAACTTCTACGAGACCCCACCAACCCTCGACATGCCAGCAACGCCATGTTTCCGCATATCCATCCAGCGTGCCTGGCGCCAGCGACACGCTGTTGACTGCCGCCCACCGCCAATACATCAGGCCTTTGCGGCTTCCTTCCCTGTTTCCATTTCCCCTTTGGCCCCCGCGATCGCCCATACGTGCTTGCCTGCCGTGCCCCAGCAGCAGGCCTCGCATATTTGTCTCCGGAGCAATACCTAACTACGTTCGCTAGTGGATACAACCTCTTTGATGTTCTGACAAGCCATACAACTATGCTTAAGAGCCTTTTGCGACATCGGTTCACTAATGCTCCCGGCCCGCGTCTAGTCTCCGTTCACTACGACATTTTCAGACTTTGAACACTCTCGCTGGACATTTGCGATTTAATAGAGCGTCTACAAACAACATTCGTTCGCAAGTCATACCATCGTCACCGTCTGCCGGACTCCCCGTGCCCCTCCATGCCACCTCTTCGACTCAAGCGCAAGAGCGGCCGCGTCACCCTCGTTCCAGAGTCAAACAACTCTCGTGACTTGCATCAAGCGTCAATCGAAAACAACAATCGTTGCTGGTACAAACAATTCATGCTTGATTTCTGGGAGGGGCTTCTCGCGGCTCTCGACAGGATCACCATGCTACCATCGCTTCTGCACTCTGTGCTCCCGTCATCAACTTCACGAAGACGTGTACGGGATGGACTCAGGACTTACGACCGCACTATGGACGACCTACTTCGCGAAATTCAACGCCTGTTAGAGGCACCACTAGCGACTGCTAAGATGCTGGATATGTCTGCGAGGCTGCAGGCGCAGTTCGCCCCCAAGTTGCAGTCGAGCGATATCTGCATGTTGCCCTCATACAACCACAAGCTTCCCTCCGGATACGAAAAGGGGACATATCTGGCTCTCGATGTCGGCGGCTCAACGTTCCGTATCGCACTGGTAGAGTTAAATGGCAGAGAACCAGACGCCAAGAACATGCGCATCGTTGTCATGAAGAGCTACAAGATCGACGAGAAGGTCAGGCAAAGAAGAGGGAACGACTTCTTTGAGTGGATGGCCGAGAAGATTCAGGATGCGCTTGCAGATCCTCTTCTGCAAAATTCCACCGGCACGAAGAGCTTTCCTATGGGTCTGGCATGGTCATTTCCTGTTGAGTATGTTACCGCAACGTATGTGGTATTGTATTGACTGACTGTTGCCAGGCAAACATCTAGTCGAAGCGCAAATCTCCTAGCCATGGGGAAAGGGTTCTGTGCGACAGAGGGTGTCCTTGGTCAAGATTTGAGCGAGTTAATCATGGCACCATGCAGAAAGAGGGTAAGACTTCGTCATCAACCCAGTATTTGCAATCACTAACGCCTTCAAGGGTCTGCCCGTACACATGGACTCCATCATCAACGACTCATCAGCAACCCTACTATCACGTGCCTACGAAGACCCTTCGACGCGTTTTGCCGTAATCTTAGGGACTGGGTTTAACATATCCGTACACCTGCCCGTCTCATCACTTGCGACTACCAAGTACAAGGGCTACCCACAGCAATGGCTAGATGAGGCTACTCACGTGCTCGTCAACACCGAGTGCAGCATGTTCGGCAAAGGTGTATTCCCCACAACAAGATGGGACGACCAGCTAAACGACGCGCACATGCGACCCGACTTCCAACCTTTCGAGCATATGATCAGTGGTCGATATATCGGAGAGATCGTTCGATTGATCCTAGTAGAGGCCGTTCAAAAAGCCGGACTGTTCAGCGGAGAAATCCCCGATCAACTGGCTGAGACCTACACCCTCGATACTGGCACCATTGCCGCCATGGAGATGGACGACTCCAAGAACTTGACCAGCGCCACAGCCCTCTTCCAGTCTAAACACCCTCTCAGCAAGCCACCCACCTACAACGACATCCAATTCGTCCGCCAGGTCTCGCAACTCGTTTCGCATCGCGCAGCCGCTTTCCTCGCAACGGGTATTCATGCATTATGGACGCTTAGAACGGAGTCTGAGGGCTTGACTCCTGCATCCGCTGGTCGGATGAGCATTGGTTGCAACGGCTCTGTCATTGAAAAATATCCCTGTTTCAGAGAGCTGTGCCAGTCGCACCTTCACGAGTTGACTGCTGCATCAGGAGCGGAGCCAAATTCCGTTTCTTTGGAGATTGCGGTTGAGTCTGCTATCTATGGCGCGGCTGTTTCTGTCTGCTGTCTTGAGGGACAGTGAACATAACGCGAAAGCATTTTGACTTCATACCCTTCAACCAGCATCATTGTACATACATTCTCAAGATCTTCTTTCCTTCTCTTCTTCCAATTTAGAAACACTTTACAGCCTAGCATGGAGAGCTTTACGAAGAGCATACGGGGAGCTTCATTACACGGTTCCCTTTTGGCGTTTTCTGAGGATACATGGCATCGCATGCTTTCGGGCATACGCACGACCTAATGAAATATGTTCTAATCCACATCCCCTCCTTCTTCATGCTAGACACGTGATGCAACCTTCTTCCCAAGAACAGACGGAAGAGCATACGAGCAACAACGGGTTCAACCACCAAATCCAGACAACACCACAAACCGGCACCCGTCCTTCTAGAACACCCAAATACGATAATCGTACGTAATCAACCTCCACCCCTATCTTTCCATTTCCACCAAACGCAAGCCCACTCCTACCTTACCCACCTGCCTACCCACAACGCACCGCCGCGCCTCCTACCCACCTTCCAATACCGCGTCTCCCAACCCCTGTCAGCGAAAACGGGGCAAACCAAACCAGACCAAACCCAACTCGGTACCGAGTCTCCGCCCAACCGAAGAAACCCGAAAAAGGATTCTAGAGCGTATAACGTAGATAGGATGTAGATGTGGATGTAGGGGTACGGTAGTAGGGGTACAGTAGTGGGAAGTCAGGGTAATGAGATACGATAAGCCACGTGGTGGGTACTCGTTACTGCGAAAATCTGCAAACTGTGAAATTGCGCAATAGTTCAGAGGGATGCTGGACCCACTTCCCGAGGTCTGCTAGTTGTTACCCTTTTTGAGGGCAAGGGAGTATATGGTGGCATGCGCTATCAATTCAGTCTTGTGAGCCGAGTACTACATCGTGATAAACCCGCCTGTTTATCTCGCGAAATTCCACCTCTCCCGGAAGTCTCGGGATTGTATCTTCGGCATTTCTCACGGTACATGTTCGGCCGGTCGGAAGAACGCATCTTATCTTATCCGCTGATAACGATGGTAGGATGGTAGTAAAGTTGGTAATGGGGATTGGCATATGCAATGTAATGCTACTGTTACACTCCTCCACTCCTCCACACCCCTCACCCCAATCCTACTCCAATCCTTACCCCAACATCAACGCCAACGCCAACGTCAATGTCAATGTCAACGATCAACCCCGAACTCGGTCGAAAACCAAGCCTCGGTGATATCACGGTGCGGCACGACGCAAGACGACGTCGGCGATGATGAGGGGTGGATGCGCGTAGAGTGGTATGTTGCAGTAGGGTTGGGTGTATGGTGACGGTAACGGTAACGGTAACGGTGGCGTTGCAGTGCGCGGTACTCATGCACATCTGTAACTACAACCACGTCGGCGAGGTCGGTGGATCTGGGGTTGTGGGTGCGATGCGATGTGACATGTGCCATGTAGATGTCATGTTTCTTCGATAAGGAAGGTCGTAGTCTACTACCTCGCCGATCGCTGACTGAGGTGCTGATGGGGGTTGCTATCGTTACATTCCTGCGGTGTGGATGTTGTGTATCGTGTCTGCTCATAGTGAGTAAGCGACAGGGACGCCGCCGTGACAGGGAGACGACATATACGAGGTGACGTTGCGCCAGTGGGAAAGTGTCGCGAGAGATGAAAGGCCGAGTGAATATCAGGAGATGTGTGATGAATACGTGTATATGGATACAGTTGGGAGTAATGTGACATGAGAACAGAATGGTATAGTAATAACGTGCCGAGAAGGGGTAAATATTGCCGACGTACAAGGTCCAAGAGATGTGACGGTAGGCCAGAAGACGTCGTGCCACGGACTGTGCGTTCACCTTGTCGTGACGGCACAGCATAATACAAATATCAATCACGGAGTGCCATGACGGTAAGGTAAACGCCCAGTCCGTGGCGCAGGTGTACGTCCAGCTTTGTACCTGCCTTCTCTTATTTAATGTCCTAGAATTCCCAACCCAAGTCTCTTCCGTGCCTTAAGACAACTCTTCATACCAACCACCAATCTTTTCCTCATAAAAGTATTACAAACTGATCCGAACGAATCAACGCAAAGGGTATCATAACAAAGAAAAAGAACCTACAACACCAACCCTCAACCCCATGCATCCGAAAAGTACCTCTTCGACCGACTCTTCCCCGCGTCCGCCTTGGAGTCCTGCGGAAAGGGCGTGATATGATGAACAACATGCGGACGATACACAGCATCAACAGGCGGCATCCAGTCATCCAGACCAAGC
The DNA here is from genome assembly GCF_023758025.1 of Alternaria triticimaculans. Lineage (NCBI taxonomy): Eukaryota > Fungi > Ascomycota > Dothideomycetes > Pleosporales > Pleosporaceae > Alternaria > Alternaria triticimaculans. Next base: position 151,166 of record NW_026055972.1, read on the forward strand.
GGGAAGTATTCGTAGAGCAGATCAGCACTCTCATCCGGACTATTGATGATGCCGATTGAAAAGGATGGAGGCCGCATGGGTGTCGCGCGTTTTCTTTGATGGTCGTTAGGTGACGGTGCTTTTTGAGGCTCGTCATCGGTGAGGGAGAGGGTGACGGGGGCTATAGATGCGCGATGCGGGGGCACGCTTCGTGAGATCTCGGGTGTCGATTGGGCGTAGGGTGTGGCGTGTTGCAGTTGGGATGAAGGTGGATCGGGTGGTATTGCTGTCATGGCACCCGCTGGTATCTTCCAGTCAAAGTCGGGTGAGGGCGGCATTTCGTTTGCAGTGAACTCGAATGGCATCTGTAGTAAGTCCATGGGCTTGGACGATGTCGCAGGTGGGTTGGGTGTTTGCTTCGGTGTATTCTGGTTCGTGTCGCCAGTTGGCGTTCTGCTGGGTTGCTGCGGAGTGTGCACTTTGCGTGCTGTTGAACCGCCACTGATGGGCAGGTCCTTGCGGGCCTGGAAGTTGCGCGGGCTTCTTCCTCGCACGATAATTGCACCAGAGTGTACTTCGCATATTGGTACTTTGACACCACTAGCGAGAGTTGCTATCACCTTCAATCGCACAACAAAGTGCTGTTGTAGCTCCTTCCTCCTCCCATTGTTTGCAGTCGCTATCCGGAACTGCAGTCGCTTCCAACTGATAGGGAAACTTACATACTCCGAGTCCATGTCCTGTCCGGTCGACAGATCGAGTGGATATGTCGGTGGCTCCTTCTCAGTTTTGTCTTCGGTCGATGTACTACCCGTGGCCGGCGTCTTCCACGGGACCGAGATTATCTTTACGGGATTGCCCTCGAGTGATTCGGTTGCGGAAATGGTGAGTTCTTGGCCAAGAATCGGTATTTGGTCGCCTTGGTCGGTCATGAGGAACTGCAGACTCCGGGGAATTGTGATGGTGCCGGTGATCTGGAAGAGGTTCCTCCGGTAGCAAGTCAATTCCGACGGCGCCTGCACATCAGCTGCGGTTGCCCAGGGCGATTCGGCCAGAAAGAACATGCCGTGCAGCTGTGCCGACATTGATATTGACACCCTTTGCATAGCATATGTGAGGATGGTGTACGGTACGACGGGTAGCGAGAAGCTGAGGAGCTTGTTGTTGCTCTCGATGCTGGGGCTCTCAGGCACGCCATTCTGATCGTGTGGGTGTATCGACTGCTCGTAGCCGCTCTGGACGTCGGAGAAGGGGTCTTCGTATGTGCTGGGGTAGCGCTTGAGCTGCGGGGGCATCTGCTGGAGGTGGTATGTTGAGTAGGCGTCCTCGCTTCTGCGCAAACATGTCAGTAGCTGTCAGGCAGGTGTCGCGCACTGCACCTACCCAATGAAGGTCTCGGCGTCGAAGTTGGAGCGCTGGTCATACTGGAGCGGCAGCGGCATGGCCATCTGCTGGTCGGGGCCGGTGACGGTCTGGAGCGGTATGTACGACATGGTGTTGGTGTTGAAGTGCTCCATGGCTTGGTGCAGCCTGGCCCGGGTCGAGGAAGAGGTCGCTTCCGAATCGGCGCATACGCGCAACGATAGCTATGGCGCGGCGACGAGAAAGGCGCGACCGAGGATGCAGTGGCAGGCACGTGGGAGTGGCCGTCGGCGGGTGGTGGTGGTGAATCGGGAACGCTTGGGGCTCTGGGGTTGTCGAGGTGGAGAGATGCGGCAAGGCGAGCGAGCGGAGAAGATGGGGGACGAGACTGCGTGCGCGCTGGCACTGTACAGCGAGGAGCGACACCGGACTAGACCGCACAGCAGGGCTTGGAGCGGTGGCTCGCGGGAACAAGACCAAGCGATGGCCTCTGTAGCTGTCTTGCTGAGGTTGTGCGACAATGCATCTGCATCACATGCGCTTCTGGCCACGGTCGGATAGGCGCGCTGCACAAAGGGTCCCGTCTGCTGTGGGGCTCGGTAGGCGATTTTGACGGGAAGGATAAGCTTGACTACCCCAGGCCACGATGCCAGAGATTCCCAGGCACACTTTGTATATCTTTGCTATGATCTACGAGACACACAGCGCTGGCACGCTGACTCCTTCGGTAGGGCTTCTCGAAGGGTCAAGCCGAACGGTGATCATCCTACGCCATCCCCCCAGTGGCGTCTCCTACTCTAGCTATGGACCCGCTCTCCAGCTGTAAAAATAACCCTGAAAGCCTCAAGCACCTCTAATCCGACGTCGCCTATACGAGATGACATCTCTGTCTGCATTCTATGCTTGTCTATCGAAATCTGCCATGCCTATCGATTCGATAGCGGAGAGGCGCAGCAGCTCTACCAGGCCAAAGCTCGCGGATCGCCTTGCGACAGGGCGGGATCAGCCGAGTGAGCGCGTCGGAAGGGCAGCTCCTTCGAGGCCTTCAGCGACCGTGAGACTGAATCAGACGGCAGAGCTGATGCTGCAAACATCAAGAACCACGGGCTGCGGCGTGAGAGACCGCTGATCTTTGGGTGTAATGGTTGGGATTATGATCCTGCGGCATGCATGCAGGACAAGCACGAGGTACACGGAAACGCCGACGGACCCTTTGAGAAAACCATCCGATTCGAGTACATACGGCCCACGACCTGAAGGGTGCTTGCATGGTATGACATCAGATCATGGTACGAGCGATACAAGTAACCAATGGGATGCCAGTCAGTCCCGGAGAGCAAAAAGCAACTAGCACACGCACCCAAAATAACCCCCAAACACCGACCAAAACATTATTAACCGAAGTAGCCAGGAACATGAGTATCTGGCAGAGGTACCGAGCAATCAAGCAGGCGGGATCATAGTCCAGGTCGCAGCATCACAGCTGACTTCCTCAAAGTTGTGCATGACATCGAAGCCCATTGCCGAGAAGCCGTCGAAGTTACCGTCTCCGTCCATCTACTTGAGTTAGTACCTTGCCGTGACCAAGATTAGACGGCTACTTACATAGTCGAGCAAGCATGCATTGCACCCCAGCTGCTTGATCTGTCGCATGCCGAGTAGGATCAGCCCCTGCAGTAGTGTCGAGTACTCTCCCACACCAGGCGATATGACGGGCGAAGAAATGCCTCCAGCCGCCTCGTTGAGGTCCTTCAGCGGAGGTATGTATTCGGCAAGTCGTGAGTGGTTGTTGTATAGCACGACAGTGCCCACCAACGCACCATCTTCTGGTCGCTTCGCTCGGATGATGCCACAAGCCGTCGGGTCCGTAAGCGCAAGTTTGTACACCTCTGCTAGACCCTGGCGGTTGCTCGTCTTGATATGGTCGAGTATCGGTCCCGCATAGTCCCACCCGTACACAAGATCAAACTGTGCGCCTGCGCTCGCTAGACTCTTCGCCATGCCAGGCGGTGGATTCCACGTCTGCAGATTGCGCGCTACCATGTTGCAGACAGGACGGGAAAGTGCAGCACCCCAGCCTAGCTGTGCAAACCATGATCGGAGCCGTTTCCGCTCGTTTCCGTGTCCGGTTGGGATTCCAAGATACATACTTGGCAGGCGTGATCCAAGCTGGAATCTCTTGATACCTTCTTTCTGCAACAGCGTGCGAATAGCCCGATTGTGTAGGGAATGGCCGATGGAGAGCTTTCTCCTTGCTGGGTCGACGAACAAAGCTCCAATTACACCAGTACCCGTAGCCTTGAAGAAGTACGTTGAGCAGAAGCCGTACAGAGCTTGTGTGCTGCTGTTTCTAACAACAAAATGTGACTCCTCCACCTCTGGGTGATGCAGGATGAATGAGGTTGAAGTTGCACTCGACATCTCCGACCGCTGGTTTGGTGCTGTTTCCTCCGCGACAGCTGCGACCAATGTATCCAGAGCATTACTGTCTCGCTCTTCGTTGAATATTTCGACCAACCAATGCTGTTTGGATGGGTGAAGCTTTTGGCTCTTGCTGATGGTTCCTGGTAGCGTTCCGGAGGGAGATAATTCGCCGTAGAGTACTCTGACTAGAGAGTTGAGTGCAGTCTCGGTGAAGTCATAAGTGCCTGATGAGATTAGCTTGTCTGACCCCATTTGGACACGGACATGACTTACATATGTAGGTCCCAATGGTATTGTCCATTGCGAAGTCGTACGGTGAGGAGACTGCGACCACAATGAGTGGTTTCTCACGCCTCTCTCCACCAGTTGTGTACTGCATGTTGCATATCATTGAGACATGCTTTGTGAATCCGTGCTGATACAAGTTGCGGTTTGCGTCAGCCGTAAGGACGATAATAGCACTCGCCCGATTGATGAGGTTTTCATGAACTGGACGGACACCGTTCGCAGTGTACGATGTGTGAAGCAGTCGTCCGTTGCGCTGTCTAGCAAGAGAACGACCCAGTTCTTTGAAGACTCTTTCTCCGCTCATGACTGAAGAACTCCGGTCCCAAGCAGCTGGCTCGGGTGAATGACCCGCTGCCCCATTAGCAGCGTCGGATATCGCTCGTGATGCAGCGGATGCCGCCAACGGCTTCACTAATGGTGTCAGTAGGAGAAGCTCCTCCTCACTTTCGAGTATGTTAGTCAGTGGCAGAAGCCTGTTCTTGTCGCGTACGACTGTGATGGAGCTGTTGTACGCTTTCGTTGACAGTGCGGTATGCGAAGGCTGTAGCTTTTCCAGGTAGTTGATGCCTGGCGGGTTCAATGCTTTTTCCCAGGATGTGCACTTCTTCTTCATAGCTAGCACACGTCTGAGTGAGTTGAAGATGCGTTCCTTCGAGACCATTTCGCTTTCTATGCCGGTCTTGAGGCCCTTCAGCCCTTCTTGTTGGAGCGAGAACGACCGGCATAGGAGGACCACGTCGCAGCCTGCGTTAACTGCCATGACCGTGCCGCCGCCTACACCGATGTTGTGACTGAGAGCATCCATTTCTAGGCACTCGGAAACCACTACACCGTCGAACTTGAGATCTTTCCGAAGAAGGTCGTCGACAACTTGTTCCGACAGACACGCGTGCATCGCGTTGAGCCCCGCTGAGGACATGGCGCAACCACCAACCATCATGGAATCAAGACCTCTTTCGATGGCCTTCTTGAACGGAACCAAAGCGCTTAGGCTCAGCTGTTCTAGCGACTCTGTGATGATCGGCACGTCAAGTGTTGAGCCCAGAAACTCCAGATTGCCGTACGAAGGGAAATGCTTCCCCAAAGTCACCACGCCGGCGTCCTTGTAGCCTGCCATAAAGGCGCATCCAAAGGCGGATACTTCCTGAGGATCGTCGCCAGCAGTCCGTACTCCCAGGGGCTGATTGCGCGCATTGGTGAGTACATCCAGACATGGCCCGAAAATCCAGTTGATGCCACATGCAGCAATCTCCTGTGCGGTCGACTTAGCTACTTCAAAGGCTAGGTCCGTGGAACCGGTTGCTGCCATTCCCATGTTACTAGGATACTGGCGGATGTAGATGTCATCGAAAAGACTGTTGACGCCGCCATTCTCCTGGTCGATGCCGATGGCCAGCGGAACAGGGTGTCCAGCATCGTGGGCAATCTTCTGGAGCTCGTAGATAAGCGCAGTAGTATCTTCGGCGGCTATGACAGGTCAGCCTGACAGTGACAGACCGAAAAAGGTGGATTACCAACATTTGCAATTCTTGGCAGTAAGTAGTATGGAGCCAACATGATGTTCCTCGATCAGGGTACGAATGTGAGGAGTGACCGAGGTGCCATCGAAGCCCATCATGAACAGTTGGCCCTACAGCACCTTTGTCAGCGAATCCAGTCGCAGCATGGGCGGAAGCGACCCACCATAGTCCTGCATCACGGGCAAGTTAGCCTGACCTGTGGTCACATTGCGCAAACCTCAGGAAGCCTGAGAGGAGGAAGTGCGCCCGACGCGAAGCTCACCTATCGAGGTCATCCCAGACAGGGTCCATGTTTTCGACCTTGCTCATAATGACAGCGCCGGTCGCGTCGCGTCGCAATGAAGTCTGTGGATGCGACGTGGGATTTCCGGGTGGGCACCAAGACTCCGCCGGCGTGACTCGCAGATCGGTAATGGTGGATGGGAGATGGGGAGGATGGCACCGTAGCATTCACGCTGTTCGCGGCTGGGGTACGTGATTAGCGAGGCGCTAGAAGCATGCACCCCCGTCCGTCGTTACACCATCCTCGTCCCTCTGCTATCAGCGACATCCACTCTGATGCCACCTCACATGCAACCGCGATGCATCCGGTTTCTTCGGCGGAATATGATCATCGCTGTGTTACCTCGATCTCACGACGTCGGAATCCAAATCCAGTCACCTTGCGCAGTCTTACAGCGTGCGCTCCACGGCAACAATACCGGCCATGGAAGGCAAGTTTGCCCGGCCGTGATGACTCAATGGCATCATCGTAGGAAGATGAGCGTAGGTATGCAGTTGCGATAGAAGTAGTAGGTAGGCGACAGATCCTTTGCAACGGTTGTTGAGTCGCGCCTGCGCAGTACCAACCATCCAATTCATCCCATCATTCTCTTTCTGAATCACATCTCTATATTTCCAACATTATACTTGGCAAGCTTCCTTCATTCATTGGTCCTCTTGACACGACCCACGATGCCTTCAATCGTGCCAATCCCCGACTCCCCCATACGAGAGGACTCGTCAGGCGTGATAAAGTTCACAAACTGCCTCCTCGTAAAAAACAACGCCCTAGTCCCCCAAGATCTCTGGATTAGTTCCGCCACCGGAAAGATCCTGAATGGCCAAGAAATTCTGTACTCGTACCGTACCGCTCCCGAGCAAATTGTCGATTTAGGTAAGCTCTAACTGTATGAGATGTGTATGAGAGATTGCCTGGAATCTTACGTTCATCTCACCAGGCGGCCGCATCCTCTCCCCCGGCCTCATCGACACGCAACTAAACGGCGCCTACGGCTTCGACTTCTCCGTGATCCCTTCAGACCGCGAAGGCGGCGCATCAGCCTACGCCAAAGGCGTCTCGCGTGTAAACCGGAGTTTGGTAGCAACAGGTGTAACATCCTACCTACCAACCCTGACATCCCAACTCCCGTCAGTCTACCAAACGGCCCTCCCCTTCCTCGGCCCCTCAGGCACAACGCGCGACGCAACGCTCGGCTCAGAATCCCTCGGCGCCCACTGCGAAGGCCCCTTCCTGTCCCCCACCAAAAACGGCATCCACAACACCTCCGTCCTGCGCACCCCTGGGGTAGACAACTCCATCAGCAGCCTAGAATCCTGCTACGGGGCCTCGAACCTCACCTCCCCCTCACCCATCTCCCTAATCACCCTCGCCCCCGAACTCCCCGGCGCACTATCAAGCATCCCATCCCTAACCTCCCATGGGATCCGCGTCTCAATCGGTCACTCAGAAGCCACGTACGAAGAAGCGAAATCCGCAATAAAAGCCGGATGCAGTATGATAACGCACCTCTTCAACGCGATGCGCCCCCTCCACCACCGTAACCCTGGTATCTTCGGTCTGCTGGGCACACCCTCCTCCTCAATCACCAAACCCTATTTCGGGGTCATCGCAGACGGCATACACCTACACCCCACGTCTATAAAGATAGCGTGGAACGCGCATCCAGATGGGCTGGTGCTGGTGACGGATGCGATGAGGTTGGCGGGTATGCCGGATGGGACGTATGAGTGGACGAATGGGTCGAAGATTATTAAACAAGGTCCCCTTCTTACGCTGGAGGAGAATGGGAAGATTGCGGGGAGTAGCATTCAGCTTGTGGATTGTGTGAGCAACTTTTTGAATTGGACGGGTAGTACGGTGCCCGAGGCGCTGAGGGCGGTTACGGAGACGCCTGCACGGATGTTAGGGTTGGAGGGTGTCAAGGGCTGTTTGGATGAGGGGGCTGATGCGGATTTGTGCGTGTTGGATTTGAAGGAGAATGAGGACGGGGAGAAGAGGTTTGTGGTGGATGAGGTGTGGAAGTTTGGGGTTAAGGTTTTTGAGAGGGGGTTGGAGGCATGATTGCGAACTTCTTTTGTTGGGTCGCAGAGAAACTAGATTGTATAGAATAGATTACGCATTTAGACGGCATTCATGGTGTGGTTGACGTTCGCTGTCAAGTCAGCATGAGCATCACAGTACCAACATCAACAGAAACCCTTACAATATAACTAATGTTGTTCTTCTATCTATCCCTTTCCAATAATGAACTCACGCGAAATTTGTACTCGCGGTTCTGAACTCCCCCCATGGCAATATATACAGAAGCAGCGCCGCGACAATATGCGCCAGTGTAGCCCCCAAAACAAAGGCCTACTTTCCGTCCCAGAGACGATACAGAAATGCGAAAGCTATAAACATAGCATGCTACATGTTTGACTAGACAAAAAGAGATGAGTAAAAAAGAAACCGAAATATGCCAGTGATGCGTAGAGACTCGTGAGTCAGTATTAACAAAACGCCGTGGAACACCAAACAGGCGAAATGGACCCAATACCCGTGTGGAGAAGAAATGAGATCGACAATCATGCTGTGACATCGTTGCAAGAAGGAAAAGAAGCGCTCTAAACCAGGTTCGTCGTTTACTTGAACATCCATTGACAGTGACAAGCATCATCAGGGTCCACGCGGCGTTGAAGATCAACAAGGTTCTCGCGCTTGCTCTTCCTGTCGAATGTGATGGTTTGCGAAGGTTGAGCGGCAAAGTACTCTTCGTAGCTGGGATCTGACTCTTGTAGCCATATTCTGATTGGGCTGTCGTTCGGGCTAGGTGATGTTACTATCTCGCCGTTATCGAGCATGAGCATCTGTTGACAGTATGGTTGTGACGCCCCAGGGAGCCGGCGTTCTTCTATCTTGACGATCCGGGGATAAGGTGCCATGCGAGGGGCTGAAGAAGCATCTGACTCGGAATCTCGAGCGCGAACGGGTGACGGGGCGGCCAGGTTGACAGGGGAATTCGTTGGAGACGCGGTAGTAGTTTGTGTAGAGCTGGTAGAGACACTACTCTCAGTCGGCACAGCGACAGCAACATTTACAGCCGCATCGTCGGTTGGGTCGGGCGTGGGTGTAGGCGTGGGCCATTGGGTAGGGAACGAGGTAAATGTGGCTGCCGTCGAGTTGTCGTCAGCGTAGATGTAGCCCTCGATGTATGTCTCGTTCCAATAGCAATACCAGGGCGTATCACCAGGTTGAACCTTGAAGCGCTGTCTGTATTTCTCATCTTGTCGTTTTGAGAGTCCTGACCCGGTACTGAGCTCGGTGGGTGACAAGATGACTAGCTTATCGTATCGAGCAGAAAAATGATAGGCTGGACCGTAGGCTTTGAAATCCAAGTCAAGTACCAACTCCATCGGCTTAGTATCAAGCACAGGAGTCTGGAGGCCATATAGTATAGAGTTCGACGGCACCGAAGGTCCGCTACCCATGGACGCAACTTGTTGAATCTCACCACCAATGACGGTATCATTGATAGTTATGACAAGCGGAGCGAAAGTCATCCTGCATGACCATGCAGAATACTGATTTGCTTGTGTTAAGCATCCCGACTGTCCGTATTGCGGTAATCCCAGAGGAAGGGCGAAGGATCCTGTTGGTAGCGGCAAGAGGCCAGACGGTGTTGAGATGGGAACGGCGTCGAAAAGAGATCCATTTTGACCCGTAACCTGCGGTTGTCTAGCGAGAGTTAGTAGATGTTTTCGTTGATGGATCGTGAGTACTTACGCTTCCTCATGAGGGCTGCCATTTTCATTCTGGTCGTCATCATCATTGTGTTTCTTGGCAGCAAAGGTACCAATGGCTGCTCCGAGGGCGACAGAGAATACTAGTATGAGGACAAGAATCACAAGCGCGACGCCCATAGGCACCCTTCCCCATAGTTTCCTCTTACGCCAACTGACCTTGCCTTCGACTGGCTCCGCCTTCTCCGAGAAGTGGTTCTCAGACGCCAGTAGAGATGCAGAGGACGAGTCAGAGGGTTCTGCTGGTACGGTACTGCTTTGTGTAGCGGCAGAGTTGGTAGCCGCAAGATTGCCGGTTTGGGTTTCCGGTCTCTGGGGTGGCAACCGGGCGGGTGTGACGGACGGGAGTAAAGGAACGGCAGGTAGAGGGGGTGGCGAGAACGAGGTAGTGCTCAGCGGCGAGACTGGTGATGCGGGTGTGTTGAAAGGATCCTCTGCGTCAACTTGGACGGGCGCGGGTATGACACGCGACGACGCGCTTGCCTCGGCTGCCAAAGAAGCCTTGGTGGGTCCTTCTTCTGGATATCTCGAGTACGGTGGCAGCTGCTCGGTGTGTCCGTCGGGTCCGATAATATCCTGCTCCTCGCCATCCGGCCCAAGCACTCTGTGGTAACCATTGTTCAGGCCCGGGAATCCCACGGGAATAGTCGACTGGACCTGAGGTGGAGGTGGCTGGGCTGGCTCGTCTGGTGACTCTTCGTCGACAATGCCGCTTTGCGAGTACATTGCATAGGGATGTGTTGGCCGCTGCAGTGACATTGATCGATGTGGTTGGCGTTCTGTAGAGCTCGTTGCTACGCTGAGTGGCCGTGCCATTGATAGCTGCGGGTACATGCCATATGGATGGCTCGGGCCCGTCTCGAACGGGTTCTCGGAATTGCTCGTCGTCGCAAAGGAACCCGCAGAGCTCACAGAGTCGCGATGTCCAAGGGGTCTGTGGTGGCTGGGTCCTCTGTTGAGGGGTGGTCGGCCACCATCTTGCGTCATCGAATCCCGCACCTTGGCCGTGCTGTTTCGCGTTGCCGTCCTTCGCAGGTCGCTCTGGTGACTCTCGGGCGCCTTGGAAGTCGATGGTTGTCGTTGCAGCGCGTCTATCCGGTCGTGATTTTGGCGGTCGCCCTGCCAGGGCTGGCTCGCGTTGGCTGGTCGGAAGCCATCCGAGACGGAGGGCATGAAATCATCCTCGTCGGGGTCGATTTCGTAGTCGTCGTCAAAGACATCGGGGTTGCTCGGCTGGCGCGGTGCTTCGTTGTTGTCGCTGCTGCGTCGGTCCATGACGCCGAACGGTCCCTGAGCCCCAAAGGCCCTTCCTGGTCCCCCTTACAGTCCTCCCCGATGGCAAAGCAGGCGTGTCGTCAAAGAAGTAATCGAGGTAGTGCGCGATCGGTAGCGATGAGCGTCGCGCGGGTAGCGAATGTGGCGAGAATTGGCGTGTGTCGTGTCGTGTCGTTGGTAGTGTCGAGAGGGTGTATCAGGTTTGGCAGAGGTTGTCCTGAGACGCTGGCGCCACTAAACGGCGCACGGGCGAACACCCAAGCCTGAACATCGATAAGCACCCCTTCGACATCGCATCCTTCGGCTCTCTGACCAGCTCACCAAGCTTCTGACATGTGCACTTTAGTTTCTGCTATGTACCTGCACCTTCTGCGCTTAATTCCCTCCCGTCGTTCTTGAGTCGCTGCGAGCTCATTTTCACCCCTCTCGCATTAATATAGAGCAACATTAGGACGACCTGGCCTTACCTCATGTGCTCTGCCGCCTTTCTGCATCATATTCACGTGCACTCAGCGTCATGCACGGGATCGCAGGCTCTACGATATGCCACCAGTCGATTGGCCCGGGCCCATCTTCCCTACCGTCGGGCAAAGTGCTTCTTTCTGACCAGACAGAACATATTTAAAACAGCTATTAGGCATGGTGCCCGACTATGACATGGTGCATCCGGGATCGTGGTTGAGGCTGTCATCTGGTCCGCGACATCGACATGGCGGTGGACATTCGGTTTTGCATAGCTTCCCGAACTGTAATACGTACTGACAATATGGGACTCGTTGTAACAGGCGATGAAGGTAGCGATTGCTACAGTGCCATCTTTCTGCTCAGAGCTGCTCAGGTCTCGTGTGCTGTCATCCGCCTGATCGTCAGTGACTCCGCTCCCGCTCCTAGAAAGAAGCTTTGGATAGGAGTGTTGATGCCCTGTCACCATACGACATTTTGGATAATAAAGTTGGAGAGCGAACCGGGCACATGGTACTTATGTATTTATGCTCTGCATCGGGGAGCCCATGTCAACCCTAGGGCCATGATGACAACGGCGAGGAATGCCTAGGATGGCCCAGCCTGTTCGCCCGCTGCAGTTCAAGGTTCAGCCTGGGCTCCGACATGCGGCTATGGGGATATCAATTCACCCGAAAATGCATACCTATAACGTCAGTTGTTCTCATCCTAACGCCACTCCCGGATACTTGGATCGATTCCATTCGTCAGTTGAAGTCTGGGCCGTGCTTGACATCCCTTATCCGACTTGGGATGCTCCTGAACTGCTTTTTGTTATTGATCGTCTGAGAAGACAACTGCAAGCTGAACTTAGAGTTTGTATGCGTTTAAGATACCGTCCTCCATAGAAGGGGCCAAGTGATCTCGGTGGATTACTACCTATCAAAATCATCCCGCCCACCAAGTAGGTCGTAGATAGCGACCGCGGGAATCTAGGCAGCAGCCTGGCTACACGCGAATGCCCTCATTTTCGGCCGAGTTCTACTGAGGATGTGTGATGCCCTCAGCACAATGGGCAACTCGGGTCCAAAGCAATGACGGCCTTCTCGTCTGATGTTGTCAGATATCGCCATCCTTCATCCAACACAAATACCGCAGCACCGTGACGCGGCATTACGCATGCCGTGGAGGCTGTGTTCCGGACGGTAGGCAGGTAGCCGTCTTTGTCGAGTATCGCGGATGAGGTTGCTAGGGGGGACTTGTTGTGATGGGCTGATGGTTCCTGACTAGCTAGTAAATCCCTGCATGCCAAGGAGCACGGCGATAGGTCGTCGAGGGAGTACGTCCTCCGCCCGGTGGAAAAGGGCCAACTCATGATGCTGGGGGCGCGATGAAGTGAAGTGAAGATATACGTTCGCAGAGCATGCAGCTGGGACGAAGCGAGCAAGGCGGCATGCAGGCGTTTCTTTTTCGCCAGACGAATGCCCCGCCATGCCGCCGGCCTCGCAGCCAGACCCTGAATGCCCCGAGAAGAATGTACCGAAAATCTCAGGGACTAGCAGACACAACACTGGGAGCGCGTGGGCCGCTGTTAGGATTGTTGAGTGCTAGGTCTGCACAAAACCCGTTACTTGTCCCCTTTGGAGCCCTGTACCCACGGCGTGCTAGCATTGCCACGAAACTGATTGCCGCTACTAAACTGCACCTTGCCATTGTCGCGTAGGATTTACTCGTCAAGTACTTAAGGCGGTGAACTCCCCTCCCTCGCCAACACACTCCCCTTCTGCTCCTCACACAACACTATACACTCCTGCAAACATGGCTGCTCGTCCCTCCAACATCGGTATCAAGGCCATTGAGCTTTACTTCCCCAGCCAGGTACGTTGCTGCTGTCGTGGGCGGTGTCGCCGTCCCAATGCACATGCGCCCGCTGCAACCACGCCCTCTACACCAACACGCACTAACAAGTCGCCCACAGTGCGTTGACCAGGCCGAGCTCGAGAAGTTCGATGGCGTCTCCCAGGGCAAATACACGATTGGCCTCGGCCAGACCAAGATGTCCTTCTGCGACGACCGTGAGGGTGAGTCCAAGATTTTCTGCTCGCGCGACCCCGTGTAGCCAGAAGAGGAACTGACAGGTGCTCCACCCAGACATCTACTCGCTCGCCCTGACCACCGTCACCTCGCTCTTCAAGAAGTACAATGTCGACCCCAAGAGCATTGGCCGCCTCGAAGTCGGCACCGAGACTCTGCTCGACAAGTCCAAGTCGGTCAAGTCTGTGCTCATGCAGCTCTTCGAGGAGTCTGGCAACTACAACATCGAGGGTGTTGACACTGTCAACGCCTGCTACGGAGGAACCAACGCCCTCTTCAACTCCGTCAACTGGATGGAGTCGTCGGCCTGGGACGGCCGTGACGCCGTCGTAGTCGCCGGAGACATTGCGCTGTACAAGAAGGGCAACGCCCGCCCGACTGGTGGCGCTGGATGTGTCGCCATGCTCATTGGCCCCAACGCGCCCATTGTCATGGACGCTGGCCAGCGCGGTTCCTACATCAGGCACGCCTACGACTTCTACAAGCCCGACTTCACCAGCGAGTACCCCGTCGTCGACGGCCACTTCTCCGTCCGCTGCTACACCGAGGCTGTCGACGCCTGCTACAAGGCCTACAATGAGCGCGAGAAGACTCTCAAGTCGCAACAAAATGGAAACGGTGTAAACGGCAGCAGCGAGCTCGAGACTGCTCTCGACCGCTTCGACTACATGGCCTTCCACGCACCTACCTGCAAGCTCGTCGCCAAGTCGTACGCGCGTCTGCTCTACAACGACTATCTCGCCAACCCCTCCAACCCCATCTTCGCCGAGGTTCCCGCTGAGCTTCGCGACATGGACTACGCCACCTCTGTCAGCGACAAGACCGTCGAGAAGACCTTTATGGGTCTTGCTAAGAAGCGCTATGCGGCTCGCGTCCAGCCCAGCATCCAGGTCCCGACCCAGTGCGGTAACATGTACTGCGGCAGTGTCTACGGTAGCTTGTGCAGCTTGCTCGCCAACATCAGCAGCCAGGACCTCGAGGGCAAGCGCATTGGTATGTTCAGCTACGGAAGTGGTCTGGCCTCATCTCTGTTCTCCTTCACCGTCAAGGGCAGCACCGAGAACATTGCTAAGCAGCTCGACATCCAAAACCGTCTCGAGAAGAGGCGTGTAGTCGCCCCTGAGGTTTACGACGAGGTAAGTCCTTGAAATCCAGATTGCTAGAGAACATCCCACTAACATTTTTACCAGATGTGCAACCTCCGTGAGCAGGCTCATCTCCAGAAGGACTTCACCCCCAAGGGAAGCGTTGACACCATCGTTCCCGGCACCTACTACCTCACCGGCGTCGACGGCATGTTCCGCCGCTCCTACGAAGTCAAGCAGTAGACGCCTTGTCTGCCGCATTATACCCACCACAACTTCATTTCTTCCTTCGCTTGCATTCTGAGCATTTGCGGGAGTCATCTCCATGATTCAGCTTAGACTCAAAAGGTTGCATTATTTCACACTTGGCGTATGGGACAGTGGCCCCACTTTGCCGACCGCAGGGTTGTGGGAGTCGTGGTACACGAACATTTACGACGGATGATAGGGATGGGAAGGATCACATGTATATTGTCTAGATCTGCATGGTGGCATGACAAGAGTCGTGCCATCTTAATATTGGCTTCTGAATGAGGCACCGACACTGTAGATAGACTAATGCGATGTTTACAACATTACCATGGTCCCACAACAAGGTAAAAGTCTTATCCATACCGAAATCGGCGCCGAATTTCAAGACTCATTTTCATCTACTTTGAACAGGGTTGATGTATACTAATCCATTTGGGGGGTTTCTCGTCTTGACCATGGATGAAACGAATCGTACCTCGGCTCAAACTTCAGCTCCGCGTCGCGATTACCGCCCCGCTGCGAACCTTGAAGCTTACGACAACATCTGAGCTTCTTTTCCCTTGATCTGAGCATTGCAATTGCGCATCGCTAGTACAAACTTCCAATACCCAACACATTGTGTAATCGTTACCAACTGCATCATGGGCAAAGAACTAGGTCCCGGCGTCGGCTTCGAGTTTCCCTCGTATGAGGTGTCCTGGCTCAAGCGCGATCTCCTGCTCTTCGCGAACAGCATTGGCGCAACCTACCCGGATGAGCTGCACTTCCTCTACGTAAGCAACTCCATCACAGCTCTCAAACGCCTGAACCATACATCCCAAGCGCAATCCCCCGAGCTATCCAACACCTCTAACACCACCCCCAGGAACTGCACCCATCCTTCGCGGCCTTCCCAACCTACCCCATCATCCTCCCCTTCAAGCACACGGACCAAGAAGTCATCGACTTCTACGCGCGCAGCAATGCCGAGCCCATCGAAGGCGTCCCCAAGTTCGACACCAAGCACGTCCTCGACGGCGAGCGCAAGATACAATTCTTCAAGCCACTGCCCGTGAGCAGCGAAGGCCGCAAGTTCGAGATCAGAAGCAAGGTGCTGGGTGTATACGATAAGGGCAAGGCAACCGTTGTCGAGACGGAGAACAGGCTTGTTGATGCGAAGACGGGGGAGACGTATAGTAGAGCTGTTGGCAGTGGCTTCTATGTTGGTCAGGGTGGTTGGGGTGGTCCGAAGGGTATGTCTTTCCCTTCTCCTTGACCCTTGCCGTGCTCGCGATGGAGTAGGCATGACAGTGTAACATAAGACTAACGCACAACAGGCCCCAAGCAACCAAACTACCCCCCGCCGTCCCGCGCTCCCGATAGCACACACATCCACCAAACCACCATGGAAACCGCCCACCTCTACCGCCTGAATGGCGACTACAACCCGCTGCACGCGGACCCGGAGCCAGGCAAGAAAATGGGTTTCGGCGGCCCCATCATCCACGGCCTCTTCTCGTGGAACATGTCTGCCCACGCTATCCTGAAGGCGTTCGGTGCATCCAAGCCTGAGAACCTCAAGGAGTTCCAGGCGAGGTTCGCGGCGCCGGTCAAGCCGGGTGATAAACTGATTACGGAGATGTGGAGGACGGGGGATAGGGATCAGGATGGGTTCGAGGAGGTGAGGTTTGTGGTTAAGGTTGAGGGCGGGAAGACGGTGCTTACGAACGGGAGGGCGTTGGTGAAGTGTGAGGGGGGAAAGGCGAAGTTGTAGGGTAGTATTTACTTGACCGGAGACGTTGGACGTGTAGCGATCATATGAATATGAGTATATATCGACTGTACCAAGTCCAACACTAACCGCATACCGTCTTGAGCTCTTTGATTAGACATCTGACATGCATACCATCGACCCCGCCCAGAACGGCTAGATCCTCCGTCATCACAGCACTTCCCCATCCAGACACACAATCAATCAGATAAGATGAACGTGCAGTTCACGTGCGCGACAGGGATCCCACGTCCATGGCCCCGTCAGGGACCCGAACTGACGCACGCAACGCAACACGATGGCTCAGCTCCGCGCTTCATGGCTCTTCGGTGTTTGCCTGATGGAGTAGGGCCACCTTGCGCAAACGTTTCACTCGAGACTGCGGGAGTGAGATGAAACGGGAAGGGGATTGAGGAGAACGAGAAAGAGGCTGGCACCTTGGAAGGAGGGACCTTAGCTGTTCGTCTCTATATCCATTGCGCTTCGATCTCGTACGGATACTCAGTCTTTGTTGGGACCTCGACGACAGCTCCCAGTTCTGCGCCCGCGAGCGAGACGACGCGATTCTACATCGTATTCGAGTACAGACACGCCCTCTAGTACACAACACAACGAACCGCACACGCTCCTCCATCTCCTCCCACCGCCGACCATCCACGATGCTCCTCACGCTACCCGCCACGCTCCTCCCCCTCCTCCTCACCCTCACCCCAACACACGCCTACAAACCCTTGTCCGACGCCTTCCTCCGCGCCCTCCCCTCCCCCAACACCACCCTCGACGCAAAGAACAGCACGCTCCTCTCCCCATTGCTCATCCCGCGCGTCCCCGGCACCCCAGGCCAAACCCTCGCGCAACACCACCTCTACGCCTACTTCACAAAAGAGTTACCAGCCTGGAACCTAACCTGGCAAAACAGCACCTCCGTGACCCCCACATCCAAGTTACCCCTTCCCTTTGCTAATCTCATCGCGCGCCGAGAACCACCTTGGGTCGCACCGGGACAAGCGAACTTGCTCACGCTTGTTGCGCATTATGACAGTAAATTGCATCCGGATGGGTTTATTGGGGCAACGGATAGTGCGGCGCCGTGTGCTATGTTGATGTATGTGGCCAGCGTGCTAGACCCTCATATAACGCGGATGTACGAGGAGATGAGCGCGTTAGGAGAGGGCGGGGACGTGGATATGGACATGGGTATCCAGATAGTGTTTTTAGACGGCGAGGAGGCGTTTGAGACGTGGAGTGATACCGATAGTTTGTATGGAGCAAGGTACGTTCGATCCGTCTCAATTCATATCGGGAAAAGAAGGAAGCTTCCATGGAATAGTATACTGACAGAATATATAGGGCCCTAGCAACACACTGGTCCACGACCTTCAACCCCCCATCCCCCGCCTCAAAATTCTACCAAAACCGCACTCCCCTCTCGCAAATCAGCCTCTTCCTCCTCCTTGACCTGCTCGGTTCCGCAGACCCACGCGTCCCTTCCTACTTCCCCACTACCCACTGGGCCTACATACACCTCTCCACCGTCGAGTCCCGACTGCGCAGTTTGAACCTGCTGGAATCATCTCCTTCCACACCTTTCTTACCAGATGTAAATGGGACAATGGGGCATGGAGGCATATCAGACGACCATTTGCCGTTTATGGCGAAGGGTGTGGAGATATTGCATGTGATCCCCAGTCCGTTTCCGGGGGTATGGCATACGATGGAGGATGACGGGGAGCATTTGGATGGGGCGACGGTGAGGGATTGGGCTAGGATTGTGGGGGCGTTTGCGTTGGAGTGGTTGGATATGATGGAGGTATGGGATGAGCCTGGAGAGGAAGCGACAGCGAGTAAGAGGTGGTTAGCATAGAACGAACAAGAAGACACGCATATACGTTTTCGTGACATCAACAGTAAGAGTGTCAAACCAGGACGACGATGTGAACAAGTAAACTTGATGTCTCATATCTTTATGTACAAAAAGGCTCGCCCATATCCATCATACCACTCGATCCATATCCCCTCGATATAACGATGCGTATGAACCCATGTCGTTAGATATATGCCGAACTCGCAGAAAGAAGAAAAAGAGGAAAACCGTGCAGATACGCGCGCATAATGCACAAAGAACGGGAAGAAACAGCCTGAACTCGACATAGTGCCATTAAGAACTCCCACATTGGATGAAAAAGCGAAAGCAATGCACCAGCGCAATGCAAACCCATAGCCCAGCAAAGAAAACATCGTGTTTACTGTAGCGTGGGAGACCGCAGCAACTTGAACTCATTCTGGGAAATCTTGTAATCGTAATCAGTCGGACGCTGCGTCAGGTCCTTGTCGGCATAGGCTGTGTCGTAATGACCATGCGTGAGGTCGTGACAGCAGCAACCGATGGGGCAAATTAGTGAAGGACTTGAACGCAGTCCAAGTCCTGTGTGGTAGGCTCCGGGTATCCAAGAAAAGACTATACGAATAGTACCGCCATGTACCGGTAAGATAGAACAAAGCAGAAACTTTTTGTCAGGTCCTGGAGGAACCTAGGTATAGAAGAGCAGGCTGCGTGTATGAGCATGTGCTCATCATACATCGAATTGGCCTTGGTTGAAGACATCGTGCTCGTTGCTGGGAACGATACCGGACATCCTATCTCCGCGTCCAGCAGGTCGGTCCCAGTTGACTTCGTCCGTCTCATCCTCGTCCATTCGCTCCAGGGCGTCGGTCCGTTGTCTGTCATTTCCGAATTGCTGCTCCATTGTACTCTGGTCGGTAAAGGTGAAGCCAGCAAAGTTTGCTTGCATAGTCGGTGACAGTGGCGTGGATGCGGGGTTGACTCCGGAGGCCAGGGCAGCCGCGCGGGCGTTCAAAGAGCCAGCACCGTTGAGAGCATTAGTAAACTCGGGGTCGAAGTTGGAAACGTCGAGCTCTCCCTTGAGCTTGGGCTTGAATGGTGGTACCACGTTCTTCTTGCCCAGAGCCTCCCAGTCGATGTCGGCAAAGAAGGGATGAGCCTTGAGCTCCTCGGCATCGCGTGTGGCACCAAGCCTGTGCTTGGGGTTCCTGTTGAGAAGTCCCTTGACGAAATTCCTACCTTCAGTGCTGAGGGCGTCCCGGGGGAACCTGACCTTTCCGAACGCGATGTTCTTGTACATTTGCTGGGTGTCTTCTGCGTAGAAAGGACTCCATCCACAGCACATCTCGAAGACTAGCACTCCGAGCGACCAGAAATCGACCATCTTGGTGTAACCGTGTTCGTCCAGAAGGACCTCGGGTGCGAGGTACTCTGTGGTTCCGCAGAATGTGTTGGTGGTGGCGTTCTCGGTGAGGTTAGCCTTGGACAGACCGAAGTCACAAAGGGCGATGTGGCCATTGGCGTCCAAGAGGATGTTCTCGGGCTTGAGATCGCGGTACACGATGTTGTGCTCGTGCAGATGTTGCAGGGCAAGGATAAGCTCTGCAATGTAGAACTTGGCACGACCCTCCTGGAAGCGGCCTTCCCTCTGGAGATGCCAGAAGAGTTCGCCTCCCGACATGTAGTCAGTGACGAAGTATAGATCTGAGGGTGTCTGGAAGGAGAACTTCAGTCCAACGATGAATGCCGAATCAGCCATGGCTGTCCGGACGAGGATGTTGCGTTCTCCCAGTGTGTGTGCCACCTCCTTCTTCTGCACGATGACCTTCTTCGAAAGCACCTTCATGGCGTAGATGCGGCGAGTGTCGCGCTTGCGTACTTGGAAGACCTGACCGAATGTGCCCTTTCCGATGAGCTTGAGAATCTCAAAGTCTTCGGGGCCGTAATGCTTCTTCTCGACCTTTTGGAAGTTGAGCTTGAGGTGAATCTCTCCGGTAACAACACCTCCCTCGCCCTCTCGGGGCTCTAGCGGGAACCAGCCGTCGTATGGCTCGCTGTATTCGACGAGGTTTGGGCAGAAGCGGACGTGGCCGAGGAAAGCCTCGCCGTTGGCGCGGTCGTAAACGGAGACGTCGATTTCGGCATGGTCGCCCACAACGTCACTACGATTGTCAGCATCACCACACGGTGAAGAGAAGGAGCTACTCACAACATGGCTTCGTGCTCCCACTTGGGGCTCGTCACTTCCTCCAGGGAGCCGTTCTCCCTGGGATCTGAGCTGTGGCCGCTGTTGCTGCTCTGTCGGCTCTTCATAGGAATGGCCATTGGAGTGCCCATCTGGCTCTCGGTTCGCTTCATCTGCATGGGCGGTCGCTTCGACTCATCGTGCCTGGGCCCGTCTGAGATGTACTCAGCCCATTGGAACTGGCAGACAACGTAGGGGTCTGTGCTGGGCCGCAGACCCCGTCCCTCGGAGATTGTGACTGAGAGCTTGCCCTTGGGCGCCACTACGGGAGCCGTCTTGCTCTCCTTGGATTCGTCGGACGCATTTGAAGTGCGGGATAGATTCGAGGGCACGGGCTTTGCTTCTTGGGAGCGGGTGCGCGGTGTCTGGGGAGGTGTAGCCTGTTGCAACGGCGCAAAATCGCCTTGCGTTAGCTTCTCCGCTTCACCAGCCAACTGCGAGGTTGAGGGAGTTCGGGAAGAGGCACTGGGGGCGGGACTGGGCAGCATGCTGGGGTGGGTGGTTGACTCTTGCTCCTTCTCTCGGGGGTCCGAGACCTGAGAAGTGACGGGTGCGGGGGAGGGGTTGACCGTGGAGGAGGACTTCCGCGAGGGCATAAGAGAATCACGAACCTGGCCAAAGTAACTGTGCAGAATACCCGGCAGTCGCTTGTCCGTCGGGTCGGGCTTGGGTGTCGTGGCACCCGGTGGCGTGGAGCTGGTGGAGCCGATCTGGTCGTGTCCGTCTTCGTTGCTGTCGTTGGTGGCTCTGTGCGGCGTTAGCAGTGATGACGAGGGCATCAGGAAAGTGGCGGTGAGTGTGGGAGTGTGAGGTGGTGAGAGTGGTGAGAGAAATTGTAAGGAAAGAGCGAGGGTGCACGTCGTCAGGACGCAGTACAGCTGCAAGCTAAGCGATGATGTGGTGTGGTGCGTGGCAATGCGTTGCATCAACATGACAGTCAGTATGCGCTTACCGTGTCATGGCCTGTCTAAGCAGGTCGGCGGCGCCAGACGAGGTGCCCGTGGTGTGCTGGGCCATGGTGTTTGATTTTGGGTGCGACTTGGACTGGCGGGTCGAGGGCGCGGTGCCGACGTTGAGCGTGGAGACGGTGGGAACAACGCTGCTGCTCTTGTTGCGTAGATGATGGCGGGGTCGAATGGTCCTGGTTGAACTCTCCGAGGCGCGAGAGACTAGTCCGGGACGTTGCTGGCTGGCATCGACAGCGGGGCCTTGGGTGGAAGCAATCTTGACGGTCTCCTTGAGGCTGGCGCGCGACGGGCTGCTGGAGTACGTGTCGCTTTGGGGGGAGGTCGAGAGCGAGCTGTCTGCCGGGTCCGCAGTTGGGCGTGAAGTCATAATAATCACTTGGGTCCTGGCTGGCTGCTCCGAGCGGCCTTAGCCCTAAACAAGCGCACTGCAACGACTGTGCGAAAACTCTGCTCTAGGACTTTAACGGGGCAGGCAGTCCGAGTCCTTCCAGGCTTGAGGCGCGCGGGCTGCGGGCGGTGTACAGCGGTACTGGGTAGACGTGTACTCTGGGACCGTGGGAGCTCTGGGGCGCTGCAGCAGTAGGCGTCGACTCGAGGATGATAGCAGCGTCACCGGCAGGCGAGATAGGCAGGCGCCGTGTAGCTCACTGACTTGACTGTCGCTGGAATTCACTGCGGGCCTTGCTATGTATCAATCCCTCTCAACGCGATTGCATTGCACCATGCCTCGACCTAGCAGCGCCGCCTCCAGTCCCCTAGGCTCCTCCGGTTTTCACCGCCACTGTCATCTGTCTCGGCGAGCAGCATGACCAGGTCAACCAAAACCACACTTCGCGCGGCCATGCATTTGTGTGCGCCAAGCAGGTGCAACGCGCTGACGTAGTGGTCCACTGCCTCTGCTTCTGCCGACATGCCACTGGGCCGGCATCGCCCAAACCGGCCGGGAAGAGATACAGTCCCTGGCTAAGATCTCGGAACGCGACCCAACCACTGCCAATCACCGCCTCCACACGCCCGTCGCCGGTGGAGCACGAATACCCTCACATCAATGCTCAAGCCAGCGCCTGCATCAAGCTCCAAGCCTGTCGTTTGAAGAAAAGCCTCAACGATCCACCCGTGATGCCACTGCGACGTTAGCGACATATGGCCCGATAGCACTGCGATAGCGCCCGCCGCCCTGGATACACTGTCGCTATCGAGCAACACCGGTACCGTGACTGCACGCATGTGAAGGCTGCGGCTGACTCGAGCAAACACAGCCCAGCATGTCGATAGGAAGAACTCTATATCCTTTGTTGCTGGTTGCACCTAGATCTGTTAGTAAGCTGTACGTCTGCTCCTTTTGGAAGATATGACGCGGATAAGATAAAAATGGGGAACGTCGGGGCGCGATTTGGTAGAGACACACATCACTCTTCGCAAACTCGCGTTACCCAGTAAGCCTCGTGCATCATGGCTGTATTTGGGTGACTGCCGTGGTTACACAGTGAACGCTCGATGATGCCAGATACCTAGGCAAAGGGTCTTCGGCCAAACAGCCGGCCCGTGCCCCGGCCTCTCTGCATTTCTTACTTAGCAGAGCTGCAACCGCGCGCAGTACCGAAGCTCAAAGCCAACACCACACGCTGCCGCGCATCCACCCACCATGTCTGACCGCGAATTCGGCGGCAACGACGACTTGTCGCTGCCCAAAGGTCGGCATTTCTAGACTCGCACCCCCCGTAAATGCTAATACGCGCCAGCGACCGTCCAAAAGATTGTCCAAGACATCCTGGCCAGCGAGCCTGGCATGACTTTTGCAAAGGATTCGCGCGACCTTCTAATCGAGTGCTGCGTTGAGTTCATCACCCTCATCTCCTCCGAAGCCAACGAGATTGCCGAAAAGGACGCGAAAAAGACAATAGCCTGCGAACATGTCAAGGCTGCCCTGGAAGAGCTAGATTTTGGCGACTACGTCCCAGCCATTCTCGAGGTGGCGCAAGACTACAAGAAGCAGCAGCAGGTACGTTTGCGACGGCGCATGTGACGCGACCACCAGCTAACGCGGGGCAGAATCGCGAAAAGAAGCAGACCAAGATCGAGCAGAGCGGCATGACCGAGGAGCAGCTCATCGCTGCGCAAGAAGAGCTATTCAAGAACGCAACGAGCAAGTTCAACGCGCCACCCGCGCAGTGATGTTTTCTCTCATGGACGACTTGTACGAATAATGGCTCGAGTTGCACGGCGTTACGTGGGCATTGCGAAGGCGCGAGGCAGGCGTTTGGCTTAGATTAGGGACACATCAAAGGCATTCTGGGTGCGGGCAGGCACATATGCACCATGTTTTCAGCATAGATTTAGGCGTTATTCAAAGGCGATGAAAGCCCATGAGGCTGCGACACGAGATCGAACGTGTCACCAACGACAACCACTGTAGTCCATTTCCTCACTTCTTTTCTTTGTGAATGCGCGCCGAGAACAAGAAGCGCGCCCGTGTTTCACGGCCAATGACGTCGGGGTTGGGCCCACACCCCGCGTGGCCAGTAGCCGCATCCCACCACAGCGCTGCCCACTACCGCCTATCTCCCGAACCACTACCCATAGCACAACTGCACAACCCATACCCTCCAAGCTATACACCATGTCGGGTCTCGAGAATGCGCTTTTTAACCTCAAGGTCAGTTACTGTGTGCTGACACTGACTAGCCATACGCTGACATCCCTCAGTTCACGGCCAAGTCGCTGAACAGGCAGGCGCTCAAAGCTGGCAAGGAGGAGCAGGCTGAGAAGACCAAGTTGGAAAAGGTTGGTAACATGTTTCTTTAGCGCAAGAACACGTATTAACACCATCTCAGGCTATGAAGCAGGGCCACAACGACATCGCCCGCATATACGCCGGAAACGCCATTCGCAAGCAGAATGAGAAGCTCAACCTGCTACAACTCGCCTCGCGCGTCGATGCCGTCGCAGGCCGCGTACAAACCGCCGTCACGATGCGACAGATTACAGGCAACATGATGAAGGTCAACCGCAGTCTAGACGTGGCTATGAAGTCTATGAGTCCTGAGAGGGTATGCGACATCCACAGCTATTGGGATCAGGACCGCGCTGACAACACCTAGATTGCCTCCGTCATGGTCGATTTCGAAAAGCAGTTCGAAAACGTAGACTCCGCCACCGAACTTTACCAGGATATCACCTCCTCTGCCACCGCAGTCGGCACACCACAAGAGGACGTAGACCGTCTGATGGCGCAGGCGGCAGACAAGGCAGGCGTGGATCTACAACAAGATCTCCAAGAAGCCACACCGGCAAAGACGAAGGTTGGGCCCACTGAGCAAGAAGAAGAGGCATTTACCGAGAGGCTGCGCGCTCTGAGGAATTGAGATACAGACAACAGTCCCTTGCGGGGTTCCTAGGGTGTATTGGAGTTTAGGCGCATCACATGCAAGCGAATTGTTGGGAAGACTAAGATAGCTTTCGAGGCGAATACTATGTTCATGACTACCACACTAGTCAAGGGTCAGACCGACCTTCGCATGCGCATCACCTGGTCGCTCTGTTACAGCTATCGCACACCGCCTCCACTCCTCACCCCATCTCCGCATTCCAGTACACATCACCGGTCGCTAGTTGACGCCATCAACTAGATACTTACGACATCGGTATTCTTCGGAAAATGGCTTCGGCTAAGTTGCTCGTCTCGCAGCCGCGATAGCCTACCGACCCGGGAGATATAAACAGCATGAGTCGTGAGTTGCTTGTTGAGTAGGCATGCCCTGGTTGCAAAAACGAAGTTATCGTGACTTATCCGATAAATTTTGACAAATGAATTCTGCCCTCCAGTTGTCAGTTCCTCGAGATGCTTTCCGTCATCACGTACTCAGACTATAGTAAGAGAGCACGTGTTGTGTCCCAGCCCACCATACCCCGGATCGTCAGTCGTGGCCAGCTCCACGCTGGACCCTGCATTTAATTCCTCATGCCATGCAGCAAACACCCACATGTCTCAGCCGATGCTACCCATCGTGAACATGGCTGTGAGCGACGAACGATGCAGGGCCCGATGACGTGCACCAATCAATGCGCGTGATACCCGTTCGGCGGCTCTTGCTCCGACGTCGGTGTTTGTTCGCCGGCGAACTTTCAGGTAAACTCCGATATCTTCGTCAGCGGCTGGTATCAAATCCCTCAACAACAGCCTGTCCTGTGTTGTACGCTTACGACACTTCTGTCGCCCTGGTCCAAACAACGGGCAAACTGTCGAAAGAGTCGTAAAGCGTGAAGCGCCCGCGAAAAACGCACCGTCAAAACTTCAAGCATTCCATGCAGCACACAAAGAGAGAGTTTATCAGTCACCGGAGGAAGCTGCAATGGGGGAAGAACAAGCCAGCGGTATGAAACCGCACACAGCCAACGAGCACAGCGACCAAACCACCGTACCCAAAGTCGCAACACCGTCAATCGCGATCCCCAAACCCAACCTACCGCTCCCCACGATGCGCAAACCCAGCACCTCGACCGAAACATCCCACGAATGGAACACATCCAAACTCGGTCTACGCATCGGCGTCGACGCCCTCTCCGCCGGCTCCGCCGGCATACTCGTCGCACCCATCATAACCATGATCGACAAAGGCATCATCGAAAATGCCAGCGGGCGTAACAGTCTCGGCGAGAGTCTGAAAAAGAGCGCAATCGAACTCCTCGCGAAACCGCACCGCTTCCTCGCCAGCAAACCTTTCGTCCTGATCTTCAGTCTATACTTCGGTACATACTTCACAGCCAACAGCATCGACACGGCGTCCGCGACGGTAAAGCCCACGCAAAGCTTACAAGAGCAAACGAGCGGGACGAGCAAGTTCCTCGCTACGAGTACAACGAACCTAGCGCTGTGTCTGTATAAAGACAATCAGTTCACCCGGCTCTTCGCTGCGCCGGGGTCGTCGCCACGACCTGTTCCTCTGCCTACATTCGCGCTCTTCACCGTCCGCGACTGCCTTACTATTTTCGCTTCGTTCAACTTGCCACCGCTGCTTGCGCCCAAGGTAGACGAGCGCATGGGCACGGAGGTCAAGAAATATGTTGGTGCGCTGAGTGTTGCGCAATTTGTTACGCCTGCTGCTGTGCAGCTTGTGAGCACGCCCTTGCATTTACTCGGGTTGGATTTGTACAACAGGCCTGAGGCTAGGGTTGGTGGTGTGGATGGCAGGGCAGGGCGCGTGCTGAGGGATTGGGCGAAGAGTGCTGCGGCGAGGATATGTAGGATTGTGCCCGCGTTTGGAGTGGGGGGTGTAGTCAATACTAAGGTTAGGAAGAATATGATGGGTAGGCTTGAGGGGTAGGATCAGGGTGTTAGATGAAGAGTTGGAAACAAATCGTCTTGAGCATTATGTGGCGTTAGGGGTCGGTACGGAAAATTCTCATCTCATCTCACAGCAACAGCATGGCATGGCGTTAGGTGCGTTTTAACGACGAATGAACGCAGGCAACAATGAAGCACTTTATGAAGCTCAACCTTTGCGCGCTTCTCGCGTCCCATCCGTCCCTCATCTCTTACCTTTCTCGTCATCCATCGCTTTGGCCGAAGCAAACCATTTATGCTGCACTAAACACTGCATCTCCATCTCCATCTCCATCTTCCATGCTCCCACTCCGCTATATCTCACGGAATAAGATCGCATTAGTCCATGACTCCTGTCCCCCGTGACATCATCGTCGATCCAGCGCTCAGATCACAGATCTCGACCGTTAGGCCCCAGAGGCCTTTTCATGGCATATCCGACTGCATGGTGCATGTCAAATCTCGGTTCCTAAGCATCGCATGCTCGCACGGACGCCTGGGTGAAACGGACCGCGCGATTGTTCATGTGAATTTAGCCGTTGCGTGAACTGGGACTTGGCGGTGGCTGGTACTAGTTCGCCGTTGTGATCTGTTTTGGGTTATGTATGCAGAGTGAGATGAGAGAGGCGTGCATGCGTGGGAAAAGCAAAGACGTGATCGGGATAGAGTGATCTGGGAGAGTCACAAACGAGCATGCATGGAGCGCACAACAACAACACAAGAGCTCAGACATTACATTTTCCATTCTCAAAACACTCTGAATAAATGTGCTAGTGGGTATCAAAAGACCTACGCCTTCTCATTCCCAATACTTGCGCTCCCACCGCCTCTCGCCTCAGCCAGAAGTTGTGTACCAACAACCTCGCCATTGCTCTTACTCTTGAACACACCAGAAATAGAGTACAGACCCATAAAAGGCTCGTACACATACTCCTCCTCCCAGACTTCCTCGCCCTTGTAGGTAACACTCTCGTTGAACCCGTTGAACCGCATGTTCTTGAGGTAATCACCCACAACATTAGTCGAGGAGATGGTTCCAGAGTTATCAAGGATTTGCTCTACGATATCGCCGTTTTGGGCCAGGACACGGCGTTTGTTGGTGTTGCCTTCGAAGTTGTTGATGGAGTAGAGGATATTGTTGTGGAGATCCCATTGATGGAAGTCGAGGTCGCGTTTGGCTTTGGCTTGCGCAGAGGTGTCGTTGCCTCCTCCAGTAAGGCCACCAGCCACATCGCCAACGAGACCAGCAGTATCGTTGATGATGGAGCCAAGGCCGTTTCCTAGCTCAGCGATCACGGGGTTGAGATCAATGCTGTCGAGCACGTCGCTGACCATGTTGACGAGGTTACCCAGACGGGCTTCGAGGTAGACTTTTGCGGTGACGTTTTGGATTAGGAGGGTGACTTTGTCGATGGATAGGTCGACTCCGGCGTTGAACTGCAGCAACTGGAGGACTTGGGCGTCGAGGTTGATCTTTGCGGTGAGGTTGTCGACGCCGATGAAGATTTCGCCGACGTGGACGGAGGCGTTGAGGAGAACGTCTGGGACGGGGCTCAAGGCAGAGATGTTGGACGATGATGTGTTTTCTGTTTCGTAGAGGACGGCAGATGGGTCGCCGTCATCTCGTACGTCCAACTTGTAGCCACTGTAGCCATCGGATGCAGATTGGCAGACAGCGAGGAAAGGCAACGAAAGGAGTGTGATGGTAGGTAGTATCGACAACATCTTGACTCGTACTGAAAGAGAGACTGGCCGAAAGTCGACGTGCTGCTGAACAAAGAGCGAAGGACAGGAAGCAACAACTCAATGGATGTCGTCAATCGACGAGAAAGACGGGCGGGCACAACGGTTAACACTACCATCGGGTGGAGTAGTAGTGAGTTGCCTGCAAGGATCATGTGCATAGCACCATCTTCCATTACCCGTCATCCACCTACGCTAGCAAGAAAAACGGAAATTAAGGAGATCCATTCCCACACCTGCGATTCGATAGAAAATCCAGAAAACCGGCAGTTCGTATGCGGAATCAGGATTTCTACATGTTCATGCCTTAGCACTGCTCCAGATGGTGCGATCCAGCCTTGTAGGAACCCCTGCGCGGCTGCATAGGGGGCTTTACCCGAGATTACCATTATGGGAATCCTTGCAATACTCCATGTGCATGATTGCCGTGCCCGCTGATTTGCAACGGGATTCCTTCGCTATAACCGGTACGTGGGTCGTGGTTTGCTGATACTTGTACGGCTGTCTCGCTCGTTAATACTGCCGTTGTTGTTGCTGTCGTCGCCGCTCACGCCAACATGTCGTTCTCTATCCGCCTACTGCTCATCAGCATTTTTCTTACTTTCGCTACACTCATTTCTGCGCAATCGGAATCTGGGGCTCCTTCGACCCCAGCGCCTACAAGCAGCACCCCACCGCAAGGCAACGGAACTACTACGAGACCGCCAGAGGTTGCGCCTACTGGATCTTCGCCCCCAGATGTGCTCCTCCGCGTCCCTGAACTGCACGTTGGAAGAATTGAACTCGGCGTCGAGAAGCTTCAGGCAGATCTTAACCTCAACGCCAAGGTCGCCGGTCTCGTCCAGATCAATGCTGGTGTCCAGGTCGCCGTGGAGAAGGTCAACATCACTATTGCTGACGTAGATGTTGAACTCGAGTTGATTGTACGATTGGGCAACCTGGTCTCTATCGTGGAGCGCGTCTTTGACTCTCTGGACCTGAACCCTCTCTTGATCGGTTTGATCGGAAACGTCACCAACTTGGTCGGGGAAGTGATCGGTGCAGTTGACGGGCTTGTGAGTATACGAATGGCTCGATGTCAGAAAGTAACTAACAGCATATAGCTTGGATCGATTACGCAAAACGGAAAGACGCTCAACTTCTTGGTCGACAACCTTGGCAACATCGTCCAAGAGGTAGTAGGAAGCGGCGGAGACGCCCTCCAGCAGATTGTCGGAAACTTCAAGGTGAGCAGCTTCAGATACCGTGAAATTTTCGACCACTGACCTGTCGTGCAGCTCAACATGACCGAAGTCGCTGGAAGCGCAAAGCAGGTTGGCCAGGGAATGACACAGAAGACCTTCAACTACGAGCCTCTCAACGCGCTCGTCGATATCGTGACCAACACCGCTGGTCAAGTCGTATCCGCGGTCGTCCAGAAGAAGAATGGTGGTGGTGGCGGCAGTGGCGGCGGCTCATCGTCAACAGCTTCGGCTTCCGGTACTCCCATGCCGGTTAGCCTGCCTGTCGCCTCGGCTACTAGCTCTGCGTAGGCGTATATAGCGTCGCGATAATGGCATAATCTAATGCATCTTGAATACTGTTCATACCGGGTCTGTGATGTGGTTTGTGGTTGTGCAGAGAGAAAATGAAGTTTAGGTGCGCGAGCGACGCGATGCCTCGTCAGGTGGGAGAGATGACGTGGGACGCTAGGGCCACGCCCCAAGCACACAAGCACGGCCGTGGACGCGCATAGGCATACCCTCCTTTCATCGGCATCATTGCGCAAGGCCTTACAACGATCGTTCAATTCATAAGGTGCGACATGTAATGCGAAGAAAACCAATTGACATTAGAGAAGTCGTGATACAAAAGAGTGTCCATAGTTGAGTCCCATCTCCCAGCCCACTAATCACTATCAGAGTCATCGTCGTCCTCACTCTCGTTATTTGAGCTTGAGTCGCTTCGCTTCTTCGATTTGGAAGACGTCTTCTTCTTCTTTTTCTTCTTCGCATCGTCGTCATCCTCACTCTCACTCTCTGAAGAGCTCGAATCGCTGTCCTTCGACTTGGACCGACTCTTCTTCTTCTTTTTTGACTTCTCCTTCTCGTTCTTTTGCTCTTTCCTCAGTCCTTCTTTGGATGCTTTGACTTGAAAGGTCGTGCCCATCGTATCGATCATGTAGGTGTCGAACTCTCTAGCGGTGCTGGCAATCTTTTCAAATTCCTCTCTGCCCACACTGATCTCAACGTCCTTACGATCGTCGTAGCCCTTACCATCCTTCTGGCTTCTTGCCTTGAACTCAGCCATGGCGATTGCGGTATGGAAAGCGTTTCGGATCTGGCGTCCGTTCCAGCGTGCGCGCTTGCTGTCTCCGCTGTCCTTCCAGTGCTTCTTGGCAAACTTCATGATCTCTTTTTCCTTGATAGTGACGTGGCTACGGCCGCTTTTTTCCAGCACATACGTGGTCTGATCAATGAAAGTTTGCCACACTTCCAGTGTAGTTTCCTTGTCGAAATCGGGATCTGAGGCACCAGGATTAGAGCAAGCATTGAGGTAGACTAGAAAAGCACTTACAGAACAGCGAGATGTGCACTCGAGACGTGAAGGCCTCATCAAAAGTGCCGACTCGATTAGTGGTCAGAAAGAGTAAACCTTTGTAATACTCCAACATGCGGAGAAACACCGATACGATACTGTTGCGCTGCAGATCCTCAAGCTTCCTCTTCGCGAGGAAGACATCTGCTTCATCGAGCAACATGACGCAATCCCATCGGCTAGCAAGCGTGAAGTGTTTCTTCAAGTTCTTCTCGACATCGTCTGCCGTGCTTCCAAGATCACCACATGTGATAGGGTAGAGTGGCTTCTCTACGAAATCGGCAATGCATTCGGCTGTGCACGTCTTGCCGACTCCAGGAGCACCTGATAGTCGTTAGTGATATACATCAAGGCTCTCAAAGAAGATATTGTACCATGAAGGAGGATAATAAGCCCTTGCCCTTTACCCCGAACCAGATCCATATCATTCTCTGAGCTTCCAGTCGTAGCTTGCGATCCTCGCTTCCGGAAATGCTCCTGGACTTGAGATTGAAGGATGCTCTTGTGACCTTCCGATAAGACAAGCTTTTCAAAGCCCCTACCCTTCTCTTCTTTATCTGGTTCCTTGAGATCCTTGACATTGACTTGCACTGCTACATGTTAACACGGACCGATGCCGTTGAGGACTGAAGACTTACCCCACTCCCGTGAACGGAACTTGTACGCAAAGACGCGGTAATGGCAGATACCGAGGTCTTCATCCTTTATAGCCGGCGCGTCCGCCGTAGCTAACGACGATTTGAATAAGGGGTTCTCGGCAATGTACTTCTTATAGACTGCCAGATCCGAAACTTGATCATGTACAATTGGATTGCGATGACCACAGGAAAGGCTGTAGGAACTACAATTCCTCCCCCTCGAGCAGTCACTCGTTTCAGATACATCCAGATGTTCCGGCACCTGGTATCTTGGTATGTCATCGGGGTTTATCTGGAAGTATCCTTTCATGTCAACGATGACTTTGTCGTTGAGCTCTTCGCGAGTGCTTAGTTCGAGGCCTTTACAGTCAACATAGAACGCAGTGGGAGCGGCAGCGTATTTGACAAAGTTCTTGCCTCGTTCTCTTAGTGTGGTGGCTGTGTCGGAAGCATACTCGCATGGGAAGACGTCGAGGTCACGAATGTCTCTCTCTCCTGGATATGGAGCAATCACAATTCGTCGCCGTACGGGTACCGGTCTGGCACCGTTGAAATCCAAGTAATATGCATGTATGCAGAACGGATTGACCCCATTCACAGCCTCGAGCTTTTCCTCAGAACTGCGTAGAGTGATAGAGGTTGGAAACCTTGGTGCGGACGAGGAAGGCAGTAAGGCTCTCCTTCCACCAGAAGTCATGAGAACTCTCATGCCCAATTGCTCTTGAATACCTGTATCATCTAAAGCGGCCGATTGCTTCGTGACCACAAGATCTCCAGTATGGAAAAGGTGCCATAGATCACAGAAGCGTACCGTGTCCACCCTTCTCCTTCGGAAATCCATGTGGCCTGGTAGTAAGTAGTGATCGAACAGGTTGTCCATGGACTCGAACGACTTCCGAACCTCAGTTATAGTTGACCAGCCCCCCATATTCTTTCCTACACACCCGTTGTTTTCGTCAAAAATCTCGAGCTTTCTCAGGACGCGGTCCCACTGTTCTGTCGTGATAGCGTCAGAAGTAAGAGGCTCTTCGGTAAGTGGAGCAATCCCACCCGTCTTAGAAGACTCCTCTTTGCCTTTGACAGTTCTGTGAGGCTGACGTGTTTTGAGTGCGTTGTCTGACATCTCGGTGACTTCGAACAGCCCACCCTCCTTGTTCGCCGGTCCGTTGATCATCCTTGTCAGAGCTTGAAGCACTTTAGGCAACATGGCGCGTATGTTTTCCTTATTGTGAAGGAGGGGCTTGAATGGTCGTAGGATGATGGTGTCCACCGCTGTGTCCTCGGCGACGAGATATCTTCGAAGCAGATACAATATCCCGGGTGCGTTGATTCGAATTCGATCCGGGAAGTGCTTGCTCTTCAGTTTGGCCATCTCTTCTACCAACCTCTTCTCATCTGTCGATTTTGATGAATGCTTCAAAGCCGCCTCAGATGCGATGGCCTGTTCATCTACATCAATGTCTTCCATCGTGGTGAAATCCGGCTCCCTTCGTCCCGGATTCTCGGCTCTCTGCGCTTCTGGCTCTCCAACAAAAACGTCAATCTGATGGCTAGGAGGGACTTTTTTCCCGTCAGATTTCGCGGATAACGGCTTCTCCAATCCTTTGGAGACTTGGAAGTTCAATTCTGGTTCCATATACGGCACCTTGGCTTCTGTAGGCGGCGGAGCTGCCGGAGGAAGTTTATCCACGCCATTGATTAGCCGATATAGCTTCTTATCAAAGGCAGTGGTGGTCTCCTCCAAGCACAGGAGTCTAGACTCCACGATACGGTTGAAGTGGTTGACCTGTTCTATCCGTTTTGGAAACACTTTGAGACGCGACTTCATCTGGGCAGATTTGCTGCTCGGCCTGCTCGGCCTCTCCCATTCAACATCAGAGCCTTCACTGAGTTCATCCTCCTCTAACTTCAGATTGAGACTCTTGGGTTCTTTAGAGGTGCTTGACGGTTTGCGCTGGCCGTCTTCGCCATTTGTCTTCAGGATGGCCTTCGAAGGTTGCGATTCGGTATTGCCTGTCTCCTGTTCCGGTGACTCTTGGCTTGCGCCGATCTCGACTGGCGTTGCATCGATCTCGGGGTTGACGGCTTCACTTGGAAGCAGTGTGATTGCCTTTTCGGCAGCAGGCTTTCCAGCTGTCATGTTTTCAGCAGCTGTCAGAGTAAATGTAATGATGTGACATACTAGGTGTGTCCGACTCGTTGCTCGCGGCGAGCGTCACTTCCGAACTATCAGAGCGAGACATGGCGGAGTTGGCTTCTGAGCCGCGTTCGCAATTATCCCTATCGACCAACGAGTTAGATCTTCCGGTTATGAACTATAACACTGGGCACTAAAAAACACATCGTGCGATAGTATCTGTAAAAAGCTTACCTTGTATTCAATGAAATAGCTCCAATTGCTCGTGAACCCGGTCGATGGTGGTTGGGCAACTGTGTAGAAGGTACATGAGAGAGACCAACAGCCACGACGAAACTTGTCCAGTATCACGGTCATGCGCCAGGCATTCCCCTCATCTACAGCGGGGTACCAACAAAGTCCATGTGACGCCGTGCATGGGTGTTCTTTATTTTAGCCCTATTGCCGGCGGCGTAGTTGTCACCTACCTATCTCGGTCGATCAGCCCCCAACAAGTACTGTGAGATCATCAGTACATCTATTGCAATTGTGATCGCAAAGTCGCCGGAAGGTACGAGAGTGATTGCAGTCTAGCACATGTCCACAAGCTCGAACTGTCAGTTGCAGAAAGATCTCTTGATGCGACTGAGCGAAGCCAGGCTTTGCTTGCAGTCGGTAATCCTGAGTTACTTCGACATGGAGTGATGGAATGTGAGGGCTTGCAGGATACCGGGATCTTTGCGGGCTTTGGCGCTTAACGCCTGTTCGCACTGATCATGAGATGGACGCTCTGGCCTATCGTAGGCCCCATACATCAATTTCCCCTGCGAAGTACTATGGGATCGGGTAGAGCCAGGCGGCAGGCGGCAGCACAGCCTTCGATAACGATAATGCGGATCTGCATGGCCCCCAAATAGATGCTGTGCCACCTGGGCAGTGCCAGCCTTGGAGCCCCTCAGCCTCGTCCGAAAATCAGGTAGTCACCTGCGCAGGATTTCCAGTATCGGGAGTAAGTTCTAAGCCCCATTGCATACTTGCTGGGATGCTTTAACTGCGCTTCGAGGTTGAGTTGAGCATCCAGACGCAGCAAGTTGTCTGCCCTTCCTAAGAGACCATGGCGCCCCACCAACTGGCTGATGACGTATTTCCGTTTCCGTCTACGCAGCCCATATCAGTAGACTTTATCGAAAACCGAGATGCAGGATTCCGAAACACCGAAGGCGATTTGCAATGCAAATATGACCCAATTCGTCAAACGTTCGTACCCCTCCCGGTAGTTCCAGATACGGCGCTCGAAGACCAGGAAGCGGCGCTCGAAGAGAGCAAACTGCAGGTAGTCGCAACCACGGAGAGCTTTGTAAAGGCCATATCAGCTCTGAAGAAAAAGAAGTCCAAGGAGAAGAAGATAGCAAGCTTCGATCTCGACTCTTGCCATGACTGGAAAGACATCACTCTGCTCATACAGGAGGTGGTGAAGGATTATCACAAGGATGATTCCACACGAGGACGTCTACGCGGCCAAGTTCGGCGCGTTGGGGACAACGCGAAGTCGATACAGACCTTTGTTGGCCTCTTGCCCGACGGAGAGTACAAGACTCTCTGCGGAGGACTGATGTTAATACTGACGGTTAGTCATGTCGGAAAGATGCACCCCGACTGCAAGCGCTGATACATATACCAGGCCATGACGGAGCATTCGGAAGTCCGCAAAAGAATGGCTGATTTGTTGCGAGAAGTGCCCGAAGTGGTGAACATGTGTGAGCAGTACCAAACGCTCTACGGTCCAGGAAATACCATACAGCTGTGCGTGAATGACATCTACACGAACCTCCTCGTGGCTCTTGAAGCAATAGTCGAGTGGTACAGACAATCTTCCTGGAGTAAGTCCACTCTCTCAATGGCACGATCCTTTGTCTAGAGCGTGAATCATGTACTCACAGTGTTAGAACATGCCAAAGACAGTCTTTTGAAGAACAGTAACTACGGGGAAACGATTGATCAATGTCTCCAGAACATCAGCCGCTCTAAAAGTCGCTTCACGGACGAGACCCAGGTGTACTTGGCTTATTATCAACAAGCTACATTTCAAGGAACACGCAAACTCAACGCTCAGTCCCATGAGATCAACTCGAACGTTCTCAACCTGAGTGGACAGGTTGTCCAAAGCGAAGCGAACCTCAGCCACGTGATGACAGACGTGACGACAGCTGGTGTAAACGCGATTAAGGGACATCTTGACGACGCAATCAAGAATGCTGACTGTAAGCCGAAGCCTCGTCGATCGAGTCTCAATTCGCCTTGCTGACCTTACAAAGGGCAGGGCAACATAGAGAAACTTGCCAAGACCTTGATGGCGCAGCAGTTGGACGCCGCAAATGACAGTGAGTCAAATGTATGCCACTACACTCCACAAGCTAATACACGACTAGAGCAAGAGATACTGGAGCTTAGAGACCAATTCGCCAAAGCAGTCATCACCCCGAAGTGTCTCATGAGAGACCTGCGATTGAAGCCCAAGAAGCATACACACCTACAAGAAACTTCTATGGTGCTCAAAGATGGACTGAACAGCTCGGCGAAATTCCAAGAACGCGCTGGCTGGGCAGGCAGCAACCGCCGTTTCCAAGCCTGGCTGGGAGGAGAGAATAACTCCCAAATGCTGTGTGTCCAGGGCCGCGGCGATTTCGACAGAACATCACCCCTGAGCTTCCTCATATCAATCCTCCACGAGAGGCTCGTGACAGCACCACGCACGCTGGTCCTTCCGTTCTTCTGTGGGAGAGGCAAAGTAAGTGATGGACCCGTGGTCATGCTTAAGGCGCTAGTGGTCCAGCTCCTCAGTATTTGCGACGCCGAAGGGCACACCGGAGAGAAAGGTCGACCCATCCTCTCATTTCTTGGACACGAAGAAAGGATGCAGTTGAACGTGCAGGACTGCGTGGCGTACACAAAAGTGCTTACGCAACTGCTACGAGAGCTGCGTAAGAAGTATGATGCAATCTTCATTTTGATCGACGGTGTTGACTTCTACGATTCGGATTTCGAGGAAGAGACCGATGATTTTGTTAAGAGCATGAGGAAGTTGGTCAAATCGCTCAACAAGCCAAATGACGAGGCGCTTGGTGGTGTTGTAAGGGTGCTCTTAACAACAGCCACATATTCGAGCCGCTTCGATTCTCCTGCGAAGCCACTGGTTGTAATTGATGTGCCGGAGTATATAGAGGGGTCGATGGACGGGTTCGAGAGGTTCACGTAGATAGGCAATTTGTGTAGTTTTGGGCGATGCCAATCGCAACCTCTTTTCGTGTCGTGAGCTTCATCCACTCCCACTGTTCCTCGTTAGTTCTTATTGATCTCTTCTTCAATACGCATGCTACACTGACCTTGACACTCAAAATCGTGTTGCATGTGGACGCACACAGCCTCATCGCGTACATCGGGAGCGGTAGCACCTCGACAACTTCCTCAGAAGCGCTCGTCCATCCAAGCAGCGCTCGATGTCGGTGTGATGATGTGACTTAACAGGTTGCGAATCCGGGCAAAGACTTAACTTTCACCCTCCGTCCGTCTCAACCACCCCATAGATATGCGGCATCTTGTCTCTCTTGTTCGCGTTCAACCATTCGCAGGTCGTTTCCCAATCTGCTTCCAACTCGTCCTCATCAAGAGAGAGCGGATAGGCTTCCTCATATGGTAGGGTTTTGTCTTTCTTTAGTTGAATTCTCATAGTGGTTCGATCGAGTATGTCCTTGCGCTGTTTTGCAGCCTGTTGCTGGAAGGCTTGGTAGAAATCTTCGCCGTACTCGTTGAGGTCGAGCCATACGTTCAGAGTAGTCGCGTCCCATACGACACTCAATCTGATTCTATCAGTAGCTTTCTTAGGATCGGCATTTTGAACAGGCGCGCCAGGGCCAACATTTGGTCGAAGAGGATGTGGATGCGCAATATGCGTATCTAGAATTGTAGGTGCCGGTGAAGACTGCTGGCCTTCCATATCTCTTGCATAAGACTGCTGCCGGGAGAGGAGGGGCTCTACCACATGATGTGGGGTGTATCGGTCGTCTTGACGGTGGATGGAACTTGCGCCGTCATAGGTCACTGCCGAACGATGAAAAGATGCTGGAGGTGGTGTGGGGGCAAGGGGTCGGAAATCCTGCTTGTAGTTCTGGAAAGTTGAAGGTTGCCGAGCTGGGGACTGAGGGACGATAGTAGGTGTGTATTCTAGCAGAAGCGGACATCTAGTCAGCCAAAGCGCATAACCCACTTATCGCTACACTGTATACACACCTGCAATCTCTTGACCCGAATCGTCGTAGCCAAGAAGGATGTCTATGTCAAGCGTTTCTTTTGGTACCACGTAAAACAAAGTTTCGTGTGTGGAGTTGGAATGAGGTTGGCGCCATGTAAGCTCAATGGCGCATGAGACTGGTACCAGTCGAAGTTCTCCGGTTACGCGATGTGGCACTTCCACGTGGGTTAAACCGGCCTGACTTATATTGAAAGAGTCTTCGAGTTGTCGTCTGCCAACAACGTCACCGCGTATCACGCTGTGCTTGATCAAGGCCGGTCTCATTCGGACCTTGTGGTCTACGACCTTGGTGCCGACGAGAGTAGGAAGCAGGATGTACTCCCCCGAGCTGTTTTCGTCTCTGGTAGAGTGAGATGTTACTGATGATGCTGTAGCAGGAGGGCTTATCGGATAGGATGTCGAGGGAAAGCGGCGTGGCGGCCCCTGGCGGGGAGGCGGAGTTCCAGTGTGTTGCGATCCATGTGAAGAGGGCGGAACACGTGGTGGGAATGTGACATTGATGTTGTTCCCGACAGGTAAGGAAGACTCGTTGTGCTTTGGTCTTGATTGTATTAGGGATGAGAACACTTCCTGGAGGGTTCTTTCCCGTTCTTCACAGCACCTAGTAAGGATCTCTACGGCCTGCTCTGGGCTATGGTCGACCAGCTGTGCGACACATTCACGTATGCGATAGCGATCCATGATGTGCAGTCGAGGCGATCGGGCTGCATCTAGGTGGGGCTTACTGATGTCGCACGGACGGAGTTTGGGACGCTGCGGGAAGCAGCGCTAGCTAAGGCGCAATCGTCCATTGTCGCTCATGGTTGCCGTGGCGTGAGGAGGTAAAAAATTGATGATCCTGCGAAGCGCACTGCGTGTAGCACGAGTCTCGTGGCAAGGCAGAAGATGATGGGCGCGCAGGCCGAAGATTCGCACAGGAACCAGGAAGCGCTTATCGTTTCATCGGTATCTAGGGTCATGATTCGCTTGAAAATACGCTTTGCCGTTGCGAGTTGACCGGAACTGCACGTCGATACAGGGCTGTGAGAACATCATCCAGCAACCTTGAGGCAGCCGTATGCAGCCTGCAGCACACCGGTCAAGGCTTTTTCGTACCCCGCTCGGCTGGCCAGAGGCTTGTCCCAATCACAGCTCCACAGCCTTCCTTCATCGTATGTCTGAGGCATCCGAGTGTGGTCAATCCCATAGGTAGTTTCCTCAAAGCCGATTGTCTCCAGCGAATATTGTGGGCGCCGTCGAACATGTCGCAAATGTCTACTGCTAATCGTACGTCGAAGGAAGTTCAAGTCATGACGGGAGTAACGTCTGTCAGCCGGAATATCGCCAGCGGTAATGCTCTTCAAATCAATGGCACCGTGGCAGACAACGTCTACAATTTCAGCATGTAAGTCGAACTCCGCTACAATGGACTGAGCACGCTCCTGACAATTCCAAGCAATACTTTAGTCGTAAATTATCAGTATGGCTGGGATCCGAAGATCGTTCACCCTGTGAGCCAATCAGCATTACCGAGTAGATGCATAGCGATGACGGACGTACGCAAGGTGTTGAAGAGTTCAGCTCCGTCGAAGGTGTCCGCAACGTTCACTGCACAACTCCCAGTAAGAGCACCCAGCGTGACCATTTGAAAGGTGGCGGCTGACGACGACTAGATACGCGCTTCGGATCGGTCTGTCCACCAAGGACAAAACTTGATCCTCAAGCCTAGCAAGAATGACAGTCGGCACCCAGTCTTCGCCATGTTTCGACCCGATTTCCCAAACAATTACATCGCGGAGAGGATCGTGCGTCGGCTGAGCCTCGTAGTATACAGGAGTTCTTCGTTCACGGTAGAAGCTGGCTCAGACCAGATCCACCTTCCGCCCACGAATGATTATGTCAATCTCGCCTGTTACCCGGAAGAAGAGAAAGACGACTTTGCCATATATCGCTTCTATGTTGTTAAGCATCGCCAGTTCGATCTCCTCTTCGGCGCTGGCTCGGTCAGGTCTGGCTAAACCGACAAGCGAAGAGACAAGAAGCGGCAATTGGAGTTAGGCGCAACCTCCACCGTCTTCCCGTCCGGGGTCCAAGGACGACGTGGCATCATGCACAAGTAATGTCAGCTTTCAACCGCTTCTCTCAGAGAGATGTCCATCCTCATTGGACGCCAATGGCGGTGCGAACTTGGAGTTCTTTTGGGGTGCATTTATGGCTGCAGATCGCTTCGCGGGGGCGAATCACTGGTCGCTATCTTGCATGCACGCTGCGAACTGTCACCGGACCAACCGTACTTACGGTCAACTCGCAATCGACACTGCGCCCCAATAACGCTCTGGGTAAGTTCAGCTGGCCATTAAGTGCTGTCTCGCACCCTTCGAGCTGTCTGCGCAATCTCCTAGTACTTGTGCTCTTATCTCTCCAAAGGAATTTCAACCGATACCTTGAACACTATGGTAAGTCCACTTAGTTTGTATGGGTGGCAAGGCTAATTGTCGTAACAGGCTGAAGCGGTGGCTGTTGTATCCGCAATCCAAGCTACTACTCAACTCGTAGAGCAAGTCTTCCGAATCTTCAAACGCCTCCGCGATGCGAACGCTCGTCAGAAAGGTCTTCCTGAGGTCCTGGCTCGACACTATAGCGAACTCAAAAGTATCAAGGCAATCATGGGTATGATCTACGATGAGCAGGACCTGAAGACACCCACTGTTGCCGCGGAGCTGGTTCGACTACAAGACGTGTCGGAGAGGCTGGCTGCCTTGATCAAGACTTTGGTTCCGTCAACCACAAGTAAGATGATCCAGTTTGCGCGCCAGCTGGTGGACGGCTCAGCAGACGAGAAGAAGCTGAGCGCCATCATGGGCGAGCTGGTTCAAGTGAAGGCTGTGCTCGTGCTGTCCATTCAAGTCGCCCACGTAGGAGTAGTCCGCACCATGGTGAGAACTTCGAGCCTCGAATCGTGTAAGACATTGACTGATTACGTGACGCATGTAGGGGAAACAAGCTGTAGCAAATGCGGAAGCTATACAGCGGATCGACGAGTCCTTCCGGGAGCTTGTCCAGGATTGCAAGGGCCTGAAAATTGCACAACTGCTCAAGGGCCGACGTCCATCAAGTGGGTTTTCGGCTGACGATGATGTATCCAGACTAACGATATTAGATGACGGCTTTGTCCCATTGACTCTGGCTGATCTCAAGGCTCTCGACAAGGCGGGTCATGGTGATGGCGAAGATAGCGAAGACGAGACGCTCGTTGATGACTCAGAAGCATCGCCACGAGAAGTTCCCGTCAAGACCGAACGCATCGTTATCAACAATGCATCTCGTGGTTACGCTGTTCAGGTCAATGCTCCGCTGGATACAGATATATACAAGCATTTGAGCAGTCTGAGAATCCAGGACAACGTGGCCGAGGAGCAGAGTGTGCAGATCAACTATGGCACGACGACCAAGTCGTTGTCGATACTTCTCGAGCTCGCGCGACTAAGGCAGGTAAGCGCGCCCGTAATCGCGCGGTGAGAGATTGCGGTTAGGGTTCGGGGCTGGATATGGCGGCCCTATCTTTGTCTCGTATAGTATGAGAATAGCGTGATGGTAATTAAATGATGCCTCATCTATATAAGGCGAGATTGGGATAGTGGAATGTGACTGATAAAAGTACATAACTCGTAGTTACGTGAAAGAGAGTCACGCGTTGCAGTGTTCGGGCTCAGGCGCTCCTTCCTCCAACGCGTTTGCGCTAGTGGCCCGGCGTAACCTTAATCCGACAATGGCCAGCTTCGGAAGCTTCCACGCCGTCATGGGCGTCAACACCAAGGTGCAACAGTCGCCATCGCTATCTCACCCACAACCTTTACCCCACCGTCTTCGCTGTCGCTCACTACACGAGTTCCTTGCATTCAACCCCGCCTTAAACAACACCCTAGCCTAAACATCGCCGCCGGCGCCCGCCACAGCCATGGCGCTCGATACCTTCTTCCACAACAAGATCGAGACGATGAAGCTCGAGATCATACAGGGACAGGCCAAGCTAAGACGACTTGAAGCCCAGCGCAATGACTACAACTCAAGAGTACGGTTATTGCGAGAAGAGCTCGGCCTTCTCCAGCAACCGGGATCCTACGTCGGAGAGGTAGTAAAGGTCATGGGTACCAAGAAGGTGCTTGTAAAGGTTCACCCTGAAGGCAAATATGGTATGTATGACCTCACGAGTAGGCCGAACCAAGACTAATCAAGGCAGTCGTCGATGTCGCGGACAGCGTAGATATCAGTAAACTCACCGCCGGAAAGCGCGTCACTCTCCTCAGTGACTCCTACAAGCTCGAGAAGCTCCTTCCCTCGTCCGTCGATCCCCTCGTCTCGCTCATGATGGTCGAGAAGGTGCCCGACAGCACATACGACATGATTGGTGGTCTGGACCAGCAGATCAAGGAGATCAAGGAAGTCATTGAGCTGGGTCTGCAACATCCCGAACTCTTCGAATCGCTCGGTATCGCTCAGCCCAAGGGTGTTCTGCTATACGGTCCTCCTGGAACAGGAAAGACACTGCTTGCGCGTGCGGTCGCACATCACGCCGACTGCAAGTTCATTCGTGTGTCGGGTAGCGAGCTGGTACAGAAGTACATTGGTGAAGGTAGTCGCATGGTTCGCGAACTCTTCGTCATGGCACGAGAACATGCACCCAGCATTATCTTCATGGACGAGATTGACAGCATTGGATCAAGTCGAGTGGAGGGCAGCTCAGGTGGTGATTCCGAGGTCCAGCGAACCATGTTGGAGTTGCTGAACCAGCTGGACGGTTTCGAGCCAACCAAGAACATCAAGATCATCATGGCGACCAACCGACTTGACATTCTAGATCCCGCCCTCCTGCGACCCGGACGTATCGACCGAAAGATCGAGTT
The DNA here is from genome assembly GCF_023758025.1 of Alternaria triticimaculans. Lineage (NCBI taxonomy): Eukaryota > Fungi > Ascomycota > Dothideomycetes > Pleosporales > Pleosporaceae > Alternaria > Alternaria triticimaculans. The sequence goes on from NW_026055972.1 coordinate 194,343, forward strand.
CCCACCGCCAACCGTCGAGGCGCGTGCCGACATTCTGCGCATTCACTCTAGGAGCATGAACTTGACGCGTGGTATCAACCTGACAAAGGTCGCAGAGAAGATGAACGGATGTTCAGGTGCTGAGCTGAAGGGTGTGTGCACTGAGGCTGGTATGTACGCCCTCAGGGAGAGGAGAGTGCACGTCACACAGGAGGACTTCGATCTGGCGACCGCGAAGGTGCTGAACAAGCACGACGACAAGGCGACCAGTTTGAGCAAGTTGTGGAAGTAGACCATGGTACGTGGTCATGCTACTGCGCTGGCCTGCATTATGCATTGCTGGTGTTTACGTCGAGATTATGTACACCAAACATAGACGTGCAGATTCTTGGTACAAACAAATAATGACTACCGACCTTCAAGATCCCTAACATGGTTGACGTTGATCTCGCATGGTCAGCTCAAGTGTGACGGCACGTCATACTAGCGCGGAGTAACGCCCGTCAGGACCTACCTAGCCCGCCATTTCCCACACCACCTCGCATGCACTGCAGATCGTAACCATCTTGACATCGCTTATCGCCTACCACAGTACAGTCGCAACGGCCTCAGTTCCTTATCGCGTGTGTGGACCAGAGTTATGGACGCAGTACTACCATGGCGTTCGCCCTGGAGATACCCCGCGCATCGTGGTGGTGGTACCTTCCGCCGCGTGGTATTGCGCGAGCGGGAAGCCCGATTGCGCGACAAGGAACATTATAAGTCGTCACACTAACCATGCAGTTTCCCAACCCACTGGCTCAATCAAATACCATTCCGTTAAAGATCCTCCATTCACTAAGTTCTTAAGCGACGCTAATGCCTGTTGTGCCTCGCCACCTATTCCCTTGACTTAACCCGGCTGTCTGTGTTTACTGCGATCTAGCTTAACCCTCGCTCTTACATTCTTTGCGCTCGTAGCCGGCTTCAAAGGGCGAAAAAGGCACCATGTCCGACTCGCCAGTAAAGATGGATGAATCACACGGTTACAAGGAACCTTCAGCGCAAACCGTAGCAAGAGATGGAGAAGCGCCTGTGAGCGTTTTGGAAGATGGATCGTTGGACCCCGTGTACGAAGCCAAAGCGAAGATGCTGAACAAGGCCATGCAAGACATCGGGATGGGAAAGTATCAATGGCAGGTAAGTACCCAACCATCAACATTCTCAGATCTATTATGAACACGCCTCATGCAATCAACCTTTCCCACATATTCATCCCTCATCTCCATCTACTTCCTTCCAGCAAACTTATATCTACCAGCTCTTCATCGTGATTGGATTCGGCTGGGCAATGGACAATCTCTGGCCGATAGTAACATCCCTCATCTTCACGCCCATAACCAACGAATTCAACCCCACACGCCCACCGCTACTGTCTCTCTCGCAAAACATTGGACTTCTCTTCGGCGCCGTCTTCTGGGGTTTTGGCTGCGACATCTTCGGAAGACGATGGGCATTCAACCTCACTATCGGTATCACGGCTGTGTTCGGAATGATAGCAGCGAGTAGCCCCAATTTCGGTGCTATTGGCACGTTCGCTGCTCTTTGGTCTGTTGGTGTGGGCGGAAACCTGCCTGTGGATTCAGCGATTTTCCTGGAGTTCTTGCCTGGGAGCCATCAGTATCTGCTTACAATTTTGTCGATCTACTGGGCGCTCGCGCAAGTCTTTGCCACGCTTGTAGCATGGCCGTTACTTGGGAACCTCACCTGTCAGCAGACGGATACAAACTGCACAAGAGGAGAAAATATGGGATGGCGGTACTTCATGATCGTGAGTACTGAGTTTTACATTCTTGGAAGTATCTGCTAATACTTTCCAAAGGTCATGGGAGGCGTCGCTCTCCTGATGTTCATTGGCCGCTTCGTCTTCTTCACAATCTTCGAGTCCCCCAAATTCCTGATGGGCAAAGGCCGAGACGCAGACGCCGTCCGCATCGTCCACGAAGTCGCGCGCCGAAACGGCAAAGAATGCACCCTCACCCTGGAAGAACTAGAATCATGCAACAACTACGCGCTACCTGGTACCGTCCAGCAAACCAGCACCGCCACCGCAGCAGTCAAGCGCAAGCTCCAGAAGCTAGATAGCTCACACGTAAAAGCCCTGTTTGCGACCAAGAAGCTAGCCTTCTCAACTAGCACCATCACACTCGTCTGGGCATTCATCGGCCTCGGCTACCCCCTCTACAACGCCTTCCTACCCTATATCCAAGCCACCCGCGGTGCCGACTTCGGTGACGGCTCGACCTACATCACCTACCGCAACAGTCTCATCATCGCCGTGCTTGGCGTACCAGGATGCATCCTCGGCGCAGTACTCGTCGAAACACCGCACATCGGTCGCAAAGGCACACTAGCTCTCTCTACAGTCCTCACTGGCGTCTTTCTCTTATGTTCCACAACGGCGCTCACCTCCAACGCCCTTTTAGGATGGAACTGCGCCTATAACTTCATGAGCAACATTATGTATGCGGTGTTGTATGCGTATACGCCTGAGATCTTTCCGACCAAAGATCGCGGTACGGGAAATGCTATAACGGCGAGTGCGAACAGGGTGTTTGGTATTATGGCGCCTATTGTGGCGATGTTTGCGGATTTGGAGACGAGTGCGCCGGTTTATGTTAGTGGGGCGTTGTTTATTGCTGCGGGTATTTTGGTGCTTATACTGCCTTTCGAGAGTAGGGGGAAAGCGAGTATGTAAATGGGCAAGCGCAAAACGTGTTCCGGACGACACAGATGCGTGGATAGTGTGAATGCATCTATGTACTTAGAACGGGGCTTCTACAAGGAAAGTACAAGAACGAATATGCAAATAGTCATCACAATGAAGTCTCAAACAGCCCCTGGGGTAGCACCAGAGGAAGCAGCACCCGACGACGTCGTCCCATTAGCACCCGGCCCTCCAATCAGATCCGCACCCGTCTGATTCTTGTTCGCAACACCCCCACCCGCCTGATAATCCGCAGCAACACCAAACATCTGATCGTCATTATGATCAGCCGTAGTATTAATTCCAATCTGAATCCAAGCCATCAACCCATCCTCTACCCCATCACCCAGATACACGTACCGAGGAAACGGATCAAAATCGTCATCAGCCTGCACAACCGACAAGAAATCGTCGTCGTTGGTGATATACGGCTGTGTGCTGAAGATATAAGGTTCCGTAGCCTCAACCTCAGCCTTGAGATCTTCAGGGTAGAAAAGCTGACCAGCATGTGCGATCACGCCATCGGCGCCCGTAGTGCCGTTTGAGCGAACAGTCACATTAGACTTGACGAGAAGGTGCGTGTGTGTCGCGCGATCGGTATAGTGGCCTGGAAACAAGGTTTCGAAAGCGACGACGCCATCAGCATCTGTTTCTTGGACGCCGCGTAGAAAGGTGGTGTTGAGGCCACCTTGGCCGTTCTCAACGCCGCTGTAGTAGCCCGTGGCGTTGGAGTTCCATATGTCGACGTAGAGGTGTGGGACGGGCTCGCAGGTGGTGATGTCGACGTATTGGACTTCGAGGTAGAGGTCGATGCCCTTTTGGTCTTCGACTACGTTCTTCCGGATCATTTCGCCGGTGACGTAGTAGGGCCCGAAGGTGAGTTCGGGGGTAAGGATGCATGAGGTGTTTGCGGCGAATATGGCGCTAGTGGGTGTGTCGGGCGTGTAGTCCATCGTGCCGGTCATGTTGTGATTGACCTTTTCGAATTCCTGGAGTTGCTTCAGATCACGACGGTACTTCTTGGGCTCTGCATGTTGATGTTAGCCATTGTTATTGGAAACAGGTTATGGCATTGGGGAAGAGCATACTTGCAGTGATTCCACGCTTCCGACGAAGATCATCCAGGGTGTTTGCGCGACGTTCTTCAGAACGCTGCATCAAGCTTCGGTGCTTGAGCGTATCTTGACATCCAGCCAAAGAACGTTTCGCCGCAGCCGCGCGCAAGCCACGAACTTCGATCTCGCGTTTGATCTTGGCATGGTCGTGTGTCTCGCCGGGGTGAGCTAAGACGGTGCTAAAGAGAGAGGTCGCTGCAGCAGCGCTCGTCAGAACGAGAGCGAGGTTGACCATGTTTGATTGCCAAGTTTAGTAAAGACAGGAGTTGGTATGATCGGATGAACGACTTCGAGGTACAACGATTTGATACAGCCGGCTAGCGACGCTGGAGAAATGATGATGGAGATATACACTTTACAGTGATACTCACTGCCTTTGTACAACAGTGCGTATCTCATAAAAACTGCCTGAGATATACCACTAACTTCGTATCCCTACATGTAGACCTAAAATGCTGATGTACGATTTCAGTGTATGTCTCACACGCATTTCGTACATGGGAGATCTTACCCCTACCTAACCGTGTTGACTCTTGTCATCCTATCATGTCGAGCACTGAAGCCATTACCACTTCATCACCCATACCAAAACTTCGTCACGATATGTGACGCGGCAGTCGACAATCCAGGTCTCGCCTGGAATAGCTTTTCGTTGTACGAAACTCTAAGCCATTCGTACTACATCTAGTGCTATTCGTCATACTGTATAACGCGGCCATATCCATACGAAGTGGGTCTGAATGTGTTCGTCTGCCCGGGGAGGTTGAAACGAATCAAACAATGAGGTCTGGGGGACGGGGCGGCTGAACGAAGTGGGTCACGGGGAAACGGGAAACGCTAAGACTTGCCAACAGCCCGAACGAGCGGTAATAAAATCTCTCCCATTGGTTATCATCAGCATCAACTTCAAGACGTATGCTATACGAGTTGTCGTAAGCTCCGTCGGACTTGTTGTTGATCTTTAGATTGCGATTGATGTACGACAGATTCTCCAAAAGGCGAACACTACTTGCGAGCTCGACTCCAGCCCGCACGATACCATACTGATCTCATCATTTGCTTCCCCAGGCCTTCTGCATCAACTCCTCGACACCGATCGGATGAATCTGGGGAAACTCATGGTTTCTCAATCCATCTTTCGAGGCATCCATGTTCACACGTACAGCCAACATGCTGAACTCGACGACTAAGGGTTGAATGAATTCCGGAGGAAACTCGTATGAGCCTTCTGGTTGCTCGAGCACCGTGGCTTGACCCTTCTCCAACTTGTCGATGGTATCGTAGGTGATGTCCCATTTCGTGCCTGTCATCAAACTGTTAGTCTCAAATCCAATCGCCACGGTATGGATGTAGGGATGACTTACCCGTAACCTTCTCCGCCAACTCAACAGCCTTCTTCCACGTCAACGCATCACTCGCAAAAGGACTAATCTCAGGCCATTTCTTCTCCTCATCCAACGTCGCAACAATATACTTCGCTAAGTCCGTCGAATGGATAAACGAGACCGCCGAATTGCCATCACCTGGCAGCACCGCCTTCTTGTTCTTGAAGTCCAAAGCGTAGTTGAAAGGCTTCATGTTAGACTTGACATGCGGCATGGCAAAGTAGTCCGAGTACCAGCCTAGGAAGACGCGCGTGAAGTCGATGTGAGAGTTGCGAAGTAGATCGGCGGCATCGAGCCACCATTTCGCTGAGGGGTACACGTCGAGGATGCCGGGTTGGGAGTAGTTGACTCCGTATTCGCTGGGCATGAAGCGCTTTACGTTGCCGGCGTCGATGGCGGCGTGGATGAGGTTTATCTGCGATTCTGCGCCTGGTTTGTCGAAGAGGCGGAGGGCGGATATGACGATTTCGATGTTGTTCTTCTGGAGTAGCTCTTTCATTGATGCGACGTCGTCGTAGTTTGTTTCGAGCACTGACACAGATTCGAGGCCTGGTATCTTGCTTGCCTGGATGTCATTTAGTGATTTGCCAAGTCAGATGGGTTTTGTGTTCATACGCTTCGGCTTAGAATCAGGACTTGGTGTTTGCCTTGTCGCACAAGTTCCTCGACGATTGTACGGCCGATGCCGCCGGTGCCTCCAGCAACTGCTACGGTGACCATGGTTGAGGTTTGATTGACGGACGTTGATGTGAGGAAGAAAAGTGGAATTGACTAGGCGATGATGCACCTGAAGGAGCTACTGAGAGTTGGTAGAGTTGATTATGACATTTGAAGGATATCTCAATAGGCTTTATATGGTCAGTATGTGGACGACACCCGGTCGAAGGATTCATGTCTACACGAAATGGCATTGCCTATCCGTGACTGTGTACCTTGGCATAGCGACAGAAAGTTGCTCGTAGACATCGATAGAAGCTACGCGGCTGCATGCATCTTGATAAGGCCGCTCGTAAATGTCCCGTCCACTGAGAAGCCGCGACTCAAACATGAGACCTTGGCAAGGCGCATGATGTGACTACCTCAAGACATCAGTGTCCGCCCTCATAGTTGTGTTGCGGCGTCATGCCGGACTCACGGGCATTTGGAAAGTGCGTAAAGTGGGGAAATCAGGGCGGAGAGAGGCTTGGGAGATGGGTGGTGCATCTGCGCTAACTATATACAGATTAGACTAAGCCTGTTTGAGCGTCATACGCCGGTGATATCACCCCGGGGCCGTAAACTGGAAACTTCAATGAACAAATGTCCTTGAATTATTCAGCTGAGTACCTACATACACCTTGTTTTCGCTGACAAAAGTTTTTCGTCCGGTGCCATACTTTTCGTCCTGAAGCGCAATTATTGGTCCTGAAATACGCTTAATCGCGCATTCCACGGAGCCCGCTCGTAGCGTACATATCGCATCAGACTCGTCTTTGTCCGAACGTTCGGCCTTGTGGCAATGTAGCATATTTTGTTCTCTAGAGATCGCCTCTGACAGTGCGCGATTGTACGCAGGCAAGAAAGGTTGCTTTGGTGTCAAGAACAGCGACAAACCTGGCCGAGCAACACCCGGCCGACGTCATCCACTTCTGGCTTTCGCGCTCAAACCTGAAGAGTCTTGTCTGGAGAAAAATTGGGTTATTTACTCTAAGAGTTGGAGACCTGGTAACAATGGTAGACATCATACGCTCGAGAGTAACTCGCTTCTTGTTTCTTCGCCTTGAAGCAAGTACATCTGCATCACAAACTAGACACCAAAACACTTTCAGTGATACTGATCAGCCATTCACTCTCGCCTCGTATCGCTGACATGTCACAACCCTCACCCCTTCATCACACCAAAATCACACCCCCAAAAGTTCACACCCATCTCTTGAAGCCACCCCATCACCGAAACAGCATCTCCTCTCCAGCAATAAATACCACAAAACATCATCACCTCCCTCTAGCCCCCATTACTCTTCATACCTCACCCCAGCACGCACGTATCACCACCACAGTCACCATGCTCCCCTTCCTAGTAGCAAGCTTCCTCAAGGACCGGATCCTGAATAAAACCTTTTTCGTCTGCATCTTCACCCTCATCTCCCTGATCATCTACCTCTTCGTCCTCCTCGGTTGTATAAGCACAGGTGCTGGCATCGAGAGTCTGTACTGGGTTATGATATCGCAGAATGGGACTGCTGGACAGCCACCCGTTGCGGTGCGAATAGGGTATTTCGGTATGTATCTGCGTTGAGTCCACGCTCTACAAATGGCTGTAGAGTTAGGTTGCGCGTTGGAGTCACTGACACTATAGCAGGCCTCTGCGCATCCTTCCCACCAAACACCACAGCGCCAAGCGATAACCCCACACCAGCCCCGTTGGAATGCTTTCCAGGAGATACACCACCAGGCCTTTCTAGCATACCAATGACACACCCCGTTCTCGCTTCCGCCCTGGCACTTCAGAAATCCTCCTTATACCCTCTTCCCGCGATCGCCTCATCGCTCTTCCTCATCTCTCTAATCTACTACTTCATTTTCCGTGAGCGAGGCGGCCGGAATGAGAAGGCTTCGAAGTTTCTTCTGGGGGTTAGTGCGGCACTGGGCGTTGCGGGCGCGTTGTGTGCGATGGCTAGTGCAAAGGCGTTGCATGAGATAGGGATTCTGCTGGGACATCATGCGGTTGGTGGCGGTGAGGGGGAGGTCAGCATCGAAGCTGGGAGTTGGGAAGGTGCGGGGCTGTGTATCGCGGCTGGTATTCACTTTGTTATTGTGGTTTATGCGGCGATCGGGATGCCGGGGTTTAGTCTGGGTTTCGGTAGTGGTGGATATATCGGGAAGAGGTTCTTGTAGAGCTGGCGGCTAGAGGCGACCCGAATACAGGGATATGAATAGCTGTTGTTAATGCGAAATCAGTATCTTTGAATGCGATCAGTGGTAGGGTGTCATGATCCGCGTCAGCATCCACATTTGTGAAACAGTGTTGACCAAAGATGTCGGGTCTGAATTGAGGAATATCGAATACTGTCGAGCCCGTTCCCGAGTGTGCCCGCAACACCATGAACGCCTCGCCAAGGAAACCCTCGTGCCTGGAGATGCCGTCGCATTCGTGATAGAAAAAGCGCTTAGAACTGGTCCAGGGTCATGCTCATAGACACGTCCGTGTTCTCGACCATCTTTGTGAACTCCTCGAAGCTGATCTTGCCGTCGCGGTCTAGGTCGGCCTCCATGATGGTCTTGTCGACAATCTATGTGTTTGTTAGACGTTTCCGCCATATAGCTTCCAACATGTATTGTACGCACCTGTTGCAGCTGTTGGTCCTTCAGGTTGCTTCCAACCATCATCTTCAGTACTATGAAGAGCTCGCCATTGCTGATGTAGCCGTCGCGGTCGATGTCGTATACGCGGAAAGCGAATCGCAGCTTCTCCTCCTTGTTGCCCTTGCTACTGAAAGCTGAGAGACCGGAGACAAACTCTTGGAAATCGACGTCGCCGCCACCATCCTCGTCGAAGATAGCGATCATGCGTGTTGCGAGAGGGTTCGAGGAGATTTGGGGGAGGGCTAGGAATTCGTCGCGCTCGATGGTACCAGAGTTGTCCTGTGCGGATGTTAGCCAAACATTCAGCTATTGCTTATAGTGCTGATCGCGCACCTTGTCCAGCTTCATAAACCGTTTCCTTAGGCGGTCAACCTCCTCGCGGTCAACTACATGCTGTTAGCAAGCTATTCTCAGCCCCGCAGACGCCCCTTCGCGTATGCCTCCTCTTTCGCTGCTTACGTACAGTTAGACCCGGAGGCTATGTTGTCGAGCAGCCCTGATTGTTGGTTACCCATTCTGGCGATTTATCTGGGGTAGGAATTGAATGTGGAGGATATTGTCGTGTCTCGATGTCGTGGGGCTGCTGGTCGCCGCCGCTAGGGTCCAACCGCGCTAAAGGCAGGCACCGCGCCCCGACGTCAACCGCCAAGACTCCACCTTCCCTTCCGCGCATCCACATTCAGCACTCTGCTCGAGCCTCACGTTGCGGCGTAGATTCAGACACAATGGACTCAGAAATACCCACCGAAGTTGGCTCAGTGCTACAGGGCGCGTCCATCAACCAACACCCATCCGTACGCCATGACCTGAACCCATCGACCGCCGCATCCCAGAAGCAGCCCGTCACCCTTAATGAACACCCAGATCCCGATAGCTCGGAAGTCGGCGAAGATGAAATACCAGTCAGCGTGTTAGATCCGGTACCGCGCCAGAAGACGATGCCCCCGCTACCAGACCTTCGATTCGAACAAAGTTACCTAAAGAGCATCGAGCAAGCAGAGGGATGGCAGGGTGTGGCATGGATTACATTACGAGATCAGGTACAAGGAGATAAGAATGAAGCATACAGGAAGTTTCGCTAATTAGTGGCATAGGTCATCATGTGCTTCGCGCAAGGCGTGTTATGGACTCTCCTACTCAACGGCTGGCGGCATTGGAACCGATCGACCAAGTTTAGTGGACACGGCGTTGGTGCGCGGATACGGAGATGGTGGTGGGGAGTCAACAACTGGACGATACCGAATGCAAAGTCCAAGTTGAGGGATACCAAATTGGCGAAGAACGTGACGGAGGTAAGTGTGGCCTTCTTGAAAGTCCGGCGCCGAACATGTGTTTGAAGTGTGGGATCAACGCTAACGATCTTTTAGTATTACGAAGGAGAGTTCTCAAGCGCTGCTCAAGATTGAATGCGATGATTCGTAGCTCTCTCCCTATTCAGCCATACCTGCACCTAAATGTCATAGGCTTGAGCAGGCCCTTTGGGCGTGACGAAAACACTCCAATGACCAAACCAGACCACTTGGTGTTACTCGCATTGCTAACTCTGTCTTAATAATGCACCTCAGACTCCTTAGTTCCGCGGGTGGCGTCCATCGGGTACCAAATGCGGATTGCGGCACGGGCGCCCCTCCAATCCGACGTATCCACCCTCGCTCTCATCTCATCCTTGGAAATCTTCCTCGCGCCTCTCCCTACTTTCTATTACTCCAAACAGCAATACTTGCCATCTCAATCTAACAATCTCTCCACTCCGTCGTAACGTTAGTGCCGGATTTGAAGTAGAACCATGCCGGTGTATCTCATCCTATCCAGAGGAATGCCCCGCAATCGCAACTTGCGGTTCAATACCGTAATAAACATCAGTCGCACCCGCTTGGTATCATCTACATCGAACTCAAGGGGCCAAGTTCCACTTTCCCAAAAACCTACTACCGTCGGCAAAAGTCCGAAAGCCAAATCCTTGTTATCAGCCTTACCAAAGTCGTCGCAGGCCAACCAGAAAGTTCACGATTCCATTTCAAAACGACCGGCTGGTACCACCATAGGCCCCCGTGTTGGTCTGAGTAACCATAAAGTGGTCTCTACTGCCTCCCTTCGCTCCCGTCCAATCGACTCTCAATTATCGAACCTTCCACAACCGTCACCACCGTCACCACCGTCACCACCGTCACCACCGCCACCACCGCCACAACCGCCACTATCTCAGCAAAGACAGGCAGCTCCTTCAAGACCATGCCGACGTGGTAATCTTCAAATTTCTCCATCCTATTGCATCTCTCCTGGCGACTCACAGACTTTCACGCTCCCTGACGGACGTCAACTTGGGTATGCGATATATGGCAGCAGACATCCGAAAGCAGCCGTCATTGTCGCATTCCATGGTACTCCTGGTTCGCGTCTGGACTATCGCATGTGGCACGATTGGGCGTTGAAAAATGGCGTCACCCTCGTTTGTCCAGAAAGGCCAGGTTATGGCTTATCTACAATCGACAAGAATTACGTGGTAACAAGACACGCCCATGATGTTCAAAGGTTGATGGATCATGTTGGATATGAACAATATAAAGTCATTGGTGCTAGGGGTGGCGGCCCATATGCTCTTGCTATCACTCACATTTGCACCAAAGTGCAAGTTCAGGGCACCCTGCTCATGGCCCCCATAGCTCCAATTGATGCACCAAAAACTGGCGTGCCGATGAACAGAGCTGGCGTGCCGATGAGTAGGTATCTATGGAGATTACTCACTATCTTCCCGTTTCTTATGGAGCTCAGAGTCTCCTTTGTAAGTAGGAAATTCTTGAGAAACATGGCGGCCATAAATCCGGCAACCGAAGAGTTACGCAAGACCGAACAAGGGCACAAAATCATCGAGGGGCATGCAAGACACGGTACTCCTGCAGCCTATGTCCATGATCATTGCGCGCAGCATCGCTATTGGGGATACGAGCTTAGGGACATAGATGCTAACCGAATCGTTATAATTGCTGGAGGCATGGACGTACAAAACCCTCCGGATGGCATGCGATACATGCGCGATCGACTACAAAACACTGAGCTCTTCATACATACAAACGACAACCACTTCACTTTACAAGCGAACCACATGCGTCGTGCGTTGCAGATTCTACGCAATATGTAATCATTACATACAGTCAATTCAAATACTCGCTTTTTCCGCTATTGACCCGAACTCTTGACTTTGCGGATTCCTCATCACAAACAGGAAGATGGAGATATCGATATCAATCTCAAGCAGCGCGTGATTGAGAACGAAGTATGCATGGCTTAGGTATATTGTCTTAATGCACTGTTGACAGACTTGCCTAACGAACCAACCGCCTTACTCTACGATCTTGAAAGTCGCTACTTTGTCTCCGTCTTGCGCGATCATCTTCAACAGCCCTGGCGGTTCTCCGAAAACCCACCCTTCCTCCCTCATCTTCTTAATATCCGGCTTCTCTTCTCCTTCCACGGCGCTTCTCGAAGACAAGCTGTTCACGTTGTGCAAATCAATAAGATCTCGCATCTTACTAACAACCTCTTCGCTTTCATCTGCTCCCTTTTCCCTATCCAACCCCAGATCGTCAGAAAAGCTGAAGCGCGAGATTTTCTTGCCTTTCAAGCCTTCCGGGTCTTCCAAGGAGCCAAATGACCACCATCGAATTGAAAGATTGCCGGGCCAGACATGGTAGGTGTCGCCGACTCCTAGAAAATGTTCGAGCTTTTCTTGGAGCGAGGTTGAGTCGTCGCCGAGACTCGACATAAGCCGTTCAGCAGAGAGCTCCCACGCAACTTGTACAGAACCTTTTCCCACCGGAGGAATTGTGATGAAAGTGAATCCAGGGGTATCGGGATCCTCAGGGCGTTTGGCAAGATCTGGGTCGCCTGATATCCGGTGGAACGTAATGCGCTTTGTGGGTCGGAGTTTAAGCACTTTTGCAGAGCCATCTACTTGTCGGGTGGAGGAAATTGCGAGTTCTGGTGAGTGCATAGCGCCCTTGCGGAACGCATCCTCACGAGGCGTAGTGTCGAGACATGAGTATTTGGTCAAGATAGTAACGGGTCTATCTGGGAAGACTGAGGAGGTTTGGTGGATAGTGGCGATCAGCTTCAAAGGTGATGCCGAGGGGTTGGAGATTGAGAGAGTGGCTGGTGGACTGAAGTTGAACTTAAGGCAGAGCTCAACCCCGTGGTTTTGAGACGACATATGAAGCTGTTCGATATGGTGTTGTAGTAGGAGACTGAGAATGCACTGCCGGGGGTTAATGTGTTGAGATGTAAGGGATTGCCGAATATGGACTAGACAAGATGTGGCACAGCTCCTTCCGTATGCAGGCGCCCCCAACAACAACCCGGATTCCGTCTATCTCGACATATACCTCGGAACTTCCATTGCAAACCTCTCGATATGCCAGCTCTTAGTTTTCGTCAAACACCCTTTGATTGAGCAGTGCGCGGAACCGGTCACCCGACTGACTACCACCATGGAGACGAGGTTTGGAAACGCCGTTGCTGGCGCTCGACGGATAATGGCGACACGATGTTGGTACCGTCTATCATGCAAGATACATCGGATAGGCCAGGCGCGGCTTCGATACGCATCAGCTTCGAGCAAAAAACCTTTGTACCCTAAGCTGAGCTCGATGCGAACTTCAACTCAGCGTAATCCAACTCAGCGTGGATTTGACAATACGCTTCTACCCGCTGTAATCTGGCCCTACGATAGCCAGGTGATCACCTTGCCCTCAGGAGCCATGTTGAGTTACGCACAACTCGGCCGTCTGGCAGAGGTGGGGCAATGCTAGGTTCTGTTTCACGGTACTCCTGGTAGTCGACTCGACTGGAAGCACGTACATCTGTTTGCTGCAAATCACGGCATCCGCGTTATTGCCATAGACCGTCCAGGATATGGCTATTCTTCACTGCATGATCGAGGGATGTTGGGTTTTATACGGGACGTCGAGCATCTGCTTGATTATCGCGGCGTTCAAGTGTTCAAGATACTTTCTGTGGGTGGAGGGGGGCCGTATGCACTAGCGGCGGCCTACCATTTTCCTAAACACCGGCTCAAAAAGACATCTATCATGTGCGGCATTAGTCACCCAAATTTCGCAGCCAAGAAAGCAATATCAGGATTGAGTGGCGTCGCCGAACAATCCAAGGATTGGATGCCCGCCCTGCGTGACCCAGGAGGCTACTTTCAAAGATTTCGCCAAAGGAATATAAAGAGCCATGTCGAGTACACTCACCTGCTGAATAAAAACTATGAAGAGATGCAAAGGCAGGATTTTTCGGGCTACCATAACGACAAGTCGCTTGCTCCGCGACCGTGGGGGTTAGTTCCAATTCTCGCAGCTGCATACAAGAAAACCAATCACTAACAGCACGAACCACAATGTAGATTCAACCTGGAAGACATTGACGCAAATCCGATAACCTGGTATCATGGAGCTGAAGACTTGAATACACCGTTGGAAACTGCGAGCGAGACTGCTCTGGCTGCCAACCGGTATAGGCACAACATTGATTTTAGGTCGTTTCCTGGCTTTATGCATTATACTTTCAACATTCACACTGGAATACAGATGGAAACTATGGAATGGCTGTTGAAATGAGCTGTCTGTTGATTTTAGTAGCACGACTACACGTAGTTTTGGTGTAGTTCTGCGGACGTATACTTTCCGAGAACGATATATGCTGTGCCGTTGGCTCTTTCCCCGGCGAAAGAAGGAACCTGGGAAGCGTTAAACGTGAGCCCTGCGAAACCGTTACATATATCGGACAAGTTCACGGGTGTCAGCATGCCTACAAGCGCGGGACTTAAGTGTTAGTTAATCACGTGACAGCGCGCCGTAATTTACCGAACTTGGGAAGGCGCGTCGCGCTCGCCACTGTCGACACCATACACTTTCCTACCCCACGGCATGCCATCCCCCCAGCATCCGAACCCATGAAGCCTTTCCGGCCTCTCACCCTCGCTCGCCCTCGCTCAGAGACTGGCGAGCCATTGAAGAAGAAACCTAGAGTCTCGTCCAACGCGCTTTCCGCCGGCAGTCGCCAACCGCTCAACACGCTGAACGCCCCCGCACCGGCCCAATTCCTGCCCCCGGGTCTCGAGGGAAATTACTACACGGTGCTATGGCGGAAATATACAACTAAGAAGAACAAGACATGGGACGGTGATGGTGTGCTTGCCGTCACAGGCGGCTATGCAACGCTCACGGACAGCGAAACAGGAAAAGAATTGGGGAAAGGAGCATGCACTCGACCGCTGCTACCAGGCTCCGCGCTATCCATCGGTGGCAAGGAGCTGGAAGTTGAGGCGTCCATCGACAAGGCGGATTACCTTGCTGGGCGTATGTTTCTGGGCACGGCTGCAGCTGCGCCTGTAGATCAGTCGAAGCGCGATGAACCAGGATACAAGCCTCTTTCGTCGGCCAAGTCGAAAGCAAACAAGAGAAAAGAGACTGGTGACGATGGAGCGGATTTACCCGAGTACAAGCCATCAGCCCAACGCAAGCAGCAGTTCAAGGCGCCTCTATTGTCAAATACCGTCATGCCTCAACGAAACCCATCCATCCCACAACCACGCCACGATCCGAACGCACCGAACGCTCTCGTCATGAAGCGGCCGACGTCATGTCCGAAAGACAAGCAGATAGTCGACGTTGTTGTTGATCCGGTCCTCAGCAAGCATCTGCGCGAACACCAACGTGAGGGCGTGCAGTTCCTATACGAATGTGTAATGGGCATGCGATGCGAGGGCGAAGGTGCAATCATGGCGGACGAGATGGGTCTGGGCAAGACACTGCAGACAATCACACTGCTCTGGACACTGATGAAGCAGAACCCGATACACAATGCCTCGCCAGTCATCAAGAAAGCCCTCATCGTATGCCCCGCTGGCCTGGTCGATAACTGGAAGCGAGAATTTCGGAAATGGCTGGGCAATGAGAGGATCGGCGTCTACGTGCTAGATGCAAAGAACAAGAAGATTGCCAACTTCACAAAGGGCAAAGCCTACAACATCATGATCGTCGGATACGAGATGCTGCGCGTTATGCAAGAGGAAATGAAGCAAGGGACTGTCGATATCGTCATTGCAGATGAAGGCCACAGGCTAAAGACTGCTAACAACAAAGCCATGCAGGCCATCCAGTCTCTCAACACCGAGCGGCGGATCATCTTATCTGGCACGCCACTGCAGAACGACCTGGGCGAATTCTTCACTGCCATTGACTTCGTCAATCCCGGCCTACTGGGGCAACGATCAGCCTTTAAGCGTTCCTTCGAAGTGCCCATCGTGCGCAGCCGTCAGCCAGATGCAAGTGAAGCAGAGCTCGAAAAGGGCGAGGCACGATGGAAGGAGCTCGTATCCCTCACCAGTCAATTCATGATTCGCCGTACAGCAGAAGTGCTTGCAAAGTACCTCCCACCGAAGACTGAGCATATTGTCTTCTGCAGGCCGACCAAAGGACAGGCAGAGGCTTATCGCGCGATACTGGGCTCACCAACATTCAGAATAGCGTTGGGAAGTACAGATATTGCGCTACAGCTTATCAACGTGCTGAAGAAGGTCTGCAACAGCCCTTCGTTGCTCAAATCATCGAAAGATAACGACGATACGCCATCTGAGATGCTTCAATCGCTTCTCCCACTGATACCACCCAAGATCCTCAGCTCAAGCGCTTCGAGTGCGAAGCTGCGACTGCTCGACAGCCTTGTTCATCGGATCTATACCACCACTGAGGAGAAGATCGTCATTGTTTCGAATTACACTACCACACTGGACATGATCGAGCGACTTTTGGTGTCATTGTCATACACCTACCTCCGTCTCGATGGCAGCACACCAGCTACCAAACGCCAAGCACTTGTGGAGAAGTTCAACAAGACTCCAAAGACTACGTCGTTCGCCTTCCTACTTTCTGCAAAGTCCGGCGGAGTCGGTCTCAACCTTATCGGTGCATCACGCATCGTGCTTTTCGACATCGACTGGAACCCCGCTACCGATCTACAAGCGATGGCACGTATCCACCGCGACGGCCAGAAACTGCCATGCAAAGTATACAGATTCCTCATCCAAGGAGGCCTAGACGAGAAGATCTACCAGCGTCAAGTCATGAAGATGGGTCTCGCAAACGCCGTCGTAGACAACAAAGCCTCCGCCTCCTCCTTCTCACAAGAAGAACTCCGCGACCTCTTCCGTCTCGACGAGCGTGAGGGTTGCCAGACCCACGATATCCTTGGCTGCACATGCGATTGCAAGGGCTCACCAGAAGTCAAGCTCGAAGCGAAGGAAGAAGAAGCAGAAACTCCCGAAGACGACATCGAAGATTCGGACGAAGACCCCTACCCCACCCTCACGAAAGCAAGCGAGGTCAATATCGAAGAGCAAGAAGCGAAGATCAAGGCTAGACGCGCGGCCAAACAGCCCAAATTGAGGATGTTGATGGAGTACCGGCATATTGATACTAAGATCCTCAAGAGAATGAAGAAGAGCGAGGGAGAGGAGGATGCAGGAGATGGGGTTGTGGATAATATGGCGGCGGCAATTGATGATGATGTGTTTCTTGATGTGCTGAAGGAACAGGAGTGTAACGTCGGTTTCTTGCTGACGAAGTCGACGTCGTGAGTGGAGTTTTCATGGAGCATGAAGAGGAAAGGGGTCAAGTGTTTCAATAGAGCGTATATGCATAGCGACGGAGTTTTGGACATGGTAGCATGGCTGGGTGACTGAGTGGCCCTAGTCTCGGAAGAGTTTCGTGTCATGATGCATAGAGGCTGTGGCTGCAATTGACGAATACGTTTCAGTCTTGTACACAAGAACATGGCTCGCATGTGGTGCGAGCTTCTCTGTCATCATAACACATTGCATCCAAACATGAAAGAACAAATGCAAGATCTACAATCATCACGAAAGATTCCACAAGATCAAAGTCATGAACAGCAAGACGATAATATTTACTATGCAGAAGATAAAAGCACGGGGCTACTTAGCCAACAAAAGCACCGCCGCGTATTTCAGCGACGCCATGGTATTTCCTCCGCCACCTTCTCACCATCGTAACCAATCCATCACACATGATTGATCTAGATACCAGCCTGCTGCGCGAAGCCCAGTCTAGGACCCGAGCTGCCCATCTCATGAACAATGTACTTGCTCTTAAGGAAGATATCACCAAAGATGCTGAAGCCAATACCGTCATCAGTCTGGATACCACCGAAGCAAGCACCAGTACCATCATCAAGAGGAGCGTAGTTGACGTATTTACCGGGAACAGTCTGCTTGACGCCACCGACGGTGATGGAGAAATCAGGGAGGGTAGCAGTGCAAGGGAAGATGTAACCGCCCTGAGTAGCATCGTTCTTTGCGCTGGAGACCTTGGCGTAGTAGGCCTTGACGATGGCGGGGTCGGTGTAGATGAGGGTTGTGCCGGTGTCGAGGATACCGGAGACGGTCTTGGTGGTGGTGGTGGTACCGACGCTGTAGGCGGAGGCGCTGAAGCCCCAGAAACCTTGGCTGTCGTCGGCGGCGACGTAGGTGATGGGGCCGGTGTACTTGCTCTTGTCGATGTAGCCGAAGTCGTAGGTGCCGGCGGCGTGGTACTTGAGTTGGACGGCGAAGAGGGGCGACGCGAGCTGCGACTTGACGGTGTCGAAGAAGGTCTTTTGTTGCTGGGGTTGCACTGTGTTGATGGTGGACATGGCCAGGCCGAGCAGACCGTCCGTGTCGACGTCTTGTGAGAATTGCGCGGAGACGGAGGTGGCAGCCTCGACCGCTTGAGAGGTGGCTGTCACGCCGCCGACAGTGACCTTGTCGGCGTAGACTTTGCCGGAGGCACCAGAGCCATCGCCGTAGGAGATCTTCCAGGAGTAGCCGCTCTTGACCTTGGAGGCATCGACCTTGTAGTAGTCGTGGCCGGCGGTCTGAGAACTGGCTTGGAGAGACGAGAAGACCCACCTGTGGTTACATTAGATGTGGGTCTTATATGAGGATAGGCACTTCGCCCCATCGTGACTTACAAGTCAGCGCTTCCAGTGTCGAAGTCAAGGTGGACAGTGGTGCTGCCAATAGTGACCGGGCTCAGGTATGCCGAGTCATATGCATCATTGGGAGCGGCAGGCACTGATCCACTGGCAGCAGCAGCGGCGACAACAGTGTTGCTGGCCCTGTTTTGTGCAGCCTCAACAAGGCTTTGAGGAACAGCCTTGCCGTGCTTGCGGAGAGCCTTGATCTTTTGCTCGGGTCCGTTCTTCAGGTAGGTAGAGCGAGGAACTTGCTCAACCGAGAAGGAGTTTCCCTTGTCTGTAATCACGTGTTAGATTGGAGCTTCACATCAAGGCAGTATTTGACATACGCAGAACAGGAGTGGCAACAACAGTGCTGGCAAAAGCGAGCGCCGCCGTGATGTGGGCGAATGAAGGCATGATAACGATGGACTATCTGATACGGCAGAAGAGCGAGGGGTGAAAGGCCAGTGGTAGCTGAAGCCTGTATGAGAGGCTTGAAGAGAAGACGAAGCCGGTACAGAAGCAATAGAGTCGAGGAGATGCCTTGGCTTTATACCAAGCAATGCCAACAAGGCGCGGCATAAAGTCTTGTCCATGACGATGATGTGCTCGTTACCCTGTTCGATCTGTCTACGCCGCCCTCTATTGGCATCGTAGGCGTAGTGTAGGATCATAGTGGGGTAAACGATCAACATTGAAATTAGATCCCGCAACCACTCATGGTAACGAGTCCTATCTTGGCAGGTCGATCATGCTCGCAAGGCGGTGGCGCCGCGTTTCATACATTTACCTGCTACATTGAGACTTGGCGTCGGTCACGCAAGTGCATGCGGAGCCGGGTGTTGGTAGATGGGCGCTTGGGATAGGCGACGGCCCTTGTGGATCGGATATTGCGACTGAAGTGACCATCTTGCGCGAGTGTAGGACCGAATGCGTGGCGGCGTGTCCGTAGTACTACATCGTGTAATTGCAGGCTGTGAGGTTCCGCAGGCGTAGCAACGGCGGGACCGAGGTATGTTTCGAAGAATGTGGCAAGTTAATAGTACTGTACCGAATCTTCATGGCTATTGGTGACTGTTGGAATGAAAGTTGCCACAGTATAGCGTCCCTTGTTCGCTAAGTGGCGGGTTAGTGCTTCCCCAGTGTCGTGTAGTGCGTGTGCCTGCCAGTCAAGCTTCGAAGCGCGCTACCAAGCATGCCACTTTCACGCTTGGCGCTATTATGCTGCAGGGAGCGGGACAGCCACAGCCGTTTGAAACGCGGCCTGGAGATGGCCTGAGGTGTGTTGGTCATGCAAACACGGACATCCGTCAATAACGTCAATGTCGTCAACGTGTGTCCATGCTTTCTACACCGTGGCTGCATGGCTGTCGTTCGCCTCTTGACATATGCTTTGGTATCGATAGTCGCATGCAAACGTGCCGTAGTACCATGGATAGCTCGCGATCAGCAGGCCAACTGCCGGCGAACAGCGCAGTCACATCTGCCCTTGCGCCCGATGTCCAGCGTCCAAAAACTCGCCGAGTCGTCCAGCCGATCGGTAGCTGTTAACGCATGATTAATTAACAGCGTAACTTAGCAAACAACGCGATAAGAGCGGCGGCGGACTGCATTAGGTAGGTGGCGATGGGTGGTGTGGTTGAAGGGCGGGCGTCTGCAGACGGCACATGGGAGAGGTTGAGTGTAGGCCCGGCCCTAGTGGACCTTCCCGTCTGGCCTAACTAACCCTTTCATGTCGCAAAGACACATGCCACAACCAATCATCAGCATGGGGCACTTTTGCCCACAAAATCGCGAATCTCGAGCTCGGCCAATTGCGCATCACAAGGCCGCTTGCGCTTCCAACCTGCCAATTCAGGACGTGATCCGCAACATTCCAAGCACACTATACCACGGAGCAGGATGGTATCAAGCACCATCAAGCTTGGTCACGCATGCCGAGGAGAATGCTTAGCACCACACTTTGCGAGTTGGCGCTCCCCCAGGCTGGACTGCGGAATGTTGTTCATGTCCTATCAACGTTGAAGATACACTGCTGCGCCGATGCTCGGGGGCTTAAGGTTTCTTATCACCTGCCAATTGCGATGCAAACTCATCGCTGGCGCATGTCACTCCACGCCATCTGTCGATCGTGAAGGATGGTATCAAGCAAAGCCAAGCTGCTTGAGGAAGCTTGGTACACGCAGGCACAGAAATTCTCCGATACTAGCTGTGGATTGGGTATCTGGAAAAGGAAAGAAAAGCTGGCGGCTGCCTTATCTTCGAAGCAAACTTGTTGCGGTCAACAACATGCATTTCGCCGCAAATCAAGACCAGACCCCAGTCTAAGTCCAAGTCCAAGTCTGAATCTGAGTCTGAGTGAGACTGAACCTGAGTGAGTCTGAACCTGAATTCCAAGTTTGAGCCTGAATCTGCGTCTGAGCCTGAGTTCCAAGTCTGAACCTGAGTCTGCGTCTGAGTCCAAGACGCATTCTCCTCGCAAATCTACTCTGCGTCGGCGTTGCCCGTGACAGCACTCTCAAGCTTCTTGAGCGCCGCACGATACGCCTTCTTCTTCCCATCCGTCGTAACAGCACTCTCCTTCCACTCCATCCTCTTAACCTTCTTACCCCCCCTCTTGATACCATCCCCCTTAGCCACCTGCTTCAAGAACCACGCCGCCTCCGTCTTCGTAAACATGGTCCAAGCCTCTCCAGGCTTACCCGCACGCGCCGTCCGGCCAACACGGTGAACATAACTCGTAATGCTGGTAGGAAGATCGTAGTTGATCACGTGAGTAATATCGGGGATATCCAAACCGCGGGACGCGGCGTCGGAGGCGATGAGGATTTTGGTGGCGCCGGAGCTGAAGGATTTGAGGAGTTTGCGGGAGGCGTCTGCGGTTAGGGCGCGGGTCATGGTTTTTATGTGGGTGGCGAAGAGGGGCATGAGGGCGCTGAGGAGATGGGATAGGCGGGATGCGCTTTCTGTGCTTTTGGTGAAGATGAGGACGCGGCCGGTTTGCTGGGATATGATTGCGCGGCTTTCCGAGTCAGACTCGGGGTCGCTGTCTGAGGATGAATCGGAGTCTGAAGAGTCTGAGGAGTCTGAGGAAGGCTTTGGTAATTCCAGCGTGCCCGGGTAGACGTAGTTGAGTAGTACGTATAGCAGGTGCAATGGTTTGTTTGAACCATCGCCCACATGTACTGCGAACTCCTCTAGCGTAGACGGCAGCTCGAACACGTTCTCTTCAGTCTCCATGGGCTGTAGTTCTGTAGTCTCGTCTTGTACGACTACCAATTTCGGTCGCTTCAGCTTGAGCGTGCCCAACTTCGTAAGGTCCTTTTCCATTGTCGCGGAAAGGACAACCTTGGTGAGTTGCCTCCGGGCAGGCAACGCCATGGACCAGATGGAGTTGGTGTCGCGCTCGCGCTTTCGTATCCGCTCTTGGGCATTCATGAAGTCGACCGGAGTCTCACCGTGGAGGGCGTCCATGAGCACGGTTGCCCAGCCCTGGAAGTTTTGATTCAAAAGCTGGTCAGCCTCGTCGATGACAAGCCAGCGCACGCCGTTCAGCAGGAAGCCTGTTGTGTGCTCGATGTGCTCAACTAATCGACCAGGAGTGCAGATGAGAATATCCACGCCCGAATCATATTGTGGAACGTGATCGAGAGGCATGGCTCTCAAGTCGTCGTACAACCCTCCTCGCTCCATGAAGCCTGTCTGATATTGTCGAGAAGCCTTCTCCTGCAGCTCCTGTGCTCTCCTTGGGTCGTATTGCGGTCGCATCTTGACGAGCTGCTTCTGCTCCGTCGCAAACGCGACATTGCCCAACGCTGTTCCTACTTTGATCTTTGTTCCAGCACACAGGTCTTCGGCGACTTGTAGGGCTTGGTTGACGAGCTGCCGACTTGGTACTACGACGACGGCGGAGAGGACAGGTACAGTACGGTCTTTGAGCGCTTCGATAATAGGGAGTAGATATGCCAGCGTCTTTCCAGAGCCAGTTTTTGCCGACACACATATATCGCCCAAGTGTTGGTCAAAACCAGGATGTAGCAGAGGTAGCAATGCTGTCTGTACAGCCAAAGCGTCCTTGAAGCCCTGTTTTTCCAGCTTCTTGACATACTGGGAATCTACGCCCAATTCGGCGAACGGGACTGTTTTCGACGCTTCGACGGTAGTAGGCTGCGCGAGCCAGGTGGGAAGGGTGGAGAAGGTGGGTTCGTAGACGGGCTCGGGAATCGGTGCGGGTTGCGGCATAGGCTCGAGATCGTGAAGCTCTCCTTCCTCTTGCGGTTCTTTCGCAGGTTCTTCTTCCGCATTTTGACTCTTGGCTTCAGCTAGCTTTGCTGCCTTTTCGAATTTAGAGAAGACATTCTTGTGCTTCTTCGAAATCTCATCGTCCTCCTCTTTGGCGGCCTCGGCTTCGCGTTTTCTCTTTTTGGGCTTCTTGATGGTCTTTTTCGCCTCTGATACCGGGCTGGTTTCTACGGGCTCGGGACTTGAGGCAGCGACTTCTTCATTCGTAGCAATTACCGGGCTGGAGGCCTTTGCGACAACGGGCGCGGGAGGTGAAGGCTGCTTCTTGGCGACAACCGCGGGCGGCACATAACGTCTTTGAAACATGATGTAAGGGATCCTGCGATATTTCGGGTTGCGACAGCTCAAAGTGAAGCCTGGAGGGATCCGCGACCGTTTGCGACAGGCGGATGGTGAGTTTAGAAAATCTATGGACCCTGGAAATTTAGTCGGAGTTCCAGCCACGCCAAACGCCGACAGGTGACGCGCCGAGGCCCTGAGTTCGCGACAAAGCAGGTGCTCCCCGCCAGATACACCCATGGTACCTTCCAATTGCGCCCAGGCTTGAGCGCCATGTATTCTTCTGAGCTCACTCGAGGTGTCAGTCCTCACAACCCGCCATCATGCCGTACAACATCGCTATGGTCAGCGACAACTTCTACCCTCAGCCCGGTATGCACCTAGCCGCGTCTTGAGACTCGGCGCAGTACTCATCAATCGTAGGAGGAGTCGAAAGTCACATGTACCAACTGTCCAGTGTAGGTCCCCATCACTAAGTCCCAACGTATTCACACCCAACATCTCCAGAAACTCATCGACCGCGGCCACAAAGTAATCGTTATAACACATGCCTACGCGGGCCGAACCGGTGTTCGCTACCTAACGAACGGCCTGAAAGTCTACTACGTTCCCTTCTGGGTCATATACCGCGAAACCACCTTCCCGACCGTCTTCTCCTTCTTTCCCATATTCCGAAACATCGTCATCCGCGAGAACATCGGCATCGTACACGGCCATGCTAGTCTCAGTAGTCTGTGCCACGAGGCCATATTGCATGCGAGGACTATGGGGCTGAGGACGGTCTTCACGGATCACAGTCTCTTTGGATTTGCGGACGCGGGAAGCATACTTACGAACAAGCTTCTCAAGTTTACCCTGAGTGACGTGGACCATGTCATTTGCGTCAGTCATACTTGGTTAGTATCCACTGGTACTCACCCCGGGCTGGCAGCTGCTAACACAGTGTAGCAAAGAGAACACCGTCCTTCGAGCCTCGCTAGACCCTCTCATGGTCTCTGTCATACCCAACGCGGTCGTTGCGGAGAACTTCCGTCCTTTATCCCACGATTCGGTCGATCCAAAAGATACAAAGAAGGCGCCTGGTCCGCGGCAGCCAATGGGCCCTGATGAGATTATCACTGTCATTGTCATACAACGTCTATATTACAACAAGGGCACCGATCTGCTAGTCGCTGCTATACCCCACATCGTCGCTGCGAATCCAAACGTTCGCTTTATCATCGCTGGCAATGGGCCAAAAGCTATCGATCTCGAACAGATGATTGAGCGAAATGTGTTGCAAGACAAGGTTCTCATGATCGGTCCGGTCCGTCATGAAGAAGTGCGAGATGTCATGGTACGGGGCCACATCTACCTCTGCCCTTCATTGACAGAGGCATTTGGAACCGTCATTGTGGAAGCTGCATCATGTGGGCTTTACGTCGTTGCGACTCGAGTCGGAGGTATCCCTGAAGTGCTGCCCACCCATATGGTTGAGTTCGCGGCGCCCGAAGAAGACGATCTTGTCGTAGCAACAGGCCGTGCCATCGCCAAACTGCGAGCTGGAAAGGTCAGGACCGAGCTCTTCCATAACCAGGTAAAGCAGATGTACTCCTGGACCGACATTGCGCAGCGAACAGAGAGAGTATACGACGGCATAAGCGGCGTAATCAGTCACAGCGACTTCTACCAAGGCGCAGGGGCAGCTGGCGCATGGAGTGCAACCCGTGGTCGAGCGGGTGTGCAGAGCTTCGCACTCATTGAGCGACTGAAGAGATATTTCGGCTGCGGCATCTGGGCCGGCAAGCTCTTCTGCATCTGTGTCATCGTCGACTACCTCATCTACCTCGTTCTGGAAATCTTCGCACCCAGATCACGCATCGACATATGCTATGACTGGCCTAAGAAGGTCATGCAAGCGAAAGGAGAAGTCAACAAGCTGTTCGTACCCGAAATCGACCCTGAAAAGGGAACTTTACTCCGAAAGAGAAGCTCGAGGCATCGAAAGCCGAAGAGAGAGGAACCAGAGGATAGTTGAGACACAGGGCAAAGACATCACTTGAAAAGAGCGAGACGATGACGTGTCAGCGGCTTTTGTGATTTGAATATTACGATTACTGTTCGCCCAACTATGAGCTACGAACAGAGAATCGCGGAGAATGGTATATGCTAACTACTAATCGAAGCCCGTATCCAGATAGGCTTACTATGCTCTTGCCGGAACGCTGAACCGGGTACTCCCCCATTCCTGTGCCCCCAACGCCGATGAAAATGCTTTGTACAGAAGAAGACGGAAAAGAAAAAGGAATAACAATCAGTCAACCCGACACGACTTAAGCGTAAAACCAGTACTGCGCACTGTACTCCACGGTAAAGCTCCCCTCGATCCCACTGCAGTCCTTAGGCGCCATACCACCCGCAGTGTGTATCCGGTAAACCTCATTGTACGCCCAAGCCGCCTGACCCTCAGTCGTAACCGTAGCGTTCAACTTGAGCCACGGAACACTACCCAGGCCATTCGTTCCCTTCGTCGCAGTCGCGGGCGCAGCACTCTTCCCATTAACAGCACACTCCACACGACCGAAGTCGTTCTTGTCGGTCTCGAGCATGAAGAGAGGGACGCCCGCGGCGGTGAACTGGTGGTGGCCAGAGAGACGCTGGTCTGCCTCTGCGGACGTGGGGATCGCGTAGTTGAGTGCGAGGTCGGTGACTTGGCCGAGGATGTTGACGTTGAGGCGGGCGGCGTCGCAGGTGGCGTTGAAGAGCGTGGCGATGGCGCCGGTGGCTTTGGGGATGGTGGAGGAGGAGGAGTCGGCGCAGGTGTAGTTTTGGGTGCCCCGGCCGATGGCGATGTGCCGGAGGGATGTGCCTTTTGCGGGCGCGGCGAGGGGGGTGGGTGCTACGGGGTGTTAGTTGATGTTTCTCTTGGATGGTTGGTGGTGGGGATGGAGGGACGTACCAGCAGGGAGAGCAACGTTGGATAGATCACAGAGTGAGTCTGTCTTCAACAACTCCTTGTAGATGACCGCGGGGATGTCTCGCCGAGGGATCAAAGCTGCTATCGAGTCGACGGTCTGGCTCGGGGCGGCGAATATAGTGGCTGGTGCCAGGGCCAAGACGAGGCTGAGGGTGTTGGTGAAGATCATGGTTGGGATGTCTTGGGTGTAATATAGATCTTGATGCAGAGTAGATTGCCGAGTCGAAGTCTTGGATGCTTGTGTGATGTTCAAAAAGCCCGCGACTGTCGTCGATGTTTATACCAGAAACCAGACGATGTTCAGGAATGTACTGTAAGCCTTGCCGCCGGTATGATAGTATTCCGGGAATAGATTGGTTGTTGCTGAGCTATTGTAAGACTCGGAAGCGATGAGATCCGTAAGATGAATAAAACGGTCCAAGCGAAATGAAACAAACGTCAGAAATAACCCTCAAGGAAAGAAGCCCAAAGGAAAGTACGCGAACGACGAAAGCGGGTCTCTTGTAGAGGGAAGTAAGATGTTGTGTTGGTAGTGAGGTGGATGTGGGAAACCGTCAACTCGGCCGTCTACACGATGTGCCTATATACACAAACACCGCGCTACGACTACACGAAACGAACCAGTTTCTCTGCCAGCGCGTAGTCGCCCGCTCCACACAGATCCATCCATAGTACACGCGACAGAGTCTGCGAAGCCGAGCAACCGTTTACCGCCGTGTCCCACTCGCCCTTCCAGCCACTGCTTTCGCTCGCTTTGCTCGATTAGTCCGCTAATGCAGGCAAGGAAAAGACCCCAAATATAGCTGGCAGGGGTGTGATAGGCTCACAGCGTTCGAAGAGAGATGGGAGGGATGGCAGGTGTGTTGTGGTTCGCTGTTATGCCGAGCGCGCCTGGGGGTGGTCAGGACGGCCGCTAGCCGGGTTTGGGGGTTAGTGCTGTAAACGCCCGTGGGGATCGGCTGGCGAGATGGCTATTTTGGGGAGCGCGACGGGAGGGGGTTGGTAATTTGGTAATGGGGGAGAGGGTTAAGGTGCTGATGCGAGACTGAGATGGAGATGGGCAGATCTATGATCGTCGGGAGGGGTTGTTGATGATGTGCTGATGGGGAGGTGGAGGTTTGGAGTTGGGGCTGTGTTGTGGGTGTGTGAGTATAGATAGTTGATGATTGATGTTGAAGTAAGACGGATGTCGCCCGCTTTCTCCTGCGCAGGTGAGGAAACTGCACGAGACGAGTTTTGCCAGCGCCAGCAAGACTCGAGTCTGGCAAGTTGGAAATCAGCACGCGATCAGAACTGGCTACCTACCTACTACAGTACAGTGCAAAACCAAGAACTCTCACAAACCACCACAAGCAAGCTGGACACAGCAACCGCCCTCTCCACACCCAGTCCTTCCACTTCCCTTCCCTCCTCCCTCCATCTCCTTCTCCCACCCACTACCCGCAGAGCCGCCCGTCCTACACCTAGTCACGCAATCATCAGCTGGCAACGTACCCAAGCTACTATCCCTAGTACAACTACCCGGCGTGCCCGGTACCCACCCGTCGCTGGCCTCGCTGGTCGCACATACCCGCCTGCACCTTCCCGCACCGCCAAACCACATGTAGAAGGTACAAACACCGCAAATACTTTCGCATCCACAGAAAAAGACTATTAATATACTCTGCATGCAGCGACGGGTAGGTGAAAGAAATGACAGCTAATATACCTCATCCGGCTACTCACAGGGATAAGGTGGAGGTTGGCCAATGAGAGACCAGAACGGGCCTGGACAGGGCTCCAGCGCTAGCATCCTCGAACGCTATCTCGGCGCTTCGCTATTGGCAGCCAGCGGCCGGCGAACAGGTCTCTGGTTTTCTCGACTGGCATTGTGGATTGGATGCGTTGTATTTGGCTCGCTGGCTACTGGCTAGACATACCAATGTCGTGCAGGTGGATTGGCAGATTGTAGGCGGGGATCTTTGTTTGACATTCCGCTCTTGCATGGCCGTTTTCCCGGTTTCTGTTCCTCGATACCCCATTTCGTTGGATAGCAGTGCTCGAGAGCGGTTCTGCTGGAAGGACCAAGGAAGCTGGGGGATGGAAGCGTGTCGCCATCTGTGTTTCTCTCCATCCATGCTATTCTAGTGGTTTTGCTGCTGGCAGTAGGAACGAGGTGTGAGGAATCGAGATGGAAGGATGATGAAGGGATGGCGTGTCGCCATACCTTTTCCTTGGTGACCATTCAGATGCCCTGAGGACAGTACGCTGTCTGCTGTACATAACCGCGAGACGTCCTTCGCGCTTGCGAATGGTTTGCCACTTTTGCGTTGTTTGGGACGGTTTCTCGCCGTTCTTTCTAGTCCTGCCATGCTCAGTGGTTGAGCAAGTCACAAGATAAGGACGAAGAAACCTGTCATGTGTATGGACGCAGCTTTCCGAGATGATTCGTTGCGCTCGGGTAGCATCTGCCAGCCGCCGGGTACTCGAGATACCGATGCGCTGCGATATCAAAATGGTTACACAACAGTGGTTTTGACATGTGGTAGGCTCTAGGTCGGCATGTCCAATCTTTGCTAATCAAAGTGTGCTAAGGAATGTCATATGCATATGCTGTACTGGTTCTGCTTTCGTTATGAAGCCTATCAGTAGACTATTTGGAGGATGCTCGACATCGGGTCCATATTGATCGACTGTCACTGTACCTCATGCTACAAGGAATATCAAGTCGAATAAGGCATCTCAGTTCTGTAAAATGATCCCAGCGCCTATATTCAGATCCAAACCCCCACAGTGATCGCTGATCATCGATCCCTTTCTCGATCGACGTGAGACTCCTAGAATTGTTGGAGGAAAAGCTCTTCAAATGGTCGCTTCTGAGTCTCCGGGTACAGCAAAGGCTTATCATGGTCGCTGTGCCATCGACGGGATAATAAGAACTGGCGACGTTGATGCATCATATTATTCATCATTGGTATCAGTGATAACAATGATGAATAATATGATGCATCAACGCCGCCAGTCCCAAACCCCCATGGCACATACCACAAATAAGCATCCCTTGCCCACCCGAAACCCATCCTAATAATACACTTCATCCCTCCCCCCTCAACTCGTCCCATCATCCTCATTATGCCACACCCCGGGGTCCTCAGGCCCAGGAACCGGTCCACCAGGCACACTCGGCCCCGCCACAACCGCCGCGCCCCCAGCAGCCCCCGCCTCAAAGCTAAACAAGAAATAAAACACCATAAAATGCAGCGCAAGCAGGTACCCCGCAAAGATATTCCGACTCGTCCTCGTCTGAAGCACAAATTTAGTAACGCGCAGAACCATGCGTTCAAAGAGGTGCATGCGCTTCATTGCGCGAGCGCTCTCGCGGCCCCGGAAAGCGGCGAACGGACTGAGGTTTGACTCGTAGGCTGAGCGGTATTTGGTGTCGACTGTTGACCCACCTGTGCCTCCGGAATCGATGTTGATGGCAGAGGGATTGGGATTTGCGCCGTAGCTCGACGCGCTGGAGGCGGGGCCTCTGTTGACTGCGTTGTAACTGCTCACATATCTAGTCTTCTCGTAGAGGTCTAGGTTGTCTTTTTGTAGCGCGCCTATCTCGCTTCGGAGGGAGGAGACGGTTTGGTACGACTTTTGCAGTTCGGCTTCGAGCTCCGAGTTGCGCTTCTTGAAGCGGTCGCGTTGCGCGGTTATCATGGGGAGAATGCCGGAGCCGCCGCCCATGGGTTCTCCTCCTCCCCCTCCGGCACGTAGAGAGGCTAGGGTGGGTGCTTGCGACGAGTTGTCGAAGCCGGAGATTATGGAGGAGGTGGGTGATGAGCGGCCTCTTCGTCCGCCGCCAAAGGAAGATTGTGGGTATCGTGATACGTAGGTTCCTGCAACCGACATGCCAGAAGGGTCGAAGGCGTTTGTGGCTTCTTGTTGGACTTTCTCAAGATCGGCTTCTAGTGTCTCGTTGAGCTGGCGGGACTTTTCTAAGTCCATGTTTGTGTTTGAGAGCTCTTCTTGTAGAGCTTCTAGCCTACTCTGCAGGTCTTGGTGGGAAACGCGCATGACGGTGAGCTCGTTGCTGAGCTTCTTATTACGAGCGAGCAGGAGCTGTTCCAGTGTTTCGCCTTTGCCCTTGCCGGATGTGCTGTTCTGCGAGAGGGCGATCTCAGTGGCTTCGTCGTCGTCGTCCCCTGTTGCGAATTCGATTGACTACCGCAAATTAGCTTGGACTCAACAGCATCGTGTGAAGAGCCTACCTTGAGCACTTCCAACTCCTGCTTCACGTTCTCGTAGTCGCCCCATTTCTGCACCTTCTCGCGAAGAGCTTCCTTTTCACTCCGCAGCGACTTGATCTCGCGCTCCAAGCTCCTTGTTTCTGTCTCGAGCCGTGTTCGTTCAGAGTCTTTTTCGAAGCGCGCATTCTCCAGCTTTCGCAGGAGTGACGAGTTCTCGGATCGCAATCGCAGGAAGGCAGGGTCATCTTCAACTGCAACCTGCTGGGCTGGTGCAGACGCAGACTGGGCCAACTCGAGGCGTAATTGCTCGTTCCGTGCTGTGATCTCTGCCAATCGGTGGCTTGTCCGCTCGAGCTCTGAGCTGACGATCTCAAGCTCCGCCGCAGTAGCACCGCGACCGCCTTCTTCTTCAGACGCTTCTCCCTGACCAAGTCGCTGCGAGACCTCGTAACTGGCCTTGAGCTCCTTCAACAGTCGGTCCTGGTTCTCGACCTTCTCTTCCAGGCTCTTCTCCTTTGACTCCCAGTTGTCCTGCTTCTCGTTCAGCACAGCCGACCACGACGCTTCCACGTCCTTGATCTTGCTGTCTCGGCTGTCCTCGAGGGCTTTGCGTGCCGTCCGCTCCTCCTCCAACTTCTTGTCTGAATCGTCGAGTTGTGTGGTGAGTTTCGCTACCGTCTTCTGTAGGCGCTCGTTCTCAGACGTGAGCTTTGGCACGAGTTCTTCGGAGGTCACAAGCGAGTCGACGGAGGCTTCGAGGAGAGGATATGGGTCGGGTGCTTCAGAGAGCGGCGAGTAGACTTGGAAGAAGGCAGCCTGTACCGTCTTGGACTGGTTGGATATAAGATCAATGAAATTCTGGTATGCTGCGAATCTGGCTTAGTAGAGCTCAGTCAGCTGCGCGAGTGGAGGCTTACACTTCAAGAGGCCCTTGATGTCGCTGAGCTTGCTTGCATCGTCGAGTTTCCGAAAGTCTTTGGTCTTCTGCGCGAGGTCCTTCCTTTGGGTGAGAGTGTCTCTTTGGTGTGCGACAAGATCCGAGGCTACCGTGTCGAGCTGCGGAATGAGAGTGGTGAGGTCGATGTCTGGCGCATTGTTAGCCTAGTCGTATCATATGCGTCACGGGAATTCGCACTTCTCCATGCGCCGATCGCCTTTTGGAACTTGTTCCCCTCTTCTTGCTCTTCTTCTGCGACTGGTTCCTGCCTCTCGGCACTGGGTGGAGTCTCGACCCTCTCATCCATATCTACTCCGCCCTCCATGGTTGCGCTTCAGTCTGTATCCGTGTCTGCGAGTGAGACAGACGTGTAATTGGAATCCGAAAGAACCGGGGTTTATTGCGCGCCTGTCGTAGTCTACTCCCGCAAGCCTTCACGGCGCGTTGTGAATCATGGAATGGAGTTGGTTACGTATGCACCCAGCTTGCCGTGAAACCGCGGAAGGTGCGGCGTTGCGCGGCCCTAATTGGTGGACTGCCGCCATGATAGCTCACCAGGCACCACGGGCGCACATCCAACACGCACCATGCGCGCCTCTTACACTTCGCTGCCATAGCCTGCCATGGCGCATGTGAAGGTTGAGAACAATGGCAGACGCACCTTCCCAACCGCCCGCGACACGGCGCCCGCCCCCGCAAGATGGTCCCTACATCCTCCGCAAGCTCGTCGCAAACCTGCCGCTGTCCGCTGATGGCCCGTCGACCGACGTGCGCATCACGTGTGTAGAGGTGTGGAACGGCAACCTCTATGTTGGCACCTCCGCCGCCGAAATCATCCACTTCGTCCTGCTTCCGCCCGAGACCGACGATCCCTCCGAAGAGCCCACGGCCATCATCGCCTCGCGACTGGAACCGCCCCATAACGACAGCAATGGGCCTGGCGTGCAGCAGATTCTCCTGCTTCCCAAGATCAGCAAGGCCTGCGTGCTGTGCAACAATACTCTCTCCATATACTCGCTACCCGAGCTGAGCCCCGACTCGACTTTCAAGCCGATAGGATGTCTGTGGGTTGGAGGTGTCGACTTGAACGACGACATCGAAGGTTCTGCTGAGGATGGCGTAGTAGTCGTCATCGGCCTCAAGAAGCGACTGCGACTGGTGCAGATATCCGAGAACTCGCCCCCGAAAGCGATCAAGGCGATTGAATACGGAGGCTGTCTGGTCTCTGTCCGCCGAGACACGTTCTCATGCGCTGCTGATGCGCATTCATATGCCCTGTTGGACGTTGTACATCAACAGAAGATAGGCCTGTTTCCAATCTCTTCCTTGGATCCAGACGCCGGCGACATTGGCGGAGCCGCTGAGCATCTGGCGACTGTGCCAAATGCGCCATCTAGGAGCGTTTCCTCCGCTTCGCATCCACAAGCTCTCGAGGAGCACCGCGGCCATTCTCGAAGTACAAGTTTGAATGTGCTTGGGCTAGGCGGTCCTTCAAGAACAGCAAGCCCACGGGCTCCGGCTCAACGCTATGGTTTCGACGTGCCCCAATCACTTTCTCGCGACATGTCACCGGCTCCGTCACGCTCGCCTGGCCGAGCCGCCATGGGAGGAGAAGGCGAAAGAGCGTCTAGCCAGTCTCGAGGCGGCGCAACTTCACCCGATAAACCTTTACCACCAGCTCCAACCGAAGAGGAGAGACCACAACCTGAAGAGCCGCAGGTTCCACGACCGCCGCCCTTCATTCCTTTGAGACCCCACGTCGCATCACCAAATCCGAACGAGTTTCTGTTGACAGTCGGCACTACACCTTCCGACCAAGGAGTCGGCATGTTCGTAAACCTCGATGGAGATATGTGCAGAGGTAGCATACAGTTCAGTAGCTATCCTGATGCGATTGCTGTAGACGGCGCGGGCATAGATTTCTCGGCCTCTATGGGTCAAGGCATGAACTCTGAGGAAGGTTACGTCTTGGCAGTTGTACATCGAGAGGCGGAAGGTAGTATTACCTACGGAGTTGAGATTCAGCGATGGGATGTTGATCCTAGTGCTGGAGAAGTTGACAAGCACTGGCTCAACTTCAGCCCACTCGGTCTGCCAGTTCAGACCAAAGGCTCACATATCTCGACGCCTATAGGTATGCGCACTGTAGTGCAGCCTTACGATCTAGTAATTTCGGAAGTAGGCGCGAAACTAACCGTCAGGAAGTTGCAGCTTGCTTCATCTGAGGGAGCAGCGAAAGAGTCCAATGAAGTCGAGAAGCGCCAAGCAAATGCGGACCGCGAGTTTGCGGAGCGCCTGTCCAAGTTACAGTCACAGACTGTCGTCTGGGCCGGAGACCAGATATGGTGGACAGTACGAAACCCTCTAGTGACCCGATTGGATTCACGAATCGAAGCAGCCCAGTATGCGCTTATTGGAGATGCGACCCGCATCCAGCCTGACAGAAGAGTCATAGAAACCATCTTAGGCGATATCCGCGGACAAGAGCCGCGCAACGAGTCTGAATACCTTAGTCTCATATATATTCGTCAAAAGGCCTCACTCATGCTCTTCATGGACGTGGTTCTACGTACCAAAACGAACATCATCATATTCGAAAACGAGAAGCGTATCACCGAACAAGCGCTCATTGAAGGTGAAATAGACCCGCGAGTTGTCTTGAGCCTGATGCCAATTCTCAATCAAGAAGTGGTACAAGGCTCGGACGGCATACAGATCTATGGCGGCATCACAACGCTGGTAGAGCACTTCTTGCAACAGAACGAACTCTCCACAATGCCAACGAATGTCAATGGTCCCTTTGGTGACAATTTGTTGCATTTCGTAAAGCGATACCTTCAGTTTTGGAAGAAGCGGAAAGGGATGGCAAGCGTAACAAACGATCCAACCGTGTTCAAAACTGTCGATGCAGCATTGCTTCACATCCTCCTACTACTAGATCAAGGGAGTCCAAAGGGCACTTCCAGCCCCGGTGCCCATCGAGCAGAACTGTATGAATTGGTCGATAAGGAAGTAGAGTGCTTCGATCGCGCTGTTGAGTTGTTAGAACAGTTCAAGCGTCTCTTCCTGCTCAGTCGTTTGTACCAAGGCAACTGCAAGGCTTCCGTCAAGGCATCACATGTGCTGGCGACCTGGAAACGGATCTTGGAAGGCGAGGAAGACAAGGGAGGCGAACTTGTAGATGGCGAGCATAAGGTGCGCGACTATCTACGAAAGATTCGCGATCAAGCTCTGGTAGAAGAATACGGCGCATGGCTAGCGAATAGGAATCCAAAGCTGGGTGTTCAAGTCTTTGCGGACGATCAGAGTAGGGTCAAATTCGACCCTACTCGAGCAGTAGCTTTGCTGAGAGACAAGGCGCCAGGCGCTGTTAAAGAGTACCTAGAGTATCTTGTCTTCGGCCAGAAAAAGGTAAGCCCTTCAGCACATATCTACTCGCTTTACTAACATCAGCCCCAGCACCCCGAGTACGTAAACGAACTAATCGCATTCTATCTCTCCACCGTAATCACCGAACTCGAAAGCACCCCCTCATCCCGCGCCACCCTCTCCCAAAGCTACGAAACCTACCGCATCCTCGAACCCCCCAAACCAACCTACTTCTCCTTCATAACCGACAACGCGCTCGACGCAGAATGGTGGCACGCCCGCATCCGCCTCCTCCAGCTCCTCAGCGAAACCTCGTCCTACGACGTTCACACCGTCCTCTCCCGACTGCAGCCCTACAGCCAGGAACTAGTCTCCGAAATGATCATCCTAAACGGCCGCCAGGAGCGGCACGAAGAAGCGCTGAAACTACTCACGCACGGGTTAGGCGATTACAACACAGCAATCAGCTACTGCCTGTACGGCTACGCATCTATCCACCGCCGCGCCACCCCCGGCGCACCGCCCGTGTCGCACAGCCAGATCCCCACACGGTCAGAACAATCACGCATGTTTGGCCACCTCCTCAGAGAATTTCTCCAGATAGAAGATCTGTCGCAGAGAGTAGAGCGCACCTCTGAACTCCTAGAGCGCTTTGGGGGCTGGCTTGATGTTGCCGATGTGTTGGCTATTGTGCCTGATGAGTGGAGTGTAGATGTTTTTAGCGGGTTTTTGATACAGGCGTTGAGGAAGTTGGTCAGGGATAAGGCGGAGAGTGATGTTGTGAGAGCTTTGAGCGACGCTCAAAACAGTCAGACAAGTAACGAATTAGTGGAGAAGAGGGAGGAGGGTGGGGCGCGGTTTGAGAGGGTGGAGGGGAGGTTGGGGGTGCAGGGTGGTGGGGAGTAGGGTAGAGTGTACAGCTGTGCATACACAGCAAGGGCAGGGAGTTTGGAAATACACTTGTATTGCGATCTCATTGTTGGAATATGAATTCAGGTGGCTGGTACCAGTCAGCGCGTCTCCGTCTACGTGTGAGATTACAATCAATCTTCATCGCATCCTATTTGAGTACTCATGTCGTACTGTTCAACGAGGAAGACAAGGCGTCTTGGGTTCTAATTGGGGCCTGATCTTGTTCCGGGTTGGCCTTTCGAATTGTGCATTGATGCGCAGGCTATGAATTGTAATTTCCACTTGCTATCGCCTTTACCATTATCTGATGATAGCTCTTGGGCATCGTTTGTGTGGTGAGATTCAGAATGAGTAGAGTGCGCCTTTAACTGAGACTGCGGTCAGGTCCTCCGGGCAGGTCATTGAGATAGTACTTTGGTATACGGTATGATTGCGATTTGTGTGGTTAGGATGATAGCTGTGATAGCTTTGGAGTACCTTTTGCCCGCATTGCTGGTACCAACGCATTCTTTGTAACGATATATAGCGCACTTGGGTAAATTGATAGGTCTCCAGGACTGAGCGTCGTGATTGATGGTTTCGGAAGTCTACTCAACACCGGCTCGCGCCTCCCTCGCGACGGTCTTGGCATTCTCACACCCGGAGGCACGAGCAACGCCGGAGCATAGCCACCAACGTCTCTCACTTCTCTTGCTTATCTAACTCAACTTCAATTCAATTCCACCACCCATATATCACTCGGCCACGCTTAGTGACACGATGCAGCGCCGTATGGTGAGTACCGTCAATTTTGCATCGTGTTCTCCGATTTGGCGCTAACGGTGGCAGCTCACCAAAGATGAAGAAGCCTCAGCGCAAAACGAGGATCTAGAGGTGCGCCGCGAGGATCAAGAGAAGATCAACAAATTCAGTTCGCTGCATCAGAAAGAAGAGCTTCTCGAAGAGGAGCTGAGGGCAAAGATTGTACGATTCAACCCGCTGCCTCCAATCTGTACTCCCTCTAACAGCAGCGCAGAAGGAGAAGGAAGATTTGGAGGAGATCTCAGGCG
Source organism: Alternaria triticimaculans (assembly GCF_023758025.1). Lineage (NCBI taxonomy): Eukaryota > Fungi > Ascomycota > Dothideomycetes > Pleosporales > Pleosporaceae > Alternaria > Alternaria triticimaculans. The sequence goes on from NW_026055972.1 coordinate 230,948, forward strand.
AACTCGAGCTGGTTGATGAGGAGGAGAAAGTACCGTAAGTTCTCTGCGATGAGCTGCGAGATGGCTCGTCATTAGACATAGCCACAGTATCAACAAGCTAATCACAACCACAGATACAAAGTCGGGGATTGCTTCGTCTCGTTACCCCAACCCCAGGTCCTTGAGCTTCTGGGTTCATCAACAGAGACTATTGACAGCGAGGTAGAAGCTCTCAAGGCCAAGCTTGAAGGGATTCAAGAAGAGATGGGAGAGCTGAAGAAGGCACTCTATGGCCGCTTTGGCCGCAGCATCAACCTCGAGACATAGGCAATGCGTATGCTATAGACTTGCAGCGATGGTTCGCCGACGGAGATACATGCAACAAGAATCGAGATGCAACACACGTCCCAGTCTGAAATCGCATTCCGAGATGGATCGAATTCCGAATCGGCGTTCCATAATTCCTAACGCATACCGTCGGACTTTACTAATCCGCAGACCGAAGACATGGTAATCTGAGTCAAACGCGCATTCCCTTCCTCGCAAAACGAAAGAAGATAACGAACGTGACTCATTACAGGTCAATTATCAAACAATGCACCGAGTTCCACTTGGAGAGCCGCGCATCGGTAAGTTTGCCGATGCATAATAACGTGTTGTTCCCCGTCGGGCCTCGTAGGGCGCACGCAGCTAAACGGTACCCGTCATGCATTCGTAAGTTAAGCCCCGCCTACTCTGCATGCGGTAACGGCTACGATCGACAAACCAGGTAGACGTGCAGCCACGAAGATTATTGATCAGGGGAATTGTGGCGCCTACTTAAACACCTCGGATGGCTAACCCAAGTGCGCGGGGTCGCGCAGTATACTACCTAAGGTTCTAGTCTGTTACTACCCGTTTCCCTTCTCTAACTACATTCGCAAAGTCATCCGTTCTGTCTTTTTGGATCCTGAATTGCTCAAGAGCAATTGGCGTCATTCCTCCGGTTAATCAATTCAGCATGGAGAGTGCAGATCTGGAACGAACTTATTCCCGGGAACAACAAGGCTTAGGGCCGGGTCATGAGGCCATTACCTCACCAGTCGCTCTTGTCCGCAGTTTTACTTCGAAGAGTCAGAGAAGTACGACGAGTCGACAGAGTTCAAGAAATCGCTGTACGCATAACTTCGTCTTACTGCGATGTTGGGGGTGTGGGTTACTAACGGGTCAACATAGCCGGTGCTATAGAGAGCTCGCGTGCTGCGCGACTGAGGGAACTTGAGAAAGATGCTGGCACATCTGACGATACGGAGAAGGAGGATGCGATTGAGAAAGTTGCGTCGAGAACACCTTCAACGCTGAGCTCGCATGGACGGTCGAATTCACCGTCGCCGGCGTCGAGTGTCCACGATGAGCACACGAGTGGGAGACGGGTTATCCGCTTTGAAGATGGAGACCCTGAGAATCCTAACAATTGGGGGCGTGTGAGTTGAACAATGGAAAATTGATTCGAAGAAGAACTAACAAGTATTCCAGTGGAAGAAGATCTACGCCCTCGTCGTTGCTATCATGAGTGGTAAGCCACCCTAATCCTTCTTTTGACAACTCAGCTGAACCAGACAAAGTGATGAACAGCACCATGACCTCCAGCCTAGCAGCCGGAGCCACGGCTCCAATATCTCGCCATTTCAACCAAACCAACGAATATGCGCTCATCCTCCCCACATCCATGTATCTAGTTGGCTACGCATGCGGTCCCATGCTCTGGGGCCCTCTCTCAGAATCCTACGGCCGCAAAGGAACCATGGTGATATCCTTTGCCTTTTTCACAATATTCTCCATCGCTTCGGCGCTCTCACCAAACTTCGCTTCGCTCGTCATCTTCAGGTTGTTGGTGGGTGTGGGAGGGAGTTGCGCGATCAGTGTTGTTGGGGGGATCTGCGCGGATATCTATCATAATCCTAAGTATCGGGGAAGGAGTATGGCGATTTTCATGGTATGTGGCTCCTAATCCCTTCCTCATAACGAACTCTAGCAGAAGGAAAGAAGAACTAATCAAGGTATAACAGGCCGCAACAACATTCGGACCCATTCTCGGACCCCCGATATCAGGCTTCATCAGCGTGATATCCTGGAGCTGGGCCTTTTGGATCGGGGTCATACTTGCCGGAGCAACATGGCCGCTGTTCTACTTCTTCGACGAAACATACGGTCCCACGATCCTAAAGCGGCGCGCAAAGCGACTACGCAAGGAGACGGGTAATGAGAATATCATTGCGCCACTTGAATTGGAGAAGACGGATTTGAACCACATCGTCACCGTCATCCTGACTAGGCCACTAAGAATGATCTGCTTCGAACCTCTCGTTCTATTCACATGTCTATATCTAAGCTACGCCTGTAAGCCAACCTTCCCCTACCATCCCTGCACAAACCCATCTCCTTACTAACCCCCACCCCCAAAGACGCCATATTCTACATATTCCTACAATCCTACCCCATAATCTTCACCGGAATCTACCACTTCAACGCCGGTGAAACAGGTCTCGCCTTCCTCCCCATCGGCGTCGGCGCCCTCATCTCCGCTGGCATCTACTTGTCGTGGGACTGGTACTTGGCCCGCGCCCAACGCCTCAATCGCCCTTGGTCGCGCAACGAAGAGATGCGGAGGCTGCCGCTCGCTTGCATCGCTGGCCCGTTCTTCGTTATCAGCGCGTTCTGGCTGGGCTGGACGAGTAGAGAGAGTATCCACTGGATTGTCCCTACGCTCGCGGGTATACTGTTTGGAATGGGATATCTGTGTCTTTTCATGGCTTTACTCAACTATCTAGTCGACGCATACGAAGTCTTCGCTGCGAGTGCGATGGCAGCAGCGAGTTTATCGCGTAGTTCGTTTGGGGCTGTGTTGCCTTTTGCTGCGAAACCGATGTATAGGACTATGGGCGTGGCTTGGGCGACAAGCTTGCTGGGATTCTTCAGTCTGGCGCTGTGTGTTGTGCCGTTTGTGTTTGTGAGGTGGGGTGGCAGAATGAGGGATCGCAGTCAGTTTTGTCAGTATTTGAGGAGGAAGAAGAGGGAAGAGGAGGAGGAGGCGGAGAGGGAGAGGGAGGGGCTGAGGGAGAAGAGGGTTATGGTACAGCCCAATGAGTTCAAGGGGAAGGAGGATGTGTAGGGTATGATTAGTCCGTGCTGCATGTCTTTGAAAAGCTCATCTCAAAGATCATCCAACATATACCCCCTCCTCTTCTCAGGCTGGGCCTTGATGACCCAGCTATGCAGCACAATCTCGTGCCATTGAACCCTCTCCGCATTCTGCATACGAAACACCGGCTCCCTCTCAACCACGAATTCTTTGCCTTTTCTAGGCCCAATGCGCGGTAGGCAGAAGCGAAAAGAGACCCAGTACACAATACAGCACGTGAGCATGATCCACGATAACATGCCGGTCGCGTACCAAGGAAGCCCGGGAATGATGTCGTGAACGTCGAGGTCTGAGTATTGAAACGGTGGTATCCAGACTGCGACTAAGGGGAAGCCGCCCGCGATAGCATAGATCAGAGCAGCGGTGACACTCAACCACGTTGGGAGGGGCGATTTGAGAGACCACTTCGTGAAGAAGCGAAGATACAACATGCCGACTGCCATGATGAACGTGGGGATGATGTCGACGAGGTACACGTACAGGTTTGCGAGGATCCTGTACGCAGACGAGGGCTTCATGGGCCAGGTTACCAGTATGAGAAACACGGCGCATACCCAGTGGAGAAATAACGCGCCTAGCGGAGTGGGCTCGGACTGGCTGGAATGGTGTTTTTCGCGGTATTTGCGAAAGAGAATGCGGTTCTCGCCGAAGAACTTGGCGAATGGTAGAACGCCTTCTTTCGCTATCTCTTGCTTGGCGCGGGCAAGCGTGAAGGTCATGCCGATGACATTGCCGAAGCTGTTGATGGTCGTGAAGATGGCGAGGATTGCAGAAGCGTGTTTGGGGCCGATGACGTTGTTGAGGAAAGCGAGGGCTACGTCGGTAGATGTAAGTTGTTGCTCTTTGCTGACTACAATCATCTGAGTGCGTCAGCGAAGATCTGGGAACTGACTATGTGGCTACCTACGTAGCTGACATTGACGAGCATGTATAAGATGCAGATCATCCCGAGAGCAATGATGATGCCTTTGGGAAAGTTCTTGCGTGGTCTGTGGACCTCGCAGAGTATCTGAGTATGCGTAAGTGTAGGTCGATGGATCGTCAGACTGATTAAGACTTACATAGTTGGCTTGGTTGTACCCCCCATAGGCGTAAAAGACCGCTAGCATGCCTTGCGTATAGCTGTCGGCGTTTCCGTGCGTCCGCGCAAATGAATTCTTGTATCCCATATTGGCTGTTGCGTGATTCGTATGCGCGACACCGGCCAATACACATATCGCCATGATGGGGAACACACAAAGAATGGCGATCTTAACAACGACGATGACGTTGTTGAGAAGGATACCCCCACGTCGAGTGAACGCGTGCAAGAAGCATGGAAGCGTTACTGCCATTATCGCGAGACATCGTGCCGCGGCATCCTTAGCTGCACCTCTATCGGAACCTGGAGAGCCTATTATGTCGTCGCCGAAAGTCAATGCGTTGGCTGCGCTCGAAGCAATGATCACGTAGTTGACTGCGTAGAAAGAAAAGACGAAGAACTTGGGTCGCTTGATAAGGTAGTTCACCTAGTCGCGGTCAGCCGTGTATCAGTGGCAGGCTTGCAGTTCTGCACTCACGTAGTTCATGTCTCCACCATTGCGTACAACCGGCACTCTTTCGCCATCAATTGAATGCCGAGGTGTAGTCAAGCCCAACTCGATGTACAATATAGAACCCGCGATGGCTGCAAGCCCACCGAAAGCCCAAAAGCAAAGCGTGATTCCCGGGCTCTCGGTGGCCTGCATAACGGTCCATGGTGTTCGGAATATGCCAGTACCGATGACTTGCTGGAGTATGAAGGCCACTACTGAGAAGAGACCTAGAGGATTCGGCGTGCTTTTCGTAGCGACAACATCTTTGTCGTTCAAAGCCTCGAGGTATGCGCGGTCTTGTTCGTCTAAGCACAGGCTGCGGTCTCCCGATTGGACGCTACATGATTCGTCCATCGTTCGGTAATGAGCATCGATTTGGAGCTGGTGAAGCTTAGGAATCCGGTTGGATAAGTAGTACCTAGCTACAGTAGTAGCCGTCCAGCAAGAAGCCGGTAATGGTATCTGAATGATTTATCCCTTGAGTTTCATGCATTAGTTATCACCCGGGAGGAGAGCTAGTTTTTGAAGCCCTTGCTGGTAGCTTTACTTTTTCCGTCGATTGTTAGAGCCTTCGCACCGCGGAGCTGCGACTCCTTACTTAACGATACTTGCCATGTGAACAGCAGCCACAAGGTCGCTTCGAAATTCGATAGACAGCCACTTTGCGTAGGAGGCAAGGCTAAATCCGAAAGTGAACAAAGCATCGCTTGCCACAGTCGAGTAGATGCAGGGGATGTCTGAGGAAGGGATGCGCGTGTGCCAGATAACGACAGACAGCTCCTGAGGTATCGTTGTCGGTCCCTAAGCCTGCATCTTCTCAAAGCATTGCAACCATCGGTAACATGCCGTGGGATTTCGGTGTACTCAGCTTCATTTGCGGCGCCATCAAATTATCGTGGATCATATACGAGAAGGGGTTTACGAAGGAGAAGTCGCTGCGTTCGTCCTCCCAGCCACCGCACCGCGTTTTCGCGCTAACCGTATTGTCTTAGCGCAACGGTATCTCGAGTTTGGCGACGCGTTGTTCCGGCTGCACTGGAGTCTCAACACCATCGAATCCATCGTCAGAACCGCGAACACCGGCTTAGAAAACGGAAGGCTCGAGAGCTATGGTTCTGAGTTATATGATACCACAGCTCTGACCGATATCGTGGGTAACTTCCGCTTGACGCTGGAACAAAGTCAGAAGTTGCTCAATGGCGTCAGCAAATTTCGTACTGGCAAAGACGGCTTCATCACCAACATCATCTACAACCTGAACTCGGATGCGCAGGTCAGAGATTTGACTGAGCGGCTGAAATTCCACACCGTCAAGATTGGTCTCGTTCTCGACGCGTTCAACATTCATGTCCAAACACAGCTGCGGGATCTCCACAATGAACAACACCAAGACCTTGCGGAGCGAATTCAGGAGCTGAAGCACCTACTTGTTGCTAGTCGAGATTCACGCACCGACGCGTATCATCCGGTGATCAAGCGAGATATAGAAGTCCCTGTCGAGCTTGCCAAGCGCTTCGCGGCGGAGTTACAGCAATGTTCTTTATTGTATACGTTTGACTGGGAGAAAACATCTGACGGGCCGCAAGTATCAGTCAGAGAAGGCCTAGAAGCCTTTTGCAACCATTTCAATGGCGCTCATCCTGATGGAGATGCGACATCATATCTTCGCCTTCTCAAAAGCATATGGCTAATGGACAAGATTAAGGAAGGACACGATTGGTCAAGTATTCAAAGCTCAAATCCAGGCGGTCTCTATGATAGGTGCATCAGGGAAACGGATAGACGACTTCGCATAGAGTGCGCTCGAATCGCCAGCAGTCCAATCGCGCGCCCCCGACTATCTACCATCATGCGGTCTCCCGAGGAAATGCTTGCTATCTGGCCGAGACCTATCCCCATTAACGATAACGTGCACGAAACGAATCTTGGGGTTCTTCTAGACATCTCGCTTGTCTCCGGTACGCAGACACATACCTTTCGCGTAGTGCGTAACATGGATGGGACGTTGGGAGTGGAAGACACCACTACGAATACAACACCATGCACTGGTGGCAGTTCCAGGGACAGAGTAACACAAAAACTCAACCTTGACCCAAGGACGGTTTTCCTAGTCCCTGTGTATGCAATACCGAAAGTTCCAGGCTCGCAAGATGCTTCTTGTAGCGTAAAGCTGCAGAGCTCGCCTGATGATACAAATGGCCTGACTCCAGATTTTCGCTCATGTACCGACTTGTTCAGGTTGCAACACCTCATTACGGGCTACAGATGCGTACATCAAAGGTGGGTAGCTATTAGCCTACCAAACTTGTCGCGCAAGCAGCACTTAAACTCTATGCCTGCACAAGACTGACACGTTTGAAGGAGAACTGTGATAGTCACATCCCTCGTGAAAGGGCAGGGCTTCCCAACGAACAGTGGCGCATCCGAAGGTAGACCAAGCAAGACCACCGACGTACTGACTGAGATCGGGAACATACAGTTGTGGAAAAAAGCTTCTTTCGAAAAGAGACCTGCGTCCCAGCACCAATACAGCAAGTCGTCAGAGGACCTGTTCAATTCTCCAGAAACTGTATCGGGTGCATGGAGTCCTGAGCCACTCAGCGAACGGACTTTCACCTCGACGTTCAGTATCATGAGCAACATCTCCAGCGCTCACTCACAAGAGATATCACTGGGCTCTGCAGTCAGGGCAGTGCAGTTAACACACCTAGAGCTGCCATTACTTGTGGTATTTCTCAAACAGCCAGATACAGGGCAGTTATCCTTTCTAGCCATTGAGCTCGACGAGCGTACGAAGATCGAGCCAAAAAGCTGCGACTGCCGAAGCACCAAAGCCAACTGTACAGTCAGTGTGCTAGAGCGATCTGGTACACCACTGCTAACTCGTCGATTTTATGCGGAGAAAGGGCTCAACAGCTGGAATCTGGCGGCTGTCGGTGCTCACTGGTCATCCTCCGATGCCGGTGCGGTGCGCGTGCGAGACATGTACTGGCTTCGGTTCGAGTTCCCGAACGACGCTGAGCGCAAGAAGTTTCATCAGAATGTTGCCGATCTCGTTCGCATCTTCTCTGCAAGGATGAACGACTACCAGAGGGACTTAAGGTCGGTTCGCGGAGCTCACATCATCTCACGAATAGGCTGAGGATGGTTGGCGTTGCTCTCACTTCCTTCATCTATCGTGTTTGTTAATCTTTAGTCTAATGTTAATAACGCTCCTTCGTCTCAATATCATGTAGTAGTAATCTGCGGTCATGTTCGCTCACTTCCGATGATCTTGCTCAGGCCTCGTACTAGTTTGAGCCAAGGAATCTTTTACAAGAGCTCAAATTCCTGGATTGTGCCTTCACTGCGCCTACAAGACTATGCAACACACAAGAGAGACACTCGAAGTTGACGTCAGTCATATAAATGTCCCAGAAGATACAACGTCCCGTGTAATGCGAACGATCTAGCGAATGCGAATTTAGACTGAGAATCGCACCTGAAGCCCGGTGCTAGCGAATGCGACATGCTTGGCCTGCGCCACCGACCTCTCGCACTCGTCAACACTTCGCCAATACACTTGGCACTCTATGGTAGAGACGTGCATCATTCTTTATAAGAAAGACGTAGACTTCGAAGCCAGGATTAAAACATACATTGATGTGTACATCAGTATAGTTTTCGTATAACACCTTCTAAGGTCTACAAAAACGACGTCCCACAATTCCTTCACCGTACGATGACGGCGCCCTCGCAGTCTGGCCAAGAACACCAACCTGAGTTCATCGCAGCTAGTATTGTTGCGGCTACTAGCAGAGAAACATGGATAACTCAAGCGCGACGATGGAAGTTTCTCCTACTGCTGTTGCCAGGCTTCTATACCGCGAGTATGGATCTAACTGTTGTCGCCACAGCGCAGCCGTTCATCGCCTCTCATTTCCGTAAGTACTCTCTCCAAGGACCGCCAGTGTACATGCTTACTATCAAACAGAAGCTTTGAACCAGATAAGCTGGATCGGCACAGCCTTCACACTCACAGACACTGCGTTCGTCCCCTTGTTCGGCCAGATAGCTGATGTCTTCGGATGGTACGCAGCCCTGCAGATTGCTGTTATAATTATGACTTTGGGCGGCGTCCTTTGTACAAGCGCACAAATTTGGCCAATCTTGGTACTTGGTCGAGCACTACAGGGTGTGGGGACGGCCGGCATGTCTACATGCTCTCTCATCATCTTGGCGGACAACGTGTCCCTGAAAGAGCAAGCGTTGAATACTAGCATCTTTCACTTCTTGATCGGCATTGCGTATGCAACTGGACCTTTGGTATGACTCTTAGCAGCTGAGCTTATTACTGCTAACAGGTAATCAGATCGGAGGCTACATGACGAATGTGCATTGGCGATATGTCTTTGTGCTCTTGTCCGCCTTGAGCGCAATAAGCATCCTCACTATTGCGTTCCTGCGACCTGATCTGAAGAAGGGGAGGTACTCGGTGGCTCATCCGCAGTCGGGTCAGACTTCTCTTAGGTCTTTCCTCGATGGATGCGCGTGTATCGACCTGATCGGCGTGGGAACGTTCGTCGTTGGAGTGGCGCTGATTATCCTGGCGACCAGTTGGGGTGGCTCGGCTTATGCCTGGACATCACCAGCCGTCCTAACACCGCTTATCACCGGCCCATTCTTGCTGGTAGTGTTCGTGGTGTACCAACGATACATGGCGCCGGGCCGACATCTCGCGCGACGGCTTCCACGGATCATGCCCGTGGTGCCATACCAACTCTTTCACGAGAAGGATGTGACCCTAGTCTGTATCATCTCCGCAGCAACAGGTGCAGCTCTCTACGCCTGCTTCTACTTCGCCGGTATCTACTTCACTCTTGTTGAGGGTTTCGACGCTGGTAAAGCTGGGCTCCAGCTGCTGTTCTACGTTCCCGGGATCGGTATCGGCGTATACACTGCCATTATCATGTGCAACGTACACCCTCGACAGACCATCTGGCCCTTATTGATCGGTACAATCGTAGAGACAGGTAGCATCGGAGCACTATCATGGGCTATACGTGCTCGCCAGAGGACCGCTGTCAAAGTGCTCATGGGCGTCGCCGGGTTCGGTACTGGCATCCGCTTTATGCCAGAGAACCTACACCTGACAGGAATGTACCGGGACAAGATCGCTGTCATTCTCGGCCTTTTGAGCTTCGCTGGTCCTTTTGGTGGAACCATAGCTTTGACGGTGATGGGCTCGGTCTTCCAGAACAAGATGTCGGCCTACTTCGTCGGTAGCGAAGGGTCATCTAGATTCGACGTCAACTCACCCACCGCATTGAATGCTATCAGCGACCTCTCGTTGGAAGATCTGGAACGCTTCCGATCTGCTGCCGCCAACGCTATTAGTTGGTCGTTCATCTCCATTTTGCCATTTTTAGCCCTCAGCATCCTCGCTGCGTTAATGCTAGGCAACGTCTGGATATGCAAGGACAAGAAAGCGATGAAGGCGACATCTCCCAGCGACCCGACAGTGAATACGGACGCAGCGCTGCAAGATCAGACGCAGAGTGTGCAGCGGAATGGAAGGCCGGAGGTGCTGACCGGAATCTACTTCTACGCTGTATTGAGAGGAGCAGTAGCTTCACAGCGACACTTGGGCCCGCTGGAGGTGCGATTAGATCGTCAAGAGGAGAAGAAGGGCAGCAGGGAGAGTGCTACGCTATGATGTCATGTTGTCATTCCGTTTATGGTTAGACCAAACCCACGGGCCAAATGCCCCTTATCGTACCGAAGTGGCTGGAGTCCCAGCCATCCGCGTTCCCACTGCAGCGATCCCTCAAGCAACATGAAACTTGTCTATCGCATCATGCATCTGCCTCAAGACTGGCCACAGTTTTCTTCGTCCGCTTGAGTTGACTCATCTTCGTGATTAGCTCCCCGATGGCGGCCACGGTCCTACCGCGCATGATGTCGAAAACCGCAATGTCCGCAACAAACTCCTTGCCGATCCAGTTGCGCAGTTCGACTGCGACAAGTGAATCAACCCCGAAAGCGTGAAGGGGTTTATTAACGTCAATCTCCTCTGGGGGGATGGACAGTGCGCGGGCGAGCTTGCGCGCCAGTGCCTCAAGGACCACTGCTACTCGCTGCTCATCATCCTCGGCAAGATTGAACAGCGTGGCGGCACTGACGCTGCTCTGTGTGTTGGACTGGTTCGTGCCGCGGGCTTGCGAGAAAGATGCGAAGAGTGGGCGCTGCAAAACCTCTGCCGGTTCCAAATTGCGCTCGATCAGATCAACAGGAGTTACCAGGCCCATGGCAATCTGACTCTTGTCTACCGTCAACGGCATGTTGGTGTGCTCTGGGTCACAGTATATGGTCAACAACGCCAAGAACTCGTCTTCCTCAATCTGGCCGAGACTGCCGGACTTTTTGAAGTTCTCGTGTAAGCGTTCGGTTTCCGCAACGATGCCGATGGTGCGCATTACACCGAGATCAATGGATGTTGCGCGCTGTCGGTGATGAACGCGATGGCGCGCGAGGGCATCTTGGAAGGTGCAGCCTGCTGCGTAGTTTGACTGACCGATGTTGCCAGCAACGCCTGCCACCGACGACAGCATGATAAAGAAATTCAGGTCCTGGGGAAGCAGGGTGTGGAGGTTCCATGAAGTGTGGGCTTTGGAACGGATAGTCTGAACCCACTGAGTGTGAGTCATGTTGTCGAATGTCGCGTCCTACGAGACTTGGTAAGCGATTCCTCGAGCGTGAGCATTGGGAGCCTTACATTCAGCATCATGGTAGCATTTATGCAACCTCGAATTGGCGGCATGGTCTTTGCGCATGCACCGAGAAGATCAGAGAGCGACTCTGCATTGGATGCATCACACTTCGGCGTGCACACGTTGATGCCTCGCTCCACTAGTTCGCTCACCAGTTCAGCAGCTGCTCCCGAAGCAGTACCAGATCTTGATGGCACGATCAAATGTCGCGCGCCCCTCGAGGCCATCCATTTGAGTATGGATCTCCCGATGCCGCCCAGTCCTCCGGCAACGACGTAGCTAGCGTTCTCGTCGAATTGCCACGACCGACGGCGGAGGACGCGTTTCTAGACTTGTTAGTCTTGGTCTATATTTAAGATCTAAAAACATACCTGCACTTTTGCAGAAGGATCGATTTGGATAATGATGCGCCCAGTATTCCTCCCACTCTGGAGATACCTAAAAGCGCCCTCAACGTCTGACACCGGGAAGAGGTTCAATGGCCTCGGACAGTGCAAGTTCCCTTCTCCGACAAGCTCCATAGTCTTGTGGAGCAAGTCACGTCCCATCTGCTTGCGATTCAAAGCAATATGGCGCAGATCAACCGCGAAGAACGAGACATTGTTTGCAAAAGCCGCCATTGGGAGTGAAGAATTGGCGTTAATGTCAGCTTTGCCGATCTCCACGAACCTGCCGTATGGAGCGACGCACTCCCATGAGGCACGCAGTCCCTCTCCCACAAGAGAATTTAGCACGACATCAACGCCGTACCCATTCGTGAGACGCATGATTCCTTTGGCGAAAGTCGTGTTTCGACTGTAGAAGATATGGTCGGAAGGAATCCCATAAAGGTCGATGAGATGCTGCTTCTTGAAGTCGAAGCCTACGGTCACGAATACTTCTGCGCCTATCAATTTGGCAATCTGGATAGCAAGCTGACCAGTCGCGCCAGATGCAGCATGTATCAGAATTTTCTCTCCTTTTTGCAATCTCGCAACTTCGGCCAGGGAGTAATAGGCTGTTATGCCACAATTTAGTACTGCGCACGCTTCTTCGAACGAGACGGCCACTGGAATCTCAACGGTAGCCCATTCGTCAGCGCGAGGGAACATTCGCATGCACCCGACACCGCAAATGCAAACTCGGTCTCCTGGTTGAAACCGTGTACAGGCGGAGCCTACGCGCGTGACTATACCAGCACAGTCAGAGCCAAAGGTATCTTCTTCCAGCCGACCGAGAGCTTGAAACATATCGCGGAAGTTCAGACCCCACGCTTTGGCTTCAATCTCGACCTCGCGGTATCCAAGGGGTGCATGATGTTCAGTGTCTTCTGCGAAGTGCAATGTTTCGAGAGAGCCTCTGCTCCCAATCTCGATCTTCAGTGGTGGACCGGGAAGCCAGGACTCAGTCCGCATCTGTGGCTTGACCAATGAGTTCAAGTCCATGTTCAGATCCCTCTCTTCTACGAGCCGCCCGGTCAGCATGTGGCCATCGCGTAGCACGTACTCGAGTTCCGGCGACTGCGCTGAGGACATTACGTCAAGTACATCCCAGATGGCATCGCATCCGCTGATCCAGTCGCGGACCGTGTCCTCGATCGAGAGCGTTACGATACGCTTGTTAGCGAACTCTAGCCGCATGGCCCGAAGAAAGCCATCCTTGAGACTGGCACAGGGATAAGGAGAGCAGTCGGTGTTGTTGGGAAGCATAGCAGAAGAGACCCACAAGAGATTCTCGGATGCATGTACCCATTCCCGAATCAGCTGGAATGCTTCAGTTGATGTGGACATCAAAATATCCCCGCTTATATCAGCGAGAAATACAACGATGTCTTCTCTTGACACTTCGGCGGCGCCAACTTGTGTGAATAGGCACAATCTTGTCGTCGTACGGGATGCTCGGGTCTTTTGCTGCAAGAGTTGGGTACCCAAACCATAGTGAGACTGGTTGGCATCGTTGACAACGAACAGTATTCTACCACTTCTTTGCGTGGGTTGGAGGTCTTCGTCAGCAGTGGAAAAGATTACGCTGCATTGATGCGCAGCAGGCTCCTCATAATCGCGAATAACGAACTCGTTGCCCGAGAACCCGTTTTCCCGTAACAAGCGATCCCACTCCGGTTCTGTGATGGTTGGCCCGGAAGTACGGAACTTCTCTTCGCTGAGCCACCAGCCAGGCAGTACGCCAAAGCCAAAGTTCATGAGGAAGCAGTCTGGCGCTGTAGTCTCATGGAAAATGAGTTTGCCTCCTGGCTTCAATGCACGCTTGAGGTTCTGGAGCGTGGCGGCGAGGTTCTTCGTGGCGTGGATGACACTGCCGGCGAGGATTACGTCATAGGTACCAGATTGGAAGCCTTGCTTCGTTACGTCGCTTTCGATATCAAACGTCTTGAAGATCATGCGATCTTGGCTATGAGAGAACTTTTCGCGTGCCTTCTCGAAGAAGCCTGGGGAGACGTCGGTGTAGGTGTAGCTAGAGAATGCGGTACCGCCAGTGCGGTTCTCGACGTCGCGAAGAGTGGAAATAATGTGTTCCGTCATAGCGCCTGTCCCTGAACCAACCTCAAGGATCTTCTGTGTTGGGTTCTCGTGCGCCACTAGGCTGAGGTACGAGATGAATTTGTCGTTATACACTGGCGCGAACATGGCTTTGTATATGTCTTGGGCGAGGGTCGTGGAGAAAAGCAGTTCGAGCGCATTGATGTCGCCGCGTACGATGGGGACAATGTGCTCTGCTATCTCGATGAACATTCTCCAGTCCGGGAATTGCATACTCAGATGATTGAGCTTCTTGTTCAGCTCTTCATCCGTGAGCTCTTTTTGCGACAGTACCGGTACGTGCTCAAGGTGTAGCTTGAGCCATGACAGGTATTTCCTCATGTGTGTTGGTGCTGTAGACCAGTCGGTGTCTTCCAGCCGGCCGAGGTTGCGGTGAACAACAGCGCGAATCGTGTGCTCAAGTTCGAGGATGAACTTAACGTGCATTGATTCATCATCCGCGAAGTGATCAGCTTCGCAATACGCCTGGAGCTGGCTTGGCTTCATGAGCGATAGCTGCGGCTTCCAGTCAAAGCCATGGAGCAGCTTCCTTTCCACTTCGCTCTTCGTTTCAGCGCCGAGCACTGGCGACATCTCTAGACGCGATACATGGCAAAGCGGTGATCCGTCATCTGCGAGCGCTGTAAAAGAGCTCTCGATGCCTTTGATTGTCTTCTTGAACCTTGATGTTGTGAGCATTCTGATGTGACGAGTTTGAGGGTGTTGCCACCCAGATGCTGATATCCAGGTATCATAGACTTTGTGAGGAATGATCGTTGGGAGTTTATCTGACATGCCAGTAGACGGCGCAGTAAAGCAGACTTGGCAAGCTGCATCAAGTACTGCTGGGTGCACCACCCCTTCGTAAGAATGTATGGGCGCACTGACGTCGACGCTAGCAATGCCGAGCTTGTCGCCATCCCAACGAATACTGTCTGCCAGCGCAAACGCTTCGCCGTATTTGAGGCCTTGGTTCTTGTGCCAGTCGTAGAAGTCCGTCTTGCTTATAAGAAGCGTGCATTGTTCTTCCGCGGCAACATAGCTTTCGAGCAATGCCTTAGCGTGAACTCTCGCTTCAAGACCACAATCTACTTCCGTGGCAGTCTCTTCGTAGTCCACATGCACTTCAGCTCGGACACACTCAATCCACTCGCTGTCTGATCGAGCGAAAATACGAACTTCCGAACGTGTCGACGTCTTCTCGTAGTCCTGACGAAGCGGGCGTAGCTGAGTCACCACTTCGGTCTTGCTCGTAGGCTCAGAGCTAACGACGATGGGATTCATGAATGTTGCTTCCTTGATATTGTAGCCCAAAATGACTTGTTCGGTCTGGAAGTGTTGTTTTACGGCTTCTAGAGCCATCATTATCATTCCGGTAGCCGGGAAAAGCGCCTGTTCACCTACGACGTGGTCTGCAAGCCAAGGGGTCTCTTCCAGACTAAGCATCTTCCGCCATCGCGGCTCGGAAGGATTCCAGTCCGTAGCACATATGCCGAGAACGCCTCTTGGTGCGTTATTGCGCATCCGCCAGTCTCGGCTAAGTCGAGTCTCGTGCCAGTATGTCTGCGAACGATCGAAAGGGTACTCGGGTAAGTCAACCAGGATCTGCAGGCGTTCCTTTTGAGCATCTTGTAGGTTCGCCGCATCGATTGACGGAGCATATCCATACGTAAACAAGCACCCGATTGTCCTCAGGGTCGATCTGAGAGAAGAATCGAATTTCGACAACAAAGACATGTACCTAGCTTGCTTCTTGGTCATATATTGGCCCAGTGTTTCGGTGGTAGGTCTCTTCAGTGCTGCATGAGGTCCTATTTCGACATAATCATGTATAGTGTGATTGCGATCGAGCTTTGGTGCTGTCACGGCAAGGTATCGCAGGGCGTCCGCGAATCTAACGGGGGATACAAGATTATCGACCCAGTAACTACCTGTGATCAAGGCATCGGCATCGACTACTGTGCCAGTCACAGAGGAAACCATGAAGATCGAGCTTTGTTGCTCGCCTCGTTCGAGTGGACCCATCGACGAGGAATACTCCGCGGAAATGGCACGCATAGCGGGAGAATGATAAGCTACGCCAGTTCTCAGCTTCTGCGCGAAGATGCCGTCTTCATCTAGCCGATCTTTCCAGGTGTCGATGTCGGTCTCATCGCCAGATAGTGTTACGTTGAAAGGGCTGTTGACGCAAGCAACGTGGACATTTCCAGAGAGAGAAGCCTTGGCCAGGTATGCTGAAACGCCACTTTCTGGGAGATTGACTGACATCATGGCTCCGGGACGAGGTAAAGATTCCATAAGCTGGTTGGCCAGTCTTCCTCTATGGTATGCGACTTTGCATGCGGACTCAAGTGACAAAGCACCGATGCAATAAGCTGCAGCGATCTCGCCAGAGGAGTGGCCGACCACTGCAAGTGGCGCAATACTGAAGCTTCTTAGTAGTTCCACAAGCGCTATCTGGAGAGCAGTGCAGAGGGGCTGGCTGAAACGGGGCTGATTGATGTTGTTCCCGTGCTCCATCTCGTCTAGTCAAGAGTCAGCTTGGCCGTCAAAGTAAAGGCAGTCGACTGTCTTACCCAGTAATGACCACGGTGCGCCCAATGAGCGAAAGACATGCCCGATTCTGACCAAAGTTGACTTAAAGATGGGAAATTTGAGCAGTTCCCAGCCCATTCGAGCGTACTGTGCACCTTGGCCAGTGAATATCCATGCCATGCCGGCCTCTCGAGCTGAGCGTGTCAGAGTCGAGGTAGCAGCGCTGATGGTCGTGAACTTCTCGCTGGCATCAACGACTGCGAATGCCTTCCACGCCATGACACTCCTACGAGAGGACAGAGTATACGCCAGGCGACGTAGTTTCTCTTCCTGCCCTGATACGCGCTTGTCGAAGTAGTCTGCATACTGCTGTATTACGAGTCGTAACGCAGCTTCGTCCCTTGCAGACCAGACAAGTAGCTGGACATCCCCTTCCGCTGCCTTAACACTCTCAGTAGTACTCTCGGATGTCGAGCCATTCATACGAGCGGTATCAGCAGCCACCTCGTACCCGCTGGGATGATCGCTACCGTTCGTGCCATTCATGTTTCCATTGGGAATATTGCCATCCACTTGTGACTTCTGCAGAGTTGAAGCAACCAATGTATTGTGGAAGCTTTGTAGGTTCATGGACTCGAGAGTATGATATGCATCGTCCAGTATGACATGTCCATTGGAACCGCCGAATCCGAATGAGTTGACTGAGATACGACGCAGCCCGTCGGTCGGCCAAGGGATGCATTCCATGGGTACCTCAACATTGTAGATTTTGGCGTTGATCTTTGGGCTGATCTTCTCGAAGAGTGCGCTCGGTGGTATGACGCCCGTTTCCAATATCATGATAGACTTGAGAATTCCAGCTAGTCCGCTACAGCCTTCGAGGTGGCCTATGTTGGATTTGACGGATCCAACATATAGCGGGTGTTTTTGTGATCGGCTAGCCCGGAAGGTCCTGCCTATCGCCTTCATCTCCGTGGCATCTCCGAGCTGAGTACCAGTTCCATGAGCTTCGACGTATCGCGTAGACTCAAATCCCAAGTTGCAGCTCTTATAAACGTGCCTTATCAGCTGCTCTTGCGATTCCGCGCTGGGCTGCGTGATGCCTGGTGTGCGTCCATCCTGGTTTGAACCAGTCGCTCGAACTACGGCACGTATGACATCTGAATCTCGAATGGCATCCGAAAGCCTCTTGAGTACCAGCACTACCGCACCTTCTCCACGGGCGTAACCATTAGCACGGTGATCGAAGCTGTAGGAGACGCCGTCTGGTGAGAGCATCTGCATGTTCGATAGATAGAGTGAGATTTCGACGCTGAGGAGGACGTTCGCTCCAGCAACAAGAGCCTAGCGCGTGTCAGTATTCTTGCAGTGGCACGATCTCTTAGAGCAGCGTTACCATTGAGCTCTGGCCGCTACGAAGCGATTGACAAGCCAAATCCATCGCAATCATGCTTGTCGAGCATGCCGTGTTCAGTTGGATGCTAGGCCCTTTGAAGTCGAAATACCAGCTGAGCCTATTGGCTAGGATTGAAGGCGAGGTACCAGTCGCGGTATTGGTCGGCGCTTCGTCGGGGTCTCTAGCCAAGATTCTGCTGTAGTCATCGGACATGGAAGCAGCAAACACTGCCGTCTGGGATCCAGCAAGGGTTTCTGGTGAAATTCCGGCTGTAGGCTATCAGACTCTATCGAAAGTACCGGTGTTGCAGATACAGGGTAGCCCTTACCATTCTCCAATGCCTTGTAAGAGGTCTCCAGTAGCCATCTCTGCTGAGGATCCATCGCCGCGGCCTCTTTCGAGGTTATGGAGAAAAACGCTGCATCAAAGGCGGCAGGATCTTCTTTGACAAAGTGAGCATTCGTGGAGTATACCTGTCAACCTCTGTTAGCATCGGCTGCTCTCGTGACGTTTCGTGGATGTAACTTGCCGTATTATCCAGCGCTACGTTAGAGCTGTAAAATGCATCGACGTTGCCTCGTGACTTGGGCCATGGACGACTGAGGCTTCTGCCCCTTTCAAGATTGTCCCAGAAACTGGAGTCCTCATTGTCACCTTCCGGTAGCTTGTACGACAACCCGACGATAGCAATGGGCTCCATGGCTGTAAGGCTTCGGCGTAAGTTCACGGTATTATTACTGTTCAAGTGCGGTGCTGATTCAGTTACACCAAAACATATAGGAAGAAAAAGCGCATAGCGATGGTCATGCTATTTCGAGCTTTCCCAGGTATGATCATCTGGGCGTCACTACCGATGGTATGGCTATTGGTGGTAAGCCATTACAGTCTATGGCCCCCAAGGCAGACCTACAGGAAGCGTCAAAATCCTTGGAGGTTATTTCCTTGAAAGCATTGATGCGCGTGCAGGGGTGGCTGCATGCGAGTTGGTTTCCCAAAGCGACCAAATGTCAGCCGTTAATATCACCCACTGCCACCCACGTACGTTCAATCTGCCGGAGCCAGTCAGCTTGATAAAGCGCTGGCAAGGCAGTCATCCACTGCGCTGGAATCATTTTTCCTCTACTCTACCGCCTTCCGCGTTAATCCAATCTGCTCACAAAGGCAAAATCGCGCTCGCACACCATATTCGCTTGACATCATGGACCCAGCTGCGTTCGCACAATCCTCGCCAGAAGAGCAGGCTACATACCTAGCCGCGCTTTTGGAGGGTCCAGCTCTAGAGCCACCCCTGGGTACGACTTCAAACTTCGACCACCCAGGCGGAAGCCATGCCATTGGCTATGGTGTTGTCTTGCTCGGAAGCATTGTCGCTGCACTTGCGGTTCTGCTTCGGCTGTGCTCGAGGGCGCTCTTGCGGACATTTCGAGTGGAGGATGCGCTGCTGCTATCGGCTCTGGTAAGCGTTTCGGTGTACAAAAGACTGCACAAACTAAGCAAGCTGTACAGGGTCTCTATGCTGGACACTCATATGTCCTATATGAACTCGCGATATTCCCAGGCTTCGAAGTTCATCAGTGGAATATCCAGTTAAAAAACATGTTGCCAATCCTTTACGTAAGTGTGGTCGCGATCCAAAGATGAACCTTGACTGAACCGTAACAGCATGTTCATATAGGCTCAATGTTTTACGGCTTGGTCATCATGCTCCTGAAGGTAGCCATCTTGCTCGACTGGCTCAAGACCTTTGTACCTCGTGGCCAGCGCAACGCCATGTTCTGGATTTCTCATGTCATGATCTGGGCGAACATTCTTTTCTATGGGGTCGGCACCGTGGTCGAGATCGTCCAGTGCACTCCACGGACCAAGATATGGAATCCTTTGATAGGAGGAAGATGCCCGATCGACATGAGAAGTCACAACATGGCTGCGGGTATCGTCAACCTCATCTCCGACCTAGTCATCCTAGGGCTGCCGCAGAGGGTGATCTGGCAGCTGCACATGTCGCGCGCCAGCAAGATTGGTGTATCGCTTCTCTTCGGTGTTGGTATATTCGCCTGTGCCAGTGCAGCGGTGCGCCTTTATTACATCTACAGACTATTGCACACATCCGACCAGCTGTATATAGTCTCCATCGCGGGTCTTTGGGGTGTAGGCGAGATGACGGCTGGATTTCTCATCATAGGCTTCCCATCGCTTCCTAAAGTCGTCAAGGCCCTGCCGTTCTCGGATTCTGTCGTCTCGCTCTTGCGACAGATAACGCGGCCGGGCTCAAGCGGTCAGGGCGAGACGCGTCGCGGGTTGCCGTCGTGGCACAAAGCCGCACCGCCAAAGAAGCGTCGCGACCAGTTCGATGTCAGCGAGGTGAGCGAGTATGATCTTCCGAGGGCTCACATGAACGACAGGCGCTAGGGTCTGGCTCGCATCGTGGGTTGGTTGGATCGCGATGCCTACTTTCATCACAATAGAAACATGCCCTGCTTGTCACCGGCAGAATCTCGGCGTACGCGTACCAGCCACTCATGTTCCGCTGACGTGAGCTCACCAATCACGTGATGAACACGAACTGTGCGCGTCACGAAGATCCGCTCCTAATGCTCTCTCCAATGCTTCATACCTTGCCGACTCCTTCACACTTCGATATATGGCCTGCATGTAGGTAAGCATACCGATGTGATGTTGCACGCCGCGCCTAGGCACCCTTTTGACCGGCTACTGCCTGTGATCGCCACAGCCGCGTTAAGACGTCGGCTGCTGCAAGGGTAGTTTACGGCTCACGGATAATGCCATCAGATCCAGGATCCTATTCGCCTAGCTTTAGCCTCCCTGGACGTCTTCATCTCCTTGCCTGTCTCAATGCCACGGTCAGATTGATCTGATGGCTGTGTCGCATGGGCTACGGGGCCCCGGGGGCAGGTCGTACATATAGCGACTGGTTTCAATGTGCAGTGCATCCTTCTCGGATATATCTGTTACACTACTGCTTTACGAACACTCTAACAGGATGGGTGAGGCTTACGATCCAGGGACCATCTTCTGCCCCAGCCGAGAGTTGGCAGCCCGCATCGGGAATCAGAAGCCCCGGCAAACAACAACCCCGTCCTCATTCTATCGCAACCTGGAAGACGCACTAGAAGTTAAGAAGAAGTCACACACCTTCTATTCCATTCAACAGAACTTATGGCAAGCGGCCGAGTCCACAGTCGACTTCATCTCCAACGACATTCTCTCCTTTGGAACCAGTGGTATCCTGAAGCGAGAGTACCTGAAAGAGCTTTCCCGATATGATCAACACAACCCTGGGGCGCCGGGATCGCGACTCGCTGAAGGAAATTACGCCTATATAGAAGAAACCGAGCAGCACATTGCTAAGTTTCATGGCGCTGAATCGGCACTACTGCTGGCTTCCGGGTTCGAAGCAAACGTGGCCATATGGACGTCAATACCACGACCGGGCGACGTAATTATATACGATACCTTGGTGCATGCCAGCACTCATGAAGGGATTGACCAGAGTCTCGCAGGAGAACGGGAAAGCTTCGCGCACAACGACATCGAGGACTTTCGCCGCATTCTAACATGGACCATAGAATCCAATCCGTTGATCCAAAGGGGCGCAAGATCAGTCTTAGTAGCTGTTGAGTCGGTCTATAGTATGGACGGTGATGTCTGCCCATTG
Organism: Alternaria triticimaculans; assembly: GCF_023758025.1. Classification (NCBI taxonomy): domain Eukaryota; kingdom Fungi; phylum Ascomycota; class Dothideomycetes; order Pleosporales; family Pleosporaceae; genus Alternaria; species Alternaria triticimaculans. The sequence goes on from NW_026055972.1 coordinate 252,554, forward strand.
CAAGAGCTTGTCGATGCCGCGAAGGAATTGGCTCCTTCCGGAAGTGTCCAGTTTGTGGTGGACGAAGCCCATAGTAACGGCATTTATGGGCCGCAAGGCAAGGGTCTTGTGTGCGCTCTTGGTCTGGAAAAAGAGGTGGCTATAGTGATGCATTCATACGGCAAGGCATTGTCGTCAAGAGGCGGTATGTATCTCATTACCTGCACGAAGGCCGTGTATACTCACTTGCGAAACAGCTACAGTCCTCGGTAACGAGACGATCAAATCTACGCTGCTGAACTTCGCACGAACGATCATATTCACGACTGCACCTTCATTCGCATCGGTGGCACTTATCCGGACTGGATACAGGCTGTTAGAGTCAGAAATTGGAAGACAGGTAAACATCCTCTTCATATCGATGTCCATGGCGATCACTCTCTGACACTCTACAAGGCCCAAGCGCAGGTCCACCATCTCGTAGATCTCTTCTTACAGTCAATCGTATCGCACCCCCTCTGGGAAAGCGCAGAGCAAGTCGGGCTACTCGCCATCCCTCTACTAAAAGACTGGGAAGGATCACCAACGGCGACATCCCACATCATCACTATCCGCACCCGACAACTTTACACATACTGGCTGTATTTCCACCTACTACTAGACGGATACTGCGTGTTCCCAGTCGAGCACCCCGTCGTCGCCAAGGGCGAAAGTCGCTTAAAGGTTACATTCCACGCCGGCAACACGGAAGAGCAAGTAAGCGGGATGGTAACATCAATTTTCGCGTGGATCCAGGAAATGATGGAAATCGAGGGAAGCCAGGATCATGCGCAGCGAATCAGCGTTTCGCAAGCTGCCCACAAGGTCTATACTTGGATGGCGCATGAAGGGCTGACTGGGTTTGGCATGCCTGCTTCGATGGTGAGATGCTGAATGTTTTTTCCATTGGTCTCACGATTATCACCCGGATAATTCGTCTCGTCTCGAGTTCGCCTTGGAAGTCTAGAGATTATGCACCATGCGACAAGGGTGAAGTAGCCTGGTCAACGGGGCGTAAAGCGCATGCAAGGCAGGTGGAGCCAACCGAGTTATTCCTCATATCAACTTCATAAAGTACCAAGATGGCGGTCCCCGAGCCGCGAAGATCATTCCTCCATCTATGTGTTGTATGTAACACGAGATATGCACGTAAGCCGTTGAGGCTTGGCAAGAAGGATTGGGGGCGAAGTCAGATCATGGTTGCAGAAAGGTTGGCGGCAGTTCCTTCAGCCTTCATATGCTAGCGCTTCGGGCCGGTGGATCTTGGATGCTCATACGTGCATGTAGGATTCTTCCGTCGAGGCTTTTTTGGAGATTAGGATATGCCCAAGTTGTTTAGTCCAACCCACACCTAGATTTTTTGTATGCTTATTATTGTTCAAGTATTGGATATACGCAATGACCAAGTCTCACCGTGCTCGGATAGAGTGAGACAACCCAGGCTTTGTCTACACACTCCAAGCTGCCATATTTCTGACTTTACACGCGATCGTGCAATAGAAACCAGGTAATCTTTCATAGCCTCATTATCCGTATGAGACAATTTCTGGAGTTTGACATAGCCTAATGTCCACGTGAAGTCCATAAATCACGCGGGCCGTGCACCACGATGCAGCGCCGCTGCCTAAACAATTACTGTGCCACAAACGCGCAGAACCCTTACACGGGCCACGGATGAGGTGGCGGCGTTGTGTCTGGCTCACCTTCGCTCCCATCAATTCTCCGGCAACCACCACTCTTTTGCATTGCCGTCCGTTTCACAGCACGCAAGCATGGCGCCTAAAGGTGATCTAAGTGGGAAGGTATGGTGCAACCTGGCTGATCCGCGTATGTACGCTGACATGTGAAGACGGTATTCGTGATTGGCGGGTCTAAAGGACTGGGGAAGGAGATGTCGAAGGTTATGGCTTCTCAAGGTACGAGCTTGGTATGCCTAGAGTGTCTGTCGTCATTGTTGAACACATCGTATAGGTGCTCATGTAACTATCTTTGCGCGCGGGCAAACGTCGCTTGACGAGGCCAAAGATGAGATTCTGGCAAGCAGAAGAGACGAAATCCAGCAGGTCGCGGCAATCGCTGCAGACCTTGGCACACCTTCAACAGTGAGTAGACGTCCGGCCCAACTACCAAGATGAGGAGGCAAGTACAAACTAGAATTCTAATGATACTACTAGGCGTATTCCCTTTTCGCATCACAGCCGACAATTCCGGATATCGTGTATTGTGTTGCTGGCGGTACACCGTCGGAGTGCGGGTACTTGCTCGATCTGCAGCCTGAAGTATTCGAACGCTGTATGAACAACAACTACTACTCCAGCCTGTACCCGGCGCAGGCGGCAATGAAGCTGTGGACTCAAGATGACGAAGACTCTGCGATGCCATCAAGCCCAAAGTTGAGGAAGATTGTGTTTGTGAATAGTTCTGCATCGCTTGTCCCGGCACCTGGCTACCTAGCATACTCCGGTAAGTGGTTATGTGTTGTCATAGAATGGTACAAGCCTCAGAGGCAGTATACTAACTGGTACTGTGTTCATCAAGCCGCTAAAGCTGCCCAACGCTCACTTGCCGACACCCTACGCATGGAAGTAATGAGGTACTCAGGCCCAAAGAGCACGTACGCCGTCCAATGTATCTTTGCGCACAACTTCATCACGCCAACCTTTCTACAAGAGCAAAAGACCAAACCCGAGCTTACCAAGCGCATTGAAGGCACGTCGGGCGAGCTTCACGAGTTAGAGAAGCAATTTCCCTACGCTGCCAAGATTGCGCCGGAGATCGTGGCAAATGTCGCAAGCGGTGACTATGCTGTATGTGATGGGAGATTCGATCCTCAGCTATTGTGGGCGAATGCTATGGGTGCGAGTCCGCGGCGTGGATGGGGGATCGTGGATACGCTGATGGCCATGTTTATGCTTCTCGCGTGGCCATTCGTGAGGCGTGATATGGAGAAGAAGTGTTGGGGTGATGCGTTGGGTGCAAAACAGGATGAAGATACGAAATCATGATGGTCGTCCTACATCATCAATGGCCTATAAGGTTCTGTTTAGTGCGATTAATAATCGTACTCTCTAACATATGGGGTATGCCTCAGTCTTGATAAGGGCCGAAGCAATGACGTTCCCGCTATTTGGGGTTTGCACGTGACCGACAATGAGGCACAGTTGCTTTATCTTGATCTTCTGTTCCCTGCCTCCCCACATTGCACTCGACATACATCCCGGTCTCATCATGGGTAGCGTGCTCAGTTCAATCCGTCCCACGCCACCGCCCCCATCTGATAGCGCACGTTTCATAAGTCCGGTACAACGTCAAACGCACTTGTGCGGTCCGCGAACCATCTACAATAGCGTCAAAGATCTCAGGAAACGTATCGACTTCTATGAAGAAATCACCATCTTCGCTTGGCCGTCATGCGGAGGTGTGATAGTGCTCGAGAGGCCCTGTCCAGCAGATTTCGACTTTCTCGGCCTCGACCGTCTCGATCCACCGAAGAAGCGTCACGCCACTCGACAAGAGGAAGACGACTTTGCTCAGCGATTACTATTGCTCGGTGGAAAGTGGTGGGATTCTCCCGCTAGACACTCCCTCTTCACTCAACCCGACCACTTGCAAGATGAGGACGAAATGGCTGCTCTCCCGGAGCCGACGGCGAGGGAAAACGCGTGGGTTGGTGTCGCATGGCCTAGTTCGGGCGGACTGGTCGTAGCTGAGTGGCCGACCATGATGTATCCTGGTGGACGCATGGACGACGTCGCTCCAGACGATGTGTCGACACTGTTCCTATGTGTGACAATGGACGAGAAGGCTGCAGTGCTGATGGACAGCAAACTTGGAGGGAAGTGGTGGACAGGAGTCGAGGATTACGAGGGTAAGGCTTTTATTGGCAGCTGGGGAAACCATCGAGGCGAAGTTGGCGGACTTCAACAAACGTGGCCAAGCGAGGGAGAGAGCCAGAATCCTGGTAGTAAAGCTCTGCCTGGTCAACGAGTTCTCTCATCCAGAGAATCAAACTTCGATGTAGGAAAATATTGCTGACGTGTCGAGTATACCTTGCCCTTTGACTTTCGAACCGGACGTCAGGCCGCAAGGCGTGAAGAGTCACACCCTGCCACGCTGATCGCGGATCCGCCTGAGTCGCATTGAACCATGGTCATTGCAGGCGGAACGTTGGGTAGGCGTGGAGTGATGATCTGATGTGGCACCAGTTGGGCCGACGCGACTGGTCTAAGCCATATCGGGTATAGTGCAAAAAGAGTGACGTAGCTGCGATTGGCGGGGAGCTCTTTGCCTGACCGGAAACCTGTACGAGGATCCAGAAGCTTCTACCGACAGGGCAGAACCCACGCCTAGCTTCGAGACATGACGAGAAACCACACGATGTCACTGACGGCTTCCTGACGGCTTCGCGAAGTGTTGAGTAAAGCTGCCTTCACCCTATAAATATTTCTCGAGTCCTTTGTGTAACACTTCCTTTCTTCTCCAGAGATACCCAACAACAACACACTGCATACACGATTCCTGAGTACGAGCTCACGACACACGATTATTACCTTGGCTTCGGGCCATATACACCAGGCTATAGTCACGAATCACCATGACTTCATTCGACGCCTACACCGACCGCGCCGCGAAGGCTCTAGCAGACAGCTTCGATCTAGCTAAGGGCTATGCGCACTCACAACTCACACCCCTCCACCTTGCCGTCTCGCTCATAGATCCCCCCAAGGATCTGGCGAATCAAGTCGACGTACCACCACCACCGCTATTCAAGCAAGTCCTCGAACGCGCGAATGGCGACCCACAACTCTTCGAGCGCAACCTCAAGAAGGCTATGGTACGGTTACCAAGCCAAGACCCTCCACCAGAGCGGACTTCACCTTCACCTGCCATGGCCAAGGTGCTCCGCTCCGCCGAAGACTTGAGCAAGACACAAAAAGACAGCTTCATCGCCGTCGACCACCTCATCCAGTCCCTCTGCCAGGATGCGCAAATGCAACGGATCCTCGCCGAGTCCAACGTACCGAACGTCAAGCAGATCGACAATGCCATCCTGGCACTCCGAGGCACAAAGCGAGTGGACTCCAAGTCGGCAGACGCGGAGCAGGAGAACGAGAACTTGAAGAAGTTCACCATCGACATGACGGCAATGGCACGAGAGGGCAAGATTGACCCAGTCATTGGTCGAGAAGACGAGACACGCAGAGTCATCCGCATCCTGACTCGGCGAACCAAGAACAACCCAGTTCTCATTGGAGAGCCTGGTGTTGGTAAGACTACAGTCGTCGAGGGTCTTGCCCGCCGTATTGTCGATGCGGATGTACCGGCCAACCTCGCAGCCTGCAAGCTGCTCTCTCTCGATGTCGGTGCTTTGGTTGCTGGCAGCAAGTACCGCGGAGAGTTTGAGGACCGCATGAAGGGCGTCCTGAAGGAGATCGAGGAGTCGAAGGAGATGATAGTATTGTTCGTCGACGAAATCCATCTCCTCATGGGCGCTGGCTCATCCGGAGAGGGAGGCATGGACGCTGCCAACTTGCTGAAGCCCATGCTGGCCCGTGGACAGCTTCACTGCATTGGTGCGACAACCCTAGGCGAGTACCGAAAGTACATCGAAAAGGATGCTGCTTTCGAGCGTCGTTTCCAACAGGTTCTCGTCAAGGAGCCGTCCATTCCCGAGACCATATCCATTCTTCGTGGTCTGAAGGAGCGCTACGAGACCCATCACGGAGTCACCATCATGGACGGTGCCATTGTCGCATCTGCCACCCTTGCTGCCCGCTACCTCACCCAGCGTCGACTACCCGATTCTGCCGTTGACCTTATCGATGAGGCTGCGGCAGCCGTCCGTGTCACCCGAGAGTCACAACCCGAAGCGCTTGATAACCTCGAGCGACGCCACCGACAACTACAGATCGAGATTCACGCGCTTTCCCGAGAGAAGGACGAAGCCTCACAAGTCCGTCTGAAGGAAGCGCGCGCAGAGGCCGCCAACATCGAAGAAGAGCTGAAGCCTCTTCGTGAGATGTACGAGCGCGAGAAGGGTCGCAGCAAGGACATCCAGGAGCAAAAGCTCAAGCTCGAAGGCCTCAAGACGAAGCTTGCTGAAGCCGAGCGTATGCGCGACATCCAGACTGCTTCCGATCTCAAGTACTACGCCATTCCCGATGTCGAGCAGCGCATCAGCGAGCTGGAGCGAGACAAGGCCCGCGCGGATGCAGAGATGTGGTCTCACCAAGCTAGTGGTGGTGGTGAGGCTCTCATGAGCGACTCTGTTGGTCCGGACCAGATCAACGAGATTGTCGCTCGCTGGACCGGTATCCCAGTCACTCGACTCAAGACTACAGAGAAGGACAAGCTGCTAAACATGGAGCGCCACCTCCAAGAAGTCGTCGTTGGTCAGAGGGAGGCTGTCGTCTCCGTCTCCAACGCCATCCGACTTCAGCGCTCTGGTCTGGCCAACCCCAACCAACCGCCCAGCTTCTTGTTCTGTGGTCCTTCCGGTACTGGTAAGACACTCCTCACAAAGGCTCTTGCAGAGTTCCTATTCGACGACGCAAAGGCCATGATCCGCTTCGACATGTCCGAGTACCAAGAGCGTCACTCCCTCAGCCGAATGATTGGAGCACCACCCGGCTACGTAGGCCACGACGCGGGAGGCCAACTCACCGAAGCCCTGCGCCGCAAACCTTTCTCCATCCTCCTCTTCGACGAAGTCGAAAAGGCCGCCAAGGAAGTCCTGACGGTGCTCCTCCAACTCATGGACGACGGCCGCATAACCGACGGCCAAGGCCGCGTCGTCGACGCAAAGAACTGCATCGTCGTCATGACGTCCAACCTCGGAGCCGAGCACCTGTCCCGCCCCAACGCACCCGACGGCAAGATCGACCCCACCACCAAAGAAATGGTCATGGGCGCCCTGCGCAACTGGTTCCTCCCCGAGTTCCTCAACCGCATCTCCTCCATCGTCATCTTCAACCGCCTCACCAAGCGCGAGATCCGCAAGATCGTCGACGTGCGCCTCGGCGAGATCCAGAAACGTCTCAACCAGAACGGACGTAATGTGCGCATCGAGATGACGCCTGAGGTACGGGATTACCTTGGTTCGGCGGGATACTCGCCTGCGTACGGTGCTAGACCGCTTGCTCGTCTTATCGAGAAGGAGGTGCTCAATAGGCTTGCGGTGCTCATCCTCCGTGGTTCTGTCAAGGAGGGTGAGACGGCGAGGGTTGTGCTTGATGATGGACACATCATGGTGTTGCCTAACCACACGGACAGTGAGGATGATTCGGAGATGTACGATGAGTCTGATGCTGTTGCTGAGTTGGATGCGGAGGAGGATATGGATCTTTACGATTAGAGGAATGGGAAGGGAAAGGGAGGTTGAGTTAGAGGCATTTCAGCATAGGCGTTTTGGGATTGATTGGTTTGGGAAGAGTGCCTTGGTAGAGGCATCATGATGGGATTATGATTCATGGTCTGATGATTGTTGATGAAAAGTAAAGGCGCGGGTTGGCGTTTTACGGGATAGCATGCTTGATGACCGTGTCTTGTACATAGTTAATGAGAACCAGATTTCAAACACCTTCACCTTCGCCATGCATTAGTTATCCGTCATTGCACTGTTATGACAACATCGCGATGTCGTGATAGATGACCATCACGTTGTACAAACTGTCTTCGTCTTTCACAGGCTACGCCGATTACGACATGGTCATGTTCAGGCACCAATCGACATGTATCATTATCCTATCCAACATTCACGAGCATCACAGCGGACATGTAAATTTCCCAGTCATGAACTTTTGTCATTTCTTCGTCTAACGTTCCCAAGATGGGCTTACTTGGCCAAACAAATGCTTGCCCAAGCCAGGGTATATTGAATCCCACACCACCACACATCGAGACAGCATCTAGTAGAAGAAACCGAGAATCTTGCCAGCAACGTGCTTCCTGCGGGCCTCCTCGTGGTCCATGATACCAGCGGAGGTGGTCAGGACGATGTAACCGAATTGACGCGAGGGAAGTAGCTTGACGACCCACTTCTCCATGTCGCGGAGCTGGACGTTGTAGCGAGGGGAGATGACACCGGTCTTGTTGATGCGGCCGTTGAGCTGGATGACGATCTTGCCGTTGCGGTGGTCGTCGACCTCCTCGAACTCGCCAATGTAACCTGAAGAAGAGAATTAGTGTTTGTTGCGGCGAAATAAACATCAGACGTCATGAAAGGGATCCGAAGACGTGTAAGTCCTCCGCAGTTAATTTATCGGACACTTAAAGCTCATTGATCGTGGGGAGTCGAGATCAGTGAGTAGTTATCAGCCCGAAGAGGTGATGGGGTTGCTAGCGGAGGAATACACGTCTTTGGGGACATGACGCGTGATGTTATAGATGAACGAGTCGACGTACCGTGACGCTGCATGACAGTGAGGAACTTGACAATGACCTTGGAGGAAGGACGGATCAGGACCTGGCGCTTGCCAGCCTTCTCAGCCTGTTCAGTTGTTAGCGCGCGTCCATGTTCACCTCCAGCGCTGTAGCTTACGTTGTTGATGGCGTTGAGCGCATCGTTGAGGACGGAAGTCTTGACCATTTTGACGGTTTAACGGGAGATTCTCTGTGGCGGAGGCGACTGAGGTATCTGCGCGTGCGTGGTTAGCCTCCAGATGCCAGAGCATGGAGAGTGCCCTTGCAGAAGGGTTCTTCAGCTCGTGTCGAAGAGGAGAAGCAGTGTCGCCCTCATCCTTGCGGACGGCGGCGATTGCATCCCCGGGCTCTGAAGGGCACTCGGGTCCAAGACATACCTCGTGAGGGTGCGGTGGGCGGTAGGGAAGGTCGATGTTGCGAGAAAAGTTCGAGTTTGGAAGGCGCAAATTGGTGTGGTGGACCGTGTCCTCGCTAACGGGGCTGGGCTTGGCAGCAACGACGGGACCCTTGCAGGCTCAGTGCACCCAGCACCAAACTCCAACACCTGGCTGTCCTGCCACACGTCGCATTCACGATACAGAGAGAGGATATGTTTGCCGAGCACGAGATAACATATCGCAGGGCTTATGGTTTGAACTTCACACATATGCGATGCTATCGCGCCTTCACGTGTCCTCGCGATCGCCAACTGTCTTAGTCATGACGTAGCGGCAGTCACTTTGCCTCCCATTATCCCTTACGAACCTCACGTGTAGACATCCGGAAGTTCCCTCATACACTCTAGTTCACCCTTCTGCTTCATCATGTCTGAAGCATGCTGTACCTGCGCAGCGCTCCTATCCTCTATTCCCCCAACATACGATGAGAAGACCGAGAAGCCGTCGCAGTTCGAGCGCAGACTCGACTGCTGCGGGCGTGCAATATGCGCCAGATGCTTGACGGATAACCCTAGATTTCAAAACTACTGCCCATACTGTCAGATAGCGACAGGGCCATCAGCACTACCACCACAAGGTCTCCGCGACCCTCCTACGTATTCGCCACCGGGCGAGCAAGTCGACGACGAACTACCACCATACTCAGCAGGCAACGCGCTGCACCCGCCATCTGAGAAATCGAGGATAGACGCCGAAGACGCGCCTGATGTTCTGCACTTTGTCGACCAGAACAACGACTCGATCTTATCGCTATCGCTCCGATATGGTGTACCCGCCGACGCCTTACGCCGAACGAACAACCTATATGCGGATCATCTGCTAGCGGCGCGTAGGACGGTGCTCATACCGGGAGAGTTCTACAAAGGTGGGGTTAGTCTAAGCCCGAGGCCACTAGAGGGCGAGGAGGAAGAGATCAAAAAGACAAAGCTACGGAAGTTCATGGTCAAATGCAAGGTTGCAGAGTAAGGGCATCACCTTCCACCATATAGTGGACGTATGGAGAACTGACATCTTCACTAGATACGACGTTGCACTCCTCTACCTCGAACAAGCCAGCTACAACCTCGAGCAGGCGATCACTGCGTACAAGGCCGACGAAGATTGGGAGAAGACACATTCTCTAGAGGCCGCGAAGAAGGGTAAGGCGAAAGAATCGCAAAGCTCAGGGCGGCGGAAGTGGGGCTTTGGCGGCCTCACAGGTCAACTTTGATAGCGCTTCCGAGCCGATTCTCCGCTCATGGCGTTTCGCGGCGCTCCGACAATTTGGTAGAATGGGTATTACCATCGTAGTTAGCGAGCGTGTGTAGATGTTTCGAATGGCCCATTAATATACTATGCCATATATTGGAAGAACTCTGGTGCTAAGGATGGCAGAATGCACAATACAACATTCACCTTCCCAAAGATATCCCACGTGCAGAGCAGTTTGGACAATTCATGCACTTCCATCAGCCTCTCTGAGAAAATCGACTGAGCTTACTATCAGGAGGATCTGCTAGCACGATGGTCGTCGCTTCCAAAGTCTCACTCCTCGCGTCAGGCGCTCACAGCCAATCATCGCGCAGAAGCACCCCAGGCTGTAAGCGCCCATACATCTCACGAATTAGCATCTGCACCTCAACTCTGGAAGCGCCCACGCTCCATTCGCGTTTCACACTCTGGCGACCCTGCATTCGCATCCTTCTGTATCCTCATTCGACAGCTGACAGCGCACTACAACCGCTCATGCCCTGACTCTGCCCTACCTCGCTACCAGCGGAACCACAGACAAGCCACAGTCTTTGACGCACGGTACGATCGGCACCCTGATTGAACCACAGGGAACGGCATGTGCTGCTAAATGCACACATGCGGTAATACGGCAAGACCCCATGCAGGTTAATATCGCTATTCTAGGCCTGGTGTGCAGCTTACGCGCTGCGAACAACAATACTCCCACCACCAGCCCAGCACACTGGCGCTGCTAGTCCAGGTCCGACTGATGGTCGCAGCGGCAAGACAGATTGCCGTTCTTTCTTTGCTCTTGTTCGTCTATTCCTGTACGCGAACGCCAGATGGGCTGCAGGGGGTTGCACGATGTGTTCTGTAGGCGTGAAACCCCCATTGCGACCGAGATCGTTTTAAAGGCATGTGCCACCCCCAGAGTTGTTTTCTATCCCCATCCCAGGCAAAGAAGATCGACTCGGAGCCTTAGCTTATATCAGGCCTCTTTCTGTGCTTGCTTGTTATTTCGTTCTCTCGTTCATTCGTCCTTCATTCCGAGAAAGAAAGGTGCGCACTGGTTGACGCCTAGTAATCGATCCGATCATTATACCATACCTACGCTCCGCGTTTTCGCAATATAAAAAGCAGCTTCGAGACCAACGACTATCATCACGATGAAGATCAACCCCGCTCCTTTCCACTTGGCTCAGGCCATCATCACCGGCCTTGTCGTCGTCTTCAGCATCTGCATCCTTGGCACTTCGGCACACACCCTCGATGTCTTCAACAGGCAACATCTCACAAACCCTTGGTGGGCACCGATGTGGCCTCAGCACTTCGACGTGCAGGGAACCAAGGCGCTCATTGCTTCGTCTGTCGTGACTCTGGTTCTCTGTGGCGCATTCTTGATCGCATCGTTTCTCCCTCAGGTATGCGGCCGTCGATGAATCTCATGCAAAAGAACATCGTTCTGACAAACATCAGCTTGCGCTTCGTCAGAAATACACCCTGCGGGCTCTTCTGTCCCTCGCTACCCTCCTTCCTACTCTTCTCCTCACCCTGATCACCACCATCTGGGCCCACATGCTCAACAACAACGCGCCAGAAGTCGATACCATCCAGACCTGGACCTGCAAGATGCAGAGCTCTGAACCGCTTGATCAGGATCTGCCTGCTGACATTGCCATGCCTGCTGGCATGGGCAACAGCGACTTCAAGACCCTTTGTGGGGCAAGCAAGTTTGCGCTATACGGAACCCTGATCGTGTTCCTGCTTGTGGGCGCAAGCATGGCTGTCACAATGATTACCTGGATGGCGGACAAGTGGGCAGCGAGGCAGCAGAGGAAGGAAGTTGAGATGGGCAACATTCCCGTGAACAACTAGGCACATCCCAAGGGCGATGTTAATCCGAGAAGAGATGATAACGAGATACGGACGCGCTTGAATGCGCGTATTAACGTATTAAGTCGAGAGATTTGATGCATTTGGGTTATGGACCTCTGTCAGCAAGCGTGTCCAAAGGGGGAAGGCGTACCGGTGTATTGGCGTCATAGGTCGTTGGCTGTGACTTTGAGCAAGGGTCTTCCTTTCAATGTACTATTAGGCAAATGAAGGCCTCTTTTGCGTTCAATCGCATCTTCTTCACTACGCTTGAGATTGGAATGAGGCATTGTGCAGCGATATTGCGGGGGACTGGGCCCAGATCAGATCGACAAGTCCAATGGACGATCACCCTGGAGTTGAGCACAGGATGCGTAAGCGTGCGTGAGCGGGAACAGGCAATCATGCTGAACCGCTGCATGGCGCTTTTGTGTTTCTGGGTGGAAAGCGTGCGTTTGCTGGACATGGATTGTCTGGAAAGTTGGACGGGCCAGCAAGCAGCCTCGGAGGAGTTGTCGCGCAGAGCAACGGCAGCGCGCGCGACAAGCAATTGTCTTTGTACCAGCCAGACATTGTTCATGAGACATTGCACGTAGCGGTTTCAGGGCAGCGTTGAGACGACCTCGCATCTCCGACAATTGACAGGTTAGATAGGGAGCGAACCGCAGTGGGGAAGGCGTGAATAAGCCGGTCAACGATCATCGTTTGGTTCGCGGTTCCAGTTCGGCCGTCCACTGTCCAGTCGCGTCACGACCGCTGATCAGCGCGCGACTCCTCATTGCATCAACTGCCGTCATCCGGCCAGGCCCTCGAGCGAACTTGGGTTGTCGCATTTGCTTCTTTCTCTCCCTCTTGCACTCCGACCGGAGCGTGACTCGGAAAGCGAAATCTACCCGCCGTTCCTCGTTAAGCAGCTAAATTGATCACCCGTCCTGTCATCCCGGAACCCTGTCCATCTTCAGCCCCCAAGGGCTCGAGCGTGCATCGAAGCGGCATCAGAAAGATCCCCTCTCCACCTCAGCGACACCGCATAATCCTGCCTGACCGCGCCTTCCGACCGCTCCTTCCCCCTTCATACACACATCCACACAATTGCATTCCGCTATGCAAGCTCGCCATACTCCGACCGACGAACACCGCAGCAAGAGAAAGTTCCAACCCAGCATCACAAGCTATTTCGAGGTGCGGGACGATTTCGAGGATACCGACGATCTGCGGGGCCTAGATCCGATTACCCGACCGCGACACCAAAACACGAGGCAACACCAGCACCAGCACAGAGAGAAACTCGCTCCTGACGTCCCCGGCCAAGTCCAAGCAGACCTCCTCAGCGTCGGCATGAGAGTGCGAAAGAGCGTGCCGGAAGGCTACAAGATCCACAAGACATCCGGCCTCCCATCCATCCAAACCACCATGTCGCGGCCCACCCTGGCCGTCAAACCACCCCGAGAGCCTGTATCAGAAGAAGTGCTGCACCAGCGCGAACTCCTGCCTTTCTGCGGCCTGAACAAAATCGGCGGCTTCGCAGAACAACCAACAACAAACCCACATCTCTACGCCGCGAACGGCACGCCACCACCTCCAAACTACTTCCCCCTCCCAGCCGAAACCTTCACCCAGCCCTTCTCGTCCAAAGCCTCCACAGATAGCGGATACTCGACTACCTCGCAACGCCCACACAACCCCTCGAAACGCTCATGGCAGGACGAAGATGAAGTCAGGACATTAGACACAACATTCTTCTTCGGCTCATCATCATCGACAAGGGGAATGGGCATGGGCGTCGAAATCGACGAAGTGCCCGTTAGCCCGCTGAGTGAAACGCCACCTCAGGGACTCAATATGCAGCCACCGCCTCGTCGCGTCGCGCTGCCCAAGTCGAGACGGACAGCGCAACGGACGATTAGCGATGATGATATCGATATGGATTTTGAGAACGCGGCGCATATGGAGGGGAGGGTGGGTGCGGGTAGTGGGAGTGATTTTGAAGAGGCGGATTTCTTGAGCAAAGAGGTGGATATGGGTGGGATCTAGGGAGATGGTATCACACCTACGGTCAGATCTCTCTTCGTCTCGGAACCTTCTCGCTTCTTCGCTTCTTGTATATACCTTGGTTCTGGTCTGGTTACACGGTCTTCCCTTTTGGTTCCTCTCCCCCGACACGCGAAGCGGTCATTACAAGCGGCGCAACAAACGGCGTTCATGAACAAGCGATGTATGTAATGTCGGCGCGTATACCCGGTTTATCTTTCTTGGTTATCTAGCTGGTAAATCTAACTCTTGGTTTCCTCTAACGGCCACCCCTTTGCAACATGCACTCCTAAATCTCCTGATTAATCAACGCAGCACTATCACATATCTCTTCACTACGAACATTAAAAACCAACTCCCCATCTATCGTAACATTCCTAGTCGTAAACCCAAAACAATGGCCCCCTTCCCAGTCATTACTCGCATCGAAAGTATTGCGCCAACACACTGCGTTGCAAAGAGGGTCTCGGCCTGCTTGTATATCGGTCCGGTTGTTCTGGTTATACTGCGCGCATATGTCGATGCATTCGTCGAGGCTTTTTACGACGCCCTGCACGGGAGCCGCGACGCCGCCGGTGTTCAGGTAACTTGCATTGCAGAGTTTGCGGAAGTGGTAAGATGCGCTGCCGTAGGTCACGGTGCGGAGTGTGTTGTTTGAGGATGGGCAGTCGCGGAGGAGTGTGGGTTGCGGGCTGGATGTTGGGCCGAGGATGGTGGTTGTGCTGATGGTTTGGGTTGATGATGTTGGGGATGGTGTTGTTGAGGACAGCTGCATGCTGGTTGCGGGTATCTGTGTACTGCTGGTCGGGCTGGTCGAGCTGGACTTGCGTGTTGCAAGTGATCCCCCGACTCCACCGCCTACGGCACTGCCAACAACTATAACAGCGGCAACGACTACGATCCAGAACGTCTTCTTCCGCAGGCCACATATCGTTCGCGTTGCCGACTCTACATGCGCACGCGTGATGCTACCATATGCGATCTTATCCGTGTCTGTAGGGGCCACCGAGTAGTGCGCGTATTTGTGCGTATCCTGGTCAGTACTACCAGCGACTTCCGGATCGGTACTGGAAGCGACCTCCAAATCAGAATATGGAAGCGATGCCATCCTGAACAGGGTGCGAAGAGGAAAATCGCGTAAATTTCGAAAACGAGGTTGAAGGAGGCGATTCCGCTGTTTCTGGGGGCGCGACGTTCTCGGGTGTTTATACTTTGAGACTACTGCGGCGGGCGTCGTACAGCCACAGTAAGCGTTTGGGGGCCAAAAGTCTTTTTACAGCCACAAGTCGTAGGTGATAGGAGGTCAGCTGTGGAACTTCAATTCTGTCGTCTCGAGATCTACCTTGCTCAGATTGATGTTGCTTCACACACGAAGCACTACTAGATGGGGCCCTTTATCACCGAATGCCTTGCCATCTCAGGATTATATGCCAGACCAACAGGTTCTTTAAGGTAGATATGACCTGGCGATCTGTAAGTTTGCTCCTTATGGTACGATGTATACGTCCAATGTACATTCCGATACGAGGATTTGAGAGAAACTGCGCCTCTACTTCTCGGTTTCACGCCCACCTCGACCGATTCGTTAGCTTACTACATGGCTGCGGACTCTCATTCACTTCTTATCAGCCCGTGCGTAGGGAGCCCACGCTGGTTAGCGACGCAAATTTGGTTTCGCAGTCGCAGGCGCTCTTGCTCCTCCATTCTAGTTGCTCAACCCACCCGCATCCATCAAGAATACCATGGCCGACGATACTGAACCTCCTCGCAAGAGAGTGCGGTTTTCATCAAGCGAGGGCCCTAGGTAAGAAGCATAGGTGCTCTTTAAACGCTGCACACTAACCAAAACTACAGCGTCGATTCGAAACCCATTCTCATTCGTGTTGGCGAGGTCAAGCAAGAGTTCTACGTCCACGAATCCCTGCTTCGCGCAAACTCGCTGTTCTTTGACAACGCGCTCAAGAAAGAGTGGAAAGAGGGGCAAGAAAGGGTAGTGGACCTTCCGGATACCGAGCCAGAACACATGAGGATCTGGATTAAATTTCTTTACACTGGCCGCATCTTCACAGGGACAGAAACCCCTCAAATACGGGAGAGCGAAGCGGAATTGTTTTGCAAGGATGTTTCGGCCTGGAACCGTTTATACACTCTTGGAGACTTTCTTCAAGATGGCGATTTCAAAGACGCCTTGATCGATGCCATGATGGAATTCACTGCCATCTTGAATGCATATCCGATTCGGCTCCCCGACTTCATCTACTCTCACTCAACAAAGGACTCTGCCCATAGGAGATTCGTTGTTGACATGTTTGTCAAAGTCCGAAATGACACGACGTTCGAGACAAATTTGGGGTATTCGCAGGAGTTTCTATACGACATGTTGCACTCCATTATACCAAGCCTTGGGGAAGGGATTGAATTGCAGTTCTCGGGAAACTGGTTTAAGTCACAGGATGGTTGCAAGTACCACGAACATGGAGAAAAGCCTTGCTACAAGAACAAGCCCGCGTTCCGCTTCTGAATGCCGTTAAGAGACCGCTTCACGCGAGGGCGTAGCTTGCGGCCAACAGGATTGGGCTAGATGCATTGCACGATGGGGTGTTATGATCGTACAGCAGCGACGTCGGTATTGAAGCCTCGGTTCCTTTTGCCGCATACATCAAGGTCAAGTCCTGGCATGCATCGATCTTTGTACCTATGTAGTCGCCAGGCAGTACGATTAGTATAGTTCAATACAACTTTACTAAATCTTTGTCTTTCTCTTATGCTGACAGTCATGCATCCATACCACTGTAATACACGCTCACTCTATACCTCAAACGAAGTTTCGATAGCAAGCACCTTTACTTCGTCGTATCTCCGCTACCTTTACCTGTTGCTTTTGATCTAGTCTGCCACCATATAAGACCCTCCCTCTACCTTTAGACACCAACTTCCACCACCGACTCCCTCCCAACGCTGATTCATTAGTCGCAATCACCAACGATGACAAGCAACACGAACTCCCGAAAGCGAGGCACCGACCAGCCAGACAAACTCCCTGATCCGAAGAAGTTGAGGCGGGCCATGGCCGACAGACCCAGGTGAGCAGGGGCTAGCTTGACATCGAGATACTTGACTGATCAGCCACAGCCGCCTTTATAAGAGGATCACGGTTCTCGTCGGGAACGATGAGTCATTTACCGTCGATAAGAGTACTCTTCTCACTAGCTCCGAGTTCTTCAAGAAGACCTTGGGAACGTCGCTCAAGACCAACGGTCCAGAAGAAGTTGATCTGCCAGATGCTAAACCCCGAGCTTTCGAAATCTATCTGGGGTGGCTTGAAACTGGCTACTTCTACATTACGGAGGAACACGATATCGACAGTCCCCCGCAGAGTGATAAAAATGGCTGTATCCTCGATGGGGAGTGCAACAAGTGGAACGAGTGCTACACCCTTGGTAACGTCATACAAGATTGTGGCTTTCAGGACGCCTGTATCGACTGGATTCAAGAGAAGATGATATCCGACGAAGCCGACTTGATGAATATACCTGATATAGTATATGGTATCGACGATCGACTTCCAGCACATCGCCAGTTCACCGTTGATATTGCAGCTCACTGCTGGTCTTCAAGTGTATTCGGCGACTTGAAAGAAGATCGCTATCCTTCCGAGTTCATGATAGATCTTCTCAAGTACGTTGGTCCGAAGTTGAGGCTCAGCCAAGTGGTGGAACAAGATTACAAGGTGTTCTTCGAGAACGTCGGCTGCAAATATCATGAGCACGCTCGTCTCAAGAAGCCTTGCTACAAGGAAACACACCCAGCCTACAAATAAGCAGAAGAAGGTACGTCACTGCTTCTCACTCTTGCAAGGAATGTTAACCGACATTGATATCGCCAGCTTTGAGAGACTGAAGACTGCTCCAACGATCCGATCAACAAAAACATCCTTCATTCGACTATTGCGCTACAATCATGATTTCGTCGGGGGCAGAAAAGGGTTCATCACTTGATAAATACAGATATCAAAAGTTCTGGCGAGGCGGATTTTCTTTCATGATTGTCATTCAGTACTGGAGATCTATGCGAGTCTTTGATGTCTGTTTGCGTCATTGATTCAGATTCATTGGTCCTATCATTAAGTAGACAGCTGCACTATAAGGCTATCTCTCAGAGAGAACGATTCTCAATCAAGAGAATTGGCCCAACTTACATGCGAACACCTTATATCTCATGATGACACAAGAGATTGAAATGTGGTGGGTGCAAAGATAGCTACTTACTACCCTCTACGCCGCGAATATCCCGTTGAAGTAGGTTTCAACCCCCTTACACCCCTCCCCATCAACCTCATCAATGTACCCCACATACTGATCCGGTCTCGCAACAACAACACATCCCCTCTCTCTATCAACACCATACCCCTTATACGCATCGCCAAAGCCCTCAAACGGATTCGCATCATCCACATACACGGAGTCGTAATCCCAACCTGTCTTCGGATCAAACGGATGTAGGATATCCGGGAGATCACGTAATAGCTCTACTTCCTTCCACTTGGACGAGTGTAGCGTGAGAACCTCGATATTCTTACCGAGATGCGGTGCTAGTACTTCTGAAGATGAGAGGGCCTGGCAGAAGGTCTTCAAGCGGGCGCTCTGCTGAGCGCTGGTGACGTTGCCAGCGAAGACGATAATGCGGAAACGACCGTCGCTTTTAAGTTTCTGTTGGAACTCCCAGGCGCGGCCGTCGGCTTGGTTGATGACTTGGTGGCTGGGGAAGCGCATGCCGAGTTTGATCTCTGAGGATAGCTCTTGCTTGCCAATGACGGGGGACGAGGAGGATACGTCTGTGCCGTCGCCTTGGTCGGTGGCGGAGCCGGGTTTGCCGATTAGCATGCTCGTGCCGTAGTCGACTGAGAGGCCGGTTGCGAAGAGTTGACCTAGAAGATGTGTTAGCGAGGTAGCGGCCAACTCGAAGGATCTTGCTTACCCTTGAGGAAAGCGTTCTTGAACTCGTCCATGTTGACGCCTTCTTCGTCCATGACGTCCTTGGCTGGTCGACCGGAGAATAGCCGGGAGAATTTGTGGTCGAATGCGATCAGGTCTTGCGCGATACGACGGCGCTCAGACTGGTAGGTCTTCAGAATGGATGGATGAGCGATGCCTTTCACAACCAATCCCAGCTTCCAGCCTAGGTTGTACCCATCCTGCATCGAGACATTCATACCCTGACCAGCTTTCGGTGAGTGCGTATGCACAGCGTCACCAGCCAGGAAGACACGGCTCTTGTGATCGAAGTTCTTGCCGACTCGCTGCCCGATCTGGTATGCCGTCCACCAGTCACAGTATTCGTACGTTAGCTTATACGGTGCCATGATCTTTTGTGCCGCTGTGATGATGGTTTCCGGGGTGATCTTCGACCTGTCGGCTCGGCCACTGGCGTCGGGCTTGATCTCTGTGAGTTGGATGTAGAGGCGGGCGATTTTGTTCTCGCGTGGGATGATCATCATTGATCCGGAAGACGCGCTGTGAATGGCGCATCGTTTGCGAACATCCGGAAAGTCTGTGATGGGGATAATGTCCAAGACGCCCCAGATGTGGTCGGTGGGCTCGCCTTCGAGCTCAAACCCTAGTTGCTTTCGCGTCCAGCTGTGAGCGCCATCGCAGCCTACGACGTACTTCGCCTTGACAGTCTCAGTGCTACCTTGCTTCTGCTGGCTGTTGGCAATGAGGTCTTCAGTGTCGTCTTCTGCGAGATTGCTTCTGAAAAGACCGTCGTTGACTCCAGACCCTTTGCTTTGCGCTGGTTTGGCCTCGTCTTCCGTGAGATATCGGAGCTGGACTGTAACAGGATAGTTGTCGGACGAGTGGTCATCAACTCGATCCTCGGCGATATGTAGTGACTCCGGTAGCACTGCGCGCTCGACGCGTAGCGTATCCTTGGAGTGCTTCTTGATGTGATCGAGGAAGAACCTCTCAATCCGTCCCTGGTGGAGAACGATCTCCTTGAATCGAGAGAGACCGGGTGGTGTATCTGGAACTCCGTCTGAGCGGCGTATCACACCATCTTCGCCGGGGTTCTGCAAATGTTAGGGATGGTGGTGGGTTCATCGAGTGTGACAACATACCCACATGCAAAACTGATTATTGGTTAGTAAGATATACTCAAGCCACAATTGTTTGATGTGCATACCTCTATCAAGTGATTTGCTTCCTTCCAAGCTCTATCCGCGAAACCAAAGCTGTCAAAGATTTCCAGGCTGCGGAGCTGTAAACCGTCTGCCTGTCCCGAGTAGATCTTTGTGCCGCGTTTATCGACAACGCGAGCATTGATGCCACATCTTGCCATCCAAGCCGAGAGCATCAGCCTAAGACCTGGTCAGTTCCGAACAATGCCCATTGTTGTGGTGATCCTTACCCTGCTGGTCCAGCACCGACAATAAGACTTTGGACTCATTAGCTACATGTTCGCATTGCTTGATATCGACAGACTAACACATCGCACTTCGACTCTGAGTTCTCTGGAACCGTCATGTTGTAGTCTCTTCGCCGTCGTCGCTAATAGTTGGTTGGTCGCGTGTGTATATCCCGCTCAAAGGTTTGCCTGCAAGATATGCTCTACACGTCGCGAATGTGGCTTCCATCTAATATAAGACGGCCTTACAAACGCTCCGTCCCACGCACCCTAGCAATCTCACACTACGGCAATGCTGTTCGGCGTGTCGCACAGCCCACATCCCGGCGTTGTCGACGCGATCTGGTGCGTGGCTACCCCACATCACGCCAAGCCGATTTGGACCGTATGACGCATGGAACGGCGTCCTGAGTTCGTGATTCGCGCATCTCGGTGTGGGCCTGAAGGTAAGCGCAAAAACGTTTTGGGGTTTGTCAGACGTTTGTCAGGTGGATGAGGTTGAGGAGGAGTTGAAGATGTGGATGTGGATGCAGCCGTCCCGGGTGCGGCTGCGCTCCTTCCATCGTGCGTCCAAGGCGCAAGGACTGTGGGTCCTTGGTCATGCTTGGTAAACGAGAGGCTCTGGCAGCGGTCGGATTATGCAGCCAGGTGGCACGGTCGAGCTTGCTTTGATCAAACTTCTACGTTAAGAAAGATTGTGTTGCACAGGCGTAGTTGCTGGCCAGCTACGTAGGAGCAAATTCTGCTATTGAGACGGGGTCATGACGTACATACATCATCAGCGACGGCGACTTAGGTGCGCGTCACCGACCCTATAGCTTTAGCTAGTCAAGTAGGAAAGTGTCGCTTCTCTGAACTCACAATTCCCATCAATCTTCGAGAGGCCACCAACATGTCCACAAACTACGATTTCAAGACCGCCCTCGTGACCGGCGGAGGCGGCGGCATCGGAAAGGCCCTCGCGCAACAGTTTATAAAAGACGGGAAGAAAGTCATCATTGCCGGCCGCACAGAGTCGAAACTCCAAGAAGCCGCAAAAGAGATCGGTGCAACAGCCTACTACGTGCTTGACACTGGAGACGTCAAATCCATCCCAGCTTTCATCAAGAAGCTTATTTCCGAACATCCGGACCTCGACTGCCTCGTGAATAATGCCGGCGTGCAGCGACCGCTCGATGTCAACGAAATGGACCCAGAAGAATTTGGAAGCAAGGCCGATCAAGAGATCGACATCAACCAACGTGGGCCCATGCACCTCACACTGCACCTGCTCGCGCACTTCAAATCCAAGCCAATGGCACTCGTCGTCAACGTATCCTCCGTCCTCGGCTTCGTCCCATTCTCCCTCGTCAATCCCGTATACTGCGGTACCAAAGCATGGCTGCACTTTTGGTCGATGAATCTACGCGCTCAGTTAAAGGATACCAAAGTCAAGGTCATTGAGATTGCGCCGCCGACCGTAGCGACGGATTTGCATCGTGAAAGGAAAGATCCGGATGATAACAAGAAGGAGAAGAACCAAGCTGCGTTGAGCGTAGAGGAGTTTACGGAGGAGACGATAGGGAAATGGAAGAAGGGAGATGAGATGATTGCTGCGGGACCTGCGAATAAGATTGTGGATACTTGGCAGGAGAATATGGGACCGATTTTCCAGAGCATGGCCAAATAGTCATGGCGCCCCGAGGAATTGATGTTTAGTTAATGAGACATGTGCTTTGTTCTGAAGTGACCTAGTGATATGACCTCGGGATGATGCGCGCACGTATTTCTTACCGCAGGCGCGCTCGATGCCCAGGTGTCAGCTGCAAGCGGCTAGCGTGATGCCTGAACGCCAACCTCAGACGCGATGCCAGCCATCTGAGTTTCAAAGGCGCGTCGAAAAAGTAACACAACAAGTTCTCTGACTCCAGAGCCCGATTCCAATCCTGGGTGATGATCCTGATGATCGTAGTTGCCAGCAGGCGGGACTCAATCTCAAACTCCCTGGTTACTCGCGCTCTTTCCTGACCCGCGACTCGCTCTCAAATACCTCTTCCACCGCCACCTCATACCAGCCCACCGACTCAAGCTCACACACGTCAAACATCCCGTCCCGGTAAACGCCGCAAAAATGGTGAAATACCACCCGCGACCTACAGCGCGCACCAGAGGATCAATGATAGCAGCAGACGCAGCACTAAACGCGCCACGGGCAAGCTGACCCGACGCGTACGCCGTGCTCGGTACTTCAGGAAACACATCCACGAGCAGCGCATTCGCAGTATGACTTAGCAGAGTAGCCAGTGCGGAAACGAAGAATTCCAGTACAAGGGGAACAGCGGGGTGAGTGTGTTGTTGCACCGTCCATCCATAGCCTGTGACCAGTGCCGTCTCGATTAGAATCAGCGGAATCACGTTCCTGAACCGAGCGCGTTCGATTGGAAAATCCAAGATGTTTGCTGGGTCGACTATCTCGGCTTGACGCGCATGATACGCGTAGTTAATGTCCATGAGTTTTCCTGCTATCGTGCCGCCGATCGTCATGCCTGCCAGCGCAGGTAGGAAGCTTAGTCCGATTTGTAGCTCGTTGTAGTTGTATAGGTCTTTGAAGATGACGGAATGGGCCACTTGGAAGGTATAGTAGATTCCATAGGAGGAAGCGACCATCCAGAGAATCACGGCAGCGTCCGGATGCCGGATCATGCGTATGGAGTCGAAGATCTTCGAGAGCGTCTGGGAAGACTTGGGCATAGGAGGTCGCCCCGCAACAGTGGACACCACCTGCTCGCCTTTCTTTCGACCGAGGAAAGAAGTCCAAGTCCGCCAAATCCCCGTCGCAGGTGTCTTTCCATTTCCTACGATCGTCCTCGACGTCTCCGGCAGCACAAACCCCACGAGAAGAAGACACAAAACCGCAATCCCCAACAGCGCCATGAAGACGCCCATATGCCCCGTCGACTTCATCGCCAACGCCCCACCAATAACCGGTCCAAACGCCGAAATCCCATTACAAGTCGACAACATCGGTCCCAACATGCCCCCTCTTTCCGACACCACAGCAACATCAGCCACAATCCCATACGCAATCGGCACCGTCGCCGAACCACCTATACTCTGAAACGCCCGCAGCGTAATCAACACCGGATAACTGTTCTTGTTCAACGCGAGACCCAGACTCGCTAGCGTGTACGTAGTAATGAGACCGAGTAGTACGGGTCGGCGGCCATAGGAATCTGCCAGTGAACCAAATATACCCGGGGATATGGCTTGGCAGATTGCGTAAACGGTTACGGTTAAGTTGATGGCTTGGATGGAGACGGAGAAGTGGGTGCTGAGGGTGGGGATGAGCGGGAAGTAGATTGTTGTTGTTAGGGTGGAGATTAGTTGGATTATGCCGAGGATGTAGGTTAGGTAGGTGCGAGTTGATTTTGGGAAGGCGGAATAGGGCTCTGCTGCGTTACTTGGAGTTGGCTGGTTGGGCTTGGATGCTGTGGTCTTTTTGGAGGGGTTGATTGGTGGTGCGGTGTCTTGCAGCGGTGTTATCTCTGGTGATGGTGGCATGGTGAGCGGTGAGTATAGAGGAGTCCTCTACATCTCGAACTGTGGGCACGCGACATGTTACTATATGAAGAGAGATCGAGCATGCAGTCCGGGGATAAAACCTCGCTTACTCGACATGAAGCCGTGCTACCCGAGACGCCCAGTTGAACCGTCATACATGATTGGAAGAGGAGAACCGTCCGGAGGAGAGTCGTCCGACTTGGCCTGCGCCCTACGTTGTCATTCCCTCAAGCTCGGTGTGATCCATGTGCCCAGATTAGAAGCATTCATCCCGGCCGCGGAATCCTTCCAACTGCCTCCGTCTCAAAACAGCAGGCCGATCAAGACAACCCGCAAAATAACTCACGACATGAACACCGCACCGTGAACCTACTGTCACCAAACTCATGCTCAGTTGTAATAGATCAGTCGATACTCAACCCCTCCCTCAGAACCCTTACCCTCCTCTCCAACTCCTCCGTATCCCAAGCCCTACCCTCAACCCATTCCTTCACCTCTCTCACCATCTCCCACCACTCTCCTTGCTCACTCGTATGACCCTTTTCTTTCGCTTCGTTCAACACGCGCCGCGCTTCACTCACAAGGTGCCAAAACCGGTGTACCGTGTCTGCATCAGGGAACATCAGACTGCTCCCTTCTTTGCCACCTGGCATGATTTGGGTGTAGTGGACGGGGAGGAGACGATGCGCTAGCGTGCGATAGTAGGGTTGGCAGAAAAGAGACGAGGTACTATTGTACCATTCGCGGGGTTGGTAGATTGCTTTTTCGAGGTGGTGAGGGCGGGCTAGGGTAGTTTGAAAGGCTGTCGCTACCACACTGAATTCCTCATCTTCATCTCCGTTGTCTGGCAAGTTGTATATCATCTCCATGGCTTCAGTCAAGATACGCAGTGAGCCGCCGCTAACCCGAATGAAGAAGACCGCGGCACTTAGTTCTTCACTTTCGGGTTTCGTAGCAATGATAGAGAGGGTCTTGAATGTTTCGACATCTGCGATGGGTGGGAGGAAGTGGTGGAGTGGTATGTGTGGATTTGCGAGGATGACGGTAGGGTCGTGGTAGAGTATCCATTCTTTTTGATCTTCGATTGGTTTTTGAAGTTCGGTGATGATGAGAGACTGGAGGTAGAGGAACTTGTTCAGAGCGCCTCGCACTATAGGTGTTTGGAGAATGTGGCTTGTGTATCCGAAATTTTGGGTGTGAAGTTCGTCGAGGGCGAGATTGTCTCTATCATGTTGCCTGAAGTTGTATAATATGGTCGCTTTTGAGATGCGCAGGTCTGCTTGCAATCTTTTAGGAGTCCAGGGTATGGATTCGGGTATAGCGTTGGCGAGATTTGGGGTAGCAGGTGTACCCGATGGGACAAGGTTGAAGATTGAGCAACCAAACAATATATGCAGGCTGATGAAAAGCAGTATGCTTCCGATCAGTAGCCGAGTCTTGTTGCAGTAGAGGCGCAGTAATACAGGAGGCGATGGCATGTTTGTAGTCTCGATGCCTAATCATTTAACATCGGGAGAGAATGCGAAGCCCATGGTGTAGAGGGATAACCTAGTAAAAGTCGTCACAATCAGCAGAAATTGACATTTCACCGTCAGTGAAGGTGAGTACATCACCACGGGCTCATCTCGTCACCGTAAATGCATTTAGACTAGTAGACCGTGAAGTGAAAGAAGGAAATTTATTCATTCAATTTCGTAACCAATTTTCGCGGTCCAGTCTCGCTGATACCGGTCCTGCAAACGCAGCACTTGAACTACCTAGGTAGGTAAGAGAGCAACTAACAAAAGCCTCTCAGGGTATACATATTCCGCGCATCGTCGCTCTGCTGCAGAGAGCGCGAGCCATCACTCTAGAGTATCTTACTCTGCCTTCTTCTCCTCAGCAGCCTTGGCCTCTTCAGCTTTCTTCGCCTCCTCCTCAGCCTTCTTGTCAGCCTCAGCCTGTGCCTTAGCCTCCTCATCCGCCTTCTTCTGCTCCTCGGCATCCTTCTTAGCAGCCTCTTCCTCTGCCTTCTTCGCATCTTCAGCCTCCTTCTTCGCGGCCTCCTCCTCAGCCTTCTTCTCCTGCTCAGCCTCCTGCTTAGCAGCCTCATCAGCCTTCTTCTGCTCCTCTTCCTGCTTCTTAGCCTCCTCAGCGTCTGCCTTGGCAGCTTCCTCCTCAGCCTTCTTCTGCTCTTCCTCTTGCTTCTTAGCCTCCTCTTCCGCCTTCTTGGCTTCCTCCTCAGCGGCCTTGTCGTCGGCGTTGTCCTCGCCATCCTTGTTGTCGTCCTGGCCGTCTTGACCCTCAAGAAGCGCCTTCAACTCCTCAGCAGCAATCTGCGCGTTGAGCTTGTTGTCCGCCTCGTCGTTCTGCGCATCTTGGAGGTCCTGGAGAGCACCCTGCCAGATAGCACCGAGAGTCGCAGCTGGGTCCTCGGCAACAGCCGACCAAGTGGGCTTCGCACCGAAGAGCTGGATACCAGCTGTCTTGGTGGGCATTGCGCCGTCCAACGCGCCAGTCGCGCCTGCGATACCGCCGAAGCCACCGAGCTTGCCGAAGGCGTCGCCGCCGAGAATGTCCTGGGCGATCAGCGTGCGGCTGTCGAAGACCATGACAGTCTGTGTCTCGCGGGCGCCGCGGTTAGCGACAACGGCGGACTGAGCGAAGATGTTTTGCTGGACTTGGTTGCCGCGGCCGTCGTCGATGGCGATCTGGATCTCCTGCACAACAAGGGTAACAGTGGCGACATCGCGGAACTGGTTCTGGAAGTTGCTCTTGCGGAAGAGGTTGTTGAGGTCGTTGTTGAAGCCGTTGTTGACCTGGTCGACGATGAGGACTTGCTCCACTTGCTGGACGACGGCTTGTTGACGTCCGTTGTCGATGATCTGGAGGTTCTCCTGCTGGATCTGGATTACTTGTTGTTGCTGGTTGAAGTTGTTGAAGCCGTCGATGAAGTTGAAGGCGCCGTCGTTGCCGTTGAAGCCGTTGACGACGGAGTTGAAGCCGATTTGGCGCTTGGCAGGGGTGTTGATGGGCTTTGCGGCTGTGAGGGTGGATTAGTATGTTGCGTCATATGATTGAGTGTTTGGTTTGGAGAACTTACCAGCGAGACCAGCCGCAAGCGCGATAGTAGCAATAGCCTTGATAGACATGTTGATGATGAAGTAGTCCTGAAAGGGTAAAGACGGTAGTATCGTGATTAAAAAGAAGGTAAAGATTAAACGTCACAGACGTATGTGTACAAAAGGTTCAAAGAAAGTGGTAATAAGCAGACTATCAAAGTCGCTAAAAGAATCGAAAGCGGGAATTAAGGAAGGAAGGACTGAAGAAGGCCGGAAGAAGAGTGAGTGTGGGATGAGAAAGTAAACTCATGCGGCCTTCCATCAGCTTTTATCCAACCACTGCTATCGACAAAACGACGTCGTTAATGCCCAGGGAACACATCGATATGTCGGTACTTGCCTTTGCCGCCCCTGTATTGCCGTAGAGATGTGACACACGTACCATCGTAGCCTTGGGTGCCTCAGTAACTCGCCACTGGCACACTTTGCTACCGGCGCACTCCACTCCCGTATCTTGCCAAGACAGATGATGTGCACTAAAACGGTTGCCAAGATTTGCTTGACTGTTTTGTCCTGATTGCCTTGCGACCTGAGGCCTTGTTGTATGAGCCTTGGGTTAGCGGAGCCGTGGCATCCGATCGGGAGCCAAGGCTGGGGTTGCTGCTTCATGCCTTAGCGACATCCTCAGGCAGTATTTTCGGCGATTTTCGGTTACGCTGGGCAGGGGAATGGGACGCTGATCTGCGACAGACGGGATTGTGCTCCCACCCGCTGCATCCGTCTCGTGAGACGCCTTCAATCAGATCCCAGGGTCATCACATACCTAACCACCCAAAGTACCACTCAAATTCATTGCAATCGGATCATCACGAGACCAACGCACCCACAAGAAGAGAGATGACTTCCACCACCTCCCCCACCCACCCTGTCGCTGCTTCATGCCTTAGCGACGTCCTCAGGCAGTATTTTCGGTGATTTTCGGTTACGCTGGGCAGGGGAAGGGGATGCTGATCTGCGTTGATCTGGGACTGTGCTGCGTTCAAGTGCGACTGTGCTGCGTGTGGAGATGGAAAGGGTGCTTGGTGGTTGTGCGCGTACACACGAACCGTTGTCGTAAGACCACTATACGATACCCAAGCTACCGTCATACTTGCTCTTCTTGTCGATAAGAACGCGTTTCTTCATGCTGAAGTTCATGTGTCGATTCCCTCATGCCGCCATATGCCGCTCTCCATTGTAGCGACTGACAAGCCCTCCGCCGCACCACACCCCCAAAATGCACCCCTAACCCCCCAATCACAGCACCCTATATGACCACTCACCA
The DNA here is from genome assembly GCF_023758025.1 of Alternaria triticimaculans. Classification (NCBI taxonomy): domain Eukaryota; kingdom Fungi; phylum Ascomycota; class Dothideomycetes; order Pleosporales; family Pleosporaceae; genus Alternaria; species Alternaria triticimaculans. The sequence continues at coordinate 280,852 of NW_026055972.1, forward strand.
CCTCTTACCACCCTGACTCTTCCTGCTGCCACTCCGCTACTTCCCGTTTGAAGGTGTCGACTCTGTCGAGGTGATGAGTGAACAACCACACGCTGCGACGCACCTGAAACCCCACCAGTTGAGAAAACGCACCAGCCACGTTGCAGATCCCCGACAAGGGACACGCATATCGTCGATATCGTATATGCATTAAGTGTCAGGCCAGGTGTTCGTCTTTTCTCTCGGATGCCTTGTCTTCCTGAGGCTAACGTGCTTGATCGACGGTAACAGGCCAGGTAGATCGTCTTGCGCTCAGGCTTGGTTGCAAGTCGGAGAAATCTTGACTCCCCTGTCGTGCCTGTCTATATTTAGTGGAGTTGCTCAACTTCCTCATCACGGGAAAGGATAGATGGGTAGATGAAGATGAAGAAGAAGAAGTGTCGTATCGAAAGGTTACTCAACGTCAATTTCTGACCTGGATATCTACACACAGACGCATCAATACTCCCGATAACCCTCCACTACACGCATGTAGTAAATCGCGCTTCTCGTTCTTCCTCTCCAATAAACCGAGTCTTTGCAATCCATGTGACCAAAAGACGCTCACAGCAATCGAAATTCGAGAGAAAGCGAATCCCTCATTCCAACTTTCAAAACGCGCGCCATTGTATATAAACCCCTCTCCGGAACGCCTACTAATGCCTTCTTGCCGCGCCACGTGTTACGACATAAAGAGAATCCTGAGGAATACCCCTGAGCTCCGAAGGGAGCCTGTAGGGAGAGTGAGGAACTGAGGCCAACTCGATAGTGCGAGGCAACTAGTCTCTTGTAACACAAAATTCATAGCCCCAAAAAGAGATTGAGAACCATTTTACTGGTAGACCGGATGGAGGGATCTACTCATCATCCGAATCGGTGTCAGTGTCGGTTTCACTCTCGGATTCGACGTCGCCTTCGGTGTCACTGCCGCTGCTGTCGTCATTGGTGATCTGTTTCCGCTTCTTTGGTGGGGCTCCGGTCTTCATTTGGTGCATTTGGCCTGCCAATGAATCTGTAGTTGTGTTAGCTTTGATACACGTGCCTAATAAAAGATCAATCTTACCCTCTTCTGGCTCGCTGATTTCGTCCTCCTCTTCTACCTCTTCTGCTTTACTGGCGTCCTCGACAACGAGAGTAACCTCCATCTTGGTGTCCATGCCGATGTAACTATCACAGATCATGTGCATGACGAAGGTATAGCTGCCCGGCTGTGGTGGCGCGCCAAACTGCATCTTGAGAGTCTGTACGTTGTAGGTGGGGTTACCGCTCTCGTCAAGGATGGGCTTGTCGAAAGTCGAGAAAGTGAATGGTGGTACTGCAATACGCCCTTGCTTGCTGTCTGCAAGGAATACATGCCATCTTGGCGCGTGGTCGCGAGCGTAGTATGGAGCGAATGCTAGAGGTGGTTGGATGGGCTTCTCTCCAGACCGGTCGTTCTTACGTCCGGTAATGGCTGCGACATCGCCTTCCGCGGGATCGATGTCTAGTAGGTCCTTCGGGTTGACCTCGGGGACGTTGGTGGCAGCGGTCGGGATGAAACGACCCTTGAGTACGAACTGGACCAAGCTGCTAGGTGTGACAAAGCGCTCACCGACAACCTTGAAGAATGCCTTTTCGAGATGAAACATTGGGATGCGCGAGGCTACAGTCATGGCTGTGCCGTATTGTTCTTGGGATAGGAGACCAGACTTGACAACACGAGCCTTACGTTCAGCTTCGGGTATTTGCATAAACTCTTGGATGGTCAAGTGTGACTTTGCTCGAGCAGCCTCAGCCGCGCTGGCAACATCGGGTGTGAAATGTGGCAGCTGCTCAAGCGGTGATGCGCCTGGTCGTAGAGCTTGGATGAGATTCTGGGAGGTCCTGTAAGCCGATAGTATCGCCTTGGTGTTGCCGTATGCGAGAGCGATGGCGGTGTAAGCTTCGTTGAGTCGGAGTGCGATTGGCGCGACCTCGAACTTCTCGTCGTTCAGAGTCTCGTCGTCCAGTTCAACGCGGCCAAGGTATGCCCACAACAAAGTCAGAACCTTGCGTCGCCGGCTGTCCTCCAGATCGTCTAGCTTCTGTCGGTCCTTCTTGGTGAGTGTTTGCGCAATGAGAGATCCAGAGTTCTCAGACAGGACCTTCTGCTCGAGCTTCGAAAGACCATTCTCCGCTTTGTGTCCAGTGAGAACTTCGTTGAACTCCTCTCCGCTGCTGAGCGCGTGTATGACACCCACCTCGCCTTGGTCGTTGTCGTAATCGCGGAAGACCTTGCCAGCGCTGGCTACCAGGACTTTATCCTTGGTCAGCTTCTGTGTTCCGTACCACCACTTTCCGACCGTGTATGGGAGAATGACACCGAGGGCGAGCGCGTAGATGAGCAGAACGTATTTGCCAGCTCCTTCCGTCACGAGCCATTGAGGTAGCGCAATGCCGATGCTGAAACTTTGCTTGCCATCGGGGTGACCGAATTCAAGGAAGTTCCGGCGGATGTCTTCGTCGGTAAGAGCTTTGAACGCCTTCACGACGTCTACCCAATGGTCGTTGATGGATTGTATGGTAACGTTCTTCTCGGGGTCTGGGCGTGCCTTATCAGGGTGCTGAGTGAGGGACAGTTTTCGGTAGTGCTTCTTGATCGCCCTCTCGTCGGCGCTCTGATGTGCAAGTTAGCATGTGTCCAAAGCTCGCGACAGCAGCAGTCGTACCGTAGAGATACCCAGCACCTCATAAGGATCCCAGATATCAGGCGTGCTTCGTGTAGTAGTGCTGATGAGGTATATCATGGCTGCATTCATCGCCCATCCGCCCACCATAAGAAGACCCCGCTTTATCCTCCTCTCGAGTCGCTTCTGCTTCTTGCGCTGTCCTTGGATGAGATCGGCATGTTCGGGTGTGAAGTCGGATTCTATCCGCGATCCAGTGTTCTCGAGCTCTGGTAGTATATTAGTATGGCGTTGCGTGGAAGTGGCGAAGAGCGCGCACCTTTGCTTGATCTGAAGAATGAAATTGTAGTCGGAACGGTGACGAGAGTGGTAACGGTAAGGATGAAGTAGGGGAAGAACTGGCCCTGCAGGATGTTAGCATTTGTTTATATTCGTGGCGCATGCAAAGTGTACCTGTTCATCGTAGTTGTAATCTGTCCCGGACATGGCGAATGTCTGTCCCTACGGACGTGTCTGAGTACGCGAGAGAGCGACTGAAGGTGATTGCGGGGTTTGTCGACAACGATTCCAGCAGAGGGAAGAAAAAGTGATGCTAGGCCGGTGGCATTACAAAGAAGGTGGGGGCGGCGTACGAAAGAAAGTCGTGGCTACTTATTGAAGTTGTTCCGACCACTGTGTTCTTTCCCGCACCACGACAGATGGCCGCCGCGAGCAATCTTGGCTAAGCAGGGGTTCCGATCACGTGTCAAAGCGCTCTCCGCTTACGTCACTCCCAACCATGCAGCGCCCACATCATCTCCTCCACTGTGAAGACGTGGTTCTGTAAGCAGATAACAAAGCCGTAGATGATTCATCACTAAATCCACTGACTGCAGGTCGGCGACTTGAAGTGTGTTATTCGTCCAGTTGGACAAGGTGTATGCTATGCTAGGTACATGTGTCCTCTACGCTCAATGGCCCGATTTCAATGCTCCACGACAATCGTCCCATGCAATACGCCTATGCAACGCCGTAAACCCATAAGGCTGCTCCGGGCGCGGCCTAATGTTCTTGTGAATGAGCCAAATATTTTCGTCCATTCGAGAGGTTTATGCCGCGGCTTCTACTGAGCCCGCCTCTTCTAGCCCATTTGTACCGTTAGGTGACGGGCTCTGTGTCGCTGCATCAAGAGGTGCGGCATGCAGTGCGGGCTTCTCGACGCCCTTCATCTTGCCGCTCCTCCTCTTCTCAATGGCAGCCTTGACCCAGTCGGCGACTTCTTGGTCTTCTACAGGCTCGATCGCCTCCGCAGGTCCCTGGTCGCCTGCTGCTTCGCCACCCTCGGCCTCGGCTGCGGCTTCAACCTCCTCTTCGTCTTCTTCTGTAATTGTGTCGGGCTTCGCGAGAGGTGCAAGCCATGCGTGTTGAAGCAGCATGGCATATGTTGGCCGAAGGTTGGGAATCTTGTTCAAGCAGCCGCGTACAAAGTTGCGCGCCGCGTCAGAGTATCCGCTCTCGGGCAGATCCGGAGGCTCACCATCGACAATAGCCTAGAGAGAGTTAGTAGTTGACGTGGGAACACAATGTGAAAACTTACGCTGAGCTGACTGAAGATGTTGTTGTACGTCTCTGGTGGGTATGGGTACCGCCCCAGAGCGCACTCGATGATTGTCAGTCCCAAACTCCAAATGTCACTTTGTACGCTGTATGTGCCGCCTCCGGGGTTGGCGCCTGCTTGTGCGATGCCACCTGAAGATATCCTCTCAGGTGCCATGTAACTTTGGCACCCGATGTTGGTCTTGGCAATACTGGCGACGAGATTTCCACTGACACCAAAATCACAGATCTTGATCGCACCCTTGGTGTTCATGAGAATGTTGGTAGGCTTCACGTCTCGGTGAATGATGTTGTGATCATCCTTGAGTGACTTCAGACCCATAGTCGTGGCCATGGTGATCTTGCGCAAGACGCCCTCGGGCACACCGTCGGCGTAAAGTTTGTCTATGGAGCCTCCGTCCATGAATTCCATACAGATGTACACAGCACCTTCCTGGAAGAAAGCACCGTAAAAGTCGACGATGAAGGGAGATACGCAGCGATGCAGGACGTCGAGTTCCATGATGATAGCAGCGAACTTTGAGTCGTCCAACTCGAGCCTCACTTCCTTCATTGCCATGACTATGCCGGTCCCCGCAGCTGGCTTCGCACTGGTAGGGCTCGCTTCTTCGCCAAATTCCTTTCGCGACGGCGAGCCTGGCGCAGCCTTGTTACCCGCCAGACCCTGCCCTGGCTTCCGCATTCGCGGTCTGCTATGTCTAACCTTGTATACTGTGCCGTAGTTTCCCTTGCCAAGCTCGTCTAGTGTATCAACTTCGTCCAGGGAGATGTTGAAGGAGGTACCGCTTGCGAATTGGACACCGTCAGAGTTAAGTATGGCCTTGCCGGCAAACTTGAGACTGCCGGTTTTGGTATCGACGAACTGAGAGAATTTGTCAAAGTGAGTTTCTTGTTTCTTCGGTTCTGCGCCTGCATCAGGTTCGGGTCCTCCGTTCATCTGCGAGAGGGTCAACCCGGGCTTCTTCTTGCCGGCGGGAGGAGCACCGCCTGCAGTTGGGGACGAGCCTGGCAATCCACCTGGGAGTCCGCCTGGGAACCTCATGCCGCGCTTCTCTGCTATAGACTGCTTGGCAGGTGGTCCACGACCAGGAACTGCTGGTGCCGATTGGAAGTTAGTCGCAGGCGGTCTCACAGGCATTCGGAAGTTGCTGGGTACACCTCCTGGGTGAGGACCCGGCGACATGGGGTTACGGCTGTCGGGAGATGGGCCAGGACTCTGAGGCGCAGGCCCTCTACCAGGCAGACCAGTCGGCGGAGCGCCCTTTCTGCCGAGATGCACTGCCTGTATCCTGGCAAGGATGTCTTGGGAGACATTGAGACCGCTGCCTCGGCTGGAGATGGTAGGAGGATTCGAAGGACGGGGATTCCTGGCAGCGTTGATGTTTCCGAGTGGTGTTGAGGAGGATGTCATGTTAGGTGTCGCGGCTGATGTCGTGGATGCAGTTCGGGGAGGAGGGCGCTCCGCAGCGGGTTCGTCAGGCGGGGTGGCATCGGCGGTAGGACTCGAGGGTGCAGGTGAGGGCGAAGGACTATCGAAGACGGTATCGGCGTCGACTTCCGTGTCGGGGGTGGAGGGATTGGAGGCCATGGCGAAAGACAGATAAAAGTCGCGGCCTGATATTGGCGGGGTACTAGGGCGAGGAAGCGGAAGAGGGTAGGGAGATAGGAATAAAAGGCGCAGGTGTGAGGTGAGTTCAGAGGCTGCGATTACACCGCGGAGGGAGTGACGGCGGCGATCTCAGCGGATCTGGTAGTCTGGTGGAGGTGTCGTGGTTGTGGGTTGTCTGGTAGCGTGCAAGCTGGAGCTGTGACGTGATGCTGCAGAGACGACAGAGTAGCGCGCAACTACTGGTGCTGCTGCAATCTGGAATGATTTCACAATGATGGGTCTGGCCACACGGTAACCACCATGGCGTACAGCGGAGATGCAGCTGGCAAAAGGGGCTCCCGCGATATTTCTAGTGCGGTGGCTTAGGGACAGTTCCTGCTTTGCGTGCGCCGGCCGCCTGTAAGCCTGCTTTCACCTGGCCTCAGACATGGGAATGCGCAAGCAGGGACTGCATCTACATGCGGTTAAGCAGCCCCGAACCGAGTCTCGCCAGCAGGATTGCGCGCGCAGAAGCAGTATGCGGTAATGACCAAGCCATGGGGAACCTAGCGAATGCTGCGTGAGTTGATGCATTGCCCATCAGTCAAGACAGCATTCGGTGTGGCCGATGTCCTGCCAGTTTTCGATGTAGCTGCATGCCGCCCAGCCCGCCGACCTGAGGCGCAGGGACGCGGGAGATGCTGAGAGGCCCTGAGTCCCATCTAGGCGCTGGGTGACGATAAGCTCTAGCCCACCACGGCCGCGTGTGAATCATTTGCGACGTGTAGCTGGGCGATCGCTCTTCCTAACGACTTCCTTAACCCATTCAGACTTCCTCGTACAGTTGCTGCAGGGCTCGCGGCTCAACTTGCCTTTCCGCTAGACCTGGAGCGGGCTGTGACGTCGATCTCCGCCCATAGCGCGTCCGCAGCCAAGACGCGGTGCGCTTCAAGATAAGTCGTGTGTTTCCGTCCCCATCGCGCCTTCGCGCCTTCCCAACAACACCTCTGGCATCGGCATGCCTTTCTTCTCGGCTCCCCAGGCCTTGCGCCTGCGCAGCCCTCCCACTTACTCCTCGGATTTCGTCGCCATGGCCTCCCAGTCGTACGAGTACGGCGACAATGGCATGTTCAATGTCTTCAAGAGCAACAAGCACAGTGCGCATCCCGACTTCGCCAACCTCACCCTGCTCGTCTTCGAGGCTGTCATGGAGGTTGTCTGCGTCAGCGCGCCTGGCTACATTGTCGCGCGAATGGGCCAATTCGACGCGGAGAGCCAGAAGTTCCTCGCCAACCTCAACACGCAGCTGTTTACACCCTGCCTTAGTAAGTGACTACCTCCGATAATGATGACGCTCGTCTGTACCAGTCACACCTGCATAGACTATATTCATGGGGTACTTCTCGAGCTCTACATTAGCAATGGAGAGACTGCGGAGTACCTTTGAACTACATGGGTCTGTTCGCGGGTGCAACGCGAGAACGAGCTTCTTCATAACCTCCAAACCTCAGCTAACCACATCCAGTCTTTACCAAGCTCGCATCGCAACTGACGGCCGAAAAGCTGGCTGATCTGGCCGTCATCCCCGTAATCTTCGTCGTACAGACACTTATATCCTACCTTGCCGCGCTCATCGTTTCGAAAGTATGCAGGTTCAACAAACGAGCCTCCAACTTTGTGGTCGCCATGGCAGTATGTCATGTTCCTCAATCAGGCAAACAACACAAACTGACGTTCTCAGGTCTTCGGAAACTCAAACTCGCTCCCAATTTCCCTCGTCATCTCCCTCTCCAAAACACTGTCCGGTCTGCACTGGGACAAGGTTCCAGGCGACAACGACAACGATGTCGGCGCGCGCGGTATCCTCTACCTGCTCATCTTCCAACAACTTGGCCAGCTCGTGCGATGGACATGGGGCTTCAACGTGCTTCTAGCGCCTGCCAGCTCCTACAAAGACGAAGATGGCGGCAAGAACAGCGCTATCGAGAATGGAGAGTACAGCGATGACGAGGCGCAACGTCTTCTCGATGACTCGCACTCTGACTACGAATCTGGCAACGTCACTAGCTATGCTACCTCCGCTGACTCCGACGAGTCCGATTCTGACTCCCTGTTCAACCGCGACGCTCAGGCAGAGACCGACTTCATCACGCCCACCAACGGCAACGCAACCGTTCCGGGTCAAGGCGACATGAGCGGAAGCAGCAACGGCTATGCCAACGGTCATCTCAACGGTGTTCTCGAGGCGCACAAGAAGAAGCAGAATGCTCCCAAGGGCATCAAGGGAATGCCAAAGCGAGCTGGCATGGCATTGAAGCGCTCTGCCAGCACCGTCTCCGTCTCTACGACTCGCGCTGGAAACAGAGTCTTCAACGCTCTTCCCAAATGGCTCCAGGGACCTCTTGCCAAGATTGGCCATGTCTTGTCAAGGTTCTTCAAGGGGGTCTGGGACTTTATGAACCCTCCTCTCTGGGCTATGCTGATCGCCATCCTTGTCGCTTCTATCCCTCCGCTACAACATCTCTTCTTCGACCCAGGAACATTCGTCAGCAACTCTGTGACGCGCGCTGTCAACCAGAGCGGACAAGTCGCTGTCCCCCTCATCTTGGTCGTCTTGGGTGCCAACCTTGCCCGTAACACTCTGCCCAAGGAGGACCAGCACTCGATGGAAGACCCAAGTGTTGAGAAGAAGCTTGTCATTGCTTCCCTCGTTAGCCGCATGCTTATTCCGACACTTCTCATGGCACCTATGCTTGCTTTAACCGCCAAGTACGTGCCTGTCAGTATTCTCGACGACCCGATCTTCATCATTGTTTGCTTCCTACTCAGCGGTGCGCCGAGTGCGCTGCAGCTGGCACAGATCTGCCAGATCAACAACGTGTACATGGGTGCCATGTCGAGGATTCTGTTCCAGAGCTACGTTGTCTGGATCCTGCCGTCGACTCTTCTTCTGGTCATGCTTGCACTGGAGACAGTGGAATGGGCCAAATGAGTCACGTGTGCGTTGAAGTTTTAGTGCTTGGAAAGACGCAGCGCACCCTCCCGTGTTGCGATATGTAATTGGGTTTCAAAGCGAGGCGTTCTGGTACTGGGAATGGGTTTAGTAGTTGCATTGTTTGGGACATGGCAGAGAACTGCAATGAAAAGCAGTTTGTATATACACTTTTAACGTTGTCCAGGTGTTTGGAGGTTGTCGGAGGATGGCCTCTTCTTTGAACCGATCAGATCTTTCGTATCCTGGCTACGCTGAAGTACCGCGATCCGAGAGGTCTGATCGGTTCAAGGACGAGTCCATTCTACGACAACCTCTAAGCACTGTTGAGCACCTGAAAACAATTCGCAAGGGAAGGCGATCATCCGTCAACCTCTACGATTCGCCACAGCACCGTCGTGTCCAAGTTTCTGGCGTACCAAAACCTGACGTAGACTGCCAAGGGTGCGAACTGGAATCTCGGAGGCCGATAGCTGCCCAATAGCTCTGGAGATAGCGTAGGGACCAGCTACACACCACACTGCCGTCTGTTCCAGCGATGATGATGCTCTACCCTTGAATTGTCTATTTCAATCAAGATCTGGTTATAGACGCCTCGAGACTTTTCACATTCCTCTTCACCTCGTCTTCTCCCACCAGCGATCCTTACCGCCAATCAGCTTGGCACGTGGACCCTGAGCTCGCGTGTACTTTCTGGCGTTCCTGCCGCACTAGGTATCGATAACACCGCCCACCAAACAACCCGCCGTCCCTACCCACCGAGTAGGGCACGTTTATTTCGAGGCCTCACTACAGCACCTTCGGACCCGTCTGGGGAGCTACAAATTACCACGCGGTCGATCCTGCTTACTTCACTTCCGCACACCAGGCTGCACATTCTAGGCAATCGCCATGGCGGATTCCTCCAATGAGCAGTCGCGGCCCAGCGTCCCCCACCGAAGCGACTCGTCTGCCCTCTCGCAGAACGCTACTCCAGTGGATGGCGCGTCGCCGCGTTCTACCAAAGGTCAGTTCCTGTTTGTTTTCTTAAAATCTGGCTTGTAAGCTCTGGTGATGAAACTATATCACTTTTTTGGAATCGTGATTCTACCAGCGAGGTAGCTGTAGACCGTTGTGACTCCGCAGTGACCAACAACTCTCTTGCTCGAACGCCGAGTAGAATCTCAAATACTACACCAGCTATCTGGCTATAGCTTAGCTATGTGCATGTAGCAAAACGAGCGACTGCAAGTCCGAGAACAATGAACACGATGTTTAGCTGATACACTGTCATCTTACCTACCAAGTGCTTAACGAACAATTGCTAACCATGCGCTCACAGTTGTTTCCTTTCCCGACGACACTGCCATCTCTCCACTGATGATCGGGAAGAACAAAGAACTTGACCAGAGGGATTACTTGGATCTCGACAGACCTGCAAAACACTACCCTGCAAGTGTTAGTAGAAAGAAACTATCTGGACGGCCCTCCGTCGAGCGTCTGTCATCGACTCCCAGAGGAGTACCGGCTGAGGGTAACCCATCTTTGTCTTCTCTGCTTTCGGACAGCTCAACCGATGCTCCTCATGGGCAGCATGCGCACGAGAATCTGTTGAAGCAGGTAGGCACATGGCTCAAGCACGAGCGAAGCCGACGTCATGCACGAAGAGCGAAACGCAAAGCCGCCAAAGAGGGCGCTGTCGAGGACAAGACATCAACTGTGCCTGATGAGACGATTGAAGAGCCCATCGCGCTTACTAGGACCAGCTCTTCGTCGTCTCACGGTGAGGACTCTCTCGATCAACTGGCGCACATCCTCGAGAAGACTCTAGCTATGAAGCCAGCCGACGCTAAAAAGAGGATGCAACACTTCCGCAGGTCTTCCACAGGCTTGAAGCGACACTCTGCCATTTCCCTCGACACCGACTATTTCGAGTCCGTAGACCAGCTGGTCCCGAGTTGCGAGGCCATCTTGGATAATTCGAAGACTATGGCATACAACGTGGACGAGTCAGATGCCGAGTCGGCCCCACAACTATCTGACAAAGAAGCACGCAAGGAGAGAGAGGCGTGGACCAAGTTTCGAGCTGAAATCCTCCGTCTGGCTCATACTCTGAAGCTCAAGGGATGGCGCAAGGTGTCGATGGAGCAGAGTAATGAGATTGATGTGCAGAGGCTGAGTGGCGCATTGACAAATGCTGTTTACGTTGTCTCGCCTCCCAAGAATCTGCAACTTCAAGAGCAGGGTGAAGATGGTCAGCCTAAGCCAAAGAACCCTCCTCCGTAAGTCACCTTGAGCGTAAGCGAAACAAGCCTGACACTTTCTAGTAAGCTTCTGCTACGCATCTACGGTCCTCAGGTGGAACATCTGATCGATCGAGAGTCTGAACTACAGATCCTCACACGCCTCGCTCGAAAGCGAATTGGTCCGCGTCTGCTTGGTACCTTCACCAATGGCCGCTTCGAGGAGTTCCTCCATGCAAAGCCGTTGACCGCGAAAGAACTGCGCAACGCAGAGACTTCCAAGCAGATTGCAAAGCGTATGCGAGAACTACACGAGGGTATTGATCTTCTCAAAGAAGAACGAGAAGCTGGTCCATTCGTATGGCAAAACTGGGATAAGTGGGTTGATCGTTGCGAGCAGATCGTCACTTGGCTTGACGATCAGGTTCGCGAGAGCAAGCAAGACCCTGCGCTAGGCCCTGGCGACAAGTGGAAGAAGCGAGGTTACGTGTGTGGTATGGAGTGGCCAGTTTTCAGGCAGATGGTTGAGAAGTATCGGAGGTGGTTGGAGGAACAGTATGGCGGCGCAGACAAGATCAACGAGCGCATGATCTTTGCCCATAACGATGTAGGTCGTTTTACTTTGCAGAAGTCTTCTAATCTGACTCTCTGTAGACCCAGTATGGTAATATACTGCGCATGGTGCCAGAGGGCGAGTCACCACTACTGCTTCCGGCGAACCAGCACAAGCAGCTTGTGGTCATCGACTTCGAGTACGCCAACGCGAACCTTCCTGGTCTGGAGTTTGCCAACCACTTCGTAAGATATTTTCAGTTACCCCTTAGATCCTTCCCTACTCCTCACACATTTGAGGCCTGTACTGACCAAAAGACAGACCGAGTGGACATACAACTACCACGATGCCGATGTACCGTGGAGGTGCAACACCAAGTACTACCCAACCGTCGAGGAGCAGCACCGCTTCATCCGAGCATACCTAATGCACAACCCCTCCTACAAAGCAGCTGGAGGCTACACATCCAACCCTGCTACCCCCCACCTAGGCCCTCTCCCCTCCTCAGGAAGTACAACCGCCCTAGCAGCGACCGCCGCACCCAGCAACATCTCCGCCTTCATGCTCGACTCGCGCGCCCCACCCGGCTCCCAGTACCAAGAGCAAGAAGCCACCGCCGAACGCCAAATCGAAGAAGAAACCCGTCGCCTCCTCGCCGAGACCAAACTCTGGCGCCTCGCCAACTCAGCCATGTGGGTAGCTTGGGGCATAGTGCAAGCTCACGTCCCCGGTCTCCCCGACTTCGACGCTTTGGATAAACAAGCAAACGCGGATGCATCCACCAACAACCTCAGCGGCTCAGCCGCCGAGCTCGACAGCGCTACAGCAGAGATACGCGCCGAGGCGGGGGCCGAAGGAGGTTCAGAAGAGAAGACGGGGGCAGGGATCGTGAGTGAAAAGACAGCGACGGAGGAAGGGGCCACGCAAGGAAACATGACGCAAGCGGAACAGGATGCTGACCTTTTCAAACCACAGGATGAAGAGGAATTTGATTACCTCGCGTATGCTAATGATCGCGCCATGTTTGTTTGGGGCGATGCGATGCGCATGGGTATTGTGAGCGCGGAGGAGGTGCCCGAGGAGTTGAGGAGTAGGGCTAAGGTTGTGGAGTACTGAGGTGGCGGGATGAGAGGGCCAAGTTGATTGCGGCTCGGGACGAAGGATATCTTCTGTATAGTGAGCAACGCGTCTCGAGACCAGAGAGTCTTGGGAGCTTTGCAAAGGGGATGCAAGTGTGTGTAGCTCAAAGGCTCCCTACTGCATATATTCCCTAAAGCACGAATGTCCATGTATGATGGCAAATGAAAATGACAAAAAAAGACCCCCAGTCGGAAAAATCGTCGAGAAAATCGTGAGATTTACATGAAGCATGATTCATGACTCCAACACAGTTGCTCACACTGGTATATTGCCCAAACGCCAAAACACCAAATCCAACCTATTCCGACCCACCAAAATCAGATTCACACACCCAAGTCATCTCAGCTCGTGTCCATAGCGTCCTCATCCTCATCCCCTTCTTGTATCCCCTCCAGCCCCTCCTCCTCTTCCTGCTGCTCTTCCCTCTGCCCTCTCCTGTTATCACGCCCTCCCCTATCCATACTCTCAACCAACCCCTCCAACCCCCTAACCTCCTCACTCCCCACCCTACTCCCCCCCTCCCAAACCCCTTCAACCCCATCCCTCGTATCCACGCCCCGTCTCTCCAGCACGCGTTTACTCTGACTTTCAACGTAAATCTTGCGTTCGCGTGTCAACTCCTCCTTATCTTTTGGCGGCTGTTGTTGGGCGCTGGAGCTGGAGGTGGAGTAAGAAGGAGGAGAAGAAGTGTTGCTGGGTAAAGCGGTGTTTGCTAGATGCGGTTTTAGGCTTGCGAGGAGTTGGCGGAGGTAGGGGAGTTGGGTTGTTGTGAAGGTGGTATGTGTTGTTAGGGGTGTGTGTGTGGGTTTTGTGTCGCCGTTCTTCTCTGAGTTCTTCTCTCCGTTTGTGTGAGTGTGAGGCAGGGATTGTATGCCTATTTCCTTCGCAGCAGGCGCGTGAGTTAGGAAGGCGAACGGCGCTGCTTGCCCCTCCTGCTCATTGTCTCCGGCCGTCGAGGTAAGGGATTCGCGTTTCGGCAACGTAGACGGTGTGAGAAGGGCGCGTAACCGTGCTATTTGCGTCTCGTTGCGGGTTTTCTCAGCCAGGAGAGCGGCGTTCAACTTTTGGGTTTCGATGAGTTTGCGGCGGAGGGTGTAGAGGGCTTCTGGGGTAAGGGTTGAGTTTTTGGAGGGCGGTTCGAGGTTCTAGTTTGTGTTAGTGTTGTGTTCGTCGTGTCAATTCATCCATCCTGTCCTTCTACTGCCTCTGTCTATCACCGTCTCCCACCGTCTCTTCAAACATACCTCATAATGCCCCAACCTCACCCACTCCGCGAGCCCCTCATCCTGGCCCTTCCCCCTGCCCAACGCAAAAACATTCCTCAGTGTCCAAATCTCCAATTTATCAAAGTTCTTGTCCACGGCATTCTCCATGAGCGTCTCTAGCTTCAGCACCCCTTCCTCGATTTCCAATCGCGCTTCTGGGTATACATCGTTTCCGTCTTCGTCTTTGGCTGGTGTGCGGTTTTGCGAGGCGTAGAGGTCGGCGAAACCGAGGAGGGAGGGGTCGGCGGAGGAGAGACCGGTTTCGAAGGAGTCGGTGCAGCGGTAGAGGACTTCGTTTATGGCGTTTATTATGTCGTCGATTAGGGACTAGGATCGATGTTAGTTGTTGGATTGATCTATAAGAGCCGGGGTAGCGGAGGTAGTGGATCAATGTGCAGAGAGTGGTCTTCGAGCATTGCGAATGCCCTCTCCAGTCCATCTACACTCCATCTACACTCCATCTACACACACTTCCCCTCCCACCAACCCACCCCCCTCTACCCATTACCCAGCAAATATACATACAATAGGAGGCCAAGTGAAGTGCTCAGTAAGCAGCATATTCTCCTGCTGTTTTGCGCTCGCCATCTTGTCTGTTGTCGTGCTGTTGTAGCCGTTGTCGCAAATGTCGTTAATCCGCTTGTTTGCGACACGCGCGCGCCGAGGGGACGTGTTTACTGCGGGCCCGCCGCTCCGGGATCTGACTGGACGGAAGACAAGGGTCGAAGGGCTCGCGCTAGTGGGGTCGCGTAATTTGCTGGTTTGGGATGCGCGCTGTGAGGGTCATGTGGATGGGTGGTGAGGGGAGAGTGCGTCCGCGGAGTTGTGTAGAATTGCTGTTTGCTTGTGTTGAGAGCCTCGCCTTGGTGTTGTGAGAGTAGACATCGCTAGTCACTGTCACGACATCACCAGCAGAACAAGTCCTCACACCAAAACAGCCATGCAGTCAAAGATGAGATCCTTCCATAAAGTGCAGCCTATTTAGCCACACCACTACTTTCATACACCAAGCACGGCGGCTTGAAAAAAATCCTAAATTATACAAACGTACAGCACGACTCCACATCGTCTATACTGGAAAGCTAGTCGCTTTGTCTCTTTCTCTGTCTCTCGCTCTGGTAAAGGTAGATCATATCCACCACGACCTTCAACAACATCCACCTGGGGCTAGGATATACCACTCTTCTTCTCCTCTTCCTCTCTCGCACTCATGCCGCACGCAGCACTCGCAAGGGCAAGAACAAGTCAAGCCAAAAAAGACAGATAATACTTTTCTCCCATGATCGGCTCGAAAGCACATTTAGAAAGAAAGCCAAAAAACACACACAAGAGGAGGATAGTTTGGTGTAATCCAAATATAACACAATAAAAACGCCCATCAAGACCAGACAAAGAGTAACAAAGAGACTAGTTCTGAACCCTTTCTCTCTCTCTCTCTCGGTGTTTCTCCATGCGTTCATGTCGCTGTCGTAAATGCAGTAGATGTGAAGCCAGTCAAAAAGAAAAAGGGAACAATACCACCCACCCGCCCATCAACCCAATTATCGTACTGCTTGCTTGCTGATCGTGCCCGTGAATCCTATAAAAAGCGCGGCGGAGCTGGGTAATCTGTTAATCTATACAAAGACACATGTCCGTCGAATCCATCCAGACGGGACAATGTATGTGTGTGTGTCTGTCAAGTTGGCAGATTCGCTCAATACGCTCGCGACTGTTGATCACGGAACCTCCGCTCTTCTTCCTGGCGGCGGGCCTTCTTCTCCCGCTCTAGACGGATCTTGTGCGCTTCGGTTCCGTCGTCCATGAGGGACTCTTTGAACCAAGGGTGTTGCAGTGCTTCCTTGGCTGTTATCCGTTTCTTGGGGTCGTAGACGAATATCCGCCGCAGGAGGTCGAGGAATTGACGGTTGAAATCGGTGTGGGCTGGTATTGTTTCCTGGGAAAGGTTAGCCGACTATCAAACGAACAGTGTAACGTGTGGTGACGTACGGGAAGCTTCTTCATCGCCTTGACGTATTTCTTCGAGGCCTTGTTCGTGTCTGCGTTGGGGTAATCAAGCTTGTAGTTCTTGAAGTATCGCGCAGCACTAGAATTGTTAGCAACGTCGTGAGAATGGCATCGTGTCTACTTACGAGCTCGACGAGTTGCGTGATGAGCCGCGGTCTTGCTTGTAGACCGCTCGCACAATATCTCGATCAATCTTGCCACTGCAGACAGCCTCCATCATCGCCAGGTGCTCGAGGTTGTCATGCGTTTGGAAGAGGGCATCGCCAGTGAAGAATTCGACCAGGATACATCCTATACTCCAGATATCGCAAGGGAAACTCCAACCGAGGTTGAGGATAATCTCAGGTGCTCTGTAGTGGCGAGTCGAGACTACCGAGGAGTGGTATTCGTCGTTGAATGTCGCTGATCCAAAGTCGATGAGGCGGATCTCAGGATCAAGGAGGACCTTGCGATGCCGCGCTGTCCGGTTCACTGTTGTTGACGATGACGGTACAGTCCTATTGTACGTAAAAGTCTGGTAATTGTTGTTGACAAGCAGGATGTTCTCCGGTTTCAGATCGGTGTGGATGAGGTTGAGGTCGTGGAGGAAAGCAACGCTGGTGAAGAGCTGTTTCGCGAACTTCTGGATGTGAGAGCTGGGGAATGGGACAAAGCCGTTCGACTTGAGGAAGTCAAACACACTTTGTCCGTAGAGATCTGTGACGATGCAGATGTGGTTTCGGAAGTCGAAGCAATCTCGTAGATGAATGCACCGGTTGATGTTGTGCTTGTCGTTGGATGCCAATGTTGACAGTACCCGTAGTTCGATACGGCTGGCATCTCGGTATTTGGGCACTGATCGAATGACCTTGATGGCACAATTGGTGCCTTTCCGTCTATCGTAGGCTTGGACGACTTTGCCAAAGGTGCCCTGGCCGAGCAGTTTTGTGATCTGGTCTGATGTCCTTTGTCAGTATCATTCTTCGGGGTATTGATTGTAGAGACCTACATCTCTCTGTGAGGTCGGCCTCTGGTACTACAATGTAGTGGCCGTCGTCGTCGTCTACCTTTTGGTCTTTCGTATAGGACTTCTGGGGCACGTTAGTTCGTGTCCTGGGAGAGGATGCGTGGGTCTTACATCTGGGACAACCTGCACGTAGACGTCCTTCGCCTTGATTACCGGGTTGGGCGGCGGCTGGTACAGGCTGAAGGGGTCGTCATTGTCCAGTTCCCGTCTTTTGGCCTGCTTTGCTTCATCCTGCACCACAGCGCGTGTGCGCTTGCGCTTCTGGCCCGCTGCGCTGTTGTCGAGAGGCGAGATGTGGTGGCCATTGCTGACCTGCGAGCCTAATGACGTCGGCGCCGTGGTGTTGAGCGCAGAGGTAGTGCGGTCGGTGGACAGTGAGTGGTTGGGAGAGTCGTAGTAGGGTGTTTGGGTGGTGGAGTAGGACGTGTGCTGGTTGTAGACGGGGTCGTATGCCGTGGATGCGGTCGTCTTGCGCTTCTTGTCTGTGTGGCGCGCAGTCGGGTTTGTCGCGGTGCGTGACGAGGGCGCGTGGTTGCGAGGCGGAGGCAGCTGGGGTTCATCGTCGTCGTCGTCGTCAATAACAATGACCTCCTTCGGGATGCCGTTCCTGTAGAAGTCGGCCCAGTCGGGGTGCCGCCGCCGGTGGGCGGAGCCCGGGTCGTTCGCGCTCATGTCGATGGGCGGGGCCTGGGAGATGGGCGGCAGCTGGGGCGGGTGTCGTGTGTGGGCAGTCGCGTTTCGGCGAAGGTCTGAACTGGAGGAAGCGCTAGCGTAGCCGTTGTAGAGCGAGTTGCCTATCCGAGCGCCGCCGTTGGCGATCTGGGCATTGGCGATGCTGGGCTGGTACGTCTGGTGGTGAGAATAAAACTGGTGATGGGGCGGGAGTGTGGCCGTGGCGGTCGAGGGCGTCGACATGGCTGGGTGCGTCGCTGGGGGTGCGAGAGCCGACGTCGTGACGCTACTCGTCTGCACAGGCAAGCGGACCAAGCACGTCGGTGAGGCGGCCAAACGGCGCGACGGGGGCGCCGAATTGGGGGAGCGTCGTCGTCGGGATGCTCAGTCGGCGCTTTTGCGTGCTGGGACGCTTTGTCGCAGCCAGCAGAGGCGTTATCGCAGGCCTGGGCAGGTGGATGGTGCTGCGGAGGTGCTGGAGCCGCGGCGTGAGGCAGTGCCGGGGCGGGCTACGAGGCGACTGAGGGCGATGGGGGTGCACGCTGGGAAGAATGGCGGGCGTCGGACATGCCAGAGAGGTGGTGAAGCGTTGATGTCGCCGGGTGGAAGCAGGCGAGGTTGAGATCACACTTGTTGCGGAGTCTGTGGTGAGAACCGGCCTGTGCGGTCCACATGGAGCGTCATTCGTTCAATCTTCTCGCGGCACGCCAGCGACGTCTCTCTTTCGCGTCTCGCGCCGAACTCTGCCTTGTCCCAATTCTGCGGCCCAAGACTCGACACTGCTCTATGGCACTCTATTTGATGGCAATAATCCCGCAGCGCTTGTCTTCTGCTGTTGCTAGACGTTCGCACCCAGATCATGTGCCTGCAGCGCGTTTGGCGACAGCCCGCCTGGTGAAAGAGAAAAGCCGCCCGAAGCCCATTAATATGTCTTCGGTCGCTTGCAAAAGAGGGTGGCACGCCGTCTCCACTCGACCTGTCTGGATTCCCTGAACTCAAACATTGACCAATATCAAACATTAATCATCAACTATTTATCAACTTCATTGCATTCATATTCTACACCCATCGGATGCGTCGCTCCTTCCATCCCGCCCTCGATACTGCCCAGGTGCTGAACCGCGCCCAGACCACCACCCTCCGTCGCAGACATCTGACTGAAACCGCTGCACAAGACTTGCACCCAACAATCAAAGGACCTCCGTAACACTAATCCCTACACCGTGTGCGGCTCTAGCACCCATTCCCCATCAAACAAAGCTCTTGTGTGACCGCTCTGCAAAGTGAAGCAACACGCCCGTGGTCACGAGAAAGACCAAGACAATGATCTGCGATGCTGCCCGGGGCACGCACCTACAAATGTCATCTGGTTACTGTGGTAGTAGTCGTCGAGCCTCTACCAGCGTACGTGACGAGCGCCCCGGGGGACATGATGGCATGGCAACAACCCCGATCCCGTTTCTCGACACTTTTGTTGTGATCAAAGTTCGAGGTGTTCAGGGTCCATCCTGATTTGGCTATTTCCGCGATGCCGCCTTTCTAGATGCACATTCCCGGTTCTTCGCGAAGCTGGGATAATCACTCCAAGGCTACATACAAGGCGCGGTCCCTACCGCACGTGGAACTGCACTTGCTTCTGCTCACGGGTTGCTTCTTTATCATGACGCAATTATCCTCCTATTTTACTTGCACCTATCTCACCTTCACATCTCCCGCACACACGCCCGAAACGCTGATGTGAGCCTTCTCTCACCCGCGGTTGGTACCGCTCGCTTGGTTCGCTCTTGCCTATCCACTGGCTTGGCTGATGGAAGGTTCGATGCACGCTGCACTCCGCTTCGAAGGATAACGTCATGGCCCCCCAACGTTTTCCCCACCCCTACACTACAATTTGTAGTCGAAGACGAATGACCGGAGTGATTGCGATGCACTGCCTCCGGCTATGTCACTGCGGATGAATAATGCAACAGGTTCTGGAAGATTGGTGCCGCTTGCGCCGTCCTGGTGATTTAACCGCCAAGGCGGAGTCGTGACATGATGGGTGGCCTGTGCGCAGCTCGGATGCATGGCAGCGGACTTTCAACGCTTGTCTGGCGGATATGTGGGTGTGGTGAGAATATGTTTTGCGAAGATGCACGTTACCTACTTCTTTATCGTTGTTGACAAAGAAGAACGTGTTGCTGTTGCTGTGTGTTGTATGGGTATGGCAGTGAAACGAGATATATCCCGAACGCAGTACAACATCTTCGAAAGTCTCTATGTTCCGTCATAAAGGGATTTATATTCTGCGTGGCATGTCCAATACGCATTACACATGTTGTCATGATATAGACAAGTGCTGAATTCTTGTCATATACTACTTAGCTCGTGTGAAACAAAGACCACGATCAAGACATGAACGTAGACATATATCTGGACCATAATAGGTCAAGGAAAGTAGAAATCGAACCATGCGCTTCTAACATGATAACAATCTTTTGGTCTATAGCCTGATAGCCGTTTCCAGTGCAATGAATGATTCAGACAGCAGCCCCAATGCAGTTTTGCACATGAAATTGACAAAGTCGCGAAAGAATGCCAGTTTCAAAAAGCCGATCCCAGAAAAGGCTTCATGGAGCCGCCGCGTATATGCTGAGCACAAAAGCCTTCCGTGCAATGAAAAGAAAGTAATCAAGGAAAATCGTTATCGTTCGTTGCCGAGAAAATGAGGTCGGATAGCGGTCAAGATAGTGCAACGTCGATGTTTACAACTTGGGCGTGATGCTGAGCTCCTCGAAGAAATCGACAATCGTCTTACTGATGCGCTCCACGATGAATTCAACGTCGTCATCGGTGACGTTGTATGCAGGGGCGATGATGATGTGGTCGCCGCGAATGCCGTCAACCGTTCCGGAACCTGGGTACACATATACATTGTATCCATCCTTCAGCCCTGCAGAAATGGTTAGTGATGAAACAATCATCCGAAACAGATGAACTTACCAAGCTCATGTACCCTCCAGGTTACTGCGACTTCTGGATCAAAAGCTGCCTTGGTGAGCTTGTCTTGCACAAACTCAATCTGTCGTTGTTAGTAGTTGCACTACGACTACCAGGTGGTGTTCAGACTTACCCCTATGAAGAGACCCTTTCCTCGGATGTCGAACACGTTGGGATGATCGCCCAAACGAGCTTGTAGCTTCTGCATGAGCTTCTCCCCTTTGTCGCGAACATTTTCCAGAAGATTATCCTGTTGAACAATCTCTTGAACTGCGAGACCAGCAGCGCAAGCAGTCGGGAAGTTCTGGAACGTATGGCCATGGGCAAAGGCGTTGTCTCCCATCGCATCCACAATGGTTGGTCCGACCAGCATCGCGGAAAGGGCTGCATAGCCGCCTGCGATACCCTTGCCTACCAATTGGATATCTGGAACGACGTCCTCTTCTTGCCATGCATGCATATAGCCGGTGCGACCCATGCCGCACATGACCTCATCCAGAATCAAAAGTACGCCGTATTTCTTGCATACTCGCTTCATCGCTCTAAGGTAGCCGGGTAGTGTGGGGACGCAACCAAGTGCCTGTAGCCATGTGTTAGTCACCAACGAACGAAGAAACAGAGTCAAACCAACATACCGCGCCAACGACCGGCTCCATCACGAAGCCTGCTACTGTATCAGGACCGAGATCAAGGATCTTACGCTCCAACTCATCTGCGAGTCGCTCGACATATTGAGCTACTGATTCTCCCTTCTTCATATCGCGGCTAGGATTACAAGGAGATACGAACTGCGTCTTCTCAGGTAAAATCGGTAAGTAAATCTCTTTGCGGCCTTTGTGTCCACTGGTTTCGAGAGCACCAAGAGTCGCTCCGTGGTAAGAACGATCGCGAGCAATGAACCAGCTGCGTTGAGGTTGCGGATTCGGCTTCAGCTTGGAGTGATATTGGTAGGCTAGCTTTTGTGACGCCTCGTTAGCTTCAGAACCTGATATCTGTCAGCTTGGTTTCGGGCGTGAAGTTTGGATTATCTTACCAGACCCATAGAATACCACTTCTTTCAGCTTGTCATCGGTTGATTCAAGAAGAAAGTCTGCGAAATCTTCCACTACTTCGGTGTGAAAACTCATCGATGCGGCATACCCAACTCCAGACTCTTGTTGCCTCCTTACTGCCTCAAACACTCTTTCATCCCTATGACCAATGTTTGATACAGCGGCACCTCCAGATGCGTCAAAGATCTTCCAGGCCTTCTCTCCATCTACCACCGACAGCCAGTTGCCCGAAGCGCTTTCCAGAAACAACGGAGGACCTCTTGCACTGCGTTTGAGTAAAGGACTACCAAGATGATCGCGACCTCGGCGGGCTCGACGGCTGCGAGAAGTGACGAGCGCAGGAGCTGAATCCATCGATCCAAGTGAGACGCTGCTCTGAGATGCGGGACTAGAACTGCCGCTATCGTCAATCAACAAAGCTGGTGCCATTGTTGCTAGATGGATTTTGGTAACAGTAAGTAATAGTCAGA
This sequence comes from Alternaria triticimaculans, assembly GCF_023758025.1. Taxonomy (NCBI): domain Eukaryota; kingdom Fungi; phylum Ascomycota; class Dothideomycetes; order Pleosporales; family Pleosporaceae; genus Alternaria; species Alternaria triticimaculans. The sequence continues at coordinate 303,057 of NW_026055972.1, forward strand.
GTTGTGTGGAGGAAGGGGAAGGATTGATATAGGAAACGGTGTGTGCAGTGTCGAATGTATTCGCACAATGCCTTGAGAGACTGGAAACGCAGGTGAATGATGGGTGACTTTATAGTCGATTGATAGTAGCGTGAGCTAACCACGATGCGTATGGTAACCCGACCGGTGAGGCGTCCTCTTGGAGTGGAGCGTTTGTGGTGTAATCAGGCTCAGGGTCACTAGAACCACACTTTGATTCTCGGCAGATCATCTTCAGCCCTGAATTCGGGCCGTTCGGGGAACCTAAAATCGTGGAGACCAGTGCAAGAAACAACGCCGGCTGAGAACTGGCTCCCAGCTGGATAGATATGTACGTAGGATGCGGTGAAAGGATTCTAGGCTTATTCATTCTTGTGGAGTGTTAACGGTCAATCGCTTACTTTGTTAGCCAATCAGCGCAGACTGTGGCTGTTTTACCGGATTTTGCTTGCTATCGAGATGATAAAAGGACGGTCAGCCGGACGTGATAGGAAGACGCATCGTGTAAGACCAGGGGCCAATGTCGCCTCGATGTCAGGGCAAAAACCAGAAATACCCCTAGATAGTCATCCTTGCATATGCTGCGCGGCGTAAAATGATCCAGGAGACGGGGACGGTTGTTAGCTGGGCCAACGCGAGTCGTGCGTGCATAGCCCGTCCTTGTCGGTTGCTAAATCGCATCTCACCTTGGAAGGCTGGCACACGTATGCAATGCAGGACTGACAACGCCTCGTTTTAGCGGCTCACGAACGGCTGCGACGCATGCATCATTGCCACATGGTAGAAGTGGAGTATAGAAATACGCCGGGGTTTGGGATCGACGAGGCCACTGCGGCCGCATGCAATCCAATGCCAGGAAGATCGGATCGGGTTTTAGCCGTCCATGTTGTGTAACCGAACCTAGTGTATAGAATCCAAGAGCTCATTTTTAGTTAGTGACGGCATTGAACACGAAGGGAGGATCGCGAATTCTGTCAGAAGCAAGAAGACATGGTACCGCAGGCGTAGTATCGCGAACACCGGCGTATTATACGGGCCAGAAGCCTTGAAGGTCGGTATGTTGGTACTCCTTCGATTGCGTAGACATGGCCTGACGTGGTTTCCTGTGATGTCTAGACTGATCTTTTGTCCTGCCTGGCTCGATATGTGAACTACAGTATTGTAGACCAGGACACAAGGATGTGCTGGAGGTAACGACTCAACTCACACGCTGATGCCTACTGCAGGTGATGGCTTGGCCAACCACATCCATGCGACCCAGCCGCGTTTCATCGTACTGGCTCGATGCGAGGAATGGTATGTCGACGCTTCAATGGCCGGGCACACGCGGTCCAGCTGCCACAATCGATTGACTGCAGATGTTGGCACTAGTGCGGAGGTATGCAATGAGGTAGACAGTAAACGTAGACGCCAAGTCAGGTGCCACGATAGCGATATGGGAGGTACTTTCCCGACGGAGCGGGCTTGACGTGGTGGCGCGGGGTGATTACGGTCAGACCCCTGCGAATAGCGGCAGGCCGTTCGCTGGGTCCCAAGACGTCACCTGACGAGTCTGGAGGCCGCAAGTTGCGGTGAAAGAGAGAGTTAGCTCAGTGTTCGGAGGTGGTGCTAGAGCGCTGAAGTTGTCCGTCGGGACGAGAGCAGTTGCCCGGGCCGTGATGCGGAGCTGGAAGAAAAGCGCCGAAGCGCCGACCCGAGTCGGAAGCGCCTGCCTCTTCCATAGCCAAGCCCCGCGTTTAGCTTCCCCCACATCCTTCCAGACGTGCAGGTGGCCTTCACGACATTGCGATAATTCTATCGTACCGGAGAAGGCGAGGTAAGTGACGGCCCGAGGAACACTGGCATTGCACGCAATCTGACGCCCACATAGGACCGACCGGAAGGCACGATGAATCCACGCGTCGAAGAAGTCAGCGACTCGGACAGCGACCCGTCAGAGATGGGCATCGACGATGTACCCGCTCTGATGAACGCGAATAATATACCCAGCACGGGCAACAAGCCCATGCCGACACCAGCGCAGATGCAGGCGCTCCAATCGCAGATGCTGCAGCCGCAATCGCCCTCGATGACGACATCTACGGACCGAGAAAAGTCCAAGCACTACCAGTGTTTATACCCCATATACTTTGACAGGTTACGGACAAGGGCTGAAGGGCGTCGCGTGGGCAAGGAGCTTGCGGTGGAGAACCCTCTAGCACGGGAGATGGCCGACGCTGCTGCCGACCTGGGCCTCCGGACTGTCTTTGAGCCTGACAAGACTCACCCCAAAGACTGGGCCAATCCTGGCAGAGTGCGCGTCCTTCTCAAGCACGAAGGAAAATTGATGGACGACGATGTGAAGAACAAGCATCATCTCTACATCCTCATCGCACAGGCCCTGAAAGCCAACCCGACACAGAAGAACACACCTTTCAGATTACCCATCGCGGGCCTACCTATGCCCAAGGAGATGCCGGAGCCAGCGATACCAAAGGGCTGGAAGATGAGCAAGATCCTCCCTCTACATTCACCTGCTCTAACGGGCGGTGGTGTCAGTGAGAACTTCCTACAGGATATGATGGGGGAGATGATGGGCGGCGAGGCAGGCAGCGGCGCAAGCAGCGGGACAGAATCGAAGAAAAAGATCAAAGACAAAAAGAAGAAGTAAACCAGCATCCCGGACCATCGCCATCGATGCGTCAGCGCTTACTTCGCCTAAATTAAACGCCAATAGTCCGGCAAATGTCACACAACCTGCGCCGCAGCCATGCATGGTGGAGGCTGTCGTCACATCCTACATGTCACTCCACCGCGCGCTTAGATACCATCCCGACATGAGCGACCAACGTCTCTTGTCGTGGAACCAGCGAATCAACACCATCTACAATCATACAGCAATGCCTCTTCGCTCAGTCCTAGTCGCCTTTGCGTGGCACTAACGCCTGCATTGCTTACATCTCCTGCGCTGCTCTTACATACATCATTCGTCTAGAATTTCTTTTTCGGCCTTCTGTCGACACGCGACTTGATCTGATTCGACATTTCATCAATATGCACACCGCTGCTTCAAAAGCTGTGTGCATTCTGCACATGGAAACCTCCTTGCAGCACTATGTACCACTAGCTGCTGCATGTCCGCTATCGAATACTCCGACCGGCATGCGAAGTCCCGGTTCCCACGCCACTTGACAACAATTTTCCGCGTGATACCCTGCGTCTGATTATCTATTCTTACATAGCATGGCCACCTCATCGTGCTTCCTGGCTGCGCAGACGGATGTTCAAATACTACATGATACTTGGTATACTTCTGCGTCATGTATGCATGCGGTTCAGTTCACGTGAGTGGCCCGCTACCCAGAACCGAGCCCCATTAGCTCACCGTTCAAGCTTTCAGCCTCGAAGTCAGTGACAGCCCCGCGGGCCGAGCAACGTCTCTCGGAGAACAGTTGGTCTGCATATACCCTTGCACCCACACTACTTACTTCTCACCGGTAACGCGCCTCATTCGTCCGTTTCTTTTATTTTCTATGGCCTTGCATTCTTAGTCTGCTCGCTACTCCACCAGCTGCCCACCTCGCGTTTCTCGTATGGGACGTCAGACTTGGAATTGTTGGGCCAGGGGGGTACGTTGGTCTCGAGTGGTCGTGTTTACCGAGCCTCAGCCATGCAACCACTAGGTCGGGCCACACACATAACGTACATGTATGCGAATGCGACACACGATTTTGCAAGGCATCCAACTAAGCTGCAGCTAATGAGTATGTGCTCGTCGAACTCAGCCGTCCTGTCGTATACACGGCTGAACTTTCCCGATCAGCAGCTCGCCACAATTCGAATCAGGTTACGTATGGAATAGCAGGTGCGCTTTACAATGGAAAGTCTACACCGATTGGAGCTCACTCGGACACCACCAACTGTGGCAGATTCTAGTTACATGACAAGGCCCAGTCTGGTAGTGCCTGTAGGTGGTGTCTTGCGCGCATTCAGCCTACCGCGATGGAGTGCCATCATACAACCGTGTGTTGAAGGAGCCCTGCATTCCAGCCCGCTCGTCTAGCCTCTAGGTGAGCGTCTTGTGTTTGACTCGCATGTCGACTAAATCACCTTACAAGCTATCGTTTGTAGCGCCACTCGGTGTAATTGCCCAGCTGTTGGGTACACTGCATTACACCTACTATCCAATCTAGACAACGGAAAAATTGTCAGCGTAACACAGCATGAACAGCATGCGAACAGCCTCTCCAATGGCCAAATACCAAAACAGGCACGTGAGTGGTCCGGGAAAAATAGCCGTAGCCAGTACACATCAGCACACATGCCAACATCGGTGTAAATGGGAACATTGAACTACCCGTTTATAGTCGCCACCCAAATGTCAGAGCCAATCATGGCCGACCAGGTTTAAAACATTTATCCATACCCACTGAGGAAGGTACGCAACCATCGGCCCGCCTGGGAAAAGCGAATGTGCCGTCCGCGTCTGAGGGAATGCTTCCGGGCTAAGCGATGTCGTCCAGCTGCCGTTCTCCGAGCAGCTTGCGCGGATCGCCGGGTTATCTTCACATTAGCTTGTATACACCCATCGCCGATATGTCGTTGCTAGATGTATATCGACGGCAAGTGACGGGAACGCAGCTACATTGGTACCTACGCTCCATGAGCCTGCGAGATCGTTTGATTCGTTCCTTTCAACTTGTCTCTACTTGTCACTCATATCTTATCACAATGACAGTTACTTCTTACTAACACTAGACAGTGACAGAATTCGGGTTGAACATCATGAGTCCCCTAGAAAATATTTCTAGATTGAACTATGCATTATGCTCACAGCTATTTACCTGCTGAGGTCTAGTGGTGTCCGTGCAGCAAAGCGCGATACATGGTCTAGTTTCCGCTACGCCTACCAAACTAGTAATTCAGCAAGCTGAGCGAACCGCGACCTGTCTTCACGATCACGAGAGCCGAGATGATGGCACGCCGGCTGAAAAGGGACATCGGGTATGCACCCAGGCTGATGATAGCTTTCGCGCTATATTATGCAGTCTTCTGAGGAAGAGTGACGGTCGAGGCCTGGAAGCCTACGACGACAAGCTGAGCTTGAAGATCAAGAAGATCACCGTTCTTAAGCAGGAGTGACGGGACTTTGAACAGTCGGGTAAAGTAGTACATTACCTTGAAGCAACACACGCAACTCTTATAGCTTCGGGGAGGGCACTTCGGTCATTGGCATGCTTCAACGGGTTTTGCATATATGCTTTGCTACACTGCAACTTTCGCTAAAGATATTCATATCAGCGACACGAGAACATACGACAACTAGGTAGAGATGGTGCAGACACTATGCGAAGCGTTAGCCCTTGAAATCCGACTTTAGGGAAGTAAGCATGGACGTCGACAAAAAAGCATCGGAGCGCATGTTGCATAAAGCATCGGCCCACGATACTCAGATCGCCTTTTAGTGCCAGGAGGTCCGCAATCCGTCCGGGTGACACAGACATGGACGTCATCCGCGAAGATCTAACTCGCGTAGCTTACGAAAGATCGTCCTTCCCGGGAACGCTGCCAGCCTAAACATCGCTACCGGAGCCATCAGAACCCGGAACCGACATGAAGATGAAGGTCGGCTGGTAAGAGTCAAAGCGTATGGCGTACCAAACACCGCACGGTACTCCCTCATGCATGTATTACCGACTGTCAGAATACTCCTCGGTACCCATCCATAGCTCCTCTCAGCTTCCATTCGAACCCAGATGTTCCACTTCAGCTGATCCACCAACCTCTTCGCCTCAACCCTACTTACCGCATCTTGAATCCATTGCCCAATTTCCCCGGCCTCGACATACACGTCATCGCGATAAACCGCTCTCACAAAGTCTTCTTCGTCCTTGCAGTAGTATCTGGGGAGTAACGGCTGTTGGTACCATGTTGATGGAGATGTTGGTTTCGAGGTATCCGTACTTCAGTAAGAGTTCGCACATTCAAGAGTTGATATGTTCAGGTAGAAATTGAGATGAGGAGCGGTAGGAATGAGCGATATGCACTACTACGACTCACGATGTGCGCGCTCCTATCATGGTACTGCATTGCGTGGTAAGCCACTCACAGCTGCCGCCTGCTAAACGACGACGAAACAGGAGTAGTTCTTCGACGAGCTGGGGACAAGATACAAGTTCGCAGTCGAAGCCCAGTTTTACATCTGACTCATGGCTCAGATGGAGAGCGATACCTAAGTGCTGAAGTCTTTCTCGCAATGAAGATAAAGTGCGCTTTTGACACAGGATAGGGCCTGGTCTTACTTAAGTCTCTTTATTTACACGGTACTTTTTTTGATGATGTGCACCGGTGAAGTCGTTCCTGCCAGCTACCTGGGCCGCGGCGCTGGGTCCACTCTCCTCGATCTTTGACCCACTTCTTGCGAAGCCCAATTTGAAGTCCAGGCCTACCTGATGGGGTTCTTCCATGTGCATAGAAGCAAACATACCTACGTTACCTGCGAACACCCGGTTCGGCTGTGGGTATCTGACATGATTCGGGCCTAATACAGAGGCAGTAAGGCTTAGCTCACGTTCACCTCGACAACCTTCTGATGACGAATGCCAATAGTGCAAGCTCTATCCCGGGCCTATAGAACACGACAGGCAAAACAGTCGCGGGCGGCTAAGGACGGAAGCGCATGAATTGTTGAGGTGTCACGGTCTAAGCCACATGGCGGCTGCATCTGGGGTTGTGTTCCTGGCACGCCTGAGCAAACAAGGACAGGGGTGCGGGGTTACCATAACAACGCCCGAAGAAACAACACCACTGCATGCGCCTCCGCCGCATCACTGCTGGGGAAAGTAACTATTACACCCTTTTTGAACACATCCATATCGCATTGTTGCCCATTGCAATCACTTCTCGAGTGTCACGAATAGCGACGACACTTTTCTATACCCAATCTGAATTTTCGCGACGCATACACATAATGGACGGGTCCACACCACACAGTGGTTCACACTATGGACGGCCACCTGCATATGACTATGATGACGGATCCCCTCAGCAACTACAGGGAGGATCAACCATGCGTTTATTGACAAACGTGGACGAGGACCAAAGTTACGAACAGAGCTACATGCCGTGAGTATTTGTCTCACTCTTTTCCCCCCATTCACTTGCGTCCCGCATACGGACCCAATCTCATTCCCCACCAGAAGATCGTCTTTCGAGGACACTTCAAACATGTCGAATGCCAACAGCAACACGGCTGAATTGGGCGAGCGCATGACCATGTCTGAGGTCGGCAAGCAGAAGGCGGCCGAGGCGGACATCCACGACTTCCTGCGCGAGGCGGGCGATGCGCTGAGTTCGACGTCGAGCGCAGCAGCAATGCCTACGCAGATGCCGCGACGGAAGACGATCAAGTCGCAGTTCGACACGACGCCCTACAAGACCGTACGGTTACAAGACCCAGACTTACCATTACTTTCTTCCCGCAGACCTCCATCGCCAGTATCGCGATCATACCACCCCACAAACTCCTCAGTATCCGGCTTATCACGGACGCCGTCAGTGATGGACACTGCGCCGAACATGCCGCCGCCGGGAGAAGACCCATACGTACCATACCGACGGCCGCTGTCACCCGACCGACCATATTCACCCACGCGCACATCAGCCGACTACTCGCGGCCGCCAGCGTCAGTCAACTCATACGAGCCAGTGGATCTCCATGGTAGCCCACGGCCAGGCAGCCCTCAGCGGCCACTACCACCCCAGCCCTTATTCACCGGCCGCAGACCCAACTCCCGCGGCTCTGAGGGCACCATGGACATGACTGATATGACTTCGATACCCATTCACGACGATGACGACCCCTTCACCGACATTGGCGACGACCGACCAGACCTGCGATCGCGCGACTCGTACATGACCGACGACACATACACGGACATCTACACCGAGATGGATGAGAAGGCAGAGCACTACGGGCCGGCTCCCGATGGCGCACAAGAACGACGTGGAGCGCGAGACGCTGTAATGACGAAGAAGGAGGTTCGCCTTATCAACGGTGAACTCATTCTAGAGTGCAAGATCCCGACCATTCTCCACAGTTTCCTTCCGCGACGAGACGACATCGAGTTCACGCACATGCGATACACGGCCGTCACATGCGATCCAGACGACTATTGCGACCGCGGATACAAACTCCGCCAGAACATCGGCAACCCGCGCGAGACCGAACTGTTCATCGCTATCACCATGTACAACGAGAACGAAATCGACTTTACCCGAACCATGCATGGTGTCATGCAGAACATCAGTCACTTCTGTTCGCGCATGAAGTCAAGAACTTGGGGAAAGGACGGATGGCAGAAGATCGTCGTATGCATCATTGCGGATGGTCGCGGAAAGGTTCACCCGAGAACTCTCGACGCGATCGCTGCCATGGGATGCTTCCAAGAAGGTATCGCAAAGAACCACGTCAATCAGAAAGAGGTCACTGCCCACGTCTACGAATACACAACCCAAGTCTCGCTGGACTCAGACCTCAAGTTCAAGGGCGCTGAGAAGGGCATTGTCCCCTGCCAAATGATCTTCTGCTTGAAGGAGAAGAACTCCAAGAAGCTGAACTCTCATCGCTGGTTCTTCAACGCCTTCGGCCGCGCACTCAACCCGAACGTATGCATTCTACTCGACGTAGGAACCAAGCCTGGACCCAAGGCTCTGTACCATCTGTGGAAGGCATTCGACACCGACTCGTCCGTCGCGGGAGCTGCCGGAGAAATCAAGGCTGGTAAAGGAAAGGCATGGCTCGGTCTGCTCAATCCGCTTGTCGCATCGCAGAACTTCGAATACAAGATGTCGAATATCCTCGACAAGCCATTGGAATCGGTGTTTGGTTACATCACGGTTTTGCCTGGTGCGCTGTCGGCATACAGATATCACGCGTTGCAAAACGATCACACAGGCCACGGTCCTCTTAGCCAGTACTTCAAGGGAGAAACGCTCCATGGTCAAGATGCAGATGTATTCACCGCGAACATGTACTTGGCCGAAGATCGTATTCTGTGTTGGGAGCTTGTAGCGAAGCGCAGCGAGCAATGGGTCTTGAAATACGTCAAAGCGGCGACTGGTGAGACGGATGTGCCAGGTAAGAACAAATCATAACAATCCTCTCCACGGCCAAAACTAACATGCCTCAGATACCGTACCCGAGTTCATCTCTCAACGTCGTCGTTGGCTGAACGGAGCCTTCTTTGCGGCTGTCTACTCACTGCTTCACTTCAAGCAAGTCTGGGCCACTGACCACACCATCGGCCGCAAGATCCTGCTTCACATTGAATTCGTCTACCAGTTCGTCCAACTCCTGTTTACGTTCTTCTCGCTTGCCAACTTCTACCTGACCTTCTACTTCGTCGCCGGCTCACTGTCAGACCCGGAACTCGATCCCTTCGGCCACAACATCGGAAAATACATCTTCTACATCCTCCGCTACACGTGCACGCTACTCATCTGCATGCAATTCATCTTGTCCATGGGTAACCGACCCCAAGGTGCCAAGAAGATGTTCTTCTGGAGTATGGTCATGTATGGTGTCATCATGGCTTACACTACCTTCGCCTCATTCTATATTGTCATTGTTCAACTCAAGGATCCGAAGGCAGAAAAGACCATCGGTGCCAACGTCTTCACCAACCTCATCATCTCGACTGCGACAACGATTGGTCTCTACTTCCTCATGTCCTTCATGTATCTGGATCCATGGCACATGTTCACGTCGAGTGCACAGTACTTTGCTCTTCTTCCGTCCTACATCGCCACCCTCCAGGTTTACGCCTTCTGCAACACCCACGACATTACATGGGGAACCAAGGGAGACAACGTCGCGAAGACCGACCTGGGTGACGCCAAAGGAAAGAAGAAGGATATTGTCGAACTCGAGATGCCATCAGAGCAGCTGGATATCGACAGTGGATATGACGAGGCGCTTCGCAACCTCCGTGACCGTGTCGAAGTTGTCGAGCCCCCGATCTCCGAGTCGCAGCAACAGGAAGACTACTATCGTGCCGTGCGTACCTACATGGTAGTCATCTGGCTCATCTCCAACGCTGTCCTCGCCATGACTGTCAGCGAAGCCTACTCGGACCGCAAGGTGACGAACAACTTCTACCTGACCTTCATTCTCTGGGCTGTCGCCGGTCTCGCCTTCTTCCGCGCCATCGGCTCAACCACTTTCCTCATCATCAACTCTATCCAAGCCATCATGGAGACGAAGCTCAAGTGGGAGGACAAGATCGACGACAAGAAGAGCAATAGAACTGGTCTTGGAGGCGGCCGCAAGTACGGAAGGAACAAGTGGTGGAAGTTTGGCTTTGGCGGTGGCGGCGTCTCATCAAGTTGGTTCTCTGGCAGCACGATTTCGAGTAAGCTTAGTAGCATGACTCCCAGTAACTGGGGTGGAAGCAGTGTTGGAAGATAGGTATACCCAGGGTAAGGAAGGGGTGGTAATGTGGTTTGTACTACGACTTCACGATGGATTGATCTTTGGCGTTCTGGATACATACTTTGGGATGATACCTGAGCTGGGCTGTTGAGCTCACTCCAGTGTAGTAAATAGCTTCTTGTGAATAATAACGATTCTCTCATATCGGCTTTGATCAGAAACAATGTTGCGTTCGTGAAGGTCTTGCCGCCTGTTCTGGGGGTGACGCGCCAGTTCAGGAAGGCACGCTAGGGTTGTGTGTTTACATCCATCCCACTCCCGCTCCCATCCCGCCGCGCACGCAACCGGCGCAACACTCCCCGCTTGCCTACCCAACGTACCGACGAGACCGAAATGGCGCCTCGAAGCAAACCCGCAAACATCTCCTTTACAGTCGACTCGGCCTCGGAAGACGAAATGACGGTCGACGAGCTAAATGCACTTCCCACGCCCGAATCCACCAGCGACAAACCCGCGCGAAAAACGCGTGGAACTGCTGCGCAAACGAAGAAGACGACTGCTGCGACCAAGGCGACTGCTAAGGGCAAGCCGGCGACGCGTCGGACGAGCGGTACAACCGCGGTGGCTATGAAGAAGAGCGCGGCGGCTGGCGCAAAGAAGGTAGCGGCGAAGGGCGGTCGCAAGGCACAGGCTGAAGTCGAGGAGGCCAATGCGAGCGACACGGAGGAGGTAGAAGACTTTGAAGAGCCGGAGCCGGTTGCGCAGGCCAAACCAGCTAAGAGAGGCAGGCCAGCGAAGAAGGCGCAGGAAGAAGAGGTCGAAGAGCCAGCACCAGCGCCAGCAAAGAGAGGGCGCAAGGCAGCTGCGAAAGAACCCGCTGAGAAGAAAGAGACAAAAGCGAAGCCTGCGCCAAAGTCAAGAGGAACAAAACGCGCGACCGAGCCAGAAACCGAGCCTGAGCCGGTGACAATCCCCGAGACACAACAAGAGCCAGACGCAGACACAATGGACATCGAAGACTCGATTGAAATGGGCGAAGAGATACCAGAAAGCATGCCTCCACCACAATCACAACCATCCGCACGGCGAGCGCAAGCCCAACCGAACAGCAGAGCGCGCCGAACCTCAGCCTCGCGGAAAAGAACAGGAAGCGTGTCAGACTCTGAACGCGATCCAGTGATGCGACGGAAAGTCGGTGACCTCACCCGGAAGCTCGATGCCATGACTGCCAAGTACGAAGCGCTCAAGGAATCCGCGTCAACAGGCAAAGAATCGAACTTTGAGCAGCTTAAGAAGCGGACAGAGCAAATCGCAAAAGGTACGACCTTCTATATGTTATGTGATGAGGGAGCTTGTTGCTAACACGACAAACAGACCAAGACGCCGTAATCAAATCCCTAAAAACGCAACTCACCGACCTCCAATCCCGCACCTCGACCCTCACAACCCTCAAGAAAGACCTCGCAGCCTCCACAAAGGAAACCACGCGCCTCACGGCCGAAAACAAGAAACTATCCGATGCCCTCGCGACCGCGCAGAACGAGAGCAAGACTTTGTCTAGCAAGCTCGCCGCTGCCCGATCCTCTTCGCAACAACCTGAGACGAAGAATGTGCCTGGTAGCGCGGTGAAAGCTAGGACAACGGGAGTGGTGTTGCCGGGTACAGCGGAAGCAGCCAAGGAAGCGACGCTCGCGAAGCAAAAGGTGGATTTGTATAGCGATTTGACGAATTTGGTTGTCCTTGGTGTCAAGAGGGGTGAGGATGAAGAGGACGTGTTTGATTGTTTGCAGACGGGGAGGAATGGGAGTAAGTCTTTTCCACCATGCACATCCCTCTACCATCCCCTTCCCATTACCACCACCCCTACCATTTCCCCTTTGTTGTTGTACTAACGTCTTCCCAGCTCTACACTTCCACCTCACAGTCGCGACATCGGGCTCTTCCTACGAAGAAACAGAGTTCATCTACCAGCCCCTGCTTAACGAACAAAGAGACAGGGAACTATTGGACTTGTTGCCGGATTATCTGACGGAGGAGATTTGTTTCCCGAGGGCGCAGGCGGCGAAGTTTTATTGCAAGGTTGTTGATAGTATGAGTAAGAAGATTGTGCTTGAGGAGGATGGGGAGTAAGGAGGGATAGGGATATGAGGAGGATGGGGGAGGACGGGCTCGCTGTTCAGTGAGATGGCATGCACATTCCCGCTGTTATGTTCTGCGATGGTTGCGAGGGCTTTATACTTGGTTGGTCGATTATATCTCTCTGCTTGTTTGTTAAGATCGCAAATACCCAGTCACGTTTATCAGTCATCATCTAATTGGTAGTATCCCATCATCTGTGAAAAGCGTGGAAGTGAAGAGTTGATAGAGTCGTTCCAATGCTTGCTTGTTGGTACAATGGGCGATATCTACAATGCTGTCTCCTTCCCTGGAAGCACACGCGCGTTTATCCGAGGCTATACCGGATTCCGCGACGTATGTTTTCATTCGTCATCCACCATCATTCCCCTCGGTTCGAGCCGGATGCCATGTTGTGTTGTGTCGTGTTTATTGCTTTCCTTGGACCTTGTCGGCGGCCTTCTTGACGTACTCCCTGTTGTGATTTGTTAGCCATAGTCCTCTCGTATTCTATTTCATCCCATTCCATCCCTATCACGTCCTCTCCACCTCTGCTGCTCTCGCAGGCGAACAGGTGCTTTCATGTCGCTGTAGAGGCGTGGGGTGTGTGGATACGTAGGTATGAAGGTGTGTGTACGCACTTGACAAAGTTCTCCTCATCAGGGCTCTTCGCGTTGATCGGGGGAGTGGTAGGGTCCTCGGCCTTCTTGCCGCCCATGGAGAGCGCAGCACCGGTGAATGTGACACCGAGGGTGGCCATCGCAAGCTGTAGCAACACGTTAGCCTACATCCTTCATATCCTCCAAGCCAATCCCATTATCCCCAATTGATCCTCTCCCGCCCCAGAGTCGCCGAGAAAGTACGGGCAGAGCATGCGCCGCACTGCAGTTGTTCGCAGCTTCCGTATCCAAACTTTTCCTCCTCTCGACATGCGGAAAAGGCAAGAACATACGACGTGCGATCCGACCTGACGGCCCATAATAGTGTACATAGCAACCATCTTTGCGGTATTCGAGGGTTTTCCGTGCCGTAAGCGGGGTGATGCGTCGTCAATGGATGGAGGGTGGAGTTAAGAGAGTCGTGGGGTGGGTGCAAGCGTTGCCGGGTGCTTGCGCGGAGCTCTCTTCGGAAGAGAAGATGGGGCTTGGCGGGCGTGTGGCTGGTGCGTGGCGCAAACGGGAGGGAAAGAGCAGGGATCAGGTGGGTGGCTGGTGGCCGGTGGTTACGAAGCGATTTAGTGGGTGTGACGTCTGTATGCGGCTACCGAGGTGGTGTGAGTGAGCTTGTTGGGGGCCTGTGAGGTAGGCAGTAGTGGTACCGAAGAAGCATGGGGTGGTAAGCTTATACTACCAGCGCTTGCTCGATTACCTGTTCTTGTTCTCGTTCTCTTCGCCTTTTCTCTTTAGTAGTACGACGCGCACGCAGCTGGTTATAAAGAGAAGGAATTGAGCAACACAGCGACCATGGCGAAAGACAGCAACAAGAAGATCGAAGAGATCGATGGTGTACCTGTAGAGCGACAAGGCGCGCGACCAGACTTCTCGATTCCACCGCCGAGGAAACAGTTACCGAAAGAGCTTCAGGATACACTCAATGATGAGGAGAAGTTGTGGGAGGTGCTATATGATGGCGAGTATGTATACATCCTCAATCCCATCCTTACGATTGCCAGCCATGCGCCTACTCTCTCCACCTCTCCACGATATGGATAGCTAACATAATGACAGAGGCGAAGACACAACAGACACCTCCCTCCGCTACGCCGCCTACGCCTCGCGCATCCGCACCATCATGCTCTCCGCCCACCGCTACGTAGCCTACACCTCCGACATAGGCGAATCCTTCCGCCCCATCGCACATCCCTACCTCGTAAAAGGCGCCTACGGTATCTCCTGGCTCTACCTCATGGGTGACGTCTCGCACGAAGGCTACAAAGCGTACGTTCGCAACCAGCGCATACTGCACCCAGAGAAGTACATAGACGACGCTGCAGAGAAGAGCCTGGAGAATGTCACGAGTAAAGATAGGGATATGGCGGCGACGGGCGGGAAGAGTAATGCGGCGGGTATCTTTGATAAGGTGCAGGAGGCTGCGAAGCAGGCGACGAGTACCGAGGGAGTCAAGTATGGGGATGCGGGGAGTGCGTTGACGGGTGGGCAGGTTGTTGGCGGGAGGATACCGGCGATTGAGGATTACAGGGCTGTTATGGCGCAGAGAGCTGTGTTCCAGGCTGTTGCGTCCATGGGTCTGCCGGCTTTTACTATTCACAGTATAGTCAGGTATTCTGGGCGTGCGCTGAAGGATGCGAAGAATAAGACGTTGAGGACGTGGGGGCCTATTGGGGTAAGTGCTTGCGTGGAAGGACATTGGAAGGAGAGTAAGATGCTAACGAACGATAGCTTGGTCTCGCGGGTGTACCTTTCTTGCCCTACATATTCGACGAACCGGTTGAGCATGCGACGGAGTGGCTGTTTTATAATGCGTTCAAGACGTTCGGTGGAGAGAAGGCGGTTGAGGGAAGGCCGGCGACGGGGGTTAAGGAACTGAGGAAAGAAGAGACGGAGGCGAATAAGCTGAAGAAGGAGTTGTAGAGGGTTTGGGAGGTGGACACACGACATGCGTAGATATCACGATACACGCTGTACACTCTGTATGAATGTAAATATGGAATTCTTCTCTTCGAAACGCTTTTAATGAGACCAGATGTGATTCGTTTCATATAGACGGGTATCTTTGCAACAGACCACGATCATTCTTTCAAGAGATTCATTGCGCTGATGCTCAAGCCTTTCCTCTCTTCGCTCCCTTCTCGCAAGCCTCTGTAAACACCCTCAGCAGCTCAGGGAAATCGCACACATTCATCGACTCAAACGCAGGATTCTTGTCGACCTTCAATGCACTCATACGCGGACTCTTGATACCAAACGCGAATTTGGCGAGAAACCTAGGGTCATCACGTACGCTGACTGCCTTCAGTACTTGTTGGATCTTAGCTGGGTCAGGGGGTTGAGGCGGCTCATCAGGCAATACGGCTTGCGTATGAGTCTCGCACCACGTGCAATGCCCGCATTCCTCTGCTATGTCAGTGCTCTCTCCGAAGTAGTCTGCGAGTGACCTAGACAGGCAGCGTTTGTCGGTGATGAGGTTGATTAGGGCTTTTGTGCGTGCGAGATTCTGTTTTTCGGTCTTCTCCATGGTTTCGTCCAGCTGCGCGACGATCTTGTCAATTTCTTCGGGTGTAGATGGTAAAGGACGTTCGAGGCGGTAGATGTTTTGGACGCCTTCTTTCTTCAGCTCAATCGCGCCACGCTCGTTCCATTCGTCCATTTTGCGTACTAGATCTGCTCGAGGTATACTGGATGAGTTCGCTAGGTCGTCCAAGGCGACGTGCGTCCATTTGCTACTCTGGACGGATGCTCTAACGATAGCGGACGCGGCTGATGACCCATCGTTCCTTACGAGATTCGGGTTCTTCGTGATGTATGAGTACTTCGCGTAGAGGGCCCCAGCAGAACGGAAGAGCCCAAAGTTCAGCTCCATTTGCGCGTACAGGATACCGAGAACGATGGCTTTGATATCGGTTTGCTGACCCTGAGTGTACAGTGAGAGCTGGAAAGTATCACCTGCTTTGAGCTTCGAGCGAGCAGGAGAACATATATCCTGCATCAAGAGCTTCAATGAGCGGAGCGAAGGCCGGTCGCCGTAGGTGAAGATGTTGCGGAGATAGAAGTCTTTCGTCGAAAGGTAGAACATGCACGTACTCGGCTTTCCGTCTCGTCCAGCTCTGCCAATCTGTTGACTGTAAGACTCGATGCTGTCAGGTATGTCGAAATGAACGATGCTACGAATATCTGGTTTGTCGATACCCATACCGAACGCGATTGTTGCGATAACGATCATGTCGGTGCTAGCCAGAAACTCGTCTTGCGTTTTCGTGCGCAATGGCGCAGGCATTCCGGCGTGATAAAATTTGGCGTTGAAGCCACGCTTCTTCAATTCTGCGGCCAGCATCTCCGTGCCTTTTTGAATCGTCACATATACGATGGTAGGACCTGGGTACTTTTTGACATGAGCAGCGAGTTTCGACACATAATCGGCGTCTTTTCCGTTCGCCTCGGCAAGAAGACGTAGGTTGGGACGGTACATGGTCGTCCTGAACAGGCCCTCTTTCGATATGGAGAAAGCATCCCGGATGTCTTCGGCAACTTTCGGTGTGGCTGTAGCTGTCAAACACACGACTCTCTCAACTTGTGCTTCTTTTGCGAAGCGAGCAATCTTGAGGTAATCGGGACGGAATGAGTGGCCCCACTCTGAGATACAATGCGCTTCATCCACGGCTAGCAGACGGATACCTCCGGGAATATCTTTGAGCGACGCAATGAAACCTTCGCTATTGAGGCGTTCCGGTGCGCAGTATATCAGATCTAAATGCCCCTTCTTGAGGTCGTCTTGCGTAGCCAGGAATTGGTCGCGAGAGATGGATGAGTTTAGTACGGCAGCTTTGATACCGCGGCGCAAGAGGGCATCAACCTGATCTTTCATCAAGGCAATGAGTGGCGCGATGACTAGAGTGACGCCGCTTTGTTCACGAGTCCGGCGACCAAGCTCTTCGTCTTGATATCTGAACGCCACAGCAGGCACCTTGGAAAGTTAGACGAGCATTTCGTTTCATAAGACAGGACTCGCCTGATAGCACAGGCTTTTTCCACCTCCAGTGGGAAATACAACAACTGCACTTCCTCCATCAAGGAGGCGGGTAATAGCTCTTTCCTGTTCGAGCCGAAAGCCATTCAGTCCGAAGCGTCCTTTCAGGATGTTGTTTGCGAGGATTCTGCTGGCCGATGGCGCATCGGTGGTGTTCTCCTCATGTCGACTCCGTTTGGTTAAAGACTCAATGTCTGCGCTGTCGTTGGCGATCTTGCGCTTTCCATCAAGCGCAACGTTTGTACTAGCAGCGAACTGCTCTTCGTCACCCGAAGACCAGCCAAACTCATCGTCGCTCATGTCAGCGTATCAAGCGACGGCTGAACACCTGTAGTAGTTCGAAATTTTGGAAATGCGACCGCGATTGGCGATTGCTGGGGAAGGTCGCGGTGTCACCAATGCGTGGCAGTCGCGACTTGACCCAAACCCAGGGTTACACGCCAAGGGATCAAAAGCGCGCTAGCACGTGATCAGACGTGTCACCACCTGCAGTGCAGCTCGCGAAGAGGAACGATAACTGACAACGCACTCCCCCAAGACCCTCAATGGTCATGCATACAGCTGACTGCATCTCTTGATCGTGCACTGTCAGGCCGAGGCTGCGTTGCTCTGACGGCGACATCTGCTAGTGACGGGCCCATTCCTCAAGCTGAGTGAGAATCACCATCACCTACTTCACCCTTTCGGGACATCCGCCAAGGTACTCTTTGACTATTATGCACGTATGTCTGGGATTAGCGACGTTGCCTTCGACTTTGGGACGGTCATCCCGGTGTGCCACGCCGAAATGCTGCGAGGCCACCTGGGTTGGCACTCGCGTGGGATGTGAGTAAATATCATTGTCTCCAAAAGAAGCAGTTGGTAGCGGAGCATTGCGCCGAAATCGAAGATCTTTCAGACCCTGAAGGATTCGCTTTCGCTATTTCAATTCCTCCCGCGTTCGAGATTGATCTAGCGGCCAGATCAAAGCTTTACACTCGCCACACTGACCAATCACTGAGAACGTTTCCTTCTCCTGTACGCTGATCCGATATCCGGTGCATCTACGTTTAGTGAGAAACTGCGGGCATCGAGAACTAGAACGGTCCGATTTTGACCCCACTTTCAGGGACATAGAGCAGCTGCAATGCCGCACATTGGGTACTTCACCGGTGCTCTTTCCGGGCTCACACACCTAGGGTAAGCCGGTACGCTACCACAAACAACGCACCAACTCACTCAATTCTCATCCGAGTTATACACGCCACATTCATAGTCTGGACATCAAGCTTGCAAAGCCACTTGAGAATACAGCGTGGTCTTGACTTCCCCAGTGGCGAGTCTGTATTGCCCGGGCAGCTTCCTCACGACACATTTGCTGGACACCGCCCTTTCTGTCGCATTGCTACAATCGCATCTTTCAACATGCGCTGAGACCAAAGCATCTACCGAGTATCGTACCTTAACTCTAATCGCCTATTTTTCGTCTATGTCCCGTCGAGGGTTACTACCACCCATTCGGAATGCCGTCGGCCGAGCGCTCCACTACGCGCCTGCTGGACCTAGAGGATCTGGAGTCTGACGCCGCACCACTTTTCGTCATCAAAGCTGGTGAGACCGCTCTGGGTTTCGAGTTTATCTTCTGCAATGAAGCGTTCCGCAGACTCCCTCTGTGCAACTCCATCTTAGCCGAGGAAAGAGCCTCACTCCTGTTCCGCTCATGGGCGCAAGCACTGGGTGAATACAAACCTCGATATGAATTCGGTGGTCATGTTTGGACTGCGGAATTGGCAGGGAGAAACGGTGGCTTCAAGCTAGTGAGAGCGACAGGATCCGACGCGCAGCAGCAAGAAGCGCCTTCGTTGGAGGAAGAAGCAGACGATGACGATCATCTCACTATGAGTCGAGCGCCAGTCTTTACACGATCAAAAGCACAGCTCATCAATGACCTCAAGCGCGATAGATCAATATCGTTGAAAAATATCCCGTACACAAACCTCCACGCCAGATGGGAAAGTATTCAGACCATGATGGAGATGAGCGATGTTGGGGTGTTTGAGTATAATGCAGAGGGAAAGCTCTTGCATGCCAATGAGGCATGGTATAGATTGAGGTAAGTACAACGACAAATGATGTTTCACGTCATTGACAACTCCCAGCTCCCAACCCAGAAACGTCAACCCTGATGAGTTCTCATTCATGGACCTTGTCTACCCCGATGACCAAGCACTGGTAATGTCCATGTGGAATAAGCTTTCGCAGGGAAAATCCGTTACGTTCGAGATGCGATGGAAGGCACGCTCAGGAACGAAAGGCGCCGCGCAATGGGTACTTTCGGCTTGTGTTCCGGTCTTCGATGATGACAAGAAATTGATCGGTATTGCCGGCAATACCGTAGACATCAACGCACAAAAGAAGTCCCAAGAGGCAGCACAAGCACAGGTGTAAGATTGATCAGCAGCATGCATGATTCAGTCATACTAAATACATCTCTAGGGAAGCACTCGAACAAGCGCGACTGGCAGAGATGAAATTCGCGCGCTTTGCCCAAGTGTCCCCTACCGCTATATACGTATACATACCTGAGAGTGGTAAGCTAGATTGCCTCATCGCAAAGTACTTGCTAATATCGATATAGGCATGAACTTCGTCAATGATCAGTTCTTCGAACTGACGGGCCATCCGCGTGGCCCAGTCAGTCAATACGACTGGTTTGACCTCATCGCTAAGGAAGATGTTGAAAAGGTCAAGAAAGGTTGGGAGAACATGCTCACGAGCGGCAAAGCCAAGGGAATACAGTTTCGTTTGAACAAAACCTGGGTCAACCAAGATGGTATTCGCTCGAATATATGGGTGCAAAGTTCAAGTTACCCAGAGCTGGACGAGAACGGCAAAGTGATAAGTAAGATGGTGACTTTCTGCATTCTTCATCACGCATATGCTAATCCCTATAGGCATTATGGGGACATTATTCGACATATCACAGTTCAAGTGGGCTGAAAGCGTTCAGCGGCGCCGCATCGACGAAGCGCTGGAAGCAAAACGACAACAAGAAAAGTATTTCACTGTGCGCTCTGCAATCGACTCTTGTTGACAAGTCCAGCTTCATTGACATGACTTCGCACGAACTCAGGAGTGAGTAACGCCTATGCACGAGCTATATGAGCCACCGCTAACGTCGTATGCCAACGTCTAGATCCACTGTCGGCAGTCATACAATGCGCCGACTCCGTTATCGCTTCGCTCCAACAACTATCCAGACGCCAAATCATAGCATCGAAAGATCCGTCCGAAACATCCAAGGCAGAAGCAGAAGTTCAGAGCTGCATTGAATCGCTGTTGATCATCGTGTCATGTTCGATGCACCAAAAACGCGTTATTGACGACGTGCTCACCCTGTCGAAACTTGATTCTAACTTGATCTTGATCACGCCAATGCGCGTGCAGCCCGCGGTGGTCGTGTCGGATGCGGTGCGCATGTTCGACGTCGAGTGCAACCAGGCGGGCATCAAGCTCGTTTTCCTCATTGATGAGACTTTCAATGGCATGGATTGGACGATGCTTGACCCCTCACGCCTCTTGCAAGTCCTCATCAATCTACTGTAAGATTCTCATCTCCATGTCGCATACCCTCCGCTAACAATACCAGAACCAACGCCATTAAATTCACCAAGGACCGCCCTCAAAAGGCCATCACCGTCACTATCGGTGGCTCCTGGACCCGTCCACCTAAGTGCTGGAACGAGATAACCTTCACCGACGATGAGAAGCCCAAGACAGACATCACCGACAAAGCCGAATGGGGCGAAGGTAAAATAGCATTCCTCTGGCTGAAGGTCAAAGACACCGGCTGTGGTATGACCACAGACGAGCAAAAGAAACTCTTCTCCCGATTCTCGCAAGCCACGCCGCGCACGCACGTTAAATACGGCGGTTCGGGGCTCGGTCTCTTCATTTCCAAATCGCTTACGAAGCTACAAGGGGGTGCCATCGGCGTCCACTCCGAGAAAGAGCAAGGCTCAACATTCGCATTCTTCATCAGCACGCGCCTCGCGCACCCACCAGCCGACCAAGTCTCCGCTCGCGCAGTTCAAGCTCGCCCCGTCCCTCGTCGTACCATGACAGGCGAAGAAGCCATGCAATCGATCAGACTCAACGTACTCATCGTAGAAGACAACCTCGTAAACCAAAAGGTGCTTAGGAAGCAACTGCAAAAGTTCGGCTGGAACATCAGCGTCGCCGGTAACGGCCAAGAAGCGTTGGAATGGCTCAAAGACAGCGTATACTGGCGCAACGAGGAAGACAGTTCCAAGCCGGAGAAAAGAAACGACCTCGACATCATCCTCATGGACATAGAAATGCCCATCATGGACGGTCTCACCTGCGCCCGCCTTATCCGCGACTACGAACACCAGGGTCTTCTTGCTGCACCACCAACGCCGGGGGTACCATCGTCGGGGCGGAATTGTCATAAGAAGACGTCGTCTACGTCTTCGGCGTCGCATGAGCGGCCGGACAAGCAATCGCTCCGACTGCCTATTCTGGCTGTGAGCGCGAATGCGCGTATGGAGCAGATTGAACAGTCGCTGGCGTCGGGGATGGACGATGCGATTTCGAAACCTTTTCGGATTCCGGAGCTTTGGCCGAAGATTAGGGGGTTGGTTGGGAGGGTGGCGGATGCGGATACGAAGGTTAGGTCGTGATTCTGCTTGTGCATTGGGATTGGGAGGGTCTGCATACAAGTGGCGTTGGGTAGATGTATAAGCATGGATGCGGCGTTTGGTAGGAGTACGAATGCAGTGGTTTCGATTATTATAAACATGGTATGCAGGAAGGTGCCATGCGACAGAGTGTGCGATACGTAAGTCTACATTGTGTCTACATGCCTTCAACCACGGCGTCAGAATATGAGCTTGATTCGTTGGACCACTCCTGACTGCATGCTCTCCGCGACCCAATGAAGAGCTATGTACCGTCTCATAAGATGCACATGAATCAGTATAAGGCTGTGGTTTCCTTGATAGGACAAGATATTGATGGCCTTGGAAAAGCGCATTTGAAGCGTACCGTGTAGACGTGTGGTCCCATGGACACCCATTCTGAACAACTGTTACCCCGACTGTGCACATCTTCCAACTATTTGCCCGCCCCGACTTGGCGATGCATCGAGTTTACTAAGCTAGATGCTTAAGTCCGATGCATCGTGTAAGCTCAGTCAGCGTCTCGTACTCTGCCAAGACGATCGAAAAAGCGCAATAGGAAAGAGTAGTAAAGCAAACAGCGCTTCGAGCCAAGAAGGCGTAGGAGACCTAATGCATATGTTGCAAGATATTGATGCCTTTGATGATGTGAGAATAGATAAAGCCTGCGCATGTTGACGGCGTTCTGGTGACCTACAGTCATTTTGCCCATCCTCCAATATGAAGCTCGCCAGCATCATTAGCGCTGTTGCATTCGCTATACCACAGCTTACGTTCGCGCAATTATCGAACTTCGACGACTGGGAACACGAGCGCATCCAGCTCGACGACGTCTCGATCCACTTCCGCTACCACGGCGAAGGACCGCCCGTCCTCCTCGTGCATGGATTCCCCCAACACTCACTAACATGGCATACCATCGGTCCAATCCTGGCTCAGAACTGCATGTCTTCGCACATCTTCGGTAATGAGAAAGTGAACTGCTAATATGACAGCAGATACGGTAATCGCCCCAGATATCCGCGGATGCGGAGACTCGTCTATTCCCACTTCCAAGAACTACACCGCTGCAGCCGCGGGCGCAAACCTCAAAGCCATCTTAGACTACCTCAACATCACATCCACATACGTCTTTGCGCACGACAAGGGTGTAGGGCTGGCGACATCCCTCGCTATCGAACATCCTTCGCTTGTTAAAGCTATCATACTCGCTGAATACGCACTCCCAGGATATGGATATCCCTTAACAGTTCAGAGTCCCAGCTTGTACCAGAACTGGCAGCTGGCCTTCTTTGCCGTGTCTGATGCAGCCGAGTTCTTTATCCGAGACCGCGAGAAACAGATGTTGAGTTGGTACTTTTTCCACGCGAGTTATTCCGGTACGGCGGCCGTGAGTGAAGACCACTTGCAGCGGTATACGAATGAGATTGCGAAGCCGGGGTTTTTGAGGAGCGGTATGGAATACTTCGCAGCGGCGTGGGACGACGAGGCGTACTTTACTTCTGTGTTCGGCAGTGGACATAGGTTGCAAATGCCGTTGTTGGCGCTGGGTGGTGAGGCGAGCTTTGGGCCTGTGTCGCTGTTGGAACAGGTATGGTCGCAGATCGGCGATGACTTTGTTGCTGAGTTGATTCCGAAGGCTGGGCACTGGATTGGTAAGACCTTTTTCTTGAATAGCATCTCAGCTATAGCAAAAGGGCTAACGACGTACAGGCGATGAGAATCCGATTTGGACTGGTAATCGCGCCTTACGCTTCTTTGAAGAAGCTGGGGAGGTGAGCAGTGTTGATCTGTCCTACCTTAAAGATCAAGTGACTCTGCAAGGTGGTACCATTTGATGAAAGGCGATCGCAATATTTCAAGATCGCGATTGGCACAGGAAGGGTCTGGGGAACGAGTAGAAGAAGTGTTCGGTATCGCTCTAAAGTGGCATTGGCATCATGATGTACTAGGGCTTCCTTCAAGCCCACTGCGACGGCGAAAATCTTGCAACCAATTCGGGTTGTCTGCTACTGTTTGGTTCCACTAGCGTACATGTTAGCATTTGTCTGGTATACAATAGGTCGTTTCGCTTCCTCACCGCATCATCCGCATCCTGGTATAACAACCTCCGCGACTCGCGTTGAAACATCTCATCCGTCGGTATAATACCCGACAACATCTGCTGTCTCGCAAATCGACTAAGATGGCGCGTCAAAACCTTCGCAAAGTCATAATCGTGCTGCGTAGAAAGGTTTCGGAGAGCTTCCAAAGAGTCTTCGAAAGCTTGATGGTCCGGTGTCTGGGTAACCTCTTTCGGAGACTCTTGGACTGGCTCTTCTTCCCGTTGATATTCTTCCCGTTGGATCTGCGAAATCATTTGCTTTGTATGATCGATGGATCCGGGATTCGTGGCAGAGAAGGGTACGACAGTCTTCGCTTGTTCGGCCAGTAGGTAGGGTGGAAACGCATTGATGACACGGGCAGCCACAGCCGGTTCGAAATCGTGATCGCCTTTCCAATCGGCCATGGTTTTGCCCTCTTTGAAATGTGCGGCGAGGTGGTCTGCTCTCTCATCCCAACTACTTAGATTGGCATTGCATATACCACAGCGACATGTCACTGGCAGAGTCTCAAGTTTCCAGTCGTCGATGAGAGGTAGCGTTTCGAGTCCGTGGACTAGACGAAGGTGTTGCGTGAGATGATCTTTGCGGTGGAAGATACGCGGGCTGTTGCTGCCGTCCGTGCATGCCGCGTGATTATGTTTCTGCAGATGCTGGGGTGTTGGATCTAGTGCACTACAGTAGGCACAGTGTACTCTACCCGTAAGAGGTAGCACCACAGAAGCTCCATGCGGCGTGCACATCCAGCTTTCGAGGTTTAGATGTAGCGATATCTCGTGTCGCTTCCAGTCGTACTTGTGCTTGAAGGTGTCGCAACAGAAGGTACATTTGAATATACGATCAGGATCCAGCATATTGCCTCTGACTCTTCCCTTGCTTCTTGTCTTGGCTTGACTGCGACGCTTCGATTGCGACGTGGCGGAGCGGCTCGAATTCGCGGATCGTAATGAGGATTCGCTTGCAGCGCTATCGAGACTCGTGGTAGAGGAAGGGCCGCGATACTTGCGGAACGCGTCGCCACTGGACGGCCGACTGATACGTGGTGAGTGGCCTATGGGTCTGTCCTCCAAGGCATGGTAGATGGCCGACAGAGATGCGGCCTCGTCTTCAGGCGGCGAGTTCCGCCAGCGCTGAATGGCCAATGACTGACCCTCTTCGTGTCGAGGACTTCCACTCGGTATCACCATCGGGCTGACAGTGCCCGTTGATCTTCGCTTAAAGTACTTGCTTCGACGGCGGGGGAGTGTGTGATGACGCTGCGATTGTGGGCGCTCGTGAAACTCAGTCGGCTGGTACGCGTCGAATGGATAACTTGGTGAAGTCATACCACTCAATGGTTGCAATGTGTCTTCCAACGTAAAGTCTTGGAAGTTCGGGTCGATTGCCAAGTCGTCGTCGATGCTGAATGCGGCAGGAGCATCAGGTGCAGCGTTAGTCGCACCCTGGCCGACATCTGTAGCGAGGAAGTTGTCGAACCATGAAGGGTCGATCGTATCTTCGTTCCATGATTGGAAGTTCCAGTTGTTCACTTGTTGATGATCCATGGCTCCAGAAGTCGCGAGTGTTGTTTTGGCGATGACGAAGATGGCTGGAAATGGCTGTAGGATGAAGGCGTCAGCCCGAAGTCGGCGCCGCTACCGATGCAACCTTTACCAAGTGATCGCGTATAGATCCATGGATCTAGATTAGCAAGCGAATGCAGTACACCGCAAAGAACCTCGGGCTGTCTCTGGCCGACTGCTAGATATTGCGAGGCATGCAAGGCGTAGGGCGTGAGGTGGGGCGAACTTCAGAACGCGCTAGCCCCGCGATCTAGACAATTCTTCCCTCTAGCGCAACAGGACCGGACTTTCACGACGCGATATAACGTGACTTGCGATACGATGGAAGACGATAACGAGAAGGCTGTCGCGGAGCAGCACGAGCAAGTGCTGGAAGGTGTTTTCGGTAGGTGATACTATCGTCTCCCGTCCGCACTTTGTTACTAACTCTGTATAGCCGTGGTGAAGCCTGCGAATGTCTCCTCAGCAGACGTGCTTCTTAAACTCCAGTCAACATTCGCTTCCTCAGATACATTCGCGCCACTGCGCAGACACCAGCCCAAACGTACCAGCAAATCCTCCGACCAAGTATTCCGCCTAGGTCACGGCGGCACGCTCGATCCCCTAGCCTCCGGCGTCCTCATCGTAGGCATCGGGCGTGGCACAAGATCGCTCTCACAGTACCTAGCATGTGACAAAAGCTACGACACCACCATTCTATTCGGTATGAGTACCGACAGCTACGACTGTACTGGAACTATGAAGACAAGAGCAGACGCCTCGCACGTGACTCGTCAGCTTGTCGAGGAACAGCTGCCCAACTTTCTCGGGACGATTCAGCAAGTCCCACCGGTGTACTCAGCGCTGAAGATCAACGGCATCAAAGCATGCGAGTATGTAAGGCAGGGCATGGACTTGCCTCGAGCGTTGGAAAGTAGGGAGATGGAAGTGAAGAGGTGTGATCTACTGGAATGGTATGATCCGGGTCAGCATGACTTCGCCTTCCCTGGCGAGGAGAAACCGGCTCCAGCACCTGCGGCACGGATTAGATTGACGGTATGTTCTGGCTTCTACGTTCGCAGCTTTGCGCACGATCTGGGTGTCGCTTGCGGTACTGTTTCGCACATGGCCGCGCTGAAGCGCGAGGTGCAAGCCAATTTCGTGCTCCAGCCTTCTCCGTTTCCGGAGGATACCGCTGCGATCCCGTATGATGATTTGGATGTTGATGAACATGTCTGGGGCCCCAAGCTCAGACCACAGCTCGAGGAGTGGGTCGCAGCCAATCCAGTTAACCAAGGACATGTCAACGGGCGAGAAGGAAGCACGAAGAGGAAGATGGCACAAGAGGGCGAAGCAAAGCCCAGACAGAGGTTCCGCGGAGAATGGGTTGCTGAAACGAAGAGAGAGAGGATTAAGCAGCAAGGTGGCAAGTACAAGGGGAAATGGGGACGGAAGCCCGAGGTTGACGCACTTATAAAGCATTTTACGCAGGATATCAGTAAGTATCAATGATACAGCGGCGCCCCATAACTCCTCAGCAAACTCAACCACTCCGCACTCCTATCCGTCAACTCGCAGCACTCGAGCATAGTCCATGTCCCCAACTCGCCGCACGGCTGCGCCTTGCTGTTCAAGACCAAACTCCTGCCATCCACCACGCCGTTCTGGAGTAACTTCTCCATAACGATGTAGTTGTCTTTCCGAATCGCCGACAAAATCGCCGAAAGCCTGGGTCGCTGCAGCGCATATCCAACATCCCATTGGACCACCATATCGATGAGCTCAAGGTACTGGGTCTGAACTTCTGGTCTGGTGGGTGGAGTGCAGTGCAGAAGCATGTCGTATATGGGTGGTAGAGCGGCGATTTGTTCGCGCAGGGCGGCTGCGGAGATGGCGCTGAGAAGGACGCGCACTGTGTCTTTGTTGGACCCCTTTATGGCGTAGCTCAAGGCATCGTATGTTAGTTCTGGGGCGAGGCCGATCATCTCTTCGAGCATTGTAGTGTTGGTCGTACTGTTTTGGTACGCGGCAAATTGCAGAACATTCATGTCTTCGAAAGCTGGGTCGCGGGGATGTGCGCCTGCTCTGAGAAGTACGCGAGCTGTTTCCAGCGAGTCGAGTGAGAGGGCAGTGGCGAGTGGTAAAGCTTTGGTCTCCTTCTTGTTTCGTCGGAAGGAGATTTCCTCTCGTACCAAACGGCCTTTGGTCTGCAAGATGAGTTCGACCGCCTGTGCAGCGTCTGCTGAGATCGCACGGCTGAGCGCTGTCCTTGGGCCCAGATCTGTAGCCGTCCGTTGCGTGAGACATAGATTAAAGCCTCTGTCGATCAGTAGCCTTAGTATGCGAAGTGCGTCTTCCGGTCGCTTATCCCAGGTCTCTTTGGTCAACGCGTTGATTGGTGATACGAGTCTTGTAAGCTTTTCTTGGTGCAGCAAAACATCGTCTTCTTTCTCGTAGTCCCTTGGCATGCCTTTCATGCTCAACATCTCTTCCACTGCATCTGCCCATCCGGCACGAACGAAGCAAGACAGAACAGAGTACTCGTACGTCATCTGCCACGGGCGATTTGTGACACCGGCGTTCTTGATTTCGCTCTTGTTGTCGAATGCGCCTGAAACGAAGGCTGTAGGATCGAAGTTTTGATGCTGCATGACGAGTTTGAGGGTACTCATACCGCGATCGACATTTTTCCATTTTGATAGGCCATCAAGGAAGCTGGTCTTTGTAACACGAACCTGGATCTCATTCCAATAGTGCTGCGCGTCATACATCTCTCTTGGCCATTGCTCGACCATTGGGTTTGCGCCATGATATACAAGACAATCGATGAGGTCTGCATGTCCCTTGTAGGCAGCCGCCAAGAGCGCGCGATCCATTGGAGTGTAGTCTTCTCTCTTCGTTGCGTCTCCGTAAGTGGCACCCTCTCTCAAGAGATAGTCGACCACTCTGGCTCGTCCGTTCATGGTAGCTTTCGCTAGGGCCTCGTGCTTTACCTTCTTCAACTTACTAGTTGATCGATACATAGGATCAGCTCCCATACTGATGACTGCCCTGACCAGTGAAAGACTACCCTCCGCAGCAGCTTCTTCGAGAATATCGGTAAGGTCGTTTTGTGATGGACCACTAGCTGAATTTGGCGTAGTAGCCGCTCTTTTGAGTAGGAAGCTCTTCTTGAAAGGAGATGCACCCTTCCGATCTGATGGCGGCTCCTTCCTGCTCAGTCTGCGCAGTATCTCAGCTCGAGCATCGCCGGGACTCATGTCGGATGCTTCACTCTCTATACTTTGCGTGGTGGATATAGAGATATTTCTTCGTGATGACTGATCTAGCCCCCCAGGTAAATCTGGTAATACGGATGAGCCCATGCTAGAGCTGCGATTACCATTCGCCATGTAGGCAGTGCTCACACGCTCAGAAATGCCATGGACGACCTGCAGTGGTTGTGGTGTCGAAGTGGAGGGCGGAGGATGATCGAAAGCGATATACATGGATTGCATCCTGTCTGACAGACCATCTTCAGTGCTATCGCTGCTTCCCCAAGACATCGGAGGAGTAGGGGGGACTGTTGATGCATGTTTCAGAAATCGTAAAGGCTGTGGTGGAGAAGACTTCGACGCGCGTTGTGGGAATTGTGGCCGAACAGCTTGCGAGTCTTCGCTTCCTGGGGGTCGGGAGAATCCATCGGTTGGGGGCTCAGGAAAGGGTTCCATTTGAGGGTTATGCGATAGTAGTGGTCCTTCGCGCAGTGGTGAGAAGACGTTGCCAGACTTGAGAGATATGCCATCGGCTGTGAGTGGCTGCATAGCGATACTGGCCCCAGACCCAGCAATGGAAGATGCCAACGGAAGACTTGCTGCCTCTTGCCGCTTTTGCGGCACCTTGTGAGTATGGTTCAGATAAGTGACATTCTCGTCAGCCTTCCCTGTTATTGTTGGAGATATCGACGGGTGGGGCGCAAGGTATTCGAAGGATGGTCCGCCATAGAAGTTGCCGTACTCAGCAAAGCCGTCTGCATATCGCTGCTCTTCTTGCTGCACCGCCATTGTTTCTTAAGCTCTTTGTTCGAGATTGATGTAGCTGTATTGGCTGCGATGAAGCGCTGCCAGGTGGTGAGGGATGCCAGGAGAGCGCGGGGTAAAAGTGTTCCCGGCATTGATGTTTGATTGCTTGTCAGCATGCTTTAATCCAGCCTTGTCACTAAAAGTGACATTTCAGGCGTTCACTACTACCGGGTGGAAGACTGGCTTCCGAGACCCTGACAAAGGCGCAAGCGGGCTGTGGTGCCGGCGCACGGAAAGCCGTCCAACACTGGGATCATGGCCGCAAAGGGGCGTTCATCGCAGCCTCTGGAGGACTTTGGCTGGGAGTGCGAGATGAGCATGCGGTATAAGCGAATTAGGTTCGTGAATGCAGCACGTGGGCGGAGAACTTCGGGATGCTCTCAATTCGGCTGCCATAGATGTCGCGTCAACGCTCTTTTCCGCCGCTCGTCGTTTGTGAACTTCTCTCTTGTCGTGGGGAGCATTGTCAACATGCCGTAGCGCCGATATGAAAAGTGATCGGTGGGTGTTTCTTTGTTCTCAAGTTGCCAAGCTAGGAGTGCCTCAGCCCTGCATGGAGAACCGAAATTCCGAAGCCCACATCCACCACGCTTATCTCGATCGTTCAGATGCCACTGCCGCGAACATATTGTCATCAGAACCTTCCAAGCCACTGCTAGGTCGTTAGTTGCTTACCTATCCTCCAACAACGCGTTCTTTCCCGCCATATCAGCGCGCAGTGGAGATGGATCTTGCCAATGTTGGTCTGAAGGACTATCTGGTCATCGGCTCTCTCACCGGGCTTTTGCGAACGACTTCGATGCAAATTGCTGGCTACAAGCAGAGGGATCTCACATACTTTCAGTCCTACGGGACGTGGGCGAGCGCGAGCCTCGTTACTATTGTCGTATACACTATTGCGCTGCGGCTGCTAAGGAGACCTGCATTGCGGGAGGGTCGGACCAAGTAGCAGGAAGCAACGAAGCGGCAAGGCAGCCACGACAAGGGCGTCTCGAGGGCGGCTCAGTTCTGAGGCAGAGAAGATATATCGGCGATGGGAACCTCAGTGATATTGTACACGCTGGATGCCCTATGATGGTCCCTTCCTCTGAGGCGGGATGAATCGGGACGAGTGCACGGGTGCAGTTACTCAGCGAGGAGCTTTGACCAGGTCTTTCGTGCGTGCCGTCATCACCAATGCCGTCCATAATCTCCAGAACACCAGAACCACCGCCATCTTTTCTGTATCGCATCGAATGTCTTCTATCGGCTCCCATGGTCGAAGAGAGCTACTTTTGAACTGTTCGAATCCTCTTGATGATATCAGCTCGTCGTCATCTCAATTTAGGAAGCTGCGACGGCCTGCATTGCGTGGCAGGCTGGGTTGGACCGCTTTCTACCACATCCTGCTCTTACATCGCGACGATACCTGGATCTTGTCTTGTCCCCAAGGAGGATATACAAGCGTCACCAGTTTGCGCTCCCCTCTCAAGGCGACTTACCAGAATGGCGCGATTAAGAGTCGCGCATTATGTTCTTGACTTTGCCGAGATATCTTGTGCCGAGGAATCTCGCGCTCCATACCAAGCTCATTTATCTGGAAATCTGCAAGCCTATTGACATGATCCAGATGTCAAAGTGGCACAGTTGGCCCTACTGTATAAGGTTTGCTGATGTCGCGTCATTCCCCTCTAGCGCAGAGCCCCTGGAGGGTCGGAGCATGGCTGCGACACCAGACGCTGATTTTGCCAAGGGTACTGTACCCTCGACCTCTGATCCAGGCCATCTCCACGGGTCCGTTGGCCCACTCCACAGAGATCTGTAGATCAGTGCGCGATGATTGTGGAATCTAGGGTCGGGGCTTTTGGAGAAACAAGGAATCCACCATGGCGCTACGGAACGCCTTCGATCGCAAATTAAAGACATTTAGCCTACGGCGTGTCAGACGCGCACGCAGGTTCCCAGTCGCTTCATGAGTGAAGAAGGACCGACGACGTCGAGGGAAAGTCGACCGCGACCACTCCGAGGGATTGCATGCTGATCGGAGGCAACCCCGCGAAATCGCCAAGTCGTTGGAATGCTATCTGACCCTGCCGCGAGTCAAGCGTGCGTCGTCCATCGCCACGAGGCTGTCTCAACGCAAAATTGGACCGGCTGGGCAGAAGCCACGAGGATATCCCAGGACAGCTCTATAGCGTGCGGTAGCTCCACGACAAGCTCAACCAAGGACACTGATGGACTCAAGCACTTCGTGACGGCGCCCGCACTTAGCTTACCACGTTCGCTGTGCATTCGAGTGTCCCGATTCGCGGCTCAGAAGTTCTCGAGCTGCTTCGGCTTCTTCTAGTGATGTGTTGGTATGGTACTGGTGTTTCATTGTTTGCTCAGCTCCCTTTGTCAGTTCCGTGGATGCATGATGCCTGCCCGACGACAGAGACTGTACAACTCGCGGCAAGATTAAGATAAATTATGGACGGGACGGGGAATGTTCCCGCTCACGTCCGAGACGCGGCGCCATAAGAGTGAGGCATGTTGATACCTGCTATCTATCTTGCGCGTACAAACGTTGCGATAACCTCATGACGTTCGGGCAACGTTGTCACGTCAGTGCGAAGCTCGTATTCGCAGAATACCGAAGCTTCTCATGCCCGTTAAGCAAAAGGAAAAAAGGGTTCGTCTCACCCGCAGTGGCCGCGGAGCCGGTTGATCGACTACTGATCAGCACGGGACAGACGCTACCAGCCGCCTGGAACTATGCGACTCATGATTCCGACGTGTAGCACAAGACGCCGGATCATACCACTCCCTTTTAACCTACCCTGACCCTAGGCTTCGCGCTGCCCGCTATATGCAGGTGTGAAGATGTCAAACAACCCCAAGTAGAGTTCGCACTTGACCTCACTCACCACTTCTCTCCGTTTGTTCCCATTGGGGCGAACTTAAACTCCACCGGCCACACATACTGTGTGTGTATGCTGCCGCGATGGAGATAGTCACTTCTATAGTAAGAACTACGCGAGCCCGAATGATTTGAAGTCTCACTCACATCCACAGGTTATCCAGGGGATACTCCTCGTGTTGGCACTGGGTGTTACGATACTAAGATGTTGGGTCCGTCTTTGTCTGGAGCACCGTTCATTGACTCTACCCGACTACCTCGTTTGGGGAGGCTTCATCTGCGCGCTTGGATGGTTTGCCTGCTCTACAAGAGCGCTTTACATCTTGATTGATCATCCCCTGGATGAGGAGACAAGGAGCGACTCCGTCGAATACCTGAAGGTACGTAAAAAACATGACCTTCAAGATACGCAACGAGGACGAGTGAGCTGACAGGTGTTTGCTGCTAGGTCGTATTCGTGTCTATCTACTTCTTCGACACAGGGCTGTACTTCCCCAAAGTTTCGCTGGTGGCTTTCTACTGGTGGTTGATCCCGCAAGGCTTCAGACGTCTTCGTTACGCAGTATATGCCACTACTGCGATCGTGATCGCCTGCTTTGTTGCGAGCATACTGTGCGATACTCTTCTCGCGCCAAACATCTCCGACAATTGGTACGGCCTTTACCCTTACTTCGATCAAGTTGTTTCTTGGCTAACATCTACTTTCCAAAAGGTCTATCGAGAACCAGCTCAACTCAACATGGAATACCTACTCCAATCTGGTGGTCAACTGGACACTCAACTTCGGCACCGATCTGCTGCGTACGTAGCCCAAAGTCACTTCCTGAAACATGAGCTAATACTGTTCCCAGTATTCGGCCTTCCATTCTTCATCTTCAACTGCTTGAAGCTGCGTAGAAGACAAAAGGTCGGCCTGGTCGGAATCTTCTCTCTAGGCGCCATCACGATGGCAATCAGTCTCGCCCGTTTCATCGTCTACAACATGGACTACGACATCGCCGACGCCGACGGCAGTACGTCACCCTTCCCATCTCACCTCCCCAAGCCTCCACTAACAGCCCCCAGACCTTTGGTGCACGGCCGAAATGTGCACAGCCGTCATCGTCGTCTCGCTCCCGTCCTTGAAGGCACTCATCATCAAACCCACACCCGCTACCTCATCCAACCGCAGCAACTCAGGCTATCTGCAAGCTGGCTCCGGCAAAACGATTGGTAGCAAAGGTATCAACTTCAACGGGCACAGCTCGAATATTCAGGGCGGCACTATGGACGATGAAATGGAGTTGACTTTTCTGGACCGGAAAGCCAGCCCTACACCAACTGGAACCACTGATGGGTCACGCTTACAAGATGGAAAAGATAATGTGATGGTGACTACAGATTTCGAGGTCACCAGTACGCGGAATGTGTTTTAAATTGGTGTCTGTAATCCTGATCGTCCTTTAGACTGCGTAAAAGATAGAACGAAATGATAGCAACGACTACTCGTCTACTGTCTTCACAGCGAGCACCGTCCGCTCAATCCCCTGCTCCAATCCTTCGGGAAATGGTCGTACCGAGATGGTCGAAACCGCATTTTCAGAATCGAACGCTCTGCGACATGTCTGCACATGTACCCCCTTGTAGTTCTCGAGATAAACAGCATGCGATAAGGACATCGGGGTGATAGCCCTAGACCCTCGGTCTCTTTAGTGAACACAATCGAGCCCTAAGTCGTCCTAGCTATGCATGCGTGATATTGTTGTGGAATAGCATGTGACGTCAAGCCTCAAAGCCGGACTCGAGAACTAGCCATGTAGCACACGCAGCCTTTAGCCATATACACACCGTCTAATCGCACAAGCTCGCAGTCTACCTAGCACCGAGACGACATATATCGCGCATCGCATGGCCGCATCGTGAAGACAAGCTATGCAGAGGTTATAGGGAGATTGGCAGTCACGATCCGCCGTCGCAAACGTCCGTGCGGCCATAACGGCAATGAGGAGGCGGTGCATCCCTCCCACTCCGCCCAACCACATCGCCCACCTGACCCCCGACCCACACACCCGCCGTCATCCACCACCGACTTCATCCTTTCCTCATCGTCGGTCGTACGCCGTTACTCACGCTTTACCCCGACCACCGAGCCCTGTACTTCGCGCCTAACACCCACGTAAACGCACGATTCTTCGCGCGACGCCTCGGACGCATCGCATGCCGCCGATATGAAGCCCAGTAGCCGCCTCGTTTCCGCATCCGCAATACTGCTGGCTTGCACAAGCACAGTACTAGCCGACGACACCATCAGCGGCACAAAGATCAAAGTGCAGCTTTTCGCCGCGCCCTCGTTCCTGAGCGAAGTTAGTGTCGACGCGTATAATAACCAGTGTCTATCGCTGGATAATAATCTGTATGTTGCGCACACCTGTCGCTTTCGCGTGTGATCGGGGGAGAAGTGCTAACGCAAGGGATATAGCATCGATGGGCGCGTGCAAAGTATCTTAGTAGGCGGACACGATGTCCAGGCTGTATTGAATAGGGATGATTACTGGAGCTGCCGGTTCTATGAGTAAGTTCGTTCCTAGTGTTGGTGGTTAGGGTTGGTGTTTCCGAGGGTGGCTGCTAATGTTACCACAGCAATTACGACTGCAGCGGCGACGAAAACATGGACCAGTTTCTCGCTATTTCCGATGGCGCGAATAACCTGGGGAGTGTCGGCTGGGGAACAAAGATACATGGGTTGAAGTGCAGTAATAAGGAGCACGAGGACGACTGAATGGATGACGCATGAGGGCAAGAGATGGATACATGCTGCGACATAGACGTCGAGCGAGATCCGATTCATACAGATGAACATTCGTCCCGCGACGGCACAACCCACATTACAGATGCGAACGATACACCTCCGCCGCGGAGACTGGGACGCGATAGGGAAGGTCAGATGCACACCGGACCGATGCGTGCTGACCGTAGGGTGCGAGGCGATCAAGCACACAAGCAGAGAGGGCAATGTGTATATACCAAGGGCATGGTTCGTGCGATATAGCGTTGGCATTGGCGTTTACATTGGGTTCTGCATCTACATGCGATGGGAGATGGCACCGGCGTTCGAAGTGCTCGACGCCTACTTAGTGCTGTATCAGTACCGGGCAGAGATAAATCTAAATATAATGATTGTACCGAGCCTTCTGTCTATGTCTGTCAGTGGTTGTGATGGGCGTGTTGTTCCTTGCTCAAGGGAAGTTGACATACTGAGGCACGCCTTCGACGAGATATGCACGCTCTCTTTAGATATACAATCACTCATCCATTCATTCAATCATGCCATCATAAGCACCAGGGTATCTCCAGCGCAAAAACACATCCACAAAACGCCATGCCATGCAATGCTCCCACTGTCCCCTCCCACCTACAAATCAATCAAATCCGGCGCCTCTCCACTCCCCACCCCCCTCAACAACACAATCATATTCCCATTCTGACACGGCTCCCCAATCTTCTCACTAAACTTCAGCAACCTTCCGCCCTCTACATGGAAGACCCGTAACTTCTCCTCCTCGCCCCCACCCCGGTTATTCACATTCTGCACCTGCAGCGCCTTCGCCGCCATATCCAACACACGTCCCACAGTCCATTCTTTATTGTAGAAGAATTTCCCCGTGGGGTATTTGGCTTTTGTGGTATCGGCCGAGGCTTCGACGTGGAGGTATATGCGCTTTTCGGCGGGGATGCTGGCTTCGCCTTTTGCGACGCGTTTGAGGGCGTTGAGTTCGGCTTGAGCGGAGGTAGCGGCGGAGGAAGAGGATTTGCCTAGGCCGAGGAAACCGCCTGTTTTCTTGGATGAAGAGCGCCGTTTCTCATCGTCCTTTTTCTTCTGCTCTGCCCATGCTTTCAGTCGTGTGAGCGCGGTTTGCGTGCGTGCTTGTACGTAGTTCTGGGGCCGCGCGCCGAGGGGCGTTAGGGTCGAGCAGGAATGGTCTTCTTCGAAGCGGTGTTTGAGGCAGTACCGTCTGTTACAGCGCGGGCAGTGGACGCCTTGTGCGCGAGCGGTGTCTATGAAGGTCTTGCAGGAGGGGTTGGCGCATTGTGAGTCGTGGTTGTAGACGCTGGGTTTGGGGGCGGATGGCGTGGTGTTTTGGGCGTTTTTGGCTTTCTGGCGCGCCCATTCGCCTTCTTTGGGGCATTTGTGTGCGTACTCGGTGCGGTGGTCGAGACAGAATTTCCTGGGGGGAGTTGTTAGTATGGTGGTGTCCAAGTGTGTCTTGTGTAGGTACGCGTGGGACGCGTAGCCTGGAGGGAGTTGGGTACCTACCCGTGACAGCTCTCACAGCGGAATGGTAGAAAGTCGAGTACATTGCAGTATTCCATCTGGCAATGCGCCCCGATTGCTTCTAGGTCGCCCTTCATCTCGGTGTAGCTCGATTCGTTGGCTGCCATGGTTGTGGTAGACGTGGGAATGATATATGTGTGGAAGGCTGAGTGAAGAAGATGCTAGAGAGCTATTACGGAGGCGACAGTGAATGATCAAAACGCTGAGCAAGCATCAGAAGCCTCGAGAAGGCGGTTAGGCTACCAAGAGCTTACGATTGTCGCCGCGCCGTCTCGGAAGGCGATTCCGATGAATGCGGCGCTAACCGTGAATGATTGCTAGCGTCAGGGTCCAGCGGCTGCCATCTATCTCATCCACGCCTGCCTTCACTTTTGCGTTCACCACCAGATTGTGAACCGTCTTCAACAACTGCCAGCTACGGCACGGCATCTCTGAATCACCCGTGCTTGTCATGTGACACACGACTAAACCCTGACTCGAGTTCATCGCCTTCATCAATCTGCTTGCAAGGCTGAAGGTCAGCCTTGCCAACATCATGTACATGATCATGCACGCCTTTCATTCGCTCAAGATGAGCCTGGTCAGCCGTAGTCCTGCATATGAGCCCATTCCCCGCGGCTGACACTCATCCTTCTCACCACAATCCCTCAAATGGCGGAGGTGGTGGGCGCCGTCGCCGCTGTTGTCCAATTCGTGGACGTAGCGCTTCGCCTTTCATCCTGTCTCGAACGTTTCTGCTCAGATGTGCGCAATGTACCGCGTCGTTTTCTTCAGCTGCAGACCGACCTACGTCAGCAAGTCGAGATCGCCCAACAGATCCAGAATCATTACTTGCCTGGTTTCGCAACGGCAGTAGCGTCCTCAACGTTTGATACGCCTTTGGTTGAGTACGTTGATCTGGCTGAGGAGTTGTGTAAGACGCTAGAAGCATTGCTCGCCCGCAAGAATGATGGAGTGCTGCAACGAGGCTGGGATGCTATTTGCTCCATCCGTAAGAAAGAAGAGGTGGCAAGCATATGTGATCGACTTGAACAGAAGAAGAGCATGCTATCCTTGTGGCTGGAAGCAGCAAATCTGTAAGTGAAGTTCTAACAATGCGGAAGCTGGCTGCCCGGCCTGGAGGATACCACTGTACTGACTAACATACAGCAAGCTCACATCAAGTATCGCAGCGACCACAGACCAGACGCGACTCGATGTCAACAATACAACGACGCTCATAAAGACAGTCGAAGATATTTCGAAGATCACCGCAACAAATACAGCACAGCTGCTTCCTCGCATCGAACAGATCGACCGAACCACAACAACCACAGCCATCAGAACGGAACATATCCTACACGATACCCAGCGCCTCCTATCAGAATACAATGCGGATGCATCGACACGGCAGTCGAGTCATCAGAGCACGGCAATGATATTGGCAAATACAGAGCAGATTATCGCGACCATCGAAAAGTTGACCGTGAACCCAGGCAAACACAATTCCTACGCACAGCCCGGCTACGTTACAAACCACATGTATGACGGCTCCCCGATAAGCCAACAAGTACAGCAAACCACGATAATCCATGGTCGTAGAGCTCAAAGATGCAAATGTCGTACTGTCAGCACTGCACGTCGGTGGCAGCCGTTGTCCATCCTTCGATTCACCCGAACTTTCCAAACGCAACATTTCTCATACTGTCCCGATTACCGAAAAGCGGAGCAAAGTCTTGAAATCACCATGCAGATCGTACCTCCGTCATGGCTTCTATACCAAACTATCGACTTCGGTACAACGGTCAAGAATTGGTCGACCATGACCCCTTTCTCGATAAGTCCGATCATGGTCGGTACAAGCCGACTTGTTGATTCAAAGGTGTCGCCTGCGTTCCTTGCAATTAAGAAAACCGAGAAGGAGCTCGAAAAGCTCCAATGGAAACCAGATTGGCATCACGTGGTAGTCCCTCAGCTTCAAAACACTTTACAGCGGCTGTTCGATAACGCAGAAGCTTCAGCCCTTGACACTGATAGAAACGGTCGTACCATTCTGAATGTAAGCATACATAGTCTTGTGATAGAAGTCTATCCTAACCAGCGTTCAACAGGAAGTTGTTCGACTGTTCGTCTTTCACCGTCCTTCGCCTCGCGAAGTCGCAGAATATGCAGCTCTGTTTCGGTTCTTACTGGGTAATGGTGCTGACCCCAATGCGATAAAAGATGCCATACCTGATTACACTTTCGACTCCTTGACGCATCATGGAGGCACCACATGCGACCAGCTCATGGACCCAATGTCGGCTGACCTGAGTTGTGGTGGTCTCTCACTCCCAGGACTTCAGACCATACTAGAGTTGTTCGTAGATGCTGGAGGACATACGTCGAAACCTTTCGTGGGTAGTAACCGTCCAGGCGTTCGTTGCATCAGTTTTCGCGACGATGTTATACAGCTGAGGCTTTTTGAAGATCAAATTGATAGTAAGTGTCTCAGTTCATTTGGTATGAATTTTTCCTGATATCTTATACTAGTCATGGATCTCGGGGTTCTTGTGCCGATCATCTTGCAACGACAGGAAGAGCACTTCCGCCGCATAATCAAAAAGGCTGAGCCATCAACTTTGAATCGGAAATCACCGATCAACGGACTTGCTCCAATTCATTTCGCTGTCTTATGGCCAATCGGACTGAGGATGCTAGTAGGCAGAGGTGTGGATGTGAACCCCGAAGACAACTTTGGTCGGCGACCTATACATCTTGCCGTGGCTCTAGGGATCTTCGATTCCGTCCAATGTTTGCTCGACGCGGACTGCGGACTCTTCACCCCAGCACAAGACTACAGCCTGCTGCAATACGCTTTGAATTTGAGTGACGATCACAAAAGATCACAGATTTCACTTGAACTCATTCAGGCGTTTTGTGATCGTCATACGCGTATCAGGGATCTAGCTGAGTCATGTCTACCAACCTCTATCTTCTCTAGGCTCGGGTTGGTGCAGCTTGAGTTACATGAACAGCTTGCGCCATCCATTTCCGAAAGGCTTCTGTCACATGGAATCCATATTCCTCCGGCTCTTGAGCTCGATGGAAGGGGACTCTATAACTCTTTTACAACCAATGGTGAAGAGGTCATAATGACTTCAGATACAGCAGATGCACTGTGGTCTCTAGGTTTTCACGATATCGACAAACCCAACGAGAATGGGTGGACTCCGTTCTTGCAAAGCTGGTTCAGCCATAACTATGGGATGATAAATTGGTTGGTACAAAGAGGTGCACGGTTGGACTCAAAACATGAGACGAGTCCTTTAACAGCCCTCCATCTTCACGCGAAGCGTATGAGCGTTAGAAAGCCACCCTACACCCGGAGCGAGGACACATCAGCCATGAAGGCACACTGTATCGAAATGGCACAGGAGGCATTCGGTGTGCCATACGACGACTGCACATGCGCATGCTCACCGAAAGGGTGTACACCTGTCAAGTTCTTGCTCGAAGACGAAGACGAATGGTATAATCCCTCATGGAAAGACCGCATTCGGAGATATATCGAAGTTTCAAACCCACCGAAGCCTCAACTAGACCAGTACATCTACCTTCTCACAAGACAAGTTCTTTTCGATTTCTTGGGTGGTGAGCATACTTGCTGTGCTCTTCGGCAGGGATATTTGTTTCCAGGTAGGCTTCACAGACCTGCAAAGACGAAGACGACATGGCGCAAAAGGCTCTATGATCCCACAGATGATGATGAATATGAACGCTTCCAATACAGCTGGGCCCATATGCAATGCTGCGCGAATGGCCTGGCAGTACCGCGGGTTAAAGTCCTGGAAGATTTACATGATCCCGAAGTTTTCAGCGCTACGTTTGACTCCGCGCTGTCACACTACGACGAGATGGATCGGCCTGATACGATACCAGCGGAGGGACAAGTTTTCGCGTACATCAACTGGATTCTGGAGAAAAGATATTTGGACATCGATGTTTCTGACGGTTGTGAACATGGTAGTGCGATAAGAAAAGATTATCCCATAATCTGGTAATGCTTGTCATTTGATTGTCGTCATTAGGTATTCTTCCACATCCAAGATCCACAATACAAGCCCTCTGGACCTAGACTTCTCTGGGTGACACATTCTCGCTAGCTGTTGCAATCAAGCTCGCAGTAATCACCGCAATCACATATCAAGGCGGGCCGCCACTTCTGAATACACTTTCAGAATGGTCCGCAGATGGTCACCAGGCAAACAACACCGTTCAATCCGTAGAATCTGTAAGCTCCGCTTCATTATATGCCTTCTCGTAGGTACGCTAACATCTACATCAGATCTTCTCGACCAAGGCAAGGCAGACAGCCCCCGTCAACCCACCGCCAGTCGTCGTACTATCGCCACCAAAACATCCGAGGACGTCACACGAGATCTCCACCACAGATATACCACGTTCGCGTCCAGTGGATTTGCATTACGTTACGAGGGTTACAGTCATCACCCACGAAACCCTGTTACTGGCCCTGCACCTCTGCGAACCACCCGCACGAAGCACTTGGATGAAGACCGATAATGCTGGGCGTGGTCAGGGGACGCATCATTGGAATGTAATTGGGAAGTGAGATTGGCGAGTTGTTGGGGTGTGAGAGCGGACCGTTGGAGCGATAGACGTGACCAAATAACATATGGGCGTAAAGAAGACCGGTATCATAGACTGAAAATCGATGTTTGCTACGTCTTTGATATTGCTACGCCAATGGTGCCTCCAATCAAAGTCGCATCTTGCCGCATACACACCCTCAAAAGTTGATAAGTACACAGCTTCTAGTACAACGTGTACTTCAATCTGTACGTTGCACACCAATCTCATCGCCAGATATAGACGGAGATTTCCTTAGTAGACACTTATAGCCTGAGCGACATGGCCTAGAAGATACGTGAACAGTATCCTGTGCCCCCAGCGTCCTATCATGACGCGGTCTTCGTTGGCGCGTCGCCGTGTGCACTAGAGTTCGCCATCCCAGGCTCCACTCAAAGCCTCCTCAATCTCCTCCTTGTGTTCAGAGAAATAATGTCCGACTAAAGATGCTACTTCTTCTGCTACTTCTTTTTGCGTATGACAACGCCCTTCTGGGAGGCAATACTACGACGGCATCAGTATGTCACACAAAAGGTACCTTTGCAAACTAAAACATACCTTTGCAGCTGGCGTAGCCTGAACCACTGCTTTGACTTGTAGCGCGCGGGTAGCGAGTACGTCGGAGAGAAGCCCCAGGATATATACTGCCGCGACAGTGAAGATGAGGAGCTTGATGGTCAGGAAGAAGAGGTCAATCTTCATTTTCCTCGTGTCTTCGTCGGATTCTGCCCCGATCCTGGCGAGTTCTCCGTCATTCTTCAGGGCCTCGAGGTCCAATTCGAATTGTTGTTCTGGTGTTCGCATGCTGGTAGCTGGAACACGCCATGATAGCTTTGGGGTTGAGAATCTAGTGTAGGCCGGGAGGGTGTCCTTTTCGTTGTCCATGGCTGTGTGTGCTGTGGGTATTTGTTTTTTGTAAAGTGGGTGATGGACGGAAAATCTGAGTAAGAGTTTGGAAGCGGTGTAGAGGAAAGGTGATGAAAATAAAAATGCAAGAGACTTTATAACGAAGGTGCGCGGCTGCGCCTCGTAGAAAACCGTGGTTGATGTTCGCACTAAGCCACAGCCCGTACCTTTTAGATACCTAATCACTGTCATTCGCCCCGAGTAGATTCTGGCAGCCTAGTAGGAAATCTGGCTCAAATTCATGGGGCCTGGAGAGCCAAAGTTCTATGGTCGCGCCAAAACAAACCGCTGGCCGCGAGACACGCTTCGACCTACCCCAAAATCTCCGCCTAGGCAGCCACATACTTAGTATATCTTGGAGCTTCTTAGTCATCGTCGCTGAGCTCGTCCGCAGATGTGAAAGGAAACTCGGCGCCCTCATCCACCTGCGACTCCGAGACATCTACGACCTCCGCTCTCATGGACTCTTCAGACCTGCGATGGCGCTTCAGTTGCACTTGGGCACGCGCGTCCAAGCCAACATACTCTTGAAGTGGGTTTGACTCAACAGTATTGGCCATGTGGTAGCTATAGTACTGTTAGTTTGAGACTTCAAGAAACGCGAGTTTTCATCGTACATGAAGCCATGACCTATCATTTCAGAGAAGTCGTAGACGATGGTGCATCCAGCGGTTGCCGCGACTAGGGCCCTGACCTCCGCTGCTTTCGCGCTGTTCGCAGGGCCATCTCTTCCTCGGACGATGACCTATCATGGTTAGTACTCGGTACAGCGATGAAGTGTAATGTGTATACTTACAGTCCAGAGATAGTGGTCCTTTGGTACAGCGGGCATGATGTTGTAGTTGGTATCCGGATACCTGGCGTCGGGAGCGGCTGAGTAGAGGTATTTGTTTGTGATGGCGATTTAATTTGCTGTTGGGTAGTAGAGTTGAGAAGTTAAGATTTCTTGGGTAAATTGATGTCTTATATCTGGCCGTTTGCGAAGATGCGGAGCCCGGCGTAGGCAGCGAGTATCTTACCTGCCTTTACCTCACGCTTTGCGGTGTGACCACGAATGGATATCTGTTTGCATAGAGCGACACATAGACGAGGGTAATGCGGTTCATGACATGTGCCATTCAACAGGCGGGTCTCGATTTCTGCTCTATGGCTCGGATTGTGTAGCTCGATTACCCATCTCAAAAAGACATCGTGATGACCGCAAAAGAGCTTTGCAGTCGTGCATTGAGTTTGTCGCTCATTGTAGCTGCCAGGGTGGCCGTTCAAGGTGCGCGCGTCATGAGCACTGAAGACAGCGCCGACCTTCGCCATACCGAGCTATATGACCAGCTCAAGTGCCAAGGCAAGTGACGAGCCCTGAGATTGGCGAAGTCGGCGATGAGAATGGTGATGAAAAGGAAAAGGGTGTGTCGGTTGCAGTTGCCGTGCCATAAGCCGTTCAGCTACCCCGGATTCGTTGCGCCAACTACCTAGGTATGACGCTTCGGTCGATCTTCACCCCGCATGTCGATTTATCCTCCAACACGAACCACTAAACCACGCGCAGCCCGCGTCACATGCACACCCGTTGCATCAGCATATTACTACGACTAAATGATAGCCCAATTGACGAATCATATGTGCTGTCAGGTCGCCGTGAGGTGTTGATCTCTACAGCGGGCCGACATTCCTGCACGGTTGTCGGCAACCGTCCCTCGGCTAGGTGGTAAGGGTGTGCTTTGGTGTGTCTTCGTCGCATGACGGACGTTGGACGACGTACATGGCGCGAGCTATCCCGGTAAATGCTTGGGAGTACGGGCAAGCTTCATATAAGTGGAAGCTTGGGGCCCCGCAGTGTTGCTTGTCGTCTCTTGTCGCTGCGCCCTCACCTTGACCACATTTCAGCTTGACGCCATCGCATTGCCTACGTCGAATCGATAATCGCATAGTTCGCTCGACGCGCACGACAATGGCCGACGACCGAAAACCTTCGATCGAGCAAATCTCGGATGATAAGATCGCGCCTACTGCTCTGGAAGCAGGAAATGGGGTTGTCGATGGGCATCGCAAGCTGGTCCCACCGCCGTTGGTGGCTGCTATGAGTGCCGAGGAAAGGATTGAAGCAGAGAAGAGGATGCGACGGAAGATCGATACGAGATTGTTGCCGATGATTATCCTGATGTACATCATGAGTATGTCTTGGTAGATGGCCGCGGGTGGGCAGCGCTAATGATGCCCAGATTACCTCGATAGGAACAATATCGCTGCCGTTCGCCTAGCAGGTCTCCAGGATGAATTGGAACTCACCAGTGTGCAGTATCAGGTATACAAATGTTTGAGCTACGCCCAGAAAGCCAGTCACTGACTA
Organism: Alternaria triticimaculans; assembly: GCF_023758025.1. NCBI lineage: Eukaryota > Fungi > Ascomycota > Dothideomycetes > Pleosporales > Pleosporaceae > Alternaria > Alternaria triticimaculans. The sequence goes on from NW_026055972.1 coordinate 347,739, forward strand.
CCATAGACCACCGTCTCCATCCTTTTCGTCGGTTACATCCTCATGCAGATCCCGTCAAACCTGTTAGTAATATCCATGTACGAACTGTATGTGAGACAAATACTGACTTCGTACACTCATCTTTAGGTTCCTCAACAAGACCGGCAAGCCCGCCATCTATCTTCCCACGTGCATGATCATCTGGGGCATCATATCGGGTGCGACTGCTGCATGCCAGAACTTCGCAGGACTGGTGGTGTGTCGTTTCTTCCTGGGATTTATCGAAGCCGCATACTTCCCAGGATGTCTGTTCTACCTCAGCGCTTGGTACACGAGGAAGGAGCTGGGTCTGAGAACGGCGGTTCTTTACTCTGGAAGTTTGATCTCGGGCGCCTTCGGTGGGCTCATTACCGCCGGGATCACGAGTAATATGGATGGCACGCAGGGCTTGAGAGCGTGGCGCTGGGTGTTCATAATCGAGGTAAGTATCGTACGCGCCGAGCTGGATATCTGGGATGTTAGCTGATCCTTCAGGGTATCATTACCGTCGCGATTGCCTTTGGCGCCTTCTGGATCCTACCCAACTTCCCTCGAACAACTTCCTGGCTCACAGAGGAAGAACGCCAACTCGCCGTCTACAGGCTTCAGGAAGACGTTGGCGAAGACGACTGGGTCTCTGCGGAATCCCAGACCTTCTTCCACGGTCTAAAGCTTGCGTTACTCGATATCAAGACTTGGGTGCTTACAATCATGCTTCTAGCGAACGTATCCTCGGCCAGTGTTACCAACTTCTTCCCAACAGTGGTCAAGACGCTAGGATACCCAAACATCGAGACACTTCTGTTGACAGCGCCACCTTATGTTCTCGCAGTCATCACCACCTACCTCAACGCCTGGCATGCCGATCGCACCGGCGAACGATTCTTCCACATCGTCCTCCCTCTCTGCGTCGGCGTAGCAGCCTTCATCCTTGCCGCCGCTACGACCGCAACAGCACCTCGCTACGTCGCCATGATGCTGATGGTCCCTGGTGTATACACTGGATATGTCGTAGCTCTGGCCTGGATCTCCAACTCTTTGCCTCGCCCGCCAGCGAAGAGGGCGGCTGCACTGGCTTTCATCAACGCGATCAGTAATACGAGTTCGATTTATGCAAGCTACATGTATCCTCAGCCAAAGAGTGGTCCGGCGGATTTGACGGTTCCCCTGAGTGTGGATTGCGCAACTGCAGCACTGGCCATTATCATGGCGGTCATTATGCGCATTATACTGGGGCGACTGAACAAGAAACTTGCTCGTGGAGAACACGTTGAAGGCGCAATCAACGCTGTCCCTGGGGTTGGTGCCGAGAGAGGTTTCAGATTCTTGGTCTAGAGACTTGGGAACTGGAGATTGTAGGGTAGTGAGTTGGATATAGAGACGATTAGCAGGATTGTGCATCGATTGGTCCCCCTGTTTGACTTCTTTGCCACCCCCTTCTTCCGTCGCCTCACTGGATGACGACGCGTACAGGTGCTGAGACAACAGTTCCCCTCTTCATATTGCTTTTCCTCAGTGTCTCAATCAGAACTACTCGTGATACATGTGTGAAGGCTGGTGAGTGGCTGGACGCTGACTTGGCAAGATACTGGAAGGTTCCATATCGTCATCGGCCCGAACAAGGCTTAGCGTCTATCGCGAGCTTTGACCACCCAGGCAGCGCGTCGCGCGACGACTCACCACGTTTTATCGCAGCCCATCCCAGCAGCACATCATCCGTCGAGGATTCAGCAGCACATTCGTACGACACATCACTATCGGTCCGCTTCACCAGAGTTGCCAATACACCTTTCACTGCCGGGGACCATAGAGTGAACGGCTTGCGATAGCTAGCGTCACACTCTGTTAGCGCTCTGTGCACACACGATGCACCTCCACGCGACCACAGGAACAGCGCCGATTATTCAACGCAGACCTTGATCACTTTCGCGTCGGGAATCGCACAACATCAATCACTTCGATACTGTGTAACTTTCGAAGGACCAATCAATACCATCACTCAAGGCAACCACGCGTTGTCAGCTGACGCCACCCGCATATCTTCTGCAAACTTCAAAAGTCCAACTTGGAGATCAACCTCATTATGGATTTTTCAAACAGTGCCTTTAGGGCCATGCCAAACTCTAAAGTCTCCGACGACACCATGTCTCACGCAAATCTCGTAATGGCATGTCGATGGGGCTGGACGAGCACCCCGGACGAAGGAGCAAACAACCCCTTCGCCTCATCGTCTACCTCGCAACAAATACCCGCCTCTACCTTTAACAACATCCGGACCAAGCGTTTTGCGCCGTGCCAAGGTCGTCTCTATCACCAGCTACTCTGCTCTCACCGTATCAGGACGGACCTTGTCGAAGACTGTGGCGAAAACTGCATCGATCCATATGGCGATAGGGTTGACGCTGCTTTCATTTGTAATGAATGCGTCCAAGCCGAAGCAGCGAAGATCTGGGAGCAACGGCAAGCGGCGCACAACGCGACCTACCCTCCCATGGGGCAGATGAGTAAAGAGCAGTACGAGCAGTGGTATGCCGAGCACCGACAGCTCGAAGCAGAGTTCTCGCGCGACCAGCGAGTGTACGAGTTGGAAATCAAGGCTAAGACGCGACCGAGCAACATTTGCTCTGCGCTGGAAGCTAGCAAAGAGGAGATGGACTTTGCGACCGAGCTTGACACACTATCTCTTTCCTTGATGGCGTCGAATAACTCGAACGCCGAGCAAGCGTCATACCAGCCGCAAGGACGTACACGAACGAGTCTGGCGACAGATCCGGATGAGCAGCTTCATTGGAATTTGAACACGCTTGCTTTGGACCGTGGCGCGTGTGGTATTGAGTACTCGCAGCCGGGTAATGGGGTGTCTCCAACGCGGCAAATGGACCCGGAGGAGTTGTGGAGGAAGCCACGGAATTGAGAGTTCGCAAAGCAGTTGTGGTGGCATGTCACTTGTCGTGTTGATTAGCGATTGCATAAGTTTGGCGTCTGGAAAACTCCGCGCATGTGGAAATGTTTGTGTAGGACTTTCGTGTAAGCAACAAATGTCTTGTCTAGCAACTCTGCTATCTGAATGGACCATCTGTACCGCGTTTCCCAGTGGTGTGTATGACGCTGCGCAGCGACACGAAGATTGTGGTTCGATGTGGGGCGTAGTGATGTGTCAAAGCATTAGCACGACGCACACTGCCCCTCATGCGAAGAAAGCACACGTCCTGTGGAAAGACTGCTTGGCTTTGCCCTGATATGGCGTTCTAGGTCAAAAGGATCAGCGTCGAAATGGCTGCGGCATCCAAGTCACTTAGATTATAAATGTTGTATTTGAGAATTTCTCTATCGAAATATATTCGGAGCCTTGGCGCAATGGTAGCGCGTTGGTTTTCGGTCAGAAAGCATAAACACCAAAGGTACATTTCACCAATCACCTCCCATTCCAGCACCATCTAACAGTTTCTCAGGTTGTGGGTTCGATCCCCATGGGCTTCGTCTTCTTTTTGGCCGTTCTGTAAAGTACTGCGTCTGGGGGGACCGCATGAAGTTCAGAACAAGCCGAGAAAAGAATTTGACGAGCCGCCGAGTGATCCCCACAACCAAGAGTGTGAGTGCGACCTGGCTATGTACCTCGCTGCCCCCGCGCCGCGGCTGAGTAGCTTCGATTTTTTTATTCTTTTTGTGCCTTAAAAGAGCAAGGCTGCTAGACGTTGACGATGCTTGCCTGACGGACTAGTTGCAGCATTACCCCGCAATCAGCTTTCCAACGGTAGATTAACTACGCAGACAGCCTCATTCTTGCTGGGTCAAATCTTCATGGTGTTCTACACTACTCTGGCTATCTCTACTTCAATAGTTCCTCTACCACTTCTCCAGCATTGGCCTTACATCAACCTCATTAACCCAGCCCCTTCGTCCTTGAGTGTGTAGCCCCCAGTAAACCTCTGCAATATCCTCACTCCCAATACTCGCCTCTTCTGGTTTCCCCTCGATGTATTTCTTCGTAAGCTCGATATCGATCACACCATCAATGACCGCGTGCGCGACGTGTACACCTTGCGGACCAAACTCCTTAGCAAGGCTCGTAGATAGGGCACGTAAAGCAAATTTCCCCGTCGAGAAAGACGACATCTGGGCGTTTGACTTCACGCTGGCTGTCGCACCCGTGAAGATAAGGGTTGGTGGGTAGGTGCCGCTGGGTGGGTTGGACTGTACGTGGGTGAGGAGGAGCGGGATGGCGTTTTGGGCGATGTGGAATGCTCCTTTTCTATGCGTTCGAGGTTTGTTAGTACCTCGTATATTTTGAGAGTGAAGCGTACAACATACACGCTAACCTCCCACCCCATCCCAAACTCCTCCGTCGTCAATTCCAGAAACGGCTTTCTGGATGGCCTCGCACTTGCATTGAAGATCATCGCTGCCACAGGCGCCTCGCCGTGGACTTCTTTGATCTTTGCGAACGCGTTCTGTACGCTCTCTTCGCTGCTGACGTCCGTGGAAATACCGATAGCCTCCTTGCCGGATTGGTTTATTTCCTCGGCGAGAGCCTCGAAGTTGGAGGGATTGCGGGCAAGAAGAACGACGGGGTAGGATTTTGCGAAGCGGCGGGCGAGGGATGCACCGGTGCCTGAGCCGACACCCGCGATAATGGCGATGGGTTTGTTGGTCATGGCTGTTGCGCTTTCGATATTTCTATTGTGAGAGTGGGATAGCAGCTGTAGGTAAGATGGATCGTCTCGTTTCTGTTTGTAATAAGCAAATATGGATTTGTGTTCCATATGAGCAAGGACAACTGAGGTTATGGAAGGTACGTTCAACGTCGGATAGCTACGCAGCTTCAACGCTTCGTAAGCATCACAATGTGGGTGAAGTTAGAAGTGAAGTTGTTCAGTAATCTGGGGTACTCTATACCTAGGCATTCTATTGCATCTTATTGGTAAGCGCTAGCTTCAATCCTATGTACCGTGTTACTCAGCAGAATTCCATCTAGGTAATGGGTCATTCTGTAGAGTAAAGCGTAAAGCGTGAGATCCGGAGGAAGTTCAGACCGTTTACGGCCGTAATTTATTCCCATTCAATCTCCCGAGGTCATGGTAGTCGTATCAGTCGTCGTGCCGTGAGAGGTGTTCGATGGCGTCTACGTCAGTCCCTGACCCCTCCCTGACGATCATCGCCTAGCTGCATGCTAGCGATGGTAGTAGTAGAGTTCTAGATACTGGACTTTTTCATGTGTCAGTAGACAGCGGTGTTTGCTGGGCGACTAGACTTGCGATCTGTCTGGTGCATGTTGCAAGTCAACAGCGATGAAGGTGTACCCGGACTTCCGCTCGCACAGCGATGTGGCCTGTGCGTACCTGCCCATGGAGGTACGCGTCCACGCGTCTGCATGCCCCAAACATCAAACATCGCGTCGTCGCGCGCTCTCCAAAACTCCAGGCAAAGAACGCGCAATTTGTCTATATTGCGTACTGTCGGCACCAGCGCAATGAAAAGACTGCACCGTTGTTGCCACCGTGTCGCACAAGGTCCTATCCTCGCAAGGACGCGTCGGTCGATATGACGGATCGACGGATGTCGCAATAGTCATGAACTTTCGACCACTGCAGTCCCCGCTTCTCGCACTGAAATCCGAGGTCACTCGACATAAGCATTCGGGCGCGATCATTAGTCACTATGTACCCATCAGAACGGTTCAAACCTTCTCTATCCCGGTGACTAGCTAGGTATATAGACTGTCATGTTCCTACAGTATCGAGAAATGATACACCACATTCCCAACATTCACATATGGCTTCTTTCGTATACAACAGCGCTTTCCAGTGCTGCGTACCCAACCCACTGACCCCTCGAGGAGAAGGCGAAATACCCACCCCAGAAGAAGAAGCATTAGCTTGCAAGATCAACCGGGCTCTGGCGTCTGGACCCATATCCATCACCAAGAATGCCACCATCGCCGACTGGAGCCACTGGGGCCCCGATCGGAAACTAGTCATACTACGAGAAGGAACAAACCACTGGACAGCCTTCCCCGGAAACGAGAACACAGTCGGCAATGTCCCGATGTGCGCCGACCCCATGGGTCTCCAGTGGATCCAAGATGCCTATGCCGCGAAGCCAGCACCTACGAACACTGCGCCAGGTCTCATATACATGTTGTGCGGAGCAAATCAGCACACTACCACGAATCCGGCAGACCGAACGAGCCCAGCTATTCCCATCGGGCCGCACTATATGATTTTATGGCCTTTCGAAGCTGAACGTGATGGGTTTCCGGATACGATTCGCGACCAGGGCGCCTGGGTCATGTTCGACAAAACGCCGTACGCTCATTTGCACGTTTGTGGTACACCCTGGGCGGGGAAGGAGTACGATAGGGAGAAGACGAAGGCGAACTGGGATCTACGTTACGAGGATAGGACTTGATAATGATTTTGTCCCGTTAAACTTTTAAAAAACGAGCGATAAGAGCTGGTCACCGAAGAAGCTAGCCATTTTTGATGAGATCGATGATGATGGAGAAGATGTATGCCGTGACGGAGTTGTTGTATTTTTTATAGCAAAGAATACCTGAAACAAAGATGGCGCAGTCTGAAAGCTCAGGCATTAGATCTAAATCACAGTCAAGGCAGCGCTACGTCCATCTCATGCCCAATCAACATACTATGCGCACTCATCCACAACTTTGCATTCCCTCAGCCCTTTAGCTTCAATCTTCCTCTTGTAGCTGATGACCACAGCCTTCTCAAACTTTACCTTCCCCAGGCCCACTTCGCACCAGAGCGAGTGCTCTTGGTTTTCGAAATCGTCAAGTGCGTTATAAACTCCGTCGGTACGTTTTATAGTACGGTATAGATTCTCGGGATATAGGCCTTTCGTATCCTGGGCCTTGCAGTCATCCATGAATTTGCGGTACTTGTGGTGATGTTCAGACGCATAGCATGTAGGACAGAGAAAGTTTGGCTCGGCGTGCGTGCATATGTTGACGTCTCTGCAGTTCGGTGCGCATTTCGACGACTCTTTCAGGTGTAGGAAAGAGGCTTGAATAGTGTGGCCGCACATCAGGATATGGACTGGTAGGCCTTGACAAGGCTCGACGCGCTCTGCGATGAAGTTAGGAGCCATGATGTTGATGATGCTCGGCTAGGAAGTCTGTTTTCGGTACAGGAAGGGCTTTCTGGTCTGCAGATCGTAAACTTGCGCGCGCGACTTAAAACTATCCATTCAAGTGCACTGTGAATGTAGCGTAAAGGGTCTCTGATACGTATCGTCAGGTGGCATTGTTACTTTGTTGTACAAAGCGCTGAAGGTCTCATTGATCGAAGACAATCTTTCTCCATTCGCATGACAGGTGCCTTATCGTGAGTTGAACGCCATTGGGGCATCGTCTTCGGAGGTTTGTCAAAGAGCGAAGGATGACGCGAAACGAGCGTGATGGAGTGGCCGCTGCATGGACGCGATTCGACGGGAAAGCTCTTCGGGAAATGAGAGCCTTGGAGATCGTGCTTCTTTGCACGCGATAACTAGCAGCGCATAGTCTGTGATGGATATTGGCAGCCCCGCGACTTGCGATGATGAAATCAAAGGATGATGATGGTCGTGCACAGAATCTTGGTAGACGACGGCCAGCCCAGGGCTGTGATGCACGTGCAGCCTCCTTAGGCTAAGCCTATCTCGACTTAGTGGCGGATGGACTTAAGGCTGTCAGCTGGCTGCAGTGAGCCAAGACGTCACTTTCACAGAAGCAATATCGAACGCGCAACAGCAAGCACCACCTTCTATCGTGGCTGAGCATCGTACGGTAATTGCATTGGTCTTGTCATCCTGAACCTCCTGCTTCTACTGATGTACTAGTCACCTTGATTACTATCTCTGCTTGCCATCGACCTGGCGCCAACCAAGGAATTAACGACACTAGTATAGGAGTCCTGAGTCCTTTCTCATTATCAACCTTGGTGCGCGGACGTGCTGCCCCCCATATCTCGGCCATCGTCATGTCAGCTCTTTGCATGCCAAGCTCAGCGGCGAGAGAAGGGCGGAGGAAAACGCCCACTACGCCCTGGTCTCAACACAATATCCATGAGATAGGGTGACGCAAGACATGGCAGTGCAAATTACTGGAGCTCATGTTGATGAGATATAAGAACGGTGTGTTGCGACTGTGAAGAGCATCACACATAGCTTTCGCATCCACGCCAATCGACTCAGCATACATTCTACCATCTCAACGTTCAGAAGATGCCGCTGTCCGCCGTCACATCTGTAGCCTTCGTGGCCCTTCTTCAGATGCTTCCTGCTACGGCACAAAATATGTCATATGGAGCCAACAACTTCTACCGCAGCGACAACGTCACAATGTGGCCGATCACCTTCCCCAGTCTCTACCAGATGACTGTCGCTGGCAACCTCTTTCTACCCGACAACCTCGATCGCACCATCAATGCTTCTGCCATCGTTGTTGGCCACCCAATGGGGGCTGTGAAGGAACAGTCCGCCAACCTGTACGCTACGAAGATGGCTGAGCAGGGTTTCGTCACTATCTCAGTCGACGTTTCGTATTGGGGCGGCAGTGACGGCGAGCCGCGCAATGTCGTCCATCCTGACGTCTACGCCGAGACCTTCAGCGCTGCGGTTGATTACCTAGGCCTCCAGGACTACATCGACCGCGAGCGAATTGGTGCCATTGGCATCTGCGGCAGCGGCTCATTCGTTCTGAGTGCAGCAAAGATCGACCCGCGCATAAAGGCCATCGCAACAGCAAGCATGTACGATATGGGCGCAGTAACCCGCAACGGTCTACAGCGAGCTCAGAGCCTCGAACAGCGTAAGCAGGTCATCGCGACCGCGGCGGCGCAGCGCTGGGTTGAAGCCAGTGGTGGAGAGACGGAGTACACCGGCGGAACTCCTCAGGCAGTCACCAATGAGACCGATCCAGTGGGACGCGAGTTTTACGACTTCTATCGCACGTCTCGCGGAGAGTTCACACCTGCAGGATCAGCGCCAAACCTCACCACCTATCCGACGCTTTCCAGCCAGACCAAGTTCATGAACTTCTACCCCTTCAGCGACCTCGATAGCATCTCTCCCCGTCCAGTGATGTTCATCTCCGGCGACATGGCACACTCTCGCGAGTTCAGTCAGGACGCATACGACGCTGCTGCAGAACCGAAGGAGTTGATCTGGATTCCGGGCGCCGGGCATGTGGACCTGTACGATCGCGTCGACTTGATCCCGTTCAACAGGCTCACCGCGTTCTTCCAGCAGAACCTGGGCGAGTAGATTCGAGGGAAGCTCTTCGGTGCGTGGACAAAGCAGCTTATGATACTATCCGAGGGTCCTATAATAGACAGAGTAGCATCACAGCAATACGAGGACTCACCCAGAGGTATTCAATTGATTCCAGATCTTCCACCCGTTCTTTGCAGCAAGCTTGCTCTGATGTGTACCTCGATCAAATCTAGCTTTTTGAAAGAAAGCCTCGGTCTAGCGAACCAGTTTCCATGTGACAATAGCTGTGGCAGAGACGAGACTGAATTACGCGACGCATTATCTTTCGACTTCGGTGACCGATCGGTCCGTAAACCCGCATATAAGAGAAATGGTACTGAAGAGCCATCACCACGGTATTGCGATGACGCGTTCGACTCTGTCGCGAAACACTCTCGTATTTCGTACATCAATATTCAATTCTAATACCCATTGCGAAACGCGACATCGTCCTAGCCTGGCTTGAGTGCGCATCTCCCGAGCTCTACTTCGTTGAAAGTTTGTTGAGATAACGCGCTGTCAGGGACATCGTTGGGGATTCGGGCCATTCGGCTAGTCATAACTTCTCTCCAGCGCGGGGCTTACTGACGAAACCGCATTAGCCCGCTCATCCCTTCCTTCTTCCGTTAATCCAAAGGGTCAACAGATGGTAAGCGGAAGGGCGGTAAGCGATTTAAGCATTTGCTTGGTGGCGCTTAAGATGGTGCCAATGTCTTTGCATATTGCTTCGTCTGCAGCCTTGCTTGCTGCTTTTCTGTTTGCGTTGCGACATTGTCTTTTCTGAGAAAACGGGCAGGCGGACGGCAAGATGGCGCTTCCGAACGATGTCGAGGCGTGCGAGAAAGACTTGCAGAGGGTTTCGGTATGAATTCATTCGGCGATGTTCATGATTTGCTTTCTAACACCGTCAACAGGACTCCAAAAACTCTCAGGACTCTCAACACATAGATGCAGCAAGTGATTACGATAATACAGCCGTTCGCGCCCTAGTCTGGAAACAAGACCTTCGCATCATCCCCCTCACAGCAGGAATCTACCTCCTCTGCTTCCTCGACAGATCCAACATCGGCAATGCCAAAACCCTCAATGCCAACGCCGGAGAATCCCTCCTGCAAGAAGCCAACATGACAAACTACCAATACACCATTGCGCTCATGGTCTTCCTTGTCGCGTACGCCGTGTTCGAAGTACCCAGCAACTACTTCTTGAAGAAATTGAAACCCAGTCGCTGGATTGCTTTTCTCATGTTTGGCTGGGGCGCGTGCACGATTGGGCTGGGTGGCGCGAACAACTATGCGACTGTTACCGCTGTGCGGTTCTTGTTGGGTATGTTCGAGGCGGGATTGTTTCCGGGGTTGGTGTACTATTTGACGTTTTGGTATCGGGCGCAAGAGAGGAGTATGCGTGTTGCTATCATCCTGGCGAGCGCGACGCTCGCCGGTGCGTTTGGTGGTGCGATTGCGTATGGCGTTGGACACATGAAGCAGGTCCAGGGTCTTTCTGCATGGAGGTGAGTCGCGCTGTATATCACGCATGTGGCACATATACTGACATCTTACAAGGTGGCTATTCATCCTCGAAGGCATTCCTTCCTGCGTCTCATCAGTAGCCGTGTGGCTCTTCCTACCCGACTATCCCGAGGAAGCTTCTTGGTTATCGACATCCGATCGCGCACTAGCAGTCGCACGGCTCGAAAAAGAAGGATCAAAAGGCGATGCGCCGTCGTTGAATTGGGAAACCGCAAAGGCAACTCTACTTGACGGCCGACTTTGGGTGCACTACATCATCTACTTCGGTATCTCAGCGCCGTTCAGCTCGCTTTCGCTCTTCACTCCGACAATTACTGCAGGGTTGGGCTACGAGAACCTTCAGGCGCAGCTAATGACAGTACCACCTTACGCCGTGGCATACGTTGTTTCGATAGTCACAGCTTGGTCATCGGACTACTTCAACGCCCGCGCGTTGCACTCAGCTGTCCTGGCGACTATTGGCGCAATCGGCTTCCTGGCATCGGCCCTTCTTCCGGCTGAGTCTTTCCATGCGCGCTATGGATGTCTGATTGTTGCAGCCAGTGGCGCTTTCTCTTGTATTCCCCCGCTGCTTGGCTGGTTGAGCAACAACATGCACAGCACCGCCGCTGCAGGGTTGGCCATTGCATTGAATGTCTCTTGGGGAGCTCCAGGTCAAATTGTTGGCGTATGGATCTACAAGGCGAACGAGAAAGAGCGAGGATATCCTACAGGCCATTGGACGAACTTTGGAATGTTGGTCATGGTTGCTGTCGGCTGTGTTGGGTTGAGGTTTTACTATCAGTGGCGAAACAAGAGATTGCAACGCTTGGGACCGGATGCGACGGGAATGGACAGAGAGTTCAGTTATTGAAGATAGCATATTATTCGGTAGAGCATGAAAGCCTACTGAGTCGCGGCATAACTGTCCAAAATGTCTGACAACCAACTTGACTAAGATCTATGCATGCGACTCAACGCGCTCAACACCATTCTGCTTCTCATACTGCATCGCAGTCTCCGTCAAAGCAGGCTTCAGTGAGTCCGCTGCTTCGCGCGTGAACTTGCGTGCAGAGACCTTGTGCTCGAACATGAGATCGAGCTCAGAATAGGTGAAGCCCTTTGCCTCAGGAAGACGGAAGTATCCCCAAAGGATGAAGAGAAGCGCGATCCCAGCCCAGAAGAAGCCACCCTTGGCGCCCCAGTTCCAGTCGTTCTTGCCAACCATCTTCGGCATGATTGTGTTTGTAACGAAGACGATGGAGTTGTAGGAAGCACGAGAGAGTGCGACGGTCTTGACGCGGAGGCGGGATGAAGGGATTTCGGCGGCGAGGGAGTAGCAGATGGGTCCGAGAGAGAGCTGATTGTGTTAGCTTTGGTCTAGTGGCTTAGGGAATACAAAAACTTACCTGGAAGCAGAAGATCATCAGAATGATCAAAACACCTCCAGCAAGACTGGCGCTCTTGTTGGTCGGTGGTGCAAGGCCGATGAACCCGACGATCATAAGAATGATGAAGATGGCAGTCAATCCAACGAGGTAAATAGGTCGTCGACCAAAGCGTGTCATGATCCACCAGGCGATGAAGCATCCAACGAGACCCAGGCAGTCTTGTCCGATAGTAAGATGGAAAGAATCATCCTGGCTGAGGCCTACACCTTGCATGAACTGGGTTCTGATAAAATCAGTATGTGTTTGTTTGGGCAACGATAGGGAAACTTACCCAAAGCCCATGAAGGGAACACCGCAAAGAGCTTGAGTGATGAAAGCCATGGCAGAGACCTCGGTACGGTGTAGATCGCTTCCTTGGAACAGATGCCAGTAGTTGGTTCCAGAGCCGACTTGCTTCTCGTACTGATCGGTAACAACCATCATCTCCACGTGCGCATCAAGGTCGAACTCGATGCCTTCTGTGGGTGTCGTGATTGCGCGAATAGCTTGTTTGGCCTCATCGATGCGACCTTGTCGGACTAACCACCATGGCGATTCTGGTGCAAGGAAGGTAGCTGCGATGATGGGAATGGGCCAGATCCACTGAAGAGCGAAAGGAACGCGGTAGCCCCATTGAGTTGTGTTTTGCATGAGCCCAGTGAGGATTCCGGTGGACAGCAGACCGCCGATAACCCAGCACATGTTGATCCACGAAGTCATGTATCCTCTGAGGTGCATAGGACAGAGATCCGCAGCATACGAGATCGCAAGTGTCTGGAAGACACCCCATGGAAGACCCTGGATAATACCTCCGACGAGGAACATCTCCAGTCCTGTAGAGAAGAACGGAATGAAGATGGCAGCGGTCATGAACAGCATGCTGGCAATCATGGTCTTCTTGTATCCGATCCATTCGGTGATGTAGCCGTTGATGATGAGACCGAGAATGCATCCGACCTATGTGTGTGTGTTAGAGTTCGTTCCATCGACACCCTCATGCGGATATTGCGTACCTGTGTTCCATTGAGGATGATAGTTTGCCATCTCGCAGACACGAGCTTGTTGCCATCCGCATCGACTTCATCGCCGAATCTGTTGCGGAAGGGTTGGAAGGCGAAGAATTTGTTCATGAGACTGGTATCATAACCCTCCATCACAACGCAGAGCGAAATGACGAAAGAAAAGACGATAGCCTTCCACCAGAACCTCAAGGACTGTCGGACGGACATGTTGTGCTCATTGTTGATAGCGGCGTTGGTGTCGTCTCCGGTGTTGTGTCCTTGCGTAGAGGTGACCCTTTCGGCGGCCACATGGCCAGTAGTCTTCTCTACTGAAGCCATATCGAATTGAATCCAGAGTGTGCCCGGTATCAAAGATGGGTCTTCGGTGTTGATGGGTTGAGAAGATGCAGGTCAACCACAGGTATGGATCTGCGGTCTATATAGTCCCCAGCGCTGTGGTATGCATGCCTGACAGACGAACCCATTACAGGAGTCAAATGGCTAGCCCGAGAGCTTGGGAAGCTAAGCCCCGGTAATGACCGAAATGGGGCAAGACCGCGGTGAGTTGCGGGGAAAGACATTCAGAACAAGAGTGCCCATGGGGAGACGAGGCGTCAAGTGCGCAAATGAAGCCAATCAGAACCCCGACGAGGTTTGCCCGGGCACCAGATCGCGAGAGAACTTCAAGAAAGCTTTCCTCGAAGTTTTCCGCCGCTAACATTGTCACTTGGCGGACCCGTCCCGGCTCTAGTGTTGCAAAGAAAGCCAGGGCCCAGAAGTAGGACTTGCAGCAACCCTTCTCTTCTCCCGAGGTCATTATACGCTATAACATAAAACATAAGCTCTCATAAGACGACGGAAGTAACGTAGGTAATGCTCTGAGTAGGACAAAATCCTCGATTGAGCCTACCAGAATGTTTTTGTTGTTGTTTTGTGAGAACTGCCCGCTGTCAGCCCGAGCGTGTTTCCAACTTCCGATGTCACGCTAGCCGAGGCAATGTGTCTGCACGAGCCATGCAGACCCGCCTTTTAACCCGTGGCGTTGAGTTTTCCACGTGAGGTTTCCGCTCTCATCCTCCTGCATTCCATCCCCAGGTTCTTGCGCAAGTCCGTCAAGCTATGCGCAAACCATCTGCCTGCCAAGCGTGCCGGTAAGCATCTTGCACCTTGTCAGTAGAGGCGATTGCCCGCTAATTCGGTTGGAAGAACCCGACGCCGAAAATGCATCTACCCAACAGGCGGGCTCGCAACGGCATGCGAATATTGCTTGTCACATGGTCTGCAGTGTCTCCAAGGCCCACCAGAGGGAGGTTACTATGCCAAACGCCGGGCTAGACTTCAAGAATTGAGTCAGGTACATCGAGCGTCCTTAGAACAAGCGGAAGCACTACCAAATCAAGGTCATGGCGATCTGCCTCCGACTGCCTTGAGACGAGCGCTGGTGGAGCTATACTTCGACTACATCCACGACCAGTTCCACTCCATGTACCATAAGGTTTCGTTCATGGACGATGTCGTAAACAACCGAGTACCGTCTATCGTGCTTTTCGCGATATGTGCGCTGGCTGCCAGGTTCTCTACCGACAGCTTCTTCGACGGAACTGATCCGAGAGAAAGAAGCGAGGTCTACCGCAAGGCAAGCGAGAGTTTGTTCAATATGCGCGACCTCACGCCTACCACAATTCAAGCATGCGTTTTACTGGGCGCATATGCTGCTGCGGGTGGTGAGACTGATGTCGAAAACATGTACTACAGCATGGGTGGACGACTTTGCCTGGCCCTCGATCTACCAAATCGACCCGTCACAAGTCTGGTAGAGCGCGAAGTCAACATCAGAACTTGGTGGACACTGTGCATGGTTGACGTTTGGTCATCTACTGCGGTGAGACTACCGCGAATCATGCCGTTTGACACTGCTGTGCCTCTTCCAATTGATGAGATACCGTTCTCTATGATGAACGACGGGGCTATCAGCGACCAAACGCATGGCATCACCTCACCTCTTCTCGCGGAGATGATCAAGCTCAATCGGATTCTGGCGAGGATCATCGACTTCAATCGACTGTGCGTGTCAGAACATCTCGAAGGCCTACCGCTGGAGAAAGGGATACGTGAACTTTCCCGCGATCTCGATATCTGGTTGGAGGAAGTCCCGCACCATATGCGTGACACGCCAGCGAACCTGACAGCCTTCGCGTCGCGTGGCCTTGGGCGTATGTTTGTAGCTGTGTATCTCGGCTACTACCACTACGGACTGCTCCTGAACTATCAATTCTTGTCATCTTCAATCGAAGCATCACCCGACTCCGGACGATATGCTGATGCCTGCAAGCAACATGCCGCCCGACTTTGCGCCCTCGTCTACCGCTCACAGTCCACGCCTGGGAGCGAAGTCTTGTATCCGGCAGTTTCGCATATCCTTGTCGTTGCTTCCACCGTTCAAATCCACACCTTACTCTTTTCCGGTGACGAAAGCCAGATACGCATCTCAAAGACCAGATTGGAACGCAACTTCGAGATACTCCTGCGGCTGAAGACCTATTGGCCGAGTGTCGACGGTGCAATGAGTCGTCTTCGGGCGTTCCACCAGACCTGTCTCCGAAGCAAAGAGACCAGCTTTGTGCTTGATCGGTGGCTGTTGCGCTTCCTGGTCCAATTTGCCCCTCATATGGAGCTCGAGCCAAGGGATAACGACCCCGAGTACGAAGCGTTGCTCGCATTGAGCAGGCAATCCCCATTGTCGTGCTATTCAGGCCTGTCCATGTGATCATGCGCGACTGAGATTCTAAGCAGCATGCTGGGGAACCTGGAAACGAGGACGGCAGCGAAGTGGTTCATTACGGCTCAAGCGTGATGGTGGAGCCGAGACTAGCGTCGCGAAACTTACGAGCTTTCCTGGAGTGTGGAGCCCCAAGAGAGCCAGGGCTTGGCGACAGGGTCCGTCACTCACGTTTGCGGTCCACTCGAAGTAGTACACACGTGTAAAGCTGTTTAAGAGTCTGTATTGTGCTTCTTTGCTTGAAGCAAGAATCAACTTCGCACTCAAGTCATGGCTCTATCACGCAGCACCATTCTCGTGGTCACGACGCTGCTGGGCAGCGCGACAGCGATCAACAATGGCCTCGCTACTACCCCACCAATGGGCTGGGTAAGATATTCGTATCCTACTCCTGAGTTATCATTAACAAGATCAGAACAACTGGAACGCTTTTGGATGCGACGTCTCCGAAGACCTTCTCCTTACAACCTCCGCACAGATCGTGAGCTTAGGCTTGCGAGACTTGGGCTACAACTATGTCGTACTAGACGACTGTTGGCAGAACCCAAAGGGTCGAGACAAGAAGGGAAAGCTTCAACCGGCGCTCGACAAGTTCCCCAACGGTCTGAAATCTATCTCAGATCATCTCCATAGCCAAGACTTCAAGTTTGGCATGTACAGCAGCGCTGGTGAAATGACATGTGCGAGATTTGGTAAGATGAATCAAATAAACATACCTCTTGCATCAAACTAACTCAAAGTAGAGGGCTCGCTAGACCACGAGGTCGACGATGCAGAAAGTTTTGCAAGCTGGGGTGTCGATATGTTGAAGTACGACAGCTGCTACCACATGGGTCGTGTTGGCACACCTTCGGTCTCATTCAACCGCTTCAAAGTCATGTCAGATGCTTTGAAATCAACAGGAAGGAACATTCTCCTCAATCTGTGCAACTGGGGAGAGGATCTTGTCCACACAGTAAGCACCATGAGATACCTGTCCGCTACGACGTTCAAGGACTTACCATCACCAGTGGGGTATGAGTATCTCCAACAGCTGGCGCATTACAGGCGACATCTACGACTCTTTCTCTCGTCCTGATGATTTATGCGGATGCAACACCGTATCACCGGGCGACGTCAACTGCGTAGCACCCGGCACACATTGCTCCGTTCTTTTCATTCTCAACAAAGTCGCGCCCTTTGCCGATCGCAGTATTCCTGGTGGATGGAGCGATCTGGACATGCTCGAGGTCGGCCAAGGCGGTATGACTGACGAAGAGTACAAAGCACATTTCGCTCTCTGGGCCGCCATCAAGTCTCCGTTATTCCTCGGAAACGACCTGCGCAACATGCCAGCTTCCGCTCTCACCATCATCAATAATCCAGCCATTATTGCGCTGAGCCAGGATCCCCATGGACGTAGCGTAACGCGTGTTCGAAGGGATACGGAAGGTGTAGCGAAAGACGAGTGGGGTATGGGTGAGACGCACGTGTGGGCAGGTCATCTCCAGAACGGCGATGAAGTCGTGATCTTCCTCAACGCTGGTGGCGAAGACATGGAGATGAGCGTCTCTCTCGCTGAGATATTCATTCCATACGGACCTGGTGGATCAGCGCCCCACGTCAAATACGACTGGGCGATCCACGACCTCTGGGCCCATCGCATGCCCGAAGCGACGGCGGAAGAGCTCCTCGCAGCGGCGTCTCACACCGATCGAGAATCGATTTTGTCAAAGGCTAATTGGTACAACGCCACCGAGACCCCTTACGCCAAGGGCCTCGTTCAGGAGGACCCGCGACTCTTTGGCGAGAAGATCGGCGTTGTTGAGGCTGGTGGTAGGCTCAAGGCAGACGTCAAGAGTCACGCTGCTCGCGTCTTCCGACTGAGACGAATCGCGCCAGAGGACGATCAGTTCGAGGCGAAGAGTATTGCGAGAGAAGATGGTAACGAGAGGGATGAATTGTAATGACGAAGCGATTACTAAGGTAGATCTGGTGAGACAAGAGATAGGCCGCCCCGATAGAGATTATGGAGCAACGCGGGTTTTTAAAGTTGCGTAACTTCTCATTCGCAATAAATCGTGTTGATTGTGGAAGGGGTGGTTGGTTCGTCATCTCCAGGCTATCACAGTACCATGGAATGGAGTGGATGCAACCCGAGTATGGACTCCTGAATTTTTCGAATATATAGCGATCTTGCTCTCCCTCCTTCCTACACATCTCAACTCTTACATAGGCTGTCTCTGTGTTCTGTATCACACAGCGCAAACGAATCTACACCAGACGCAACCATGACCAAAAACGCAAAGGTCATATCCCCGGCTCAAGCCACATCCGCAACCCAGACGACATCATGGGAATGGTCAGCTCCATACTTCGTTAAGCGAGCGCAGGAAGTTCAGGCCAGATTAGATCTCCAACGGCAGACTATGAATGATCTTCTGGGCCATAATAAGAACCTTCAGGACCAGAAGGAGAAGCTTCAGGACCAGAATAAAAACCAGAAGAAGGATCACGAACGCGAGTTGAACACATGTATCGGAACGTTTATTGTCGTTTTGCTCACTTTCGCCGCCTTCATGATATGTGGCTTTCTGCCATCTTCTTCGTCCGAACGCTGTTCATGTGCGCTAGAAGCGAAAGCTGTCCAGATGACGGCCACGCCTACTACGGTCACGGTCACGCTACCGGTAGCCACGCCTACTATAGTCACAGTCACGCTACCGGTAGCAACCAACGCCGTGCCGACGATCAAAGCCGCCTCATCGACCCATGCTGCAACATCGACTGAACCGGTAAGTTTTATCCCCAAGTCGTACTTTCTACACAAGACTGCAGTATACTAATGCCTTGAATAGTTCTGGTCTACCTTGACTCGCGAACAGATAAGATCCGTCGTCCACGATTATCGCAAGATTGAAGATCGATATCTATACGAAGATAAGGGTTGGCAACAAGAAGAAGAGGCGAAGCAGAAGGAAATAAAGGCGCAGCTGGAAGCCGACTTTAAAAAAGGTTTTGCGCAGTGGGAGGAGAGAGTGAAACAAATATACCAGCGCAACCAAGACGCTCAAGAAGAATTCCTGAAACAAGCCCTGAAATAGGCTGAAGAGCAAGCTCGGCGTAAGCGGGGGTTGTCCGGATTCCGAAGGTGGATGGGCTGAGAACACCATCTCCGACACACACACACACACGGCATATTATCGACTCGGACCTCTATACAGAGCAGCACAATTCTGCTAGATAGGCTCGCCCTCAGGATGTAGTGGTTATGTCTCAGAACCGGTCTTGAGAGCTCGAGAAGACAGGTCAGTGTCGACGTCGTTGTGGAGAAACGCTAGAGCCAGACACCCACAAAGAAACCGTAGCACCGCAGTTTGATTTGCACAAGTTCAATATGAGTATACGTGATATTTTACTCGATGAAACTGTTCGACAGCAGTGTTGTGAATGCTCCCAGGGTTGGCCTTGCCAAGTGTCTCACCTCGTTTCCCCAGCATCGTATGCCTCTAAATTAATCTCGCACTCGCCCAGCTTGCACGTGATCTCGCTTTATAGTCTACACAAGACGACTTCCTATCGGCAAGATCAAACCAACAACACCACGAATTCTCTTCGGTAACATCCCATTCTTATTTACTACATATTCATGTCTATCCCCATCTTCACCATCTCGATCTCCATCATGAACAATCTCCTATCTTCCCCAGCACACTACCTTAGGCGGATCAGCTGCCCTGTTCTCCCAGCTTACCGCATGGATGACCTGAAAGAGCGCGAGCCGTCAAGGGCAGGGGACCTATACACAGCAGAGATCGGTCAGACAGTCAACACCATCAACCATCAGAGAAACGCGGTCAAGTTGATCATGGCGAGATGGCCCGCCGTAGACCCAGTTCACTACCCAACTATTCTGGGCGTGAGCCAAAACAACAGTAAGAGTGAGGACGTAAAGGCTGTAGTCAGCATGGTGAACATCATGCAGACCAGCTGGATCGGCCAGTCCTCTTGGGTCCAAGGCTACATCAAGGGAGAGACTGATTGGCACGATCTCCAAGCCCATATCAACAATCTCAACCGATTTCGACTCCTGCTCAAGGTACCACAGGAAAATGAGACTCCCGTGCAGAGGACCGCCCGCCGAGCTCTACAGCGCGCATACAAGGAGGTAGTCAGGATTCATATCGAGCACACCCAGGCGGGTGATCTCCAAGCCTACATCAGTAACCTGAGTCGTATAAGTGCGACCTTGGAATGACTGAGCTCGGTGCCTACAATACGGTTAGATCTTAGCGAATGAGATTTCTTAAGAGAGGCGGAGGCCTACGAGCGGATGCTTAGAGTCTAAATGAATAACATTAGAGACCTAGAGGAATACGATGCGGTTGGTGTGTAACAGAGTGATATCCCAAAGTGGACTCTGGCTACTACAAAACCACCTACGTTGTTCAGAGCCCGCGACAGGCAAAAAGCCGGGAGGCTCGAGCATACGATCAAGAAGGTTGTCGACACTGTCAATACTATGCCGACACATAAGATGACGGACCCAGACAAGCGAGAGCCTGTGAGAACTGCTAACGAGTGGCAGAATCTCTAAGGAAATCAGCCTAACAACACCAAAGTACAGCGTGACACAATGAATCTCGTTACGGCAAGGTACTCGCAGGTCGATCCGATACATTACAGCACAGTTCTCGGAGGCGGGCAGGCGAATGCCGGACAACTCGAGAGTGCCATCAAAAAATCCGTAGATACCATTACCTCTAACTGGATTGGAACTCCCTCGTGGCTTCAAGCTTTTGTCGAGGGCGAGACATGCTGCTCGGACTATCAAGTTATCATTAACAACCTCCACCGCATGTCAAAGCTCTTGAAGCTGATCCCGGAGGGCGAGACGCCTAAGAATCGCGCATTACGCCTCACGCGCCGCGAAGCGTACAAGAAAGCTCTGCGCGCCCATCAAGAACACGTCCGTCTTGGGGTAGAGGCAGAAATTCAGACAGCAGAGGATGCGATAGAAGACTTGTCCACAAAGGACGGCGTGACCCAAGTCAAGCTTCAGGGCGCTCGGGACGAACTCCCTTTCCTGCGGGGTGACCGAGAGGGTATGAGACCTACGGCCCGCCCAGCATCTCTAGCTGATTCGGATGTTGAGGCAGCGGCGTCCCCATCGCTCGCTGTGCCCTTCGCCAGAGGGACGAGAAAGCGATCCGAAGTCACATAGGCACAACCACCCAGAAGCGGCAGCGAAGCTCGGTGGTGCCGAAGCAGCACTAGGAACTTCGGCGCTCAATGGCGGCGTAACTCATGTCAAATGAGACGATGCCGTACTGAGAACCATGTACCGCACGAACCCCCTCTGACTCGCAGACCTCGTATCCCAGTACACCTTAGAACCTCTGAAGGCGACACCCGTTTGCCAGAGCTCAGCGATCAAGTCTCTCGTTCGAAGCTCGCTTGACTTCCCCGACAACAAGGCTCTCGCCTATGCAGAGTTTAAGTGCGCTGATTCCATCCTCTACCTAGGTATCCTCCAGAACACGCAAACCCACCCGGTTCTCACATGATTCTGTGGGTCCAGGGTGCCCCAAGCCAGAAGATGCGGACTAGGAAGTGGGCGAGAGAGAGCGATGTTGATGAGGAAGAAGGACGTGGTATGGCGGATTTCTTACGTGACGGGGAGTGAGGGGTTGGAATGGAAGTGTGTGCGACTTCCAGGGCGTAGGGAGGAAGTCGCGCTTGCCGGGGAGTACAGATTGTTCCGTGCAAGCCTAGTGAGCGAGATAGCGTAGGAGGCTGGCCTGGAGGAGAGCGCGGATACTACTCTCATCCAGTGAGAGGCCGACATCTCACTAGTGAAGTCTCCAGGCGGCAGGCTCAGGTAAGCTAGAAGCCGACAAAGCCTTAGTGACGCCTTGTACAGCTTATCTCATCGGACCGTGAGGACGACGTAGCCCTTTAGCTCTCTCACAAGATCCGATACAAGCAAGTGCGCAGCCGACAACTCCTCAGTGACACTCTATCGCTTTTGGCACCTCACATCCTGAAAGCGACGTAGCACTCACCGAAGAGGTACAAGCTTGCTTCTATTCGTCAACTCCTTCCGACCATGATATCGGGCATGGCTCCAGTGTTCACTACTCTCAACATCACTCGACGCTCGCCCTATCTCCGAGCCCTTCACCATTCAGGGCGAGCTCGCGGCAACATGAGGTAACCTTGATCGTCGTGAAGGAGGGGGCAAGGTACCAGAGGGCAATCGCCGTTCTTGTACTTCCTTAATGGAAAGGACACCCGCGATCTTCTGCAGAGTTATCTGGCTACGACGAAACCGCTTGCTGTACTTGCTTACAGCGACAAGGTCAGTTAGACTTCGTTACAACCATTCACGCGCGCACTGTATGCTTGCCGCTCGGCGATGATATCTCAAACCACCCCGCTCAACATCATTGTTGCCTCCACGCACCCTCGTAAGATTCCAACACCACTCGTATCCATTCGAAGTCTTCTTCCGCCGCATTAACTACTCGCCGTAGCTTAGTCGATCAGTTTCACTTCACAACACCCCTCGCGACAAAGGACTCAGGCCGGATCTACCAGATTACTTCCCGAACAAGCTCATGCTATCTGCCGCTATACAAGACTCGCCTTGCTACGACCTGCTACGACTTGCACCCTCACCTCGGTGAACTACCACTAAGCCGCCGCCATCCAGCAGTGACGCCTTTGCTGCCTTCTTGTTGCTAGCTGCCCCCTCGACTCGCAACTTAGTGAGAGTGTGGCAGAACGCCTCCTCTGTTAGATTTGCTATCTGGTTTTTCAGACGCTTGCTCACACTGCCTTAGTGCAACGTCAACTTGGCCTTCTTCTTCTTCTTCTTCTTCTTCTTCTTCTTCTTCTTCTTCTTCTTCTTCTTCTTCTTTCGGGTTTTCATGACGTACGCCTCGATAGAGTTTGGCAACTCATACGTCCATACAGTGACCTCTGAGTTCTGCGCGATCCTGTTCACTCGGGCGATCGCCTGCGCTTTAGCAGCACAAGACACATGCGACTTCGTTCGCGAATACCTACCGGCTGTGTTGAAGGACTCTCTCACTCAGGCGGCAGCCTGTGCCCCGGCGGCGGTGGTTTCTGGCTAGATGCGCCTGGCAGAGGGGCGGGACCTGTGCTGCCTGGATGAGTGTGAGGCCTCGGCCGCCGTCAGACGCCTCTGGTATACGTAATTGATCCTGGAGATGCTCATGAGAGTTCGGATGGCCGTTACAACTACAACGAGACTTCGCTTCGGTCAGACTCTCCATCTTTCTCCTCAACCGCTCACTCACCCCCTTCTGATCCAATGTCAAAGCAGCCTTCTTTTTCTTCCTCTTCCGCTCTTTCTTGACGTAGCGCTCGATTGAGTTGTGTGCATAAAACGTCCAGATAGTCACCTGACGGTTCTGGCCGATCCGGTTGATCCTCGAGGCGGCCTGGACATCAATGGCAGGGTTCCACCTTGGGGTCAGAATGAACATATTTATAGCCTCTACCAGGTTCAAGCCTAAACCAAAGCACTGAATGGTCGCTAGCATGACCCTGACTTTGTCTTTGGGGTCGTTGAATCACTCGCGCACAGCGTCCCTCTCCTTCAAGCTCATGTGGCCGTTGAATTCGAGGAATTCGATGCCCGTTGCTCTTAAGGCGTTGGACACAACTTCCAGAGTCTGGAGAAATTCATCAGTGATGATGATTTTCCCCTAGCTCTTGGCCCCGTGCAGGGAGAGAATCTGCTCGATCAGCTTGTCAATTCGTGTGGAGTGCCAATCCTTCTCTGTCTCCTTCAGCAGTTGCTTGCGGGACTCTTTCGCGGTCATGTCGATGTGAGCCTCCTCTTTGGTGAGGCTCTCCCACTCCTCCAAGTCGAGACCCAGACCACTATAGTCTTGGGCTCCTTGGTCTCCATACGTGAATTCACCGCATCTTGGGTGGACAGTCTTATCCTTGCCTTTAGGATCTTCGGCAGAGCACGCTTTCTCATCATCTTTTCTGAGGTTCTACCTCTCACACCCTCCTTCCTATTTCACAGTTGCTTGGTGTCCTTCTGATGAACAGACTCTTCGGGGGAGAGTGTCACCGGGGTATGGTTTTCGATAGCTCGCGAGAACTCGACCAACTGCTTCCCATCGAAGGTGTCGTCGATCCTCAGAGGGAAGACGCAAGCCCTCAGACTAGTCGAGAGAATCGCGTTGCGTTCTCCCTTCAACGTGCGTGCCTTGGACTTCTTCGGCCTCTTCGACGCGAAGTATTCGTTGAATACCTTCCGGTCGTTCCATGGCTTAATTTCCAGCCACTTCAACAAGGTCTGGACTTCGTCGTAGTCGTTTTCCAGGGGCGTTCCGGTCAGACCCAAGCGCTTTGACGTCTTAAGGGCGCACATCGCTTGCGATGTCTGCGAGCGTGACCGGCTCGCTTTGCCGATCTCACCTGCGATGACTGCCGCGTATCCTAAGACCATCAGAGGGTAGGTTCCCGAATTGTCCTGCAGCGCATGTCTACCCCGTGTCACAACAACTCCAAAACCTACATCTCCGTGAGCTATCGTAACAGAAGTAACTGGTTGCGAAGATACCTAGGTAATGCATATTGTCGACCTTGTATACCCTCCGTCCTCTTCTCTTCTCCCAGCGTCGTGACATCTTGTTATCGTCACAAATCAAGCTACATATCTGCCACATTCTTCTATCTACTCTTATTTATCAAATCACATTAGCACCCATTCGTCAAGATAGATCCACTACCTCCGGCACCGCACTACCATCTCCTTCTAGTAAAATGTCCGGTCGCACTCAACCGCAAAATGGACGACCTCAATGAACGTCAGGCTCTGAGAGCATCAGTAGAGTGGCAGACCCTCCAATCTGATGGGCCATACGGTCACGCATCCAGAAGCCGGAAGGACAGATTCTGCTGTCACACTTCGCACTGTCCGACCAAACGCCATCGAGAAGACTACATGCAGGGCTGACATGTATCACTGCGTCGGCGCAAGGGACCGCGGAGACAACGTTGTTTCTACACGGGGAGGATATAAATTACTCGCGCTATGCTAGAAACGATTGTGTTGTATCTTGTCTCTGTTGGTGGGATTGCAGGCGCTCTTGCGAGACGGCTTGTGAGTGGGTATGTAGAGGCGTGAAAACGGTTGTGTACGGTGTTGGTGGGAGATGACATGTCTGTGTGGTGCGCGCGTATTGCTCTATGAGAGTGCTCCGAGGAAAGAACGTGTCTGCTCAAGGCCGGTGTGGTAGATAGTTCGGATGCGTTGTATGTGGTATGTCTGCTTTACACTGCGGTAGTGGAAATCCATTACACTGGATCCCGCCTGGTCGTCACCACCTCCACTCATTGATAGTCTCAATCATACTCTTGAACTCCATCCTGTTCTCGGGGAAGTACCGGGGAATACTCGTAGAGGAAGACGAAAAGACGTCGAGGCCTCCCCGCTTCGCTCTCGCGTCGCGCGGCGAGAGCGATAAAGTCACCGTCGTCTCCCGGCAGACGCTTCACCCTACTTCTGTAGGCTTTCCAGCTCCTTTCTGGCACTGTCCCACATGTTTGATGTAACCTTCATTTTCTCCTGGTGTTCCTTTGGCATGAAGAGGTCTGTGAACGACCTCTGAATTTCAGCCTCCACCTCGCCAGCATCATCTGCACCCCCCTCGCCCGCTGCACCTCCATCGACCTCGCTCCCTACACTCTCGTCAATCTTGCTCTCCTCATCTTCATCACCATGAAGATATTTTTTCTGGAGTCGCAGCTCCTCTGCTCGTCTAACTCCCTCCATCTCTGCGGCAATTTCCTTGCGCGAATTGTCCTTCGCGAACCTCCACCAACCCCAGAAGCCGAAGACGCTCACCGTTGGTCCAAGGGTGCTCCTATACTCCGCCATTTCGCGTAGTAGTTGCTAGAAAACTCAGTAAAAGGCTTCGAAGGTAGGAATAATAAACTTGAACTTACGACTGGTGGCGCATGTTTCAGGCCTTTGCGGCCACGAAGGTCCTTGCCGACCCGTTCGAGATACTTATTTGAGAGTACCCCGCCTCTCATCCATGATCGGATGATGGAGTTGACGTCGATGAGCTTAATTTTCTTGTTGGGTGAGCTTGTGATCTCCCCGATCGTGACCTCCCTCTTCTTGCTAACGCTAGCGACGTCCATCTCTCCGAATGCGTTCATCCATTCTTGCTTGATAGCTTCCTTTCTCTTGCCTTTTGGGATACTGGCCCAGTTGTCATCGAAGACAATCTTTTCCCAAGAGAACGGCGTCTCGTTGAGGCCGACGTAGACCTTGCCGTATCCGCCGTCACCAACGCCCTTGTTGGCCCGCTGCACCCAGCGCATGGTCACCACCTCTTTGGCGGTATTGGTGCCGACCCTGATTAGTCGCTGATCTGGGTAGGTGACTGTCTGCATGATGTTTCGTGGATATTGATGAGTTTTTAGGTATCGATAGAAGAGTAAGGATGAGATTGTAAGAAAGAGAAACGGCATGGGCAGAGGTAGATTTGAAGAAGTCGCGTAGTCGCGTTCACGTTGAGGTAGGGGAGGGGCTGTATAGAAGCCTTCCCGCTGCCGTCTGAGCCTGAATTCTTCTCTTCCGTGCACCGACGTCGTCCTCCCGCTGCGTTGTGGTTTCCCACAACACCAACCATCTACCCACTAGACGTCTCCAGCCCCCTGTGAAAGGGCCGCATAGCCAGAAGAGGTTCGTTGTTAACTTCTCCCCGTCGTGGCAGAGACAGCAAAGACTTCTGGCACAGTCTCCAGGTTGTTAAGATCAAGGGCTGCGTATTTGCTGATGAGTTCCCGGAATGAGGCTGCTGAGAGATTATGGTTAATCAATGCCGGGCTGGACGTAATTAATGTGGAGAGGAAAGACGCGGGGATGCGGGTAGAGGGCGTCGACTTCCTCTTCCAAAACTAACAATGCCTCACGTCGAGTTCTCCACTAACAGATAGTTTGGCACGACTTCTTCAAATCTACCTAGGTATCTTATCACATGCCCTGCTTGTGTGTGGCTGAACCAAAATTCGACCCCAACCCTTTCACATAAGCGGTTATGCTATGGTAATGTGCGCATTTTGGGTGGGTGGTGTGGCAGTGTCAGCCATAGTTGCTCCCTTGGCAAAGCCTCGCACTTGCTCTACAAAACCCGCCGCGCTCCCCTCTTCTGGAATTCCACCTCACACGTTCCCGCCTATTGTATCTCGTCTCACAAACGCGCACTAGGTGCTAACGTAACGATCATGTACGATAAAGATGAGACCACCCCTCTTCTCCCTCTTGTTTCCTCGTCACCACCGTCATTCATCGGCATCCACAGATACGAGATGAAGGAAAAAATGAGCCCAACAACCCCCACCATGCCGGCCCTCTCGCCAGCCCTCTCACCTGCACCAGCAAGCCCAGACGCCACCCCGCCAACCACGACCGCCAATCCAACACCTACTTCATGGTTCGCACAGTTCCAACAGTTCTTCCGACCGACAGGCAATCCACGGTGGGCCAACCGGCTAGACAAGCCATCTCGAAGCGCTGAGCACCAGTTTGTAATCGACCACGATGATCAAATCAATCAGCAGACCAACCGGGCCTTTATGTTCTTATTGCTCAAAGCATTGATAGTGATCATACTATTCATTATGGCGGCCCGGCACCCCTGGGGCACGAGCTCCCCCACGCCACGTTCACGTACATATATAACTACGAGATCGAAGACAAAATGAGCACAACGGCCAATTCACCAGTCACCTCACCGGTACCGGCAGGTCCCACCCCTCCTGGCACGCCAACCTGGGCCCAAATCGTCAATCTCTTCACATCCACTCCAAGATGGGTCAACCCAGCCAACGGCGTACGCAGCGAAGAAGTTCAATCTCGCATGGACGAAGCAGGCCAAGCGGCGGCGCACGTACGCTGGCAAAGCACCAGAGCCATCATCATGCTCATCATCCAGGCCATCACTGTCGTCATCTGTGTCAGTTACGCAGCCCCGCTCTTCCAGACCTTCATCGACAACCACTCAATCGTCGCCAAGGACATGACCGCGAGAAGTTGATCGAAGAGATCCGGTTCTTTGTGTTCAAGCAGGTTATGAACGCAATCGACGCACAAAACAACTGCAACGTCAGTGACGCTGTGTTTCGACAGCAATGAGCTACATCAAACGGGCGGGCAGGCTGGGCATGGAAGTTACGTACAGATAGGAAGGGCACTGTTCAGGAAGCTGAGTCTGTTCGAGGCTGAGGACTATTGCATCAACTTGCAGGGCTAGCAGGTTATAGATTAGCAGAAAGCCTTATAGCAACCGTCGCTGCAAGCAACCAATGTCCTAATTTCGACCCCCGATCGAACTTATCTTGTGTACACCACGTATCTTTCCTAGTCTTGTATTAGTTAATACCCTTCTTGTACAAACGTATATGTAGTTCTCAACCCCCAGTATACCACATCTTGAACCATCATACGCGAGTGATGTCTCATCCTGCCCTACCTACCAAGTCCACAACGATCACGACTCGCAGTGTTGTTAGCACCTCGCCAGTGCATGAAGTCGAAGTACGCGTGGTATAAACGTGAAGTAGCAGTCATACCCCGATGTAATCTTATGTTCATTACTCTCCCCCATCCACCACTTCTCCCCCAGAAACCTCCATTCATGTCATAGGTACCAAACCTCGAAACTGTACAACCATCCAAACATCATCTCATAAATTGCCATTACTCATGCCCGCGCCCTTCCCCAAAAGCTCGCACAGCAAGCTCCTTCTATCACCCTCCATCATCCCAACATACCACGCCATCATCAACGCCGACCCCCCCTCTTCCCCTTCAACGGACTCTCCCCCTTTCCACTTTTACAAAACACGCAGACAAACACCCTAGGCAACCACTCCTCCTTCAATCCCACACAACCCATGTGCAACCACTTGAAGCAAGCTTCACACTGCACCATGAGCGTATCGGCATCATCGACCAACCCATCGCACACGCACCTCGTGCTATCATTACTCTTGCTACTGCATTCCGTCGAGGGCGTTGTAGTAGTCGTCGGCGAGCCGTTGAAGGAATTAGAGTAAGGGTCGTACGCGCCGTGCGACAGGGCTTGGTGAAGTTGGTTGTGTGATTGGGGAGGGTGGGAGGTGGACATATCAGCACTCGCCTGCGCCCACCGTTGGTTATGCGCGAGCAGTGTGTTTTGCGATGCGCGTTCTGAACTTGTCAGTCGAGAAAAAGGGAAGCGACAGGCTATGCTAGCGTACCGATGCGTTGTTGGCGGGCGCCGACGACTTTTTTCAAGGCGCCCAGTGCGTCGCCGGGGGAGTCGGGCATGTGTGTGTCTTCGGGGTCTCGTTCGCGGAGGCTGGGGCGCTCCATGGCGCTGGAGCGACGGATGGTGTTTTCGGCGGCGGCAGCGGCGGAGCGGCGGGTTGATCGTAGCGTTTCGAAAGAGGTCTTGGAGAGGGCGTCGGATGCGAGTCGGGAGGCGGAGACGGAGCGCGCCATCTTGAAGGAGTTGGCTCGTTCCAGTCCACCGCTGTCTGCTCGGGCGTGTTTCGTCGCTCGACGCTCGGGTTGGGGTATGACGAAAGATGGGTTGCGGCTGACGATTGGAGCTGGCTCGTCGTCGTCCGACTCGCTGTCTTGCTCTTCGTACAGTCCGGGGTATTGGCGTCGAAGATCTTGCTGCGAAGTCTGTCGTCTATTCCTGGGGGTCTCATCATCTCCAGTAGGTATCGTCTCTGTGCGAGCCGTCCCACTCTCGTCAATGATCAGCCGTGTACGGGGTCTTCTAATCTCGGGTATCGCTTTCAGTGATCCGCCGCTTTGACGCTTCAGTGGCGATGAGCGACGGGGAATCGTCGAAGCATTGGCTGGAATTGCTATCCGAGGGTCCATTGCTCTGGTTATTCTCGGCCCGCTATCGGTATTGCTTCGTTGCAGCACAGGTCTCGCGTTTTCCGCTGAACCCGACGACGAAGCTGTGTTGCTGCGTGAATGCTGACTCTTGGCCTTCTTCGCCATTGCCCTCTCATTCTCTGCATCCCGCAGTTGTGTCTCATACGGTTGTCTTGACATGTCGAGTATTGGCTGCTGCGGCATGCTTCCGAAGGAACCGGTCATATCGGGATTGGAGAAGCTGAGCAGCATATTTGGATCGACACCTGCAGCTGTATATACAAAAGAGCCATTTCTTGAGCCGTGTCTCTGCTGTGAGGGTGTATTCGCGAACGACGCTGGCATTGGAGAAGCTTGGAAACCCTGGAACGCTGGGGTTTGCATCATGTTAGCCGAAGGATGGTTCATTGCTTGCCAGTTCATGTCGTGCTGCGGTCTATGCGGGGTAGGACCGAAGGGGTCTACTCCCAGAGGCACATCTAGATCCATTTGCATGCCATCGTTCGCTGGGTCCCAGAACAGCTTCGACTGAGGCATGGGTGGCGCAGACATTGGACCACCGCTGGGAAACTGCATCATATGCGGAGTGTACTGCAGATCAGCGAAGCCAAACGGTGTCTGGTCAAACAGAGCTCCTGAGGATTCCGGCAGTTGGCTGGGCGTCCTGTGCACCACCGTAGCTGGTGTTGCCACCCCATGTCCACTTTGTTGCACACTCCTCCTAGAGGAAGCATCCCTCGTTGGAGGTGGCGTTTGCATCTGCGAAAAGTCCATGCTGACAGGACGAGAGCCGAACTGTCCCTGTGATCCAACCTTCCTCAGCTGATTAGGGCCCGGCGAGGACGACAGCCTTCGGGACACGTCGACCGGCGGAAGAGGTAGGTTTTGCGGTGCGAAGTGGTTGACATGGAACTCTGGGTCTTCGGGGGTGCGGACGGGTTGGCTGTACGAGCTCGACGGCCGGCCTATGGGCGTCGAGAGTGTGAAGGAAGGAGTCTGCACCGGGGTGTGCTGCCCATTAGGTCGTGGGGTGGCCCAGGCGTCGAGGAAGTGCGAGTGGGGAAACGACTCGGTCTTTGGTGTTTTGAGAGATCCGTCAGGGAACGTCAGCGACTTGGGAGTGGAGGAGGGACTTGGGAGATGCCAGTCCGTCGATCTAGCACGCGACCCACGTTAGCCTGGGGCACTTGCAGATGCGAGCCGAGACATGAGGAAAACCAAAAGTGAAATCTATCAACAGAACGGGAAGGAGCGGAGGAAGTCTAAAGAAAGGTATTCTTGGGATAGCATGGCAAGGGATGATGGCAACGAGCTCCAAGTGACAACCGTGCGGTGCTGCCTGACCTCTGCCTACCCTAGACCTGGATTGGGACATAGTCTGGTCCGACATGACATGAAGCCAAGGACGGCCGGAGGTATGCAGATGAAGCTCGTTGCACCAGCCGAACGCTACACGTCTTCCCCCACATGGGAAGGTAGAAGAGAGCCGTACCCATATATGTGCTGATCCAAACTCATAGCAAGCCCAATGACACAAAGCCCTGACACAATGTCCTTCCTTGCCGACCATGTAGCAGTAATATAATACGTCGAGGGTCGTCCACGAGTCGAGGGAGGCGTTCGGCGGGGTTGGGTCGAGGGTGGTGAAGACAAAGGCGCCCTGGATGGATTTCTTTGTTGACGGCGGGATGTTCTCGCAAACGCAGGCAGCTAGACGGGAAGCTGTGAGACCTGTTGGGTAGTACACTTGAGCAGCAGCAGGGGATATGACAGCGTTGTGAGACGTCGTCGAGGCAAGTACCGAGCGAGGGCGTCAGCACAGCGTGGTCGTTGTGAAGAGGCACCCGTTGCTTGCTTTGGGTGACCAGGCACGGCGAAGGTTTCTCACGTACTAGGCAGCTGGTGGGGCCGGGGAAGCTGAAGCTGCAGTTGCAAAGGTAGTAGTTCGGCAAAGATGAAGAATTGATAGTCCCGATCGTGACCCGCAGCTGGCAGCAGCAGCAAGCACTCCGCAACACACTGGCAGCACCGCCTGAGCAGGACCCGGAATGCGGCTTAGGCCAAGTCTCCTGAGGGCTAGGAGGCGTCTAGCTCAGGTACCGAGCCCGCAGGTGCATGGGCCGGCGAGGGCGATATAGCGAGGCTGTCATAATTGGGTGGGCGTGGCAGGGAGGAAGCATGGAAGAGAGGCTCTTTGTCGTCGCCGCAGCCAGCCAGCCAGCACGCACAGCCAGGCGAAGGAAGCCGACGCCTCACCAGCCATGCGCCTAGCAGCGAATGGGGCCAAACATAACGATGAGCTAAGTCGCGAACGGACACGGAACGAACGACACCATGGCTTGGGTGATGCGTGCCGTAAGGATGAGATGGTTGAAAATGACAGGTCCGCGCGCTGAGGTCAACGCATACGTGCCGACGCTAAATCGTGTTTCTGGACCATCCACTCAACGCCCATCCAACCAGCGCTGTCTATCCAGGGCAACCTCCTGAGCCCTACCATCATCTATCCTGGATCTAATGGACAGATAACGCGAGCATTCCACCACCTCCCCTCCACCTCCCCTCCGCCTCCCCCACCCACCCATGATGCGTGCCGTAAGGATGAGATGGGTAGAAATGACAGGTCAACGAGGTCAATGCCTAGATGCCGACGCTAATCCGTCTTTCTGGCCCACCAACCAGCGCAGCCCTTCTCCATCAACCTCCTGAGCAAGCGTAAATCATCTACCGCTACCTCTATCAGCTACTATCTACAACATACTAGCACCCGTCCCTCCATCTCCATTCCATCAATCATGCAGCCTGACTACCTAAGTATGCACTCCTGAATCCTTAACCCCCACAGCCATTCCGGAATGTCTCCGCGCCGCATGCCGTTAAATAAGCAACCAAGAAAAAAAAGTGACTCGCGGTATGCCAGCTGGCAAATGATTAATCTAGCCGTCATCATGCCAGAAAAACCCACGTACCTGGATAAAAGCTGCCCGCTCCCGGCGAATCATGGTCCGAGGGACGCTCTAGATTTTTAGATTTTGTCTGCGGCAGGCAGGGCAGCGGAGAAGGGGCCACGATAGCACTTGCCGGATCCAACGTAGCTTCCCGACGAGGCATGCTTTTGGCCCCAAGTTGGATGCATGTACGTGACCTGCATGAAGATTGGGAGTATTGTTTTAATTGTTCGTCTGCTTGATAGACGTAGATCTGCATTCCAATGCAAAGATACCCTCCTATCTCCCAAGCATGAATCGCGGGGTAAACAAATCTCACCCCTCGTCTCGTATCTCAACACCCGCTGCGATTAACATGTGAGCTCGACTTTTCAATAGCCGTTCACGCCAACACTAGCCGCCACCCGTTTCATGCAAGGTACCAATCGTTCTTTCCAAACCGTTTCTACAGCCCATCCGAACCCCTCTTCAACTCCTCAGTTCTTCCATTCTTTCAATCTAGGAACTGTGATTGGTGAACAAACCCTCGAAACTACTGTAGCGTTCCTAGATTCGAAGGAACGATTGCGCGAACCATATCCACCTGCTCCTCAGAGTAAGCGCAGAACATGTCGTTCGCGGGAGGTAGGATAGTGTATGGCCTTGGTTTATCCGGTGTCGCTAGGTTTATTGGTCAAGGGTTGTTGAGTGGATGGCTGTCTCAGGTAGGATTTAGGAGGGTGGATGGTGGACGGGTGAGGGGTCTAGGCGAACTCGGGAGATGAGTGGGTTGGTGGGGTGTACGTCATAGGTAGTCAATATGAGAATGTTTCTTCATGCTGATGTTTCTGGCCTGCTCTTTGGAGTGTCTTTAAATACCATCTCTCCTCACCTCCGCGATCAAAACCTTGAAGTCACGCCAAAGCTGGAACGTACAAAGCGATAGGACGTAGTGCCAAGGCGAAAGAAAGGATACAACCTTAGGAGCAAATGAATTCCACCACCTCCCCTCCACCTCCCCCACCCACCCTTGTACGTCATAGTATAGATAGGATGCTGTTCCGCACGTGGATATCTTTGTAGTCTGAGCCTGCTGTGTTTGCTACAGCCTCTATCCGAATTTTTGTTGAGTGTGCAGAAACGCGAGCACGACGCAGTTGACAGTCTGAATTCATACCAGGACAAGCAATAAGTGATCAAGGAGATATAATCAATGTTTACGTTTTGATGCTAACAGCGTTATGGGGGTATCTTAGATGCAAAGACCTAATTTGTTTTTGGATCTGAGATACCCCATCACGCTGTAAACACTAAATCCTAGAGAACTATATACACGTCGAAAGAAAAGAACCCTCCAACCCACTACCCTGCATTACCTAAGAAAACCCCCTCCTACTAAACTCATCAAACGTTTCTCGCTGGTATGAAAGATCCGATACAGCTGACATGCTGTCTCCATTCCCGTTGCCCCCATGTATCGGTCCACTCATCTCCGACACCCCATCATCCGGATCATCAAAAGGACTCCTCTCAATAAGATGCGCCCTCGAACCCATCCCAGGACCACCACCGCCTTCCCTCTCCATGCCCTCTATAAGACTACTTCCACTTGTAAAGCTCGGTGGCCCAGCACTCCGCAAAGAATCCGTCGTGAAACTCGGTGGCGCACCCCCCTCCGAGACAAAACTCGGCGGCGGCAAACTACAGGGTCGATACGGCGGCGGCGGCTCATTCAAACTACTATTGTCGCCGAAGGGATCTTCAATCGGTCTGAGCGTGTTGGAAGACACAGAGACCATATCTGAGGTATCCATGCCGGTAAGGTAGGCGCCGTTGGAGTTGGAATGGGAGATGGGGCCGAGGATGATGGGGTGGAAGGCGCTGGGTGTGGATGTTGGGGGGAGGAGGTGGGAGTTGCGCTGGGATTGTGATATGGAGGGGATTGGGGGAAGGAGCGGAGGAGGATGGGAGGGTGGTGGTGCGAGGTACGGTTGAACATGTTCGTTCCCATGTCTTTGCGATATCTGAGATGGAGTCGTCATCTTCATCTCTTGGACTTCGCGCTCAGTCGCAAGCGCAGCCGCACGCCGTCTCTTTCGTTTGCGCACGCAGAGGAAGGTTACGCTGGCCATGATTGCAAGGACGACAATGGGGATGATGGCTGCGGCGGCGTAGATGGGCGTGTTGTTTGTGTGTTTCTCAGGTAGAGGTAAGGTTGCGCCTGGAAAAATGTTTGTTGGGGTGGGTGGTCCGGAGGGATCTGGAGAAAATGTTCTCGTTGACGTTGTCCATGGTGAGGTTGTGGGTAGGTGGTCGGCATATGGTGTTGTTGCAGAAGCGGAAGTTTGCCAGTCTTGAGATGAAGGGGTGGGTCCGTATGGAGGAGGAGGCCAGGGACGATTCGACGGATACCCAGGGGGTCTTTCGTTTGGTAGAACAGGTTTGGGAGGCGGCGAGGGTTGGCTGAAGAGTTCGGAGTTCCATGCACTGTTCGTTACTGAGAATTGGGTGATCGACGGCATCGCAGTATACGATGTTGGTTCGACCGATGGAACAGCAGTTGGGATAACGACTGGAACCAGAGAAATCGTTATCTCATCATCGCTTTCAGTTTCAGTTTCCGTGGGCCAGGGCGGCCCTCTGTCATCTTCATCTTCGTCCCATTCCTCTTTCCTAGGCGGAGCCATTGCGGCTGGATGAACCGCTGACGCGAGCAACTAGCTATGTATGGATGAGCCGCAGTGGTGTGTTGGGACGACACCAGTAAGGAGACAGGAATCAGACGGAGATGCCTGACACCTAGATATGACCGAGGCGGGGAGCTGGAATGTGGTGGTGGTGATGCTCCACTTTCTGACCAGTGATGGGAGATGCGGGGCCGAGAACGGGTTTTGGGCGTGACCTTCCAAGGCTGGTAGTCCAATCGATGACGCGAAAACGGCACACTATGTATCCTTAGGCAGCGAGTCGTTCCTTCTGCTGGGCTCCTAGGCTGGAAGGATTGATTGGCGTCTTGTTGGTCTTGAAAGGCGATGCAAAGTGGACACGGAGAGGGGAGGGCAATCCTTTGAGAAGTGGCCGCCCGGCTGGGGTGGCGCAGACATGTTACCCGTTGTCTGGCAACATGTGTGCGATGCAAGCTGTCAAGCCAACAGAATCAAAGTCCGAAGGGCCGGCTGCAAAGAGTCGGCGCGGTTGGCTACATGCTGGGATGCTGGGGAGAGACGGACTCAGCCTCGACGCCTATAAGACGAACAAACCCCACCTGCTCGGGAGGGGGTAAATTTAGCCTGGCTAATGTCTAGCCGTCGATCTAACAAAGCTTAGTATGATGCAATCGTATCTGCGCGCTGAGCACAGTCTGACAGCGTTTGTTCGCTATATTGCCTCGAATTCCGCTTTCATACTCATGGTGTCTTCGTTGTGGTGACGGGAAGTCAAACAAACAATCACAAGGATAGGCCGGCGCATCCGACTGAGCTGGTATGCAGATCCTTTGGAGTGCCCGTATCGTGGTGGGTGATTGGATGGGAGTAGGGCCGGGTCGATAGAGCTGACTGTGACAGGCTATAGCTGCAGTTGTTCGTCCTGGATGTTGCAAGTGGGTACCGTTGAGGCATGGTATCGCGACAAAATCCCCTCAGCTGCAGCTAGCAAACATGAAACACGGAACTAAGCCATGCATTGCAGCTGCAGTGCGGGAGGTTCTCAAGTCCGGATGTTGTGAGTCTCCGCTGAGCACGTGTGGCGCCTGCTGACGGGCGGCCTCGAATCTTTCTACACGACACACACATGGAGCGTTCCCACGCAGACTCCGCATTCACAGCACCGTCATGCGGCATTCAATGTCCCGATGGAACTCTGCTGCGGCATGTCAGCCATTCCCAGGGCATTAGTCCGACCGACGTGCCGGCTTGAGCTGACATGTGCTAAAGGCGCGCTTGGCTGATGATCTCATCGGCCCGCACGCGTCGGTTCCGCTATCCGCTGGCATTCACGACGCCAACGCTTAACCCCAGACTCCTCCGCTAACACGGCATGGACAAATTCAAGAGCGTCGCCAAAGGAGGCTGGCATCCTGAGAAGAGTCGCACTAATAGTGGAAGCGGCGGAGGTGGAGCGAGCGACTCGAAACTTACACAGGTGGTATGTAAGCCTACCTTCCTCCTTATCGACTGTGGATTAACGGTGTGCAGAAAGGATGGGTTGGAAAGGCACAGGGTAAAGACCCCCATGCAGAAGCCGCCCGCGATCACCAGTCAGCACCACTGTCATCCCTGAAAGACCCCTCGCAGTTTGCGCCGCCGCCCAAGAGACTCGACTACAGCGGCGGTGCGGCAGCATCTGCACCATCCGGACCGTCATCTGCGCCTGCTGGGTCGGCAAAGCAAAGACTGCAGGAGCGAGAAGAGGCTCGGAGGAGGGAGGAGGAAGAAGCAAACAGACCAGCCCCAGGGCCATACCGACCCGACACTACGGGGTTGAGCACAGCACATCTGCCCAAGCCTCCTGCGTTCAGACCTGGCGCTGCGACACCACCGACTACAGGTGCCGCCAAACCAAAGCCCAGCCTGCCCCCACGGCCTCCACTACCACCGCGCCAGAACTCGAACCCCGATGAATTCGCACCGGCTCCTCCACCTACCTATAATGAGGCGACACAAGAGGCAAGACCTGAGCAGGGAGTGCTGAACCAAGGTGCTCTGGGTCGCCTGGGTCAAGCAGGTGTCTCGGTGTCGGGCTTTGGTATCGGACGGACAGCTTCTCCTCCAGTACCGCCTCGCGCAAACCCATCACCGCCCGTCCCACCGCGACAGAACTCAAGCTCGAGGGCTGTCCTACCACCTCCCGCCCCGCCTAGTCGTGGCTCGCAAATGAACGAGTTGCAGAGTAGGTTCGCAAGTATGTCTGGGCCAAAATCACCAGCAGCTCCCCCAGCCACTGGCACGTCGTGGGCAGACAAGCAGGCAGCACTGCGGACCGCCAGCAGTCTACGCGATGACCCATCCAAGGTATCAGCTTCAGACTTGAAAGGAGCTGCATCGACTGCCAACAACTTCCAGCAGCGGCATGGAGATCAGGTCGCGTCTGGGTGGAAGTCGGCCAACTCTATAAACCAAAAGTACGGCATTGCTGGCAAGATGAACAACCTCGCATCGTCGAGTGCATCGCCAGGCCCAGCGCAGTCGTCGTCGCAAAGTAGTGCGGGAGGCCTAGGAAAAAAGGCACCGCCTCCGCCACCACCCAAGAAGAAGGAACTCAGCGACGGCTCGGGTGAACCACCGCCGATTCCTCTGAGTAGCAAGCCCAAGTTTTGAGCGTATCTATCTTAGTCTACCCATAATTCAAAGATACCAGCTTGAACATTACCAGTGCATCTCCCACCATGATATGAAACCTGTTCCCCAGATGTGGCTGCGGGACGTCACCCTGCCTCTTCCCAGTTACGGCGTCGGTGGCTTTTGCTCCCAGATTTGCGCTTAGCCGGACCCTCAACAGGTTCACAGCATCCTTGCAGAAATTTTGCAGCATGCATCTCTACAATCGCACAACGCAAGATGACGACCGCCTTTTCGTCGACAAGACGGGATGTATAATCCTGTTACCCCATGGCGTTAGACTTGCGAGCAGATGTAAATTCTAGATAAACTTCAAGAGGGTCTTGTCGAGGCGGGTGTCCAGTGGGAGGTGGTGATTATTCGCCTCGGTAGCTGGTCGCGACGCCATTGGCCCGTCACGCTCAGCATAACCAAGAGGGACGTCCAGAAGCCTTTGCCTGCTGCTTCTAGCTCCTTGTCCGACGCACCTTTACTGCATGCGTCCTCGCTCCGGGCATATCTGTGCACTTAATTCTACGATATAACCTGTGCGCCTTGCCCTGGGTTCGTGCGTGTACCCAAGCAATACACTTAGTACATGTAGGTGGTATCGCGTGCCTAGCGAGAAATCAAACAACACCACCAACTCTATCGCAGGTTTGCGCCGACGATAGGCACGCCCAGAGCTCCGAGGGCCGATTCTCGCGATAAAGTTTAGCACAACCGTTGGGCATTGACCTCATCGGACCACAGAAAAACCCCAGCGGCCCCCAGACCCTCTGCCTCTGCCGCACCCTGTTTGCGCCTGCCTGGCCAACACCTTCACCTCACCCACCACCCGCCCATTGAGTGCTGCCACCACCTGCCCCTCCACCCGCGCATCGTCCCCCGCCGCCACGCCCACCATGTCCGGCGCAGGCCCTTCCCTACACCCCGGCGACTGGCCGTCGAGGGCTGTCCTCCAGTTCCCTCCCGATGCCGCGCCCTCGCCCATTCCGCCGCCGTGGTCGGGCGAGTCGACCTTCCAGAACCCCTTCCCCATCCCCGAAGACATCTACCAGGGCGCGCTGTCGTACAAGGTCCCGCTGACCATCGCCTCCGTCTACTTCGTCGCCGTGACGTACGTCAACTGGTACAACCGCCAGCACGGCAACAAGCCGTGGAGGATCGCCAAAACACGCCCCTTCCACGCCTTTGTCATCTTCCACAATGTCTTCCTCGCCGTCTACTCGGCCGTGACGTGCGTGGCCATGATCCGCTGCCTCAAGCACTCGTTCCCCCACTACAGCGAGCCCAACGCCGTTGTCGGCACCATCGACGCCCTCTGCAAGATCCACGGCCCCCGCGGCCTGGGCGACGCCGTCACCTACAGCAATGTCAACGACAGCTGGAGCAGCCTCAATTCCAAGGTTCAGATCGGCCCCAACGGCCTGCCCGACACCACCGACGTTGGCAGGATCTGGAACGAGGGTCTTGCTTTCTGGGGCTGGTGGTTCTACCTCTCCAAGTTCTACGAAGTCCTTGACACGGCCATCATTCTCGCAAAGGGCAAGCGCAGCACTACCCTCCAGAAGTACCACCATGCCGGCGCTATGTTGTCCATGTGGGCTGGTATGCGCTTCATGTCGCCTCCCATCTGGATGTTTGCCACGGTCAACTCTGGAATCCACGCCATGATGGTAAGCAGCTTTTCTCCAAGCAACTGGCACCCAATAACGTTTTTCAGTACACCTACTACACTGTCTCCGCGCTCGGCTACCGCGTCCCCAACATCGTCAAGCGAACTCTGACCACCCTCCAAATCACCCAGTTCCTCGTCGGATCCGCCTTCGCCGCTATCCACCTCTTCATCTCCTACACCGTCCCCGTTTTGGTCGCATACAAGGTTGCTGAGAAGGTCGCGCCCAAGGTGGTCTCATCGAGCGTCTCATCCGCAGTTGCATCCGCTACTGAGTCGGTTGCCGAAGCTCTCCCCACCGTGACTGGTGTTGCTGTGGCCTTCCTGAGGAAGCTTATCTACCGCGCGGCTGGCGATGAAGGTCTCGCAGAGAACATCCCCGTCCCTGGCCAGCCCATCCCCGTCCGTCAGCCCCAGCAAGTCATTGCCGGAGAGCCTGCCCCCACCCACAACGCAGTCCACGACTTCTTCCACCCTCACGAGACAGTCGAGAGGACCTTCTACCGCACCGAGTACCAGACCGTTCCCTGCGTCGACACCTCCGGCCAAGCCTTTGCCATCTACGTCAACCTGATCTACCTCGCCCCGCTGACCATCCTCTTCATGCGCTTCTTCTTCAAGTCGTACCTCCGCCGCTCCACCCCCAACTCCAAGCAGAACTTCAAGCACCGCACCATCTCCGACGCCGCCGGCGACGCCAGCCGCAACGTAGAACGCGAACTCGACTCCCTCGACAAATCCGCCGAAGACGCCATCTCCTCAGGCGTGAACCGCGCTAGAGACGCCGTCCGCGGAAGGAAGCCCGCAAACGGCCACATCAAAGACGAGCGCAAAGGCAGCATGTCCCCCGCCAACCAAAAGTTCCTCGAAAACGTAAACCGCCGCGTTAGCCAGAAACTTCAGGAGCTTGACGAGGGCGCTGATGCGACCAGCAAGAAGGCCAGGCAGATTGCCAAGGAGCTTGTTGGCAAGGCTGAGGCTGCTGGCGAGAAGGTCGAGCAGGCGTATGAGGATAACGAGGAGGATGTCAAGGAGAAGGAGAAGGAGAATGCGAATGGTAACAATGAGAAGATGGACCGGAACCGTAGTCCGAGCAAGTTGCCGCGCAAGCAGCAAAACAAGAAGAATGGCCCCAGTGACGAGCAGGTCGCTAAGCCGGAGAAGGAGGCTGAGCCTAAGGATTTGAAGAATACACTTGGGGAGAAGGACGGTAAGGGTCTTTTCTAGATGATGAAAGTCATTTAGAGAGGCTGGACCGTCGTCAAGCAACAAATAGCCCCAGGCTGGAAGTGCCCTGCCACTCCGCTGCTGGCGGTTGCTCCCTTCATTCCCCGTCCTTGGGGATTGAAAGGGAAACACATTTCCTAGGCGCTCTCTGCTATAGATCGCGAGATATCCGGTCACATATGTATCTGTATCTTGCTTTTTTGAGGGAATCGATGTTCAGCCGGACCGTTTCTACACATACTAAAAGCTGGGAGGGAAGGTATATCCAAATGTACGAGAGATGATGGAAATGGAAGGGAAGGGATAGGGAAGGATAGGAATGGAATGGATGGCGTAGGCTATGGAATCTAATTTTTTTATTTCTTCATTGGTGCTGAGGATCTTGGTACTTTGATGGCGTTCCCTTCCATGTCACATTGCTCTACCAATGCTCTTGAGACTTTCCAAGCTGTGGTTTGGAGGAACCAGCTGACAGATCGCTCGAACGACCGCTCGGTGCGTTCCTTGTTCCCTCACTCAAAGACACTAAAATA
This sequence comes from Alternaria triticimaculans, assembly GCF_023758025.1. Lineage (NCBI taxonomy): Eukaryota > Fungi > Ascomycota > Dothideomycetes > Pleosporales > Pleosporaceae > Alternaria > Alternaria triticimaculans. The sequence goes on from NW_026055972.1 coordinate 389,325, forward strand.
TCATCTAATACCCCCGGGTGGGTGGGGGAGGCGGAGGGGAGGCGGAGGGGAGGCGGAGGGGTGGAGGTGGAATCGTTTTCCCTTCAAGTTGTACAATTCTTCTCGCTTTCTAACTAGGTTTTGTTACTTTATCAGCGAATACTTCCCTCTCCCATCCCTCCTCCACCTCCACTCATACTCAACCCCATAACCCCGCCCCCCAACTCCAAAACTTCCTCCCTCCTCTTCCTCTCCTTCTTCTCCCTCTTGACCATCTCTTGTAACCCAGCGCCTTCAATCCTTGCCGTCACCCCCTTCTCCCCACCCCCATGCCCACGTCCCTTGAACCCGTCTTCGTCGTTGCGAGCGAAGATTTGTAAGCCGCGCAAATGCGTATCCTTTCCATTCTGATGATTCTCTAATATCTTAATCTGCACGAGATGGGCGCGTAGCACAGGTAGCTTTGGTGTGGAGAACGTGTTTGTGGGAGCAGGACGGGGTGCGGGGTTGGGTGAGAGAGAGGCGAAAGGGGCGCGGGGGTGGGGACGAGGGAGTGTTTGTGGTTGTGTTTGAGGGGGGATGGGCGTGGATGGTGGATGGTTCTGGGTCGGTGTGACGGTGGGGTTTGGGTGGAGGTTTGCGCGGCGGGTGCGGGTGCGGGTTCCTGGTGGAGGGGGTTGTGACTGTTGGGTGGGTTGGGGTGTGTCGTATGAAGGATACGGAGGTATAGGCGTATCTTGCTGTCCTGGAGTTTGCATATCCAGATCCGCTCCTTGGCCCGGCGCCGCGTTTTCAGAATCAGAAGATGCGTCGTTGCCTCTCCTCCCGCCGTTCAAGTGCAAAGCGTCTGTGAGGAGACGTTGTGGCCGTTCGCCTGCGTTTCCTCCTCCATCACCTCCTTCGTCGTCGTCCTCACCACCCTCGTCATCACTATCCGGATCTCCTACCCCAGAGAAATCAGCCCAGATCCATCCCCTCGGACTCTCTAATCGCATCTCGCCCCATTCCTGCAGGTCGTTCAGCCCGCTGCCAGCGAGGAAGATGATCTTCGTGGGTGTATAACTCTCGTCTTGTTCAAAGTCGAGATACAGTCTCAATCCCACAATGCGGACGAGTTTGAAGAAATGGATGTTGAGATAATGAGGCTGTGGTCCATCGGATTGCCAGAAGAGATTTGTGTTTGGGTGCCGCAGTTGGGGAATTGAACAGCCTGGTTTGGACGAAGAGACGGTCCAGGATGCTAGGGTGGAGATTTCGCGGAGGTAGGGTGGTGGGGGATCGAGGTTGGGTAGACTGTCCGAGGGAAGATTTGGGGATGCGAGACCATCTTCTGAACCGAGTTCTTCGTCGCCTTCGTCGTCTTCTTCTTGGTCTTCTTCATCGCCTTCGAGGCCGATTAGGTCGTCGCCAAGGGTTTCATCGTCGTCGTCGGCGGCGGAGGCATCCTGCTCTTCTTCTTCGACATCTTGGCGACCGTCTAGGTCTGCGTCGCTGGACGTGTCTTGGGCTTCTGGTGGTGAGGGCGGGGGCATGCGATGTGGGTGTGCTTGGCCTCCTCGTCGGCGAAGTGAAGGCGGCATGCTGATCTTCGCTTCCTCAAGTGCTGTAAAGGGACGCTAGGTTGACGTCACGGGGTGCAGGATGCAAGCTTCGGGGAATGGTAGCTAGGGCCCGTGGCGACAGCAAGCAGGGGTGAAGCGCGTCTGAAAGGGTCTGGAGTGTGCTGTATGGCTGCCCTGACCGGACACCTCAGGCAGCTTCCGTGCAAACCTTCGTTCGCAAGTCGCGACTACTCCCGCACCTATCGTCTGTCTAGGCTCGCCTCGGTCCACGGGTATCTGGTATTTGGGATCGTGGCGTCCCTGGCTAAGGCGAATGTGGCAGACCGTGCGGACGAGTGTTGATCACTCACGTGCATGCGAGCCAGGTACCCAACCGGACGCGAACAGTGCGAACCCAACTTCAGTGTCGATATATTGATGTAGGGGCGATATTCTCCGGTTTCCAGGCCTGATTTTGGTGGCCGATGTGGTTTCTTTTTCTGCCGTTTGCTTCGTGCTGCTTTCTCCGCCAGGGTCATGTTTGCTTGTTTGCGATGGAAGCAGGACTGGAACAGGAAACTGAAGGTCCGAGCGTCGGCGAGATCACCAATCCCGAGGTCCCTCTCCCTTTCAGACCCACCCTGTGCCTGACACTACCCTCAACGCCCCCCCACCGACTCCCCCGCACGCATACTGTATGTTTCGCGTCCGCTTATAATCGTCTGCCTGCATACTTGCCATGCATATACTCCTGTACCAGTGTCGGAGAAGACCCCGTAGAGCCCAACATGGGGCGGCAGCGCTAGCCAGCGTCCCCGCAGCGCCGCCGTCTACACTACGAGTAACGATAGCTCAAGGTTCGGATTCGCCTCAGCCGTCAGATTAGAGTTTTGGATGCAGCTCCAGAGCTCCTCACAGGATGGAGAAGGCCGCTGGTGGGCAATAGTTTACTGGGAACTTGATAGACTGGCTGGGCCGCTGTGCATGCTACTACAAGCCATAGTCGACCAAACTCGACTCAACATGATGATGCGGGATACTAAACCGGTTCTTCCCTCAGATGCAGGTCCCACCGTTTCTTGTTGTATCTTTCTCATGAACGACTATACGTTGCTCTCTTCGAGCAACACGCTACTCTCGTTTGATACCACTGCGCAACTTTGCTTTCCGTCAGCTTGACACTTGGTCGTGCTCTCGACATCGACACCATGACGCACAGCTCAGCCGACCTGGCGATGGCCGCCGAACAGCAACAACGGATTACCATTGCCTTCCTGGTTGTATCCTGGATCTTCATCCTACTCAGGATATGGACTCGCACATGTATTATCCGTAGTTTTGGCTGGGATGATGCGGTCATGCTACTTGCCGGTGTAGGTTTTTGTCACCACTGCCAAGTGATCATTGACTAACATTAGCAGTTGACGTTCACTTTGTTCTGCGGATCAGTTTGGTTGGTTGAAGCATCTGGTGGAACCAGCGAGATCACCAGCGCGGACGAGTTGCAGAAGGTGACAAAAGTAAGTATTCTGATCCTGTCCTTGCGAACCATACTAACCATTGCAGTGGGTTATTGTGAGAGAGACCGGCTATCTCATGGCAATCATGCTGGTCAAGATTTCTCTAGCCATCTTCTTCTCCCGCATCGTCGTCAGGCGCAGTCACTTCATCATCATCTACGTGACCGTCGCTGCCAACATTGTGTCATCGATGTCTGCATTCTTCTACGTCATCTTCCGATGCGGACCCAACTTGGAGAAGTACGCAGTCAACGAGATCATCGGTCGCTGCCAATCGCGGCAGGTCGACTATTTCTTTGCCTATCAACAAGGTATGTGGCGCGAATGAACTATTTACACACAAGCTTACGAAGTACTCCACAGCGACCTTTAGTACATTGACAGACGTCGTCTTCTTCTTATTACCCATCCCCATTCTATGGTACGCCAACATGGATCTGCGACACAAGTTCTCCGTCGGCTTTATTCTATCCCTCGCAGCTCTGTACGTCTCGACTAAAGCCACTCTCAAACCGCTCTACTAACATATCACAGTGGCTGCATCTGCTCCGGAATCCGCTTCCCTTACATAACCGGTCTAACAGAACTCGAAGACTTCTTCTGGGACGTGACCAACGTGTCCATATGGAGTACCGTCGAATGCGGCACATGCATCATCGTCGGCTGCATGGCAACCCTCCGCCCACTCATGAAGATGGGAATCTCAAGAGCACGGGACATGACTACCAGGGACGGAAGCAGGAGCGGCACAATGAAGAGCACGCGAGCATCTCCACGAACAACGAACCACTCCCTGTCCCAACTCAACTTGCATGCAACGCCGCAGAACAACCTCCTACTCGCGGAGCTGGGCATACAATACACCGGCATCGAAAAGAAGGCTTCTTCATCACCAAAACTGGAATCGATGTACGAAGCAAAGACTATAACGCGCCCAAACACCGCGGCAACACCCCTCCCGTCAGACATGGGCTACACGAAACGCAGCAGCGCCGACCCTATCCTCGCTCGCACCTCGTCCGACGCAACAGACCTCCCTTTATGGAAGGCGCCGGAGGAGAAGAAACCACGCCAACCGTCGCGTCTCAGCCTCAGCCGCGCATTACTACACCGCAGCCGGCCCACGAGCGAAGATGTGAACTATGCTGGACCCTTGTCCGATCCCATTTCGCCGCCGCCGAGATATATGGACGCAGGGGATGCGGTTTGAGCATCTCGAAACCGAACGCGAGCTGAACATTGTACATATACACAGACACGACCGTAACGACGCTACGCCTTTCCTTTTTCATTCGTGGAGATCAAAACCAGTCGTTAGATGGACGACAAAGAAAATCAGTTTTATACCCCAATGTATTTTTAGCCAACCCAGGAGAATCTCGGATTTAATAACTACGACTGTCAAGACAGTATTCTCAGCCATGTCCGGCAATGCCACTAGTTTTGTCAACGCTGACCTTTGTCGCGACTTGGCTGTGATGCAGTTTTCCGTCAAGAAAGTATCCTCAATGTCCCTAGACTGCAAACTATGTAATGGATTGTACCATGGGCGGCCCGCCACCCGGGTTGTCAACGCTAACGCTCGCTGTGGGTTGGAAGTAGTGAATCCTGTACTACGGGTAAACACGGCGGAAGAAGGTTTTCAGTTGTACCAGTACCAGTTACAAGGAAAAGGGGATGAGACTATTGACATGGCATGGCATGCCTTGCAGCATGGTACGATGGCGTCGTGAAGTACGGGGTAATGGGGGGGGGGTCATTACCTACCGCCTCAAACTGAAGGCTCCGCATTCCATGGCAGTTCCAATCCGAACGCACATCAGAAAGGAGACATACAACACTAATCCACCACCACCACCCCACCCAAACACGTAGATGACTATATCCCTTTCAAGCACCGATAGACAATTTACCTCGTTTTTTGTACAAAACATATGACCATGACTTTCGTTGCTTTTCACCATGATCACCATTGATCCCGCATCCTCATCACCTATCTCCCACCCATGAACTCAGGCTTAAACGCCTTAACACCCCCCGCCTTCATCAGCTCCCTCAACGCCATAGTAGCATACTGGCTACTCGCCAACTGCAACTTGATCACCACAGCAATCTTTTCCTCTCCCGCCTCTTCCTTCTCCTCTCCGTCCTCCATCTGCGCGTCTGCAATCTCTCCCTCCTTCCCATCCTCTTTACCCCCATCTTTCTTTCCAACATCCCTCTCGCGGCCCAGGCGTTGCAGATCCGTTTGAACGAATTGTTGATCCTGCTTTCTGTACGAATGAACCTTGAACTCAAGCGGTTGAAGTGGCCGGGCTAGGAACTTCCTATACCCCCCACTCAAACTAACCTCCCTCCAACTCCTCCGCATGTTATACGGATCCAACCCCCCACCCTTCTCACTGCCCATGAACGTCTTGTAGTACTCTCCAATCTCATTTCTAGGGTACTCGACATCAAACCCAGGTTGCGGAAGCACAACGTCCCAGATACTATACTCCCCACTAGCAGCTTCCTGCGCAGTAAGCGGACGCGCGCGTTCGAAATCCGCGTCAGGCGCAAGCGAAGAATCGGCGCCGGAGGGATCAATGATGGGTTCGCCGTCTTGGTCGTGTGTTGCTTTTGGCATTTTCTCCGTACTACCCGTTTCTTTATCGCGGTGTTCGTTTACGAGGACGAGGTCGCCGGGGACGACTTTGTCGCCGTGTGTGGCCCAGCGCTTGCCGGCTACGCTGTTCCAGACGAGGGACTGGTAGGCGTGGACGTACATTAGACGCAGCGTCCGGGGTATCGTCATGAGCGCGCCTTGCCAGTCTGTTTTGCGGTCGTAGCGGCCTGATTTACTGTTGCGCGAACTTAGATGCTGGATTATGTTTCGCTCCGCGGTGAATTTGCGGGGCAGGAAGTCGAGGGCTTCGGTGCCGGAGCCTTTGGTTTTCCAGATGTGCAGGGCGTGGGCGCGGTTGCGGTCGTCTTGCGAGACTAGAGTTGTGGACTCGGACGGGTTTAGGGCAGAGGCGAGGGCGGTGTCGCTGTATGCGAGGAGGTCTTCTACCGCGCCTTTGAGGTCGTCTTGTAGCATCTTGCGGCCAATGGCGTCGGTGCTGGCGGCGAAGGAGCCGAAGCGTTGGAGGCCGTAGTAGTTGATGAAGCCTTTTTGGGAGAAGTCGGTGATGGCTTTGCTGACTACATCGTGGGCCAATTTACTTCGCTGCGCAAAGTCTAGTCCTTCCTCGCTTTGGAAATGGCAGTCGCGGAGGGTGATGGTGAACTCGTTGCCCATCAGGTCTCCTAGCTTTAGGTCGTTATGGCGGTACTCAAAGTCTCCTACGGCGGCATTGAACAGGATTTTGTTGAAGTTCTGGATGCGCTGGGCTAATTGGCGCTTGACGCAGACTCTTTGGACGGTGCATGCTCGTCTATCTTTTGTGCCTGCGAAGCCGAAGCCCTTGGCGCCGCAGTTGAGCTTGCTCCCTAGGAACCCTACAACTTCCATTGTATCCTTGTTCTCCTTGTACAGGTTGAAGTGCAGGTATTCACCACCAAGCTCCTCCCAATCTTGACCTCCGCGTCGGCCTCCCTGGTTCTCGCGATCCTTTGCGCCGCCCTTGCCCTTCTTCTTTTTGCGCTCTGCTGGTGGAGTCGCCTTGATGCGTATAGTCTGGTTCTCCTCCATCGCGCTCTCGAGGAGGTTGGGAAAGATCCGACGTAGACTCTGGTGCGCTTGGGTACGCTTGTCTTTGTCGGTTATGGGCGATGATATGACGGCTTTGAAGTCTTTTGCCTTTCGCGATTCCTTTCTCCGTACTTGTCTGACAAGTTTTACGATTTCGTCGGTAGTCTGTTCGCCGAATATCGAGTGGAGATTATTGCGATCTTCTTCCGGTAACTGTACGTGTTAGCATTTGCGCAATATATATGCGTATAGACCACCCACCTGTTCTTCAGGCTCTTCCTGGGCTGCCGGTGGTTTTCCAATGATTTGCTCTCCGTCATTCTCAGACTCCCTCGGCGCATCTTCCACCTTTACCGGCTCGGGCACTGCAAGCGTAGTCTCACCAGCAACTCCCGCATCCTGCATAACAGCATCGACCTTCTCCTCAGTCGCTACTGTAGTACTCTCGGGCTTCTTCTCACCCGCACCATTGGTCGCCTCCGCCTTCTCTTTCCCTTCCTTCTTCTTATCCACCACCTCCGTGCTCTTCAAATGCAGCACCTTTCCATCCAACCCGATCTCATTGACCAAAAAATCCGTATACCTCTGCTTCAGCACACCCGTAAAGCCCAGGTTATCGGGGCACACATATTCGGTGATACCGGCGCGTATTTCGCGCTCCAGATCCGTATCAATGGTTGCTGGTGCCGAGAGAATCGAGGCCGCGGGAATCGGAGCTGTATTCGGAGCTGCGGTTGATGTGGTGGAGAGCGAGGGAGCGGCATTATCGTCGAGGCGCGCGCGTTTCGCCGGTCGCGTGGAGTCGTCTGACGGGTCAGACATGTTTGCGCACGTGAGAGATGTGGTGAGGTGGTTGTGTGGGAAGGGTAGGTTTTGTAGAAGGTTGAGCTGCGAGACTCTAAGCGGGGAAGTTTTTCCCGAGGACGTGCGCGCGGGGAGGTGAGTTTTGGCGAGGGCCTGACATGTTTACATGAACACTGTCTACATAATCTCACCTTGCCAGAACCTGTAATGAGGTGGTTCAGACTACCAAAAAGACATCACAGACAAAACATTCAAGCATTAATAATATCACAAGATATCGAATTCATCATCTTATCAACTCGACTCAAAAGAAAAGGTTCCGGCCCAAACTCCTCCATCCTGCCCAGGGGTATAAATAATGCTTCTCGACTTCATACAGCGTATCTTTCAAGCGAGTGTGACATTCCGCCTCTTACATGGGACAAAGACAGAACAACAAAATATACATGTTCGTTAAAAAAACAGGTCCCCAAAGGGAAAAGAAGTGAAGAAGTGTCTATGTCAATGAACATCCATCAAGGATATCCACGTAGCGTTGTCGTAGAGGAAAGAGGAGATATTTATCCCGAAGCGAAGATAGCGAGCGTAGCGCAGAAGTTGGAGCGGTTATCCTCGTCCTTGGCCAGACCCTGACCACCCATGGTGATCATGTTGACAGACGCCTTTGTGCTAAGACCGAACCAGTTGACGTTTGTCGAGTTGGCAATCTCGTTCATGTCTTGCTGGCAGTTCTGACCGACGACGCAGTCTTGGTCGTAGTTCTGGAAGAACGAGTAGGTACCCGCGCCGTAGGACCAGATGCTGTCGCTGCCGTCGGTGACACGGACGGCCCAGGCGGCCTTGGCTTGGCTCATGTCTGGGTCGAAGTACTTGTCGTTCTTGGTGAAGGGGACGGCGGCGGTGGGGTTGGGCTGGTAGTAAGGCGTTTCGGTTTGGATGGCGCCGTAGAAGATGTCCTTGGCGCCGGAGAACTGGTATTGAGACATTTGAGAGTGCTCAGAGGCGGTGCCGTACATCCAGACGGGGCCTTGGGATTCGACGAGCATGCCGCGGCCGTTGTAGATGTCGATCTGGGAGTGGTCGTCTTGGTCGAGCTCGTGGTCGGCGGTCCAGAGCCACACGTTCTCGAAGTAGCCGTTGGAGTTCTTGGTGATGTGGAGTTGCATGAAGGAGCCGATGCACTCTGGGTTGGGCTCGTGGGTCGCGTCGGGGTTCTTCTTGCAGTTGGACGACTGAAGCTTGGTTCCGGCGTAGCCACCGACACGGAAGTGGACGTCCCAGAGACCGGCGGCACCGCTCTCGGCGTTGATGTTCCACTCCATCAAGATACCACCGGGAGCAGGGCCCTGGGTACCGATGATGAGGTCAGAAGCCTCGAAAGAACCCTTGTCACCGCTCTTGGCACCAATCTGGAAACCAGGCTTGGGGTCGTCCATGTTGGAGAAGAACTCGCCGGTGATGAAGAAAGTGCTGTAAACCTCACCGACCATCTTGACGTTCTTCTCAGCGGGGACGACGACAGTCTTGGTGATGAGGTAGGCACCGTGGTCGACGTGGAGAACCTCGCCTTCCTGGAGACCATCGATAGCGGCCTGAATGGCAGCAGTGTCATCGGTAGCACCGTCACCCTTGGCGCCCTTGGACTTGAGGCTGACGAACTTGGAGACGTCGACGTTCTCGTACTGGGGCTTGCTGCGCTCGAACCAGCCGTTGAGACCCTGGAGGCTCTGGGGCTTCGCGGGTGCACCGTTGACATCACCCTGAACACGGCCAAGCTGTGCGCCGGCAGCGAGAGCGTTACCCTGAGCCCAGGTCTCGACCTTCTTACCACCGGCAAGGATGGTGTTACCAGTAGCACCAATGACAGCCTTCTCGGAACCGGTGAAGTCGCAGTTATCAAGGATGAGGGTGCCGCCAGTGGTGGGGATGCTGTTCTCGGTGAAGGACGAGTTGATACCGATGGGAGTGTTGGTGAACTTGCTGTCGAGCAGAAGAACAGAGCCGACAGTCTGGTTGGCGGGGCTGTTGGCCATGTCAAGACCGACCTGGCAGTTGTTGATGAAGATGCTCTTGTAGGTGAAGAGCCAGTTCCAGTTCTGGAAGATGGCTGTGCCGCAGTCATTGAAGGTCATGTTGCGGATGGTGAATTGCTGGGAACCCATGAAGGCACCAATGGCACCACCGTTGAAGGTCAGGTCGGTCATGAAACCACCGGAGCCGTTGTCCTGGAAGATACCCTTCTGGTCCTTGCCGGCGTCACCCTTGGCCATCTCGAAAACAATGTTCTGGAGACTGGTGGCTTGGGAGACCTGCCAGTGGATACCAGCGGCAGCCTTGGTAGCGGAGATGTCGATGACAAAGTTGCGGACCTGGCGGTAGAAGTTGTTCTGGTTGGTGTACCAGTTGGCACCGTCGCCGCCTGGGATGTAGGGATCGGCATCGATTAAACCCATGCCCTCGAAGTCTGCGGTGGCCTTGAGGATGGGCATGTTCAATGGGTCGCCAACGAACTGGGTGTAGTAGTACTGAATGATGGGCTTGCTGATCATGTAGGTACCGGCGGGGAAGTAGATGAGTGCTGGTGTGGTGGTGGTAGAGTCGCAGCCCTCGCCGCATCGCTCGCCGTCAGCGATGATCTTGTTGATGATTTCGGTATCGTCGGTGGAACCGTCACCCTTGGCTCCAAGCTCCTTGACATTGCGGAAGACCTTGTAGGACTCTGGGTTGGGGTTGAAGGGAGCCTGGCCCTGGCGCTTGATGGTCTCAAGCCAGTAGCCGGAAGCGCCACCTGGTGCTGCCGGTGCCGGTGCTGCCGAGGGAGCTGGTGCTGCCGATGGGGCTGGGACTGGTGCGTATGAAGCAGTAGGTGCTTGCGCAACGGGCACAGCAGTAGAAGGAGTGGCGGAAAGGAGGACGCGCAGCGTCAAAAGAAGCGCTCCTGCGCTGAAGGCAACCATAATGGCAGTGCGTTTGTTGAAGTTCGGAGTTGCTAGTTGGAAAAGTCTCGACTTGAAGGACTGAAAGTATCGTTGTCAGTTGACCGGCAAAGGACGTTGATAGTGTTGTTGGATCGTCGAGTAGAAAGATTGCAAGTTTGCAGAAGTGGTGGTAAGGTTGGCTAGCAACGAAGGAAGAAGAAAGTAGTAATGTTGTTGTGAGAAGATGACTCTACACAATAGAAATGAATGACAGAGAACAATAAGAACTGACGGCACACAATGAGTGCTGGTAGCTGACAATCGCCTGCGTGAAGGGAAAAAGTGAATGGGGGCGCCGCCGCATAGTATATGTACAGCAGTTCATTCAGGAAGGGGACTTACAATAGGATCGGGGCGCCAATCAACGTTGTCGAAACGCCTTGTTTCAAGTTTCGGGTAGCCGGGGTGTGATGTTCGCTGTGCTGTGCTCGATTCATGTTCCCCGGCATTGAGTAGGCATTTTATATCCTCGTCGTCGCTGTGATACCCAAGCTCTTTTGCCATCTCTTCATCGTGGGCGTTTATCCTCCCCGATTCACAAAGCAGTCCCTCATGCTCCCTTGCCTCCTGACGACCGCTTGCGGCCATGTTTTGAAGCCGCATTCCACGCCCGCAGACAAGTGCCGGCTCGTGGTTGCGTGCCTGTGACCCTGCCGCCGTCGCGTGCGTCCAAAATTACCTAGGGTCTCCACTAGCCAGGCCCACAAGACTGTACCCGTTGTATCCCTTTCTCCGCGTGAAACAAGCGGGAGACGATGGCCAGTGAGTGGATGGGGAGGGTAGAAGGCGGCGAGGCGAGCGTTTGTTCCTGAAGGGAAATCAGGGATGTGGTTGGTAGCGCCACAACCGATGCCCGCATGTGAGACGGCGCTGAAACGCCAGGCCATCGACAGGCCCTCGCTCGCCCGCCGCGCAGATAAAGCATTTGCCAGCGCGTCAACGCCACGCGCGACTTTCTCTGCAATTCGACGCGACGGCCCGGCAGGAGATCGTGGATACACTGCGATGCGCCGGGCTCCATCCAAGAGGCGCTTGAGAGTCATGCCAAGGTGTGGTGGACGGCATTGTACTCGACCACGACGTCGCTGTTCGCCTCGGCACGCGCACCTGGGCATCATGGGCATCATGGACATGTTGCCTCCACATGCCGATAACACACAGACATATAGTCAAATAGTGTCATTCATGAGCGTTGTGCGCAACATAGCACGAGCCTTGCGGACAAAAAAGCTCGAACCGAACACCACCCCGATCGCTATCCTGGACGTGACGAGTTCCGAAAGTTTCTTTTGCACCAACGCAAGACATCACATCCACGCTATGCTGTGCTCCATCGCCGCCTGAGGATGCATACCCAACGGTCACTGTGTTTCGCGCCGCCACCGGATATACTGCTTTTCATTTCCTTCAGGATGTTTTTGTGGGGCCGGGGGACGTTTCGACGAAACCCCATCCGTCCATCTAGAGCAAGCCCGCGGCTGGCATCGCAGATCCCTCATGCTTAACGCAACCTCTATTACCGGATCTCGACGAATAGCGTTGTGCAAGACCAGAATCACATGATATGGTCCCTACAGTCGTGGAAGTTTCTGCGTGATCTCTGTGTGATCTAGATTGTGGCTGATAGGATGCTCTTCACTTCGAGACAGCGATCTTCCATCCGATTCGCCATTCCTTCTCTCCGCTCACTTCGCTCCCTCCACTCAATCACCACAGACCCTTCGCGTCTTCCTCTTGAGCAGCCGCCCTCTTCGTTGCCTGTCCACCATTGGCCTCTTCCTTTAACATGCGGTTAATGACTGTGGCGAGTCTTTCAATGCCCTCGGCAAGCATGTCTTCTTCTTCCCACTAGCAATGGATTAGTATCGGTTCGCAGACCTCAATCGAGAAGCATGTACTGACCGCAAAACAAACCCTGATGTCGTTGCCGAATGACGTGCCTTCATGGCCGGTGTCGCCGGGTACCTGCGTCTGTCAGTTGGGCGTACATGGCTGCGGAGCAGCATACTCACTTCGAACATTTCGCCCTACACAAGCGTCGTGGTTAGCTTTACCCATGATCTGGACGCCGGGGGCGTGGACGTAATCGTGGCTTGTACTCACCTGTGCGACGGCTAGGCTCTCTTCTTCCTTTGCGCGTTGTGCTACCACTGCGCCTTTTAGCGGCGATGGCAACGTCAGCCAGATGAAGTAGCCGCCGACGACCTCGCGATCGGTTTGGGGGATCTCGACGCCTAGTGGGATGAGGTGTTTGTTGATGGCTTCCACCATGCGACGGTACCGGTTACCGTAGGTTGGCTGGAGTCTGTCGTACACGTAGCGTTGGAGCTCTCCTGTTTCCAGTGTCTCGGCCACAAAGCAGGCTGTCAGCTGGCTGGGTGCTCCGCCCGAACGGCTGGATCCTCTGGAACACGTTAGCTGTCATGCCGGATGGAGCGAGACATCGTTGTGACACCATAACCTCAGATCGATCTGAGCGCGATGGTTTCGATCGCGGGTATCTCAGATGTGCCATGAATGATAGCGCAGGCGACAGAGACAGATGACGGGATATTCAAAAGATATGCTTACGTTTGCGAAACACCATACGCCATCTTGGGCGTTCCTTCACACCAACCCGTACGCAAACCAGGGCCGAAGATCTTGGAAAACGATCCATTTGAGACTGCATTACCGAAGCCATCTGCGCCATGTCTTTCGGCGCCGCCGTCCAGGTATCTATCGATGTCGACAATCCGGGGTAAACCGGCCTTCTCGATGGACAGCGCACTAGGACTGAGACTTGAATGCCATTGCAGGAAGTCATATACGTCGTCTGTAATGATAAGGGCATCGTACTCTCGCGCCAAACGTACCAACTCCTCTCTACGCTTTAGACTCATAGTCTTGGAGCTGGGATTGGAGAAGCCTGGAACCGCGTAGATGACATGTTTGTAGATTTTATTTGAAGGCCTTGGAGGTTTGAATTGCTGGCAATGTTAGTAGCCAAACCGCGGTGTATACCCCGACATGCAGTCGCAGTAGATTTCCATGAGACAAGATCATGGTAGACGTAAGAAGGTCTCAGACCGTCCACGTATTGACAGCGACTCACCGGCTCATCATTACTCTCAGATCTCGCCTTCTCTTCACTCAGCTTAATCTGACCCCTCAGATACGCCATATCAATCCCCTCCTCATCCTCAGGCACGGCCCTCAGCTTTTTGTGGAACCCAGCATCCTCGAATATACGGAAAGCAAGCATATACGCCGGAGCGACGATCCACACATTCCGCGTATACACCGGATCTGTAAAGTCTTGAAGCAGGCAAGCTAGATTCTGCGAAGCCCCACCAGAGATGCATATGCGGTCTTCGGATACCGGGTCCGCGGGCTTATAGAACGTCGTGAGCCATTGCGCAATATTGTTCTTCAGCCGCGGGTCACCTGAATCGGGTCCATAGCACATGGCTGGGTACGCAATGGGCTTCTTCTGGAGGACATTGTGGGCTGCTTTGTCGAGCAGTTGCGTTGGAAGTAAAGACACGTTTGGCCATCTGGTGCTGTTAGCGATTACTCTATTGGCCGCGTCATGTCCCAAAAGGGCAGCGGGTTTGCATGAATGGCAGGGGCACGTGCCCTCTCAGCAAATTGATCAGCTTTTTGGAGCTAGTCTTGGAGCCGACGACGTCCGGTAGGGCGAACGTCTTGAGTATCTGGTCCGCGATAGTTTGGCCGCCGCCCATATTGGATGCTGTATTGGATGCTGATGAAGCCGTGGCGGCGTCGGAACACGGCTGCGTACCGAAGTGGCTGGTGCGCAGTTATGGGGCGGAGTGGACTCAGGCCAGCAGTAACAACGTGAGCGTGCCGCGATTATATCAGATGCGAAGTTCAGATATGGGTCTGTTGGCAGCAATTGAATGAAGCGTGCATGCGGTTTGTCAATGCCATGCTCATACCAACGTAGGGCGCGCCTCCAGCACGTGTATGACAGCCATGAGGCCTCGGGTGGACGCTATCGATTAGGGATGGTACGTCATCCGCTCGCTAAAGACCTCATCGATGCGGCCGGCGCTGTCAATAGTTCTACCGATGCTGCAAATCGTCACGAAAACACGACATGTCAGCTGCAGCTGAATAAATTCACTCGTGGTATTATCGCACAGTTTTCTTCGACCGTTACACATTTGAAGGCCGGGCAACTCGAAACAGTCGTCTCTGGCACGACACGGCTGCGCAAGGATCCGCTTCCAGCTTCCGTGGATGAGGTGGGCCTTGCCCGCAGCATGCCCGCAGCATGAGGCGCAGGTGCTGCAGGTCACAGCCAGCGCTGGCAAAGGGTCTTTTGGACGTCAAAGAGGCCGCTGAGTGGCCGGCCGGCCATACCAAGGTGTAAATGCACCCCAAGGCTGAAGAGCAAAGCCAATGACAGATGTAGGGAACGACCCACGTTGTGGCCACCCGACCTTTGACGTTACTCGTGCACTAGCATGGTTACGACACTGCGGATCTGCGACAGCTCAAATATAGATCACCTAAACACCTAGTCCCTTCACTAAGCTTTTCAGTCCCTTTCGACATATACTAACTGACCGGTGCCCGGGGCCCTGCATGTGTGGTGCTCGTGTTTGCTGTTGTGTCAAACTCATGTTGCGGCGCGCATAGTATATTTTCCTACGCTTCACGATACCCCAACTCTTGCTCCTCCCGCGCCGCATAGACAACTACTAGATCGCCTCGCCATGCTGGGAGACAAGAAGAAGTCAGCTCGTCGGCTGTCGAGTTTGTTCGGATCATCTGGGTCGTCCGAGCCGTCAGGGTCTACGAATAATGCGAAGTTGAGCCCAACCCCTGCGTCATCAGAGTCCAGCAGCCGCTTGACCAAAGTGCGCAACCGCCTCTCTTCAGCGACACACCTCACGCCCGAATATCCTCCGCCCGCCGCTCAGTCACCACGCGCGGTGTCCCTCTCCAACCCCACTATCCAGCCGGTCGTGCCTGCCGATCTTGAGCCCCTCGAGCCACCTCCGCCGCTGGAGGTGCCGTCGCGCGCATCGTCACCAGCGAGTAGCCGACCCGGAACGCCGAGCTTAGACCCATCCGAAGGGAAACTGAAGAAGCTGCGCAGGAAGAGCGGTCTATTTGGCGGCCCACCCGGCGGCATTGAGGGAGTAGACGCTGCGTCTGGCGCACCACAAGGCAATGCGAGTCCGCTGGCATGGATCGTCGGACACAAGGGCAAGGTGCCATACAACCTGACGTTCCTGCTGAACGGCGAAAAGGTAGTCTGCGGCTGCTCTCAGAATATCATACCAACGCTGACAAGATGAAAGGTCCCTGAACTCTGGGACGACGCTGGAGACACGTTTGTCTACCTCTTCCCCCGCACCTCTGACAAGGGCCCTTCCTTCCGCATCGACTCCTCCGTATACGCAGCATCGCACCTGCTCACCCGCCTCGTTCACGGCAGCCTCTACAGCGACGCAAACGTGCCCCCGCTCGACCTGGCCGACCGCACATCGCGACGCGTATCACGGGAGCCATTTGGCGAACAGTCGCGGACTGCATCGCCCGACCAGAGCCAGATAGGAAGCTCGGATGAATCCATATCCAAGGGGTCCAGAGCGCTCAGCGACGCCCTGGAGGACGAGTACACGGAGAAGCATCTGTACATGCCCATCTCCCTGAGCTCCGACTCTGCCATCACCCCTCACGAGCCCCGACTCGACGCGAACGATACCGACACATTGGTTACCTACCGCAACTTCTTCGCCTTCCTCATCGGACAGTCGCTGGTCGCTACCGAGCGTCACTCAGACATCTTCGACATCTTCCTGCGGATTGGAGACATATTGTCGCACTATGCCTTTTCCAACGTCGACGGATCCACCTTTGGCGAGGTTGCTGCGTCGAGCTTTGACTGCTACGTTGACGAGTTGACCCTCGCAGACGTCCGCCACAGCCGCGAGAAGACTATAGAAGCCATTGTGCTAGGAGAAAAGTTGCGCTCGATGGCACTATACACCGAGGGTTTCGTCCACGCTGCCGGAAAGTACAACAGCGTCAAAGAACTCGACTCGCCTAAATTTGGCATGATCAGCCCAAAGAGTTCTACGCGACTTGCCCGAGCTGCTATGGATCTGGAAAACCGCGAGCAAACCATCAATCACAAGCTCAAGGACTTTGAGTTTCCGCATATCTTCTCTGGCATTATGAACAGCGCAATGGCAAGCGAGGGCAAGGTCATCAGCTTCAAGAAGTGGAGGGCTGCCTTTATGACTATCAAGTCTTTCGTCATGGACTACTACAGGCACAAATACGGCTCATGGCTACCAAAAGCCAAGTCGAAGAAGAACAACCTGACTACAAGTGGTCTTAACCGACTGGTCTTACTAGAGATCTATCGCGACATGGCTAGTCTGTATGATCTCCTCGTGGATAGGAAGAACTTGACAAACCGTACTGCGGACGGCTTTATCGCAGAAGACGAAGGAACAGACATCGAGTCCGTTGTCGCGCGTGCGCTGAGGAAGGTTTTGAGCGAATACGACCGCAGCACACCACCAGTCGCGCCACCGATTCCTTTTGACCTACCACTCTACCCTATTTCACAGAACGCAAAGACAGGCGACGCAAAGAAGGACGCAAAAGCGCGTGGGAAGAAGCTGCACAAGGACGAAGTCGCCAAGCTACTGAAGCAGTCGCACAACGCCGATGCCGAGCAACAAACACCCTTCCTAGAAGCATTCCGCACATTCGAGTTCAAACAAGCCACCGGCTCAAACATGGACGACATGTGGGACATGCGATCAGGCCAATGGCTCTTCCTATACGCCGTTATCCAATCCCTACCCATGTTAGTCGTCGACGCACCCGGCGTGCGCTTCACCGAAGGCGTAGAATACTTCCTCTGCGAGGTCCCACGCAGCGGCGTTCCCTGGGCCCGGGAGGACACAACCCGCTCGCGAACCTGGTTCGGAGTCGCAGGCGGCGCGCAAGTCGTGTCCCTACCCACCGACGTAGTCGAGCACGGCGTCGAAGGCACATTCCGCCGCTCGCACTGCTGGAAGAAGGCTCAGCAGTGGGCTGCAGACGACACTTTGCTCAATGCTGCGATGCAGGAACTCAATGCGAATGCGAGTCCGTTACCGCCACCACCTGGTCTTCTCGATCCTGGTGCGGCTGCGCGTGCGCGAAGTCAGAGCCCGGATCGAAGGCGGGAAAGCGTCATGAATCTGGGATTGGAGGCGCTGCCGCTGCCGCCTGGTGTTGCGCCGCCGATGCCAATGGGCAGCCCGAGTTTGAGGCCCGCGAGCAATCACGATCCTAACAAGACTTTCGATGATATATTAGGAACGTCGGCGTCGGACAACGGGAAGAAGAACAAGAAGAAGAAATGAGGTGTCGACAATGAGGGATGGGAAATGGGGTGGATGGGGCTGGATTTGATGCATAAAAGCGCTTGTTTTCAGCATTGGCCGGTTTCTTGTTATGATTTACAGCGTTCTTGCATGGACGCGCGCGGCTGTTAAATAATGTAGAATGCGCGAAATGTAGAGGCTGGATGTAGAGCCTGATGTCTAGTACCTAGAGATATCCATGGATGAAATGAACCTATCGCGCTTATCGCTAAGGGCGGGTGGGGGAGGAGGAGGGGAGGCGGAGGGGCGGTGGAGGCTATCATCACTACGACCTTGTCTGATACAGAATGCACTGATATTGTAAAGGCTGGCCTCGTATGATGCTTGATGCTTAACAGTGGCTATTGCATGGTACCTATCGCAGCTGTGGAGCTTGTCGCTAGTTCCCGCTTCGCATTATCGCCGATATCGTCGCGCCCTCAGATTTATCCACACGAACACTCATCGTCGCAAACTCGCGTGTCGTTGAAGCTTCCTTGCTTCAACCGCGCTTTTCACATCCGTCAACATGACGTCCTCGCTACCGGGAAACCGCGACCTTCCAGTCTCGCAGTACAATCTAGGGACGTACTGGGGTCGCGTGCAGCACTCAGCAAACATATCAGATCCGAGGTGAGATACTGCGCGCAAGGGATGATGATGTTTCTTTGGGGATACTGGGTGTGGTGAGTACCACGACCTTGAGCTTTCATCGCTTGTTTATGTCTTTGTAGTCAGTATACAGCCATAACTAACAGCACGCGACAGAACCCTCCTCACATCGTCGGCCGGCCTCGAAAATGCAAAGAAACTCGTTACCGCATACAAGACGGGCAAGATACCAGAAATGACGCCTGAGCTGTGGAATGCGAAGAAGATAATCGATTCTACCATACACCCAGGTACTACAACCGGCGCGGTCGCATGATGAGGGGAGACGCTGACAGAGTGAAGACACGGGCCAGCCAGTCTTTCTGCCTTTCCGCATGTCGTCTTTTGTCTTGACAAACTTGGTTGTCACGGCTGGCATGCTTACACCGGGTCTCGGGGTATGAGAAGCGTCTACATTGAGATAATGCGACAGTATACTAAGAGTGTACAGACAGCAGGTACACTAGGATGGCAAGTGACGAATCAGTCGGTCAACGTCGGAATCAACTTCTCCAACGCGAACAAGTCGATCCCGCTCTCTACATCCACAATCGTCCAATCCTACCTCCTCGCCGTCAGCGCGTCATGCGGTGTCGCTCTCGGTCTCAACGCGCTGGTACCCCGCCTCAAGAGCCTGTCGCCCAACGCTAAAGTCATTGCCGGACGGTTGGTGCCCTTCGCGGCTGTCGCTACAGCTGGTGCGCTTAATGTGTTCCTCATGCGCGGTGAGGAGATCAGGCAAGGCATCGACGTGTACCCCGCGCTATCGGAAGCTGAACGAAAAAGGGTCGACACGGGAGAGATGGAGGTCAAGCCACTGGGCAAGAGCAAGAAGGCAGCTACACTTGCTGTGGGAGAGACGGCGCTGAGTCGCGTGCTCAATGCGACACCTATCATGGTGCTGCCGCCTCTCCTGCTTGTGAAGCTGCAGAAGACAGAGTGGCTTAAGCAGAGGCCTAGGATGGTGACGCCGGTGAATCTGGGTGAGTCAATATGAAAGGTGTTTGTGGGATGATGGCTAATGCGCAATCAGGACTCATTTTCACCACATCCATTTTCGCGCTGCCACTTGCGCTCGCTGCGTTCCCACAACGCCAGGCTGTCAGTGCGCAGTCGCTCGAACCCGAGTTTCATCAGCGCGGTGGCAAGGATGGCATGGTGGAGTTTAACCGTGGGATATGATGGACCGGTAGTATGGGAAGAGAACACGGTGGCTGTATATCTGAACAGCAGGGACAGAACTATTGTGTGAAATGCTTCAGGCGTATATGCCACGCTGCAGGCATCAGACGCAGTCGAACATTGCTGCAAGCAGGCGGAAGACATGGTCGCGCTGCTGCATTGCGGCGAAGACGGTTTTCCTGACGCTGTGATTGGCCAGATTGCTCAAAGGATCTCGAAGGGCATACAGAGGACTCGACACGATTACTAGATAAGACCAAATGTCCTCAATCCAAAAGAAGTGTTAGGCAGCAGTGAATTAAGCTTTTCATCAAACGACCGTCTCTACATGTGACGTTGCGTTGATGCTATAACGTCAAAGTGTCCTTTGGAGAAAGACCAGGTGTCAAATAAGTCCGGGACAGGGTAGCTCGATCCAAGTACATTACTACGAAACCGCCCTCACATTTCGACACTCAAAGGACCACGGTTTCGACCGACAACCTATTCACCGCTTTTTCTCTGGGATAGATTCCCACTCGTTCTCTTCTCTTCTATCGAGGTTCTCTATTAGAACAAATAACCTCCCACACTTCTTCCCCGCGGCGAAGCACGCACATCCCACCACAACCTCTCCACGCCTGCCGTTAACGACACCTTTCACTTTCCGCACCACACAACACATCATGGCGCCACCCGGACGCCGGAGAGGCAACCTCTCACCGGGAGCCATGCTCCTCGGTCTCTTCCTCCTCTTCTCGACGACCGCCTCCGCCGCCTCAGCCGTCATCGGCGTAGACCTAGGCACCGAATACATCAAAGCCGCGCTCGTAAAGCCCGGCGTTCCCCTCGAAATTGTCCTGACCAAAGACTCGAAACGGAAAGAGACGTCAGCCGTCGCTTTCAAGCCTTCCAAGAGCGGTGCTCTTCCTGCGGGCTCCTTCCCCGAGCGCTTCTACGGCGGCGATGCGATTGCGCTCCAGGGACGTTTCCCGGGCGATGTATACCCGAATCTGAAACACCTTCTTGGTGTGTCGAGTGAGAGCGATATCGTGGGCACGTACAAGGAGAGATACCCTGCGTTGGAGGTTACGGGAACGGACAAGCGCAACACGGTTAGCTTTGTGAGCAGCGTCTTCGCTGAGGACAAATCATACACGGTCGAGGAGCTACTGGCCATGGAATTGAAGAACGTCAGGGAGAACGCAAAGGCCATGGCGGGCAAGGGCTACGATATCCAGGACGTTGTCTTTACGGTTCCGGCTTTCTACACGGTCGACGAGAGGCGCGCACTTGAGGTTGCTGCTCGTCTGGCTGGTCTCAAGGTGCTCAGCGTTGTATCCGATGGGCTGGCTGTTGGTCTCAACTATGCTACTGGCAGGACTTTCCCCGACGTTACAAAGGACGGCAAGCCGGAGACGAACCTGGTGTTTGACATGGGCGCTGGATCTTTGTCGGCTACTGTTCTCAAGTTCCAGGGCAGGTCTGTCAAGGATGTTGGCAGGCGCAACAAGACTATCCAGGAGGTTCAAGTCATGGGCGCTGGATGGGACAGAACGCTTGGAGGTGATGCGATGAACTCGCTCATTGTCGACGACATGGTAGCTACCTTTGTTGAGCTTCCAGCTGCCAAGAGCGCTTCTTTCACCGCCGACAAGGTCAAGGGCCATGGACGTACCGCTGCGAAGCTGTTCAAAGAGGCTGAGAGGGTTCGCCAGATGCTCAGCGCTAACAAGGAAACTAACTCTTTCTTCGAGAGCTTCTACGAGGATGTCGATTTCAAGTACAAGCTCTCTCGCACCAAGTTTGAGGAGCTCACTGCCGACTACGCCAAACGTATCGATGGACCGATCAACCAGGCCCTCGCAGCCGCTGGCCTTACCTTCGCGGATATCGACTCCGTCATTGTCCACGGTGGCGCGAGCCGCACACCCTTTGTCCAGGCCCGTCTCGAAGCAGTCGCTGGCAAGAGCAAGATCAGGGCGAACGTCAACGCCGACGAGGCCGCCGTATTTGGCGCTGCTTTCAAGGCCGCTGGCCTCAGCCCGTCTTTCCGCGTTAAGGAGATCCGCGACTCGGACACCCAGGGCTACAACCACGGCTACCAGTACATGCTCAACCTTAAGGAGCGCGACCAGAAGATCTTCACTCCCAACACAAAGCTTGGCGCGACCAAGGACCTGCCTTTCAACTTCATGGGCGAGTTCGAGTTCACCATGTACCAGGCTGTTCCTGACGCTAACGGCGAGGTGTCCAAGGAGCCTACTCTTCACTTCCAGAGCGGTAACTTGACCAAGGTTGTTACTCACATGATCAACGAGAACAAGTGCGAGCGCGACAGCTTCAACAACTATGTTCAGGTTAGGCTCAGCCCTGTTACTGGTACTCCCGAGGTTTTGTCTGCGTGGGTTACCTGCGAAACTGAGAGTGAGGAGGTCAAAGGCGGCATTGTCGATGGTGTCAAGAACTTGTTTGGTATGGGTGGCAAGAAGGATCAGGAGCCGTTGAAGGAGGGCGAGAGCTCTTCTTCTTCATCTGCCTCGTCCTCCAAGTCCTCCAAGTCATCGTCGTCTTCGTCTTCCGCAGGTGCTGAGAGCACTGATACTGCGAAGGCTGGAGAGAAGAAGATCAAGACTGTGAGGTCGGCGATTACGTATGATGTTGAGCAGCTGGGCTACAAGAAGTTCCCTCGCAAGGAGTTGAAGAGGATGCAGGACAGGTGAGTTGATGAAGTTTGTTGTGTGCGTTCAAAGACTAACGTCGACAGGCTTGCCGCCTTCGATTCATCTGACAAGTCTCGCCGCACCCGCGAAGAGGTCTTGAACTCGCTTGAAGCCTTCACCTACCGCGCTCGCGACTACCTCGAGGACGAATCCTTCATCGGAGCTTCCACATCTGCCGTCCGCGAAACACTCGAAAAGACCCTCAGCGCCGCCTCAGATTGGATGTACTCCGGTGGTGCCGACGCCGATGAGAAGACTCTCAGGAGTAAGCTCAAGGAGCTCGAGAACATTGTCAACCCAGTGATGAAGCGCAAGGACGAAGCATCCAAGCGCCCCGATGCCATCAAAGAGCTCAAAGACACCATCGCCCACATCAAGGAAGTCGAGCAACTTGTCGATGGCCAGATCAAGACGCAATCCGCCGAGAGCTCCAAGAGCAGCGAAGCCGTCTCCAAGGCCTCCGCTGACGCCTCCGCCTCACCTTCCACCGACCCCATGGACGACCTCGACGAAGAAGCCGACGCACCCGCCGCACCTGAAATCACCGAAGTCCCCACCATCTACACAGAATCCGATCTCAAGACCGTTCAAGAGCACGCACAGAAAGCACAGGTCTGGCTCGACGACAACGAAGCTAAGCAAGCTGAGCTTGGTCCCACAGATGATCCCGTCTTTACGGTCAAGGACATCTTGGCTGAGAAGAAGAAGCTAGACGACGTCGTCATGGACATGATGATGAAGAAGATGAAGCATTTCAAGCCGCCGAACCAATCTAGCTCGAAGACCAAGACCGCGAAGCCGAAAACTAAGAAGGCGAAGAAGACTAAGACGAAGAAATCTGCTAAGGCTGAGACCAAGGAGACTGATGTCCCCGCTGCAGATGGTGAGAGCGGTCCTAGCCAAGCGGAGTTGGAGGAGGCGTTGAAGAAGGCGGGGTTCAGCGCTGAGGGCATTAAGTTGCAGAATATGGGGAGTAAGACGGATGGAGAGGAGGGCGATGTGACGGACGAGAAGGGTAGGTTGCTGAAGAAATTGGATATTGGGGAGGGGGCGAGTGAGGAGGATATTAAGGCTGCTATTGATAGGCTGGTGGCGCAGGGTGGACAGGGTAAGGATGGGAAGGGGAAGAGAGAGGAGGGGAGTGATGAGCTGTAGATAGTTATGACGATAGAGGAAGGGCAGGATGTGCTCGTATGATGGGGGAAGGAGATGGAAGTGATAGACGATGAAGTGAGTAGATGATCAATGCGAATGAGAATTAGTTAAGTCAACGATACGAGCCTCTTTATACACTGTTTGCTCACTCTTATGTATGTTAAGCTATCGGTTTACACACCTCCCAGTTTTCCACCGAAGCGCATGCGCTCTCGAGCATGACTCTACGTCTATCTCGATGGATGGGTAGATGAGGCGGAGGGGTGGAGGTGGAGGCTGAATCTCTTTGTATTCGCGTTTGTCTCGTAATAATGTGATCACACCTAACCTCGAACACTTAATCCAAGTATCAAGCAACCGGCTTCCACACCTTCCAGCCTTCCACCTCAGCATGGGTGGGTGGGGGAGGCGGCGGGGAGGTGGAGGGGTGGAGGTGGAGGCTGCGTGTTCTTGCATCCGCGCTCGTCTCGTGATTATCTGATTACACTCAAGAGCAATTCATTCAAGTGCTGTACTATGGCTTCCACACCTCCGAGGGCACCACTTTAACCCCCTCTCTCCCCAGCTGTTCCTCTACTTCTTCCTCGATTTCCCCTGCAGTCTTACCATGGGCATTGTACGTAGAATGTGCACCTTGCAACAAGATGACTTTGAATCCAGCGGCTAGAGCACCTCTGCATGTCGAAAGGACGCAGCATTCACTTTGTATGCCAAAGGCTACGATCGTGTCTATATTCGAGTTCTTTAGCTGGGAGGCAAGCTGAGGGTTGGACTCGAAAGTATCGCCTAGGAGCAATTGTGTCAAAGCATATCCGTGAGTAACATTAAGCCCATCACTCACGGACATCCTTCTCTACCAGTCGTTCCCATTTATTATCATCTCGGGGCTTAAACACCAATTCCCACGCCTTACTCCCTTTCACCAGCGGTCCTCTCTCAGCGAGCTCCTCATGCTGCACAAATACGATCTCTATATCCGGTACTCTTCCCTGTTCGCATGCCGTGTCAATGGCTTGACGTGCTCGTTGTAGGATGCTTGTTCCGGCTTCACGAATACGTGCTGCGGCGGGGATTTCGGTTAAGGGGTTTGAGGCTAGGGAGACTTGGATGTCGATTACGAAGAGGACTGTTCGTGGCATGGTGGACTAAGCGTGTTGAGTGTAGAATCTAGGTGGGTGCATTGTGAGGTTGTGCATGTTAGATGTATGGCGTATGAGTCATGGCAAGTATACTGGCGGAGGTAGAGCCGAGACATTCTGGAAGACTACGAGTGCGAAGGAAGTTGGGAGTGCGATTGAGTTGGTGAATCCATCTGTTGTCTTCTGAAGATCTAAGTAATGCTAGAATTTACTTGTAGTGTCTCGTCATGGATGGCGCGGGAAGGCTGCTCATTGTTCTCGGTTGAGTAATGAGATGCTAGACGCCGCTTGTAGTTAAGTGAACATTTCTACTGTGAGTTCATGTCCATGTAGTATCTAGAAAGCTTGAAGATCTCGAGTTCGCTGCCTGTACACTGGCCAGCTTGAGTAGATGGATTTGCCCTTATACGCGTGAAATAGGAGCCATGAAACGCAAAGTTCAAGCCAGCGAGGGGCAGAGTATGCCAGACTTGGAATAGTGAGTTGATGCAGCATGTGCTGGCTATCGTGGTTGTGGTAATTACGAGCGAAGAGGGATTAGTTCAAACAGGAGGGGTAGACTGTGCCCCGCCGCAGAGCCAGCACAGCGATACGTGGACATGAAGCGGCTGGTAAGACCCTTCGATGAATCGATGAAGGCGTCAACGATATATCGTGAGATTGGTAGCCCTTCTTTGTTTTGACGAGCTTGTGCCACCTGCGATCGTCTTCCTACACCGACCTTTTTACAAAGACGTGAATCAGCGACTCAAAGATTTTCTGCTCTCGCCATGCGCGCGTGCAACGGTCTGTCTCGTGGTGGGGTACTGGCTATCTTTGAGTAGTCATGTTACATGCTGCAGAATGAGGCTGTACTCGCATGAAGGAAGATGCAGATCCTATCAAAGGCGAGGGTTCTCAAAAAGGCATGCAGGCGGGAACACTACCGGGGCGTCACCCACTGAAATCCGAAGGCTCCATGCTGGAAGGGTTGGAAAGTATGGGGCGCGAGGCCGTTGGTGTACGTTTGGGGTTAGGCGCTAAAGTGTCGGTGTGTAAACAAACTCCAGCACGCTCTTGACACGTCGACAACGCACGCGCTAGCCATCCCAACCACCTCGCAGCCAACCCCCACCGGGTGCCGCCTCGGCTCACCATGAATTTCAGATGATGGGATCCCTGGCCTCCCATTCTATCTATCTTGCAATTGTTCCATCTCACAAACTTTGAGTTACACATTGCGAAGAATTGTTGGAAGAAAGGTCGATATGGCTACTACCATGCACCACCCGTCTCCCCAGCCGGGCCTTACCTCATTCGCCATCTACGAAGACCCACAGGATCGCGAACCCTTGTCGCCGTCGGACTTGTTCGTCGGCAGTGACTCGTACCACTCCGAACGCTCGTTCCCCATGGCCCACGACGTTGTACATAGCATTGAGCTGGCACAGCAACAGGAGCCCGACGACGAGCCCCAGCCCTACCGCAGCTCCTACACCTCGCGCCCGGGGTCGCAGCAGCGCATGTCCTCGCACTACAGCTTCGTCTCGGCTATCCCCTCCGAGTCGTCGATAGCTTCGAAACCCATCCTGCCCGCTAACGAGGCCGGTGCACGAGCACGCAAAGAACGTCCGCGCTTCCGGAATACTGAGTCTGTCCGCGCCATGCAGATGTCGTCGCCGCCGCCCACACTCGCACACCAGACCTCCCAAGAGCGACTCAAAGGCTCCTTCAAGCTGGCTACACCTAGCAGGAGCAGCAGATCAGAGCACGACATGTCGAGACAGTCTACCGGCTCACGGAGAAGGAGCATACGGGAGCCTCATAGTCCGAGACCGACCCCGACACCGCAGCAGGCGCCGCTGGTCCTGTTGCATGTTACCATTCTGCCCATGCAGGTACCGTACTCGCACGACATCATGGCCAGGATCATGCCTGATTGGCTGGTGGAGAACTACAAGCTGCTGGAGGAGAAGCTGCAGGACATCATCCTGATGCGACGCGGCCTTCTCATCCCGCACCCCAGGGACGAGTACGACCTGCTCGAGGAACGCATACTGGAAAGCCTGGAGCTCAGAACACCCCGCCTGCTCCCGTGCGGCCACTTCGTCCCACCCGAGGACGAGGACGAGCGGGAAGACGAGGACGATGTCGCGAGCGTCGGCGACGAGAACACCGGACGGGGCAGTCGCATGAGTGGAGGCACACTGACGGAAGGAAGCAACACCTCCCACAATGGCGACCACAGCATGTGCATAGACTGCCACCGCGAACTCAAGAAGCCCGGCAAAGGCATCGGTGCCGGCACACGGAAATGGGACATCAAGATCTACGCCGCCAACGGTCTGATGCGCGCCGCCGCATGGCAAGCCTGCTGGAACGACATGGAAAGATGCGACGTCGAGATCCACCCCTGGATCCCCGAGGAGGTCCGCAAGACGCTCGAGCGCCGCGCCCAGGAGGAGCAAGAAGCCGACAAGCGCAAGGCACAATACACCGTCGAGCTCCAACGCCAAATCCAAGAAGCCGCCGCCAAGACCAAGATCCTAGAAGAGGAAGCCAACGAGGCGAAGCGCAAGGAGGAAGCCGAACTACAAAAGAGCTTCGAAGAGGCCGCCGCCGCTCTGCAAAGAAGCATCGAAGAGAAAGCAGCTGAGAGGAAGAAGTTCGAAGAGGACCTCCAGCTCAAGCTCAACGAAGCGAAGGAGGCTGTTCGTCTTGAACTCGAAGCCAAAGCCCTTGCTGAATCCGACGCCGTCGCCCAGCGTCTCCGTGCGCTGGAAACTGCTATCAAGGAACAGGAGAGCGCTGAAGCTGCCACACGTCTCTCGGCAGCTCAAATACCGCTCAGCACGCTGCTGAAGAACTACATCATCCTTCTCCTCAGCGACAAGCGCAACTCTATCATCTTGTTACTCGCTGTGGCCGTCGCATACATGGCGATGAACATGCGTGCTGCTCAGCAAGCACCCGCGTCGGCACAGATGCTAGAGCTCCCCACCGAGGTTGCGGCGCCCATGATGAATGCCGTCACGGCTACTATGACTGCGACGAGTTACTCTACATTTACGGTTACGGAGTTTGCCACTGCTACTGCCGTGCCGGTACTTGCTGTTGCGGACCCAGAGATCGAGCCTGCGGCTGAGGAGGTCGAGGCTGAGGTTGAGGTTGAGGTTGAGGTTGTTGTCGAAGAGAAGGCGGAAGAAGAGACATCTACCAGCCCCGTTGTAGACCTCGACATCTTCGACGTCGTTGCGGAGCAGTCTACTCCCCTCGCTGCTGCTGAGGTTGAGGCGAAGACGAACGTCCTTGTCGCTTCCAACCAGACACCCGCTGAAACCTCGTTCTGCGCTTCAGAAGTCGAACCCGTCTTCGAGGCTCCGCTTGCGTACTGCGCTGCGTCTGCTTAGACGCTCTCATACAACCTCTTCCGCCTTCCTCCTCCTCCATCGCCTTCTCCCCACCCCGCATATTCCCTCCTCTTTTCCTTTGTCCTTTGTTATATTTCTCCTTTTCTCTTTTCTATGAAGCTTATAACGCATACCCCTCACGGCCTCTAGCATCTACCTATCTATATGCATGTACATGTGCATTTGCGTTTGCATTTGCATACATACACCATACGATACTATACCATGTCTTTCATGTTTCATGTTCATGACGTAATGTAGCGGTTTCGATTGAAGATATCCCCTTTTCTTGAGCTTTTTTTTTTCTTTATGGTTGTGGTTGGGTTGGGTTGGGTTGGGGTTGAGGTTGAGGCGGAATGGAGTGGGGTTGTTGAGTTGGATAGTTTGGATGTGGATATGGATATGGATATGGATATGGGGAGTATATACCAATTGAATGAGAATGAAGAATGAAGATATGATATGATATCGTTGCGTGGTGCTTGAGCTATGTGTGTTTGAGTTGCTGTGAGAGACTCAATTGGCGGTGTGGACAGTATGGGTAGGATTGATTTCAGTGTAGCCTGGAGGTATTCGACCTAACTTTGAAGTTAATTCGACATGGGAAGGAGCATAGTAGTCCGATAGACTGGTCTTTGTGATTATCAGGTTTGTATCCAATGAAGCTCTGCAAGTATCATCATGCACAAGCACCCATCCTTCAGTCTCCTTGATCCCAATCGAACCCCAACCACCCCCGCTCCCACTCACGCTTCTACCTACTCCTCAGGCTGAATACCCTTCTTCTTCAACTCCTCCCTCTTCCTCCCCGCCCTCCCCTTCGCATCCTCAACCCACGCCTCATAAGCCCCCTCCCCCTCATTTAACTTCGCCCTCGTAACCGCCTTCAGCAGTTCCCCCACAAACCCCACAAAGTTATGCCTCCTCAAACTATTCTCATACAGCCACCTCGCGCGTTTGTCTTCTTGCTCTTCGAGCTCGTCCTCGTCGCCTATCTCCCTCGCCCGGATGCGCAGGTCGCGACAGCAGGCCATGAGGTTGAAGCGGATTTCCGAGGCGGGGTAGCGCGCGATGCGGCGTTGGAGGACGGGGATGATTTTGGCGGGGAAGTCGGTGGGCGTGCAGGGGCCGTGGAGGATGGGCGCGGGTTGGAGGCCGTCGAGTTCGTAGAGTTTGTTGTTTATGGATGTGTAGCTGGGTGGGTGGGTTAGTAGGTGGGCTGTGGGGGAGTGGTGGGGTTATAGACAAGGAAGGGAGGAAGGGGACTTACGCGATAAAGTGGAAGACATCGTCGTCTTCAGTAGCCGTCCTTTGTGTCTCATCTACGAACGGCGAAGACCGCGCGAAGGAGTTGTGGGTTTCGCGGATAAGGTCCGAGTTTGACAGTGTTTCTCCTCGTAGCTATGTCTCTTTATCAGCCCCTCCTATCCAAAGCATAGGTACAGTCCCTGCCTTCACATACCTCTGGCGGAAAGTCGCCAGCAAATTCCTTGAACTCCTTCAGTTCCTTGCCGATATCCACCTCCTCCTCCCTATTCAACAGCAGCGAAACAATCGCCTGTGTACCACACGCATTCTGTATCGTTTGCGCAGGGAAGAAGAGCTTATTCGCCGCCTCGTAGTCGTACGTCCCGTCTTTCGGTACGTCGCTGGGTTTCTCGCCGGTCGGGTACTTGAAGAGGAAGATTACGCCGTAAAGGGTGCCCAGGGCTTGTAGGTCTGAGGGTTCGAGTGTGGTGAGTTCTTCGAACTCTACGCCCTTGACACCGAGCTTCTCGATGAGGTATGTGAAGACACCCTGTTGGGGTTGTTAGTATGCGATTTTCGAGGAAGATAAGGGTGGACTTACGGCATCGGACTCTATGGTGTTCCAGCCTCCCGACATAGTTGCGTAAAGGTAGAGCGGTGTGGTGCGCGAGTGTGTTGTCGATGTGTTTGGACCTACGCCATCGACAGGCGCCGCCGGAATAACTCCTCGGCCCGCGCTTCGGAACGTTCCGATGCCCCACTATGAATTGGAAGTGAACAAGGTCGTCCCATGTGCTGACCCCTCTACCCGGTATCGCTCGTGTTCATGGAATCGTCTTCTCGTGTCACAGAACAAACGTCTTGGCGATGTTGTATAGATGCGGCCACAGCATGGAATCGATGCATCAGCCCTGCAATGAGGTCTACCGTTCCAAAGTTTCACTTCATTCCAATCGTACCTATCCAAGGCTACCTAGGTATGGCTAGCGCAAGGCCGACGGGGCTCCTTACTCACTACTTTCTAGTTCCTTCATATTCCCTTGCGAGATCCCCCTTGTATTGTCTGTATACAGGTAGATCTGCTGTGTACCGGCAGATAGATCGGGAGCACACTCCTCAGCCTGCTTCACGATAAGCTCATGTTGTCACCTGGGCAGGTTCTTTCTCCTTCCAGGACTAGACCTTCATTCCACTCACGTCGTACATCACTTTTCCTTTCGTCCTATTGGCAGCTTTCTCTACTAGTATGCATCGTGAGTGGGACTGTGCTGAACCCTGGTCGGCTTCCCGAGCACGCAATGGAGTTGCAACTTCGCGCGATGGGCGTGGGTAGCGACTACCCAGATACGTCAGAGCGTAAACAGATCCAAAGGTATATCAGCACTGTGAATTTTGCAAAACTCAATTCTCGCACACAACCATGATTCCAATTCGAGTTCTGCTGTTACTTTCCTTAAGTGTTGCCGCTCTTGCTGGGCGCTCTACCAAACCCAACTT
Organism: Alternaria triticimaculans; assembly: GCF_023758025.1. Lineage (NCBI taxonomy): Eukaryota > Fungi > Ascomycota > Dothideomycetes > Pleosporales > Pleosporaceae > Alternaria > Alternaria triticimaculans. The sequence continues at coordinate 420,168 of NW_026055972.1, forward strand.
CATCTTCATCATTACCGACGATCAAGACTTGCATTTGAACTCGCTAGACTACCAACCTGCTGTGCAGAAGCATTTCGCCCAGGAAGGTACTTGGTTTAAGAAGCATTTCTGCACCGTAGCACTCTGCTGCCCATCACGAGTGTCGCTCTTGACTGGAAAAGCTGCCCATAACACGAATGTCACGGACGTCTCAGCTCCTTACGGTACTTCGAACTTAAAGGAATAAGCTAGAAATTGTACTGACTACTAGCAGGCGGATATCCTAGATTCATTGAAGAAGGTTTTAATGATGCTTATCTTCCTGTGTGGCTTCAGGAGGCGGGCTACAACACATATTACACTGGAAAACTGATGAATGGTCACTCCACCTCTACATACGATGCACCGCGAGCTAGTGGCTGGAACGGTTCTGACTGTAAGCTCAGCATCATTATAGCTCCAGTTTCTAATCACTGACACCCACAGTCTTGATCGACCCCGGAACATACGTCTTCTACAACTCAACCATGACGCGTAACCACGAAGTCTACAGAAACTCACCAGGAGAATACTCAACCGACCTCGTAGCCAACGCCGCAGTCTCCTTCCTAGACGAAGCCATCGCAGCACCAGACCGACCATTCTTCATCGGCGTCGCACCCATAGCCCCCCACTCAGAAACAATCACCAACCCACGCCCCACAAAGTTCAACCTACCCGTCCCCGCAAAGCGACACGAGCATCTCTTCCCCGACGTAAAAGTACCCCGAACGCCAAACTTCAACCCCTCAAAAGTAAGTCAAGCCCGCTTCCCCTCTGCACTGCACACCCCATCTAACACCCCCACCCCCTCAGCCAGGAACAGCATCCTACTTCTCCACCCTGCGCCTGCTCAACGCCTCAGAAATCGCCTACAACGACGCCTGGTACCGCGCACGCCTGCAAACCCTCCAATCCGTCGACGACCTCATCGAGTCCATCATGAACCGTCTGAGCGAAACCCCCGAGGTGCTGGAAAACACTTACTTGATATACACGACCGACAACGGCTTCCACATCAGCCAACACCGGCTCCCACCCGGCAAATCCTGCGGCATAGAAGAAGACATCAATATCCCTTTCTTCATCCGCGGCCCGGGCGTTGCCAAAGGCGCTGTGATGGAGATTCCGAGTAGTCATACGGATATCGTGCCTACGCTGTTTCATCTCGCTAGTATACCAGCCCGGGAGGACTTTGACGGGGAGGTTATTCCTGTTACGGGGGCGATGCAGGAAAAGGGTGGGAAGAGCGAACATGTTAATGTTGAGTTTTGGGGGGAGTATCTTGTGGAGGGGAATACGTTTTATGGGCGAGATGGGTGGGCGGAGAATACGTATAAGACGGTGAGGGTGGTGGGGGAGGAGTATGATTTGAGTTATACGGTTTGGTGTACGAATGAGCGGGAGCTTTATGATATGAAGGTTAGTCTTCTTTTTCTTTGCTTTCTCTCCCTCTCTTTAGTTTGAAGGCTTGGGAATGTAGGCACTGACGAAGAGCACGCAGACCGACCCCTACCAACTCACCAACCTCCTCTCCACACCCAACACACCCAACACATCCACCTCCACCACCATATCCTCCTACCCCATCCTCCCCCTAACCGCCCGCCTCGACGCCCTCCTCCTCACGCTCAAGCGCTGCAAAGGCCGTGTGTGCACGCGACCATGGGAGAAACTGCATCCCGAGGGCAATGTACGTAATCTGAAAGACGCTATGCATGAAAGGTACGATGTGTTTTACTTGGAGAAGCAGAAGAAGGTTAGCTTTGACGAGTGTGCCAAAGGACAGATTTTGAGCGTTGAGGGGCCGCTGGAGCCGGTGAGTTGGAGGGAGGAGTGGGATGAGTGGAGTTGGGGGACGTGAGAGGGGGGAGATGGGGATATTAGAGAGTCGGGGTGGTTGGGTTGGATGGTAGGAGGGTCGGGAAGATTTAAGAGGGTAGCAAAGGGAAGGGAGTGATGTGTCATGAGTGTGATGAATGGACTTTCGCTGAGCATGAAGACCCAAACATCGAAAGGAAAGAAACCCGTCGCTCGCCCAAATCCAATCTCGATGGGACATGCCTCCCTTCTTCGAAGAATCCAGTTTCCACCACATCCAATGACATAACCACTCGTTCATTCGTTCATCCATTCATTCATCCACAGCACAAGCCGCACAAACCACACACCCACCTATCCACCCATCCACCCCAAGCGCCCGGTACCGCCGATGAACATATCCAGCTGAAACCCCCCTCTCCCCCACCTTCACCAGCATGTAACATCGCCCTGCGATCTGAAACACAACACCGGTATCAGGCCACCCAATATTCACGTAAAAAACCCCATAGTCTGTGTGTATCACGCATGCCGAACACCCATGCTGAACGACCATGCATTCACGACTCGCCGAAAAGCGAAGAGAATCCGTGAGTGGTGACTGACTCAGCATACCGGTCGTCGATCACGTGTGGGGTCACTTAATCTATTGAAAGAACCTTGGAATAGCGGACAAGGCTCATCGGCCTGATTACCTGCCAGATGAGTGATATTACGGCCGAGGCCGAATGTTTCAGGTTACGGAGGTATTGCTCACCAACGCAAAACATTGGGTTATGTATCAGGTCACGAAGATGGTTGGCTGGTGTGTAGTATTGGGATTGGCATTGCCTTTAGGCTTATTGGGGTGAATGATAGTTGCAGCGCAGTAGTAGTTGTAGGTAAGGTTCAGACGGGTGGGCTTGCATAGGCAGGCGGGTTTGTAGTGGACGATATATTGGCAATATGGAGGATTGGAGGGGTGAGTACATATGATGTGGTGGTGGTGTGTGTCTGGGATGTGAGATCGACGATACACAGTAGATATGCGTAAATATCAAAACGTTGATCTTGCAATTGGTAGTCGTGCATGTTCGGCCGGTGGATCAAACCCCCCCAAAGCGTTCGGAGGAATTGACAGCTCACATCACAGTGCACGCAATGGCCCGTGAGGGCGGAGAAGAGGAAGTGTCTGTGTGATTTCTCTGTGTCGCCTGCCACACTTGCCGGTAGAAATCGCTTCCGCGCCAATGGTAGCTCAGGGTGCGACGCTTTTTATAGCTCTGGGCCGACGGGTGGAGAGGGATGCTTTGCATGGTCGTGCAGGTGCAAAGTGTGGCTTGCAGATGGCTGGGGAATGTGTATTGCGCGCCGCGCTGAAAACTCGACATTTTGTGTCAAAACTTGCATTTGGTAACCGGCTTGGCTGCGATGTCTTGTTGTCGTGTGACTGCCGGTGTGGTGTCGCGACATGAAGCCTCTTCAGACGTCATAAAATATATGTATAGTAACGTTCGGATGTTTTTTGTGGTTGCTGAATCGCTGAGTCGGTTAGTAGTGCGCTGGCTTAGTGTACGCTGGAGCTATGCTGAGGCTACGCTGAAAAGGCGAATAGGCCATCGGAAAAGACCGATGCGACGATGGACGAAAGATGCGAGTGGAGAGGTGTCTTGTAACCCTAGTCGCAGAACCCCAGAGAAAACATGGCTGCATGGGTAGCCCTAGATGCATGGTCGGCTGCAAACTCCCAGGGTAAAAGGACCTTAATCCTAAGAATAGCCACCACGGATCTATGACAACCAAACACCAGCTCGACGTAGGCGTGTGGCTGAAGGAAGACTAGCCTGCGAATACACATGTTGTCGCATGAACCTGCTTTCGCGCATTCCGCTATGTCATCTAGTAGAGTTTTAGCCTCGGTGGTTGCAAGAGGTAGCTGGTAGGTAGGCGACGGGTGCCGCCGCGATGCCACTGGTTCCTGGTTTAGAACTCGTATCTCGTGGCAGCTACTTGTGCTCCACCACGCGACGGTCGCGACGGTATCGCGCGTATAGACAACGTCATAGGTACAGCCCTATGGGATGTCGGCGACGAAATCGCAGCTGCTGTGACGATATCTCGATATGTGGATGCAGGCTGTTGTGTCAGGCGCCCACCAGCAGGGTCGCGTAATTACTCAGTTACTGTATAGGCCCCGCCAGCAAGCATTCTCCGCTGCATGAGATATTGCCAGCGGGGGAAGTTCCTAGGTTGTTTACCCAGTGATGCGATGGCCTTTCGCGATGCCACAGGCGAAGTCACCCACTCGTGGCACTCGTCGGAGCGGAAGTCACGCTTAATCATCGCGCGGCGCCCTTCCGTCGATAGCGGAGACAGGAATAGAGCGAGGTCCGCCGCCACTGCTCGGCGCAACTGGATGCGAAGGAGCGGTATGAGGATAGCGGCGTGAGGATGGGCCAGCGTAGTATCGATGGAAAATCAGCGCGATGAAAGTGTAGACCCTTTTTGCGTGCGGTCTGGTGACAGGTGACGCACGGAGGGCTATTTTTGACCGCGAGATATTGAGGGCCCCGGCTTCCGCAGTGTTTAGCGATCGCTGGTGGCATCGCATCAGCAACGTCAGTCTGATTCGACCGACGTCGCTGGCAGCGTCCAGCTTCGCATTTCGCGTTGATGAGATGTCGGGCATCCATGTCGCCCGTGGTCGCCCGTCACGCCCGTCACGCGTGGGCGCTGCCACCTCACTCAGGGCTCTGGAGCTGTCTGAAAAATTAGCAGCGCGCGCGCCCCGAAGCTGACCCGGCGAGCAAGCATGGCGGCCTCCTTCACCCACTATTCCGCAGGCGGCTTCCAACTACCCGTTACAGCATGGCCAGCGAGCTATCCAGGTGCTACTGGTCGATCGTTCTCCACGCACGGCCCGCGCAGCTGTTGGCGTTTCCTCGGTCGTCGGACCTGAATGGCCGTTTTTCACGCCTCTTGCGCTCTGAGCCCGAGCCCCAGCTGGAGCGGCTCATGCACCTGCACGCTCAAACGTCTCCGTCCCAAGCGGATTGACAGGGGCTTTGACCAGAGGGCCACCAAAGGCTGCTTTCTGCGACATGGCCGTCGGCGAACTAGCACCTTCACACTGCACCCTAGCCCTGGGCTCAACCCTCGCCCGACAGGGGCCGCTTCATTCATCCAAACACGTCCATCGTCTTTGAGGGACGCCGTGCTGCATGTCTGAAAGCGCCCTGCCGACTGCGAGGGTTCATGGCTCGCTGGAACCTTAATCCCCACGGGAGTTACACCGGGGCTATGTCATACGAGCAGGAGCCAGCCGGTGCCATCTGGCAATCAGTCACTCCATCGTCTGTAGCTCCCGCAAGCTTCTCTGCCCTCCCTGCTAGCCTCTCCCGTCTCGCGGGCTGCCACCCAAGTCTCTCTTCCGCCGCTCGTGGCGTCACTGCTATTTGTGTGGACGCTACCTCAGGCTAACCCTACCTGGCCCCGTTTCTCGACGTTTGTCGTCTTTGGGACCGAGCACAAGTCACCCTGCGCTTTTGCCCGCATACCACCCAAGTCCCTTCTTCAGCCTGGCGAGCCTCTAGTCCATAGCCTTGTCCTCATCCTGCATGGTCATTGTGCAGGGGGTAGGTTGCAGACGAGCTTGACCACTTCCGCTGTCACGTCGTCCTGTCGTACCCTCTTAGCCTGTCCGCCGGAGGTATTGCTGGCCTTGCGTCAATATCTCTCCAGCCCTAGAGCTATCTAAGCTCATCCCATCTGCACTCTGCACTATATATCACCAGAACGCCCACGAACAGCCTCCAAATCACCACCCTGTCCAATTTAGTCACCGGTTTCGACCCCATTACCCTCGCTTTATCAACCGCTCGCCAGATCTACCGCCCGCATATACACAGCCCCTCGTCTATCCCACCTTCCCGTCCATCTCGCATACCACACAACAAGAGAACACTGCCTGCGACTGATCCTGTGCCCTGACGTGCTACCACGACCACGCCGTACGGTCCACTTCCCACTCTCGCTAAACTACTTCATCTTCCTCTTGAAAAATGGCTGGTCCCGGTGGAGGCCCTTCAAGGCGCAGCCATACCAAGTCCCGAAAGGGCTGCAAGACGTGCAAGAGGCGGCATATTCGCTGTGATGAAACATTCCCGCAATGGTAAGCACCAACATCTCTTTGTCCACGACTCATGTACTAACATTTCCCAGCCGCAACTGCACCAAGCACCAGGTTCGCTGCGACTACATGGACAGTCCAACTGCCATGATGCCAGAGTCTCCCCAGTCTCCTCAGCAGCCCAACCTGCTCTGGACGCCCGAGATCGAGGCCACTATCGAACTCTGGAGACAGACGGGAGAGTTCCCTTTCCCCGAGCTCCGAGTATACCCACAGCCGCAATGGCGCGCCTTGACGACGGTTGACCTCCGTCTGGTGCACCATCTTGCCTCTATCTCGAATGAGATGTTCAGAAATAGGACTTCGAAATCGACCCTCTGGACCGACATGATGCCCAAGTACGCACCTACCACCCCAAGCGACTACGCCCAAAAGCAACACTAACGTTTCTAGATTCTTGAGCATAGCCGCAACCCATCCATTCGTTATGCACAGCATCCTCGCCTTCTCTGCCTCGCACTTGGCCTGGATCTCTCAATCAACCGAAACCCGAAACCTCGCATTCCATCACGCAAGTCTTGCTCTCAAGGGCTTGCACGACGGCATCACCAACTTTACCAAGCACAACTCAGATGCTGTACTTGCGGCGTCTCTCCTGCTTGCATGGCAGGCGACAGACTGGTAAGGACTACCCGAATATATTGGGGTAATCAAAACTGACGCAGTCATTTAGGCGAGGCTGGGCTTCTCTAGTCACAGGCACGAAGACTGTAATTCAATCCATGCAACCCTGGAGACATGAGTCTCTGTTCGCCGACTACATCGCAGAGCACACGCCTATGCCAAACCGACACTTTATGAACCCGATCAGTACCCCGATATCGCCAGAAGCACGAAGAGAGCACATGAACGCCCTGGTCGATATCCACGCCTCCCTCCAACGACTACAGCCCTACCTCACTCGCAACGAACAGGAATCGAAATGGGTGGACCAACTCAAGGGCTACCTCGACCGCCTGCGATCGTCTAACCAGCCGCAAAGCCCGGAGGAACAGTTTAACCAACTGTATGCATTACGGAAGTGGCTGTTCTGGGTTCCCATTTCACTTCTAGCTGCGAAGCGTGGAGACGTCAACGTCCTGGTTGTTCTGGCTCACTTCTACGCTACTGCGCTAGCCTTGGAGCCAATGTTCCCGGATGTTGCTTCTGTCTTTGTCGCGGACCTTTCCCTTCGCCCATTGGAGGAAATAAATCAGCTGGTGCAGAGTTTCCAAGACCCTCGATACGATGCGCGCATGCAGACCATGTCCTATCTGGTGCAATTTCCTATCGACATGGTCTCGTCTTATAAGACCCGGCGAGAATGGTCTAGACAACAGATGACATCTATTTCGCCGATGCAGCAGCAGTCGGCCTACGCACTGGAGAGCATCAACCTGGATCTGGAAAACCACATTGCACAATACAGCTACGGCCAGAGCCTGTCTCCCGCGTTTGCGCCATCACCGCTCACGTTCCTTCCCCATGGCATGGCTTCTGCACCGACGTCACCGTACCTCGAAGTCCCGCGATCTGGCACCGTCGACACGTATGGCACAGCTAGCAGCTACGCATCGTCGAGTAGCTATGCGTCTCCGCTGGGGTCGCCTGCAGCGCTGCTGCCGCCATACTCGGCCCCACAAGAGCATGCATTCGCATTCGGAATGCAATCTGGTTATCCCAGCGGGTTCGTGGCTACACCTATCTGGACGTGAACGACGCGCTGAACGATCCCCCAGGAACCAAATGACTACTCCGATGCAGATTGTCGCTTCTCAATCACATACTCCCGCGCTGGACGATGTAGACGACAAAGGCCAGGCGTCCACTGCGGGGTACCTTCCCAGCCAGTACAACCACGCCTGAGAGCACCATGTCGGCGGAAATTCGAGGAACCATGCGCACGCAACGAAACCTGACATCCGCCCGGCCCGTCCTCGCTGTATCCACAGGTGTGCGAGACGAACAATTTCCGATCGATTGATCTCTGTCAATCATGACACCCGAGTCGGACCTATGACATGACACCACTGGCACGGTGCTGTGGCTTTCCGCCGTAAGCCGATCGCGGTTTGGCTGCTGCGGCGCTTCGGCGCAATATCCGGACAGACGCAAGGTGGACGGAACAACAAGTGGACATGTTTCGCACCAACATGCAACGCGCGCATCGTCCCCTGTTATGTCAGCCGCAGTTGGACCGGAGTTCGCTACATTGTAGGAAAAGGCGCATCGAGCTGCGGGACTGATGCCCGGCGTGGAGGAAGCCTGACGAGGCTCTCACAGACGCCACATAACGACATAACGGAAAGCTTGCATAGCGCAGCGAACGAACAACCACTCTCGAGGAAAACGTCTTCCTCATTGAGCGTCGTCCGCACTTCCCCGAGTACAGAGAAGAGCAAGGATACTTAGGCACCAGCTAGATAGCAATGCACAGAAGAATTAAGGTTGTCCAACACCGTCCTAGTTTCTCAGCCCTAGTCCTAGTTTCTCCATGTGATGGCCAGGGTCTGCCCTGCATGCTCGCGTGAAAGATGGACAGGTCAGCTACCAATTTTAGCTTCCTGCCGCCAATCAAGACCGAATCCCCCACCATCGCTTCCCATTATCAATTATCAACCCAGCACTGCGGGTTTAACGTACAAGCATGTTGCCGACAAATGCAGTCTCGATTCAGCGCAAGTAGTTCTCTTCCAATGCCGTCCAAGAAGTAATTCCCAGGTTTTCCCGGCTGGGTAACCCTGACACAAAGAAAGGATAGTTAAGGATCAAAAGACAAACGGCCGCGCTAAGGTATGACCTACAGCGTACAGTAGGCTCGAGCTTGATGTCATACCAGTGCGCTGGATTTCGCTTTTCGCGGGTAGCGGGATAGGATTTGCTCACTCGCCTAGCCTGGCTAACGCGTACGAATCGTCACACCGTTCTCTCACCAGCCACGCAACAGGCTGTCTGCGCCAACCTTGTTTTGTGTGGGATTGCGAAAATGCTGTGATGGCTGCACCGCCACAGAATGCTCCGGCTTGGCAGGCTACTTGTTGGTGCAGAGACCGGTCAACGTTACGGAGATAGGGCTGATGTGATGTGTTCGAGGGGAGTTACGCATCAAAATGTCGATTAGTCGTTTTTTGCGTGCGGCGTCAGGCGTTTGGAGGATTCCGATGCATAACCATAACGACACACAACGGGAGCGGCATCCATGTCAGCCACAGCATGCAAAGCGGAAGGTGCAAGCGAAGTTCCTATGACTTTCTCGCAATTATTCCACTTTCTCGCTGCCTTCGCATCGCCATCGCCAGGCCATCACACACTTGCCGTCGCAACACTTGCTTGTCAATAAGAAGGCTGCCTTCGGCTTTGCGACCCCAAAGCGGTTCACCGACAATTCCAGCACTTTGTTACGTCTTAGCTAATAGTGCTCACGCCAGGGTCTCCAGGGTTGTTCTTGGATTGGGACTGCGAGAACCATCTCCTCGGCATCTCGGTACTTGAGCACTTACAAGGCATATCCATGGTCTGCCCGAAGAGCGCGAGAGAGAGAGAGCTACCCGGTAGTGTTGCAACTTGCAGGTCGAAAAAGTTTGGGTCGTCTGCTGGCCAGCTGCTTCAGACATCCCAGATAGGCGTTGCATCATGGGAGTCCGGCAGGTTGCTTAGCCGCGTCCCTGGTGTCGAGTTAGCGGAAGGACGATGGACCAGGGCAGGCGAGTAGAAACTCTGTGCACGCGCTTCCTTGCTTCCTCCTCCTCCCTCCAACAAACGTGCCTCCCCAATGCGAGAGGGCGACCCACAAGAAATTTCCGCCGTTCCTGAGGGACGCTCTTCAAGCGGCTCCGCTCTCTTGGAACGTTTGGGCTCCGCTGTCTCCATCGCGCCCTACACGTTTTTTTCTCTGCAGCTGGCCGCTGAGAAGTCGGTCGTCCAGGGCATGTCCCCCACTCTCCCGTGGCCCACGGCCTCCGTGGTGTGGGCTGTTGCGGTGCTATTATGCCGAGATCTCGTCTCGAGGACATGGAGATGGAGTAGGTTTGCATAAATGATCACTCATCACCTCCACCAAAAGAATCGGAACTTTGCGAACTATCGAACGATGATGATGTTTTCCACTCGCCATAGTATCCTCTTGTCGCAGCACACCATGACACTCCAAAATTCTGACCTGGCAGAACGCAACGGGCACTACCCGTAGAGTACCAGCGCGCTGACTCGAGTCTCACTCGACGTTGGTTCTTGGTTCACCGCACTTGGAATCCACCAACCACCGCCCGGGGCTCGGATCTGGCTTTTGTCCGGCTTCCGAAGGAGAGAGAGAAAACGTGACGTGACGATCAACCACCAAACCAAAAAAAAAATGCGTAAGCGCAGTCGGCCGAAGGATGCGCACCTGTGCTCGCGGCACCCTGCCAGCGCTCACGCACCAGCACCTGCAGGAAAGCAGATCTCTACTTTCTGACAGCCGTGCAGCCCCAGCAGCAGCCCCAGCAGCAACCCCCCGATTCCTACTAATACCGAACAGGTCATTGATAATTTCTATTCTGGGGATCAAGCGTGCATGGGTGGGTGGGTGTGTGAGCCTCAGCGTGGTCATTGTCATTGTCGAGCCGAGGCGGAGGGTCGGTCGGTCGACTGTAGGTACATCATGGTACTGTGTGTACATGAACCTAGGCGTGATGAAGCCGAATGCTGGAGAAAGTTCCGAAGCCTCGACGATATGATCCGCGCGTACATAAGGGGTGGCTGAACGAGTTTCGCGTCTGGCACGGACACCATCGCTGCGTTAGACTGTGTGGCTGGCCTGTCCCCGACTTGTGTCGCGCTCACCATACCATCGCCATGGCGCGTTTTCGCGGAAAAAGCCACGATGCCAAAGTTTGTTTTCCTCTGGTTCACCACCTCGGACAAGCACGATCCGATGGGTTCTGGCGTTTCTGGCGCTCTTCTAACGCCGCGTCGCATTGCCACGTTTCTGGTGCCATGCCCGCGCCCGCCAAAAAAAAAGTCTTTGGAAGCGAAAGCCGACCGTCGACGCTGCTAACTAAATAAGTTCGCGAACACTAACACCCAACGGCCTAAACTCTACGTTGACGACTCCAACCATCAGCACGCGGAGACATCTCCTACACTACACACACACCTTTTTCGCCCGCGAATCTGCCTGAACTGATTGCCGGAGGAGCACCACCCCACGATCGTCATTATCAGTCGATTCCCGCATTTCTCTCCTTCCGACCGCCCACGCCCACCTCCGATAACTGTTTAGTCGGGGAGCTAAGCCTCCCGAGATCACCTTGTATGCTTTCTATGTCTCCAAACCCCCCAATTGGGGTTTTGGGGGAGGGACTAGGCTGTTTGCGGGCATATCTAAGACGGGGGGAGTTGACCCGCTGGATGGTAGATCTGCTGGTACTGTGCATGCGATGCGACTGCGATTGCGACTCTGCTGTGTTACTATGTATTGCTATTCACGGTAGTGAGGATGTTACCTTACGGTGAGGTTGCAAAGGGATCAGCGAATACACTGACACGTAACGTGTGTAGTTGGGTGTGCAACGCATATCGTGGTATCACGGGACTCGCACTCATGGCACCGCTACCTTCGCTACTACTAAACATATTGATCGCAACTCGAACAGCCCAACAGGCATTTAGTGTCCACCGCGTGGCACTCGTGAAACATAGCCGTCGACGATCCCTTTCCCTGCGTACAAATATGTGCGCCCTGATTCGTACATCGTACATCGACAAACCTCCCAAACCCAACAAGCCTTTCCCCACCCTTCTCAACCCTAGAAAACAGTGGATAAGCACGGTCTCCTCTCGGTCTTACACCCCTCGCAAGTTGGGCGAACTACGTTAGATAACGTGACTGGGTGTCGTACGCGGTGTTGATCGCTTCGAACGCGACGCGTAGCTTCTGCACTGGCTTCTTACTCGGTACCGTCATACATTTCTCGTATTCACGGCACGTCCCATTAGCGCGGCGCTGCCATATGCGCATGCGTGAGGCTGAAATGTACGGTCGGTAGGTAGTGGAACGTGGAACGTGGAATGTGGGTAGGGGCTCAACTCGTTTTTTATAACTCCGAAATACGAGGTTGGTGCGGAAGAAGGGCTTCTGGAAGGTGATTGGAGAATGTGAGATTGGGTCGGTGGGGTGTTGTGTATATTGGTAGATAGTTCACGGATACAGCTGTGATCTTTTCTTGGGGGTTGTTTTTCTTTGATACGAAGGATGTAGCTGCATACGCGAAATGCATGCAATTTGTTTGGGGCGATGATGGGATTGTTGAGGTCTCGGCCGAAGAAGTGGTCGATGTGGGGTGGTGGTGTCTTTCTGTGCGTATGTTGGTAGGCTTATTTCTAGTTGATGTAGAGAATCGGAGACAGCTTTTGGACGTGCTGCGAAGGTATGGTATACTTCTTGCGTGCTGAGAAGATTTTGATCGGAATCAAAGTTGGTAATCGGCTACACGTGCTTCAATCTTCATGGGCCAACTTATTGGGGACATGTTGACGAGGAAAGCTCTTCGGACTTGCCGATGATGGGCATATATCCTGCCTTTTTGGTGTCTTTTTCTTTGACAGGGAGTAGTGCGTGGATGCCCTGATCTTCAAAACGGCGGTAAGAGAAGAGATGATGTGGCTGATCTAGTAGTGATGCTGGTCAGACGTTGTCGAAGCAAGGTTCGTTCGGAGAGTGAGGCATGCCCCGAGTACTTGGAAGTGAGAAGAGCTTCACGTACAAAAGTCCTCCAGAAGAACTCACAGAGGGGATACAACGCGGTAGAACGAACGAAAAGGTAACGTATTAAACCCAATATGCTAAAAAACATCGCTGCTATCTGCAGACACGCTTCCATCAATATGGCAGCCCGAACGGCATACCAGCCCATATGTTGTCATGTGAACCAGCTCCAAAAACCAACTTCTCAAAGTGAAGCCTCAAAAGCTTTAAAAACCTAACAAAGTATGAACGGAAATCATACACAAGATAAAGAAGCGCAGCAAACAAAGCGAACGCCTGGTCCACCTCCGTGATCTTAGAAGACATGTGTGGCATAAAGCCGCATCTCGGTCCCTCGACATACATGCATGAAAGTGAGCAGAAGTAGAGGCCGTAAAGCCCTGCGATGGCGAGTGCGTAGATTGATGCAACGGCCCACCAGGTTACAGTACCCAGGCTAGGTAGTTGCGGAGCGATAGCGTAACTGTATCCAAGACACCAAGAGGTAGTTATCCCTATCATTCCCGTTGACCATACCAAGGGGCCTGGCCATCCATTTTTAACACCTCTATTATTCAACACCATATCAATGATTTGTACGATCGAAGGAAGGACGAGGCCCGTCATTATGATCAAGTTTCGCCTTCGGCATGATGTGATTGCCTCCGTGGAAGTATATTCGTGTATCGACGACAGGCGGACAAACAGCTGTGTCCCCGAATGTAGCATACCAACATTTAAAGTTGCTAGTGCTGCCTGTAGTTGGTGCAATTGATTCCAGAGTGATGTCTCTTGTTGATCGAGGACTACTGTAGTATAGGCGAGTTTAATTTCGGCTTTTTTAAGTTGGATCGTAAGATCTGTCGTGGTAGGAATTGTGTAATAGTCCCATAGTCCAGGGAACGATCCTGTCATATTACTGAGTTCGACTTCGGCTCCCAGTATTTGATGTGTGATATTCTTCGTTTCTGGAATTGTGTCCACTTCCCATACTCTATGATTGTCCGAATCCGATGGCCAGTGCCTCTGAAAGATCAATGTATCATTCCCGTTTGTAAAACTTATGAAGTGATCTCGATCTAACTTCTTCTTCTTGAAAGCCAGTTCATCAAACTTTCGTCCCAAGAACAGAAATCGGGAAGAATCCAGGGCTGCCCAATTCATGTATAGCGCGTACGCGATGACGTGGAAGTTGTGCGTGTAGTCCTCGAGCAGGTTCGGCGCCCAAGATGCTACAAGGCTGATGCACCAAGCTGCCCATCCTCCTGGACCATAGAAACCGCTAACCTCAAAATTAGAAGGTCCGTATTCAGTTCCATTTCCGGAAAAGGCAATGCTGGTCATGGCGATGAAACATGCAGGCGCGTGCTATTGAGCAAAAGCCGGGAGATGACAACGATAACAGTAGAACGAGACGCAATTACGTGACGTCGCGTGAAGACTACACGGAGGATAACGGCAGTCAAAAAGAGAGATACAGTGGCATGTATTCAGCAAAAGTCGAGCGAGGATGGCGACAGATGTATGGATCGATGATGCTCGTGGCGCGCCTCACTGCCTCACTGTCAGCTCGACTGCGGAGGGGCTGAGCAACCCCGCCTCATGCATCTGGAAGGCAGCAACGACCAAGCCACTTCCTGCACGTGAAAGCGACATGGTTGCATCATTGGAGATATGTCAGTGGTGGAGCGTCTTGTAGCTACCTGGGTACCTTGACCGGTCGTCGTTTTCATGGAATACTTTTGGTACTGGAGGTATCTTTGCTACGCAATCAGCACAACGCCACCATCATCGCAATCAGCACAACGCCACCATCATCGCCTCGTTACTCCTCTTTGCTCACAGAGCGAACTTCGACATAAGTCGAATTACTGATCATTATGCCGCAGGATATTTCCACTCTCCCGAGAGAACTCTCGGTGTTGGAGCGTAATCTCCATGACTTCACATTGTAGCCACACGAAGAAAGCGAGGCGGGCAAACGTGGCTGATCTCGAAAACTGGCTTGCTCTTTGCACAGCCGTTTTCCGTTCGTGATCGCGGTTTCGTAGACTTCGAGAGGGTTTGACATCTTGCGAAAGTTACGGTGCAGTCTACAGATGATAAAGCCTGGAAGGCGATGGTCAAGACGACATACCTACATGAGGTAGGAACTATCGAGAAGCTCTTCATGGATGATACACGTGACTTCTCTGCTCTGTCCACATTATCTTCTTTCCGTTCTCCCTCGCATGAATCATTAAGCAGAAATCCAAATCTTGAGTGGTAACACTCGTAGCTCTTCGAGCTACTAATCCCCCCCCCCTCGCATGAATACCAGAGTAACGAAATCATCAAGAGGTGAAATACAATTTCTGCTTAACACTCACATAGATGTAGCAGATAGTCCTACACCTCGAAACACACCAGCTCTTCCACCACTGCCAATGACCCAATGTTAAGCTTTGCACTCAGCGTGTGCCTCCACCCCCCATTGAATAATCAACCCAAAAACGCATGTGAGTTCATGGTTTCCACGTCTGACTAAAAGACACATGTTCAAGTTCACAACCCGACTCTTGCCCAGAAAGCTGAGCGTAAACACGTACAGCAGCAAATTTCGTATCCTCCAACTTCTTAAACCCAATCTTCACTGCCTCTGCCCGCATTATCCTCGCCCATACATTCGGATAAAACCTGATATCGCGACTATATCCAACAGGTGTCTGGTGCAGACAGAGACTCTTGTCTAAAGTTGCACTGTTGGCTCCCTCTCGCTCATCAATCCTGGCCTCCAACTCAGTGACAAACCTGACGGCGACATCAAGGGGCACGCGAAGGATATCAAGGCCAGTGGCATCGGGTCTTTCGATGGGCAGAGCGAAGGGCTTGAGAGGATCTAGAGAAATGTGGATATCGGTGCTGGTACGATTTCCTCCGGTGAGAATGACCAGCACAGTCTGCGTGCTCGCTACTTCGCGTAGACTAACGAAGCCATCTGTTCCTCCTTTAGCTCTTGAGTCACGGCGGTCGCATATGAGAATAACGGCAGGAAGAAGCGGATGCATCGAATAGTTATCCATATCCAACGAGATACGCCGTGCTTGAGCACAAAGCGATGAATGTGCCTTCAAAATATTTGGTAGTCTTGATGGACCCGTACCCGCAACCCTCACGGGCGCAGCGAAAAAATGGCCAAACTCGATATTTAGCTTAACATAACTTCGACGCCATTCTTCGTATATAGCCGCAAAGACACCACCAGACATGCAAGACTTCTCGGGGGCATGCGGAGCCCCTGTCTGCGCTGACTGGAGCCAATAAAATGCCGTGGGCTTGTTGCAAAGTTCCTTTGCTATTTCGCCTACCGTGCCTTCGACGTCACGAAGATCTACACGATAGCGGTCAATCGAGGTCCAAATCACTTTTTGCATCCAGCGGAATTGTGCTTCTCTTTGGAAGTGCCAGGAGCGTTTTAGGTCGGCGAGGATGAGCGATTCTGCTAGCGATTCGAAGATGATTGCGGGATTGCGCCATGGATATGGACTGTCCGCCCATAGATTGTTCGTGGACATTGTTCTTGGACTGCAGAAGATGTTGAAGAAGATGGCGCTTTTTTGTGCGTTCAAGAGGAACTCAAAAGAGATAATGCTCTCCGACAAATTGAGCGAGCGCTAGTTCTTCATTTTGGTACGCCAGGTCTGGCAACCTGGAAGCGTACCATGGTTCTCTAAGAGGTCGGGATTTGTACGTTTGCGGGATTCGACAGTAAGAAAGGGACGCTCTGTGTTCGTGAGCCACCTGCTTGATACTCAGTGCTGACATGGAAGTCAAAACGAGCTTACACTTAATGCACAAGGCGGGTCAGTAAAAAACGGATTTTTTTCTAATTGCTTCGTCACAGGTTACAAGTGCAGGGTAAAGCACTTATTATTGCTTAAAACACAGGATTTATAACAGGATAGCAGCATACTCTAACGAGTGAAAGCTTAAGACTCTGAAAAAAAAAAAGGCGGGTCAGTAGCTGACTGGGCCTGCCCTTGTTGATGAGGAAGACGCATGAGAGATGAGAAACAAGGATAGAGTGGTAAGAGCGTGTGTGTATTGACAATCCAACCAACTCATCGCTTTACTACTACAATCCAAAAGCTACCACATGAGTAGCCAAAGCCAGCCGCAATCCAATTTGAACGCGCTTCAACGCACATCGGGCCATTCTATCCAATAAAACGCCAGCAACAGGAGTATTCGTGTGCTTAATCATTCGTGACTCCACCCAGAAAGCAAGCAAAAATAAACGTAACAATGCTCGCTTCCAGAACGCCAGGTAGTATGGGCCATAACAGATCAGGCCGCTCAAAGATATGTTTCGCTGCCACCCATGCAGTCCATGGAGAAAGTCCCCACAGCGGTGCGTTCGATCCATAATGATCCTTCGCAATGACATGGATCCAGCCCGGACAAAGATAGAAAAAAGGAAAAGGTGAGCGATAGGGTATAGTGAAAAGACGCAATCTTCCTCTCAGATTCGTCAAAACAATGGAGAGTAGAGTAACACAAAAGAAAAATGATTTCCAGCTCATCTAGCGGGGTCCACGCGGCCTCACACCAGCTTCCGTCGCGCTCCTCACTCTGATAGCAGGACGCCGTATCTCTGGTGTATCAGCCATCGCGGCATCATAGCTCGGAACCGGTGGACTTCTTTCGCCAGACTGCTGCTGGTTCTGTAGAAGCGGTGCTCGCTCGTCCCAGTATCCGTTCCTTTCGTGGTCGGCCGTGTTGCGCAGGTTGGGCGAGCCAACAGGACTACTGTATTCGGGAGGGAGTTCGCCAGGTGACAGAAGTCCAAGACCTTGACGTTGGTCTACGGGGATTGTAGTTGTCGCGTGATCGTCATGGCTCGCCCCTTCACCGACATCTTCGTTAGAGTCGACCAGACTAAGGGCGGCTAATGAGATGTCGGTTGGACTGCGTTGCGGACCGGGGCTCGTTGGTACTTGGCGTCCGAGACGCATTTGCTGGCTGCTGGAACGGCCGTGGCCAAAACCGGCTTGGATGTAGCTTCCGCCCATGCCTTCTCTTATGCCTTCGCGACCGGAGTCGAGGAGTATGGATCCTTGTTCGCTGCCGTAGGGGGGTGGGGGTGCGAGACTGCCGGTTTGGGGAGCTAGACCCCATTTCTTGACGTTGGCTTCGATGAAGACGAAGCCCATTTGGCCGAAGTTGACGTGAACTTGGCATGGGCCGTTTGCGCCTACGGTGGGGAAAAGGTTTTGTGTCTTGAGTCCGTGGGCGACGTCGTCGAGTTTCTTTCCATTTCGCGTGAAGAAGATTGTTCCTGTTCGAGGTCTGTATCCAACACCAATGACATCTCCTTGCACGTAAGATGGGCCGTAAGCGGAGGGTTGGAAGGGCTGGTTGTATCGGCGGTTTCCGTTGGACATGTACGATATCGAGGCTTTGTGGTATCCTGATAAATGTTAGTAAAAGAGTGAAAGGTAGGACGTCGTCTTAGACATACCTGGTAGTCTGAACAACGGGTACGGCTTCGTTGTGACGCCAATCGCAATGCTAGTGTTCTCGGGCTTCTCGTAGACCTTGGCTTCCCAGTAGTAGACTTCGTTTTGCTTCGGGATCGGGAGGTTGCTCTGGACGCTGCACTCCGAATCAAAGAACTCAATTTCCGTGCGGCCTTCGACAAAGCAGTTGGCAATCTCTAGTTCGGGCTCAAATTCCCAGGCGGACACTCCCTTCTCTTGTATAGCTAAGAACTGCGATAGTGATATGTCGGTTTGAACGGACTCGGGCGGGTTGGCTTGCACAAAAGCTGTGGAGGTTAGCTGGTGCTCTCCCTGCACAATAACCTGCCTGGCATACCTTTCGCTCTCATGTACTCCGTTCTTTGCAGGTCGTCCATATCCTCTAGCGCCTCGGCCTCCTCCTTGGCAAACTGTTGCTCGTCGTCATATTCACCAGGCCGCGTTATCCGGTCGAGGAAGATGCGTCCTGTGTTGGTGTAGCGGAAGTAGTAAACAATGGCGGCAATGATAAGACATACGCCCGCAGCGCCCAGCACGGAGAATATGCCTATCATGATGCCCTTGGCCGTCGAGCCGAGAGTGTTGTTGTATCTCGATATCCGCACGTCATCGAGCTGTGAGGCCGGTTGTCCGGTAAGGATGGTGGCATGCGCAAAGGGCGCATTGCCGGTCGGGTAGTAGGATCTGGACAGAGTCGTGTGCGGCGAGCCCGCTTGCAGCGGTTCTTGAGGCAACATAGCGAGCTGCTATGGGGGTTGCGACTCGGTGAGGGCGGGTGCGATGGGCGCAGCAGCGCTCGTTCCGGGATGAAGTCGTCCAGTGGAGTCGCTGGACGGATCAGTGGGGGCCGGTAACGACTCGTTGACGTGCCGCGGCGGATGGCTGGCAGAGCTGGCGACAGGGCAGCGACGCGATGGGGCGTGGTGAAGGTGCGAATTGCCGTCGGTAGCAGTGCGCCGTCGTGGGTGAGGGTGAAGGAAAGGCGTCGAAGTGTGATGATGGATTGGCGTGATTGTGAGATCGGCGTGAGACGTCAAGTGCCTGACGCAGCTTGGCTTGGAATCGCGCGGCGCTTTGCCACCTCCGCCTGCACACGACACTCTGAGCCCCCGGTCCTGGATTCTGCCGATCTACCCGTCACGTTACAGATTCGCCGCGAAACACCACACTTGGGAAAATCAATACTTTCGTAGGCTTCAACGGCGTCCCTTAGCATTGCGCTGGCTCCCATCGCCCTCTAGAAGCGGTAATCTCGACCATGGTAGTCGTCGCGCAGCGATCCAGACCGAAAAACCAACTCAGACTTGCATGGCCACGACATCATGCGTGCACTACTCTTCTAGAAGGCTGCGCGCCTTCCTACGACACAACAGACATTGCTAGACTTGCATCATCCTCGGTTCTGGTTCCTCGCAAAAAGTAGACATATCGCTACTCCAGACATGCCAGAATAGACAGTCCAAAATTAGCCCTTAGACGCGATTGCTTTTGCTCAAGCGCGGGGAAATGCTTTCTGAGGCACTTGATCCGCTGGCGAACCCATGTCGTACAGTCCTGAAACACCAACATAGCAGAGCCGCCTTCAAAGGCGCTTCAGCAACTAGTGTCTGTGCCTGATATGGGTAAGCCCTATCAATATCTCGTTACTGCATACATAATGAGGAGAGGCTCTTCCGAGCTCGCTTCGTTGACCTGAATTCAGCAACATGCTTGCTCATTCTCTATCATCGCGCAAGGGGACTCTTTGAGTTGCCGACGACTCAATACCCTGTCTGACATCATGGAGTGCTCAATGGCCGATTGCACTGGAATTACGTCCCGCGCTTCCATTACACACAGCCTGGGCATCAGTCTTGCGTTGTTCTACGGATAGGAAGCCGACCCGCTCGCCATTGACGTCAATGATGTCAAAGCTCATACACTGAGTAATCGATAGCCGCTCCAATACGTTAACGAGGAAGAAGCAAAGGTAGCCATGAGTTGTCGAATAAGGCGTATGATACATGACTTGATAGCTTGAATGATGCAGTTGGAAGATTGATGACAGACCATGCTCTCTCAAGGGAGGCGTAAATTCAGTGATGACTTCGTGCATGACCCAAAGGAGAGGAGTCAGTATTGACTATTGTCAGATGACATCGACCAACAGTACATTCGCGATGACGTTTGTTCGGAATAGTGTAACTTCAGACTGCATCAAGTCGCACGCGAATCCGGTAGTAGACAACTGTCCGTGGGGGTATTCATGGACGTGATATACTGACTTCATAGACGGCCCATGCGGACGCAGCTCATCGACATAGGCTGCAAGTAGTTCAAGTCTGATACGAGCCCTCGTCCTTTGTCATCGACTGAAGATGGTGAGGTCCTAGCGATGCGTTTTTCTTGGACCAGGTGTATTGCTTTCGCCCTGCTGGCAGCCATGAGGCAGTCGCTCATGTGTAATTGGAAGGAGGCTCAATTGTACTATCATCATAGCACAAGAACTCAATATGTCCATGTCATGGTACACGCGAATCACGCAAGCACCCAAGTGAGCAATGGATGCTATCCGGAATCAGTTCTGTACCTTGCTTACAGTGGGTCATTGACCATCACAATGTGACTTCCGTTGTCGGCGCCTTCTGGCTCTTGACGACTGGCTAGTGTTGTCGACCTCTTACTGACACATGGGCTGTGCTGTACCTTGAGCGTGGAGTAATGTATTTCGAAGACGGGTAGTGTATTGCGTGACTGAGAGAAATGACTGAGCCTTGACGTTCTTGATGTTTTTGAGACTTCCTCACGGGGTCTCCGGAAGTGAGGTTGAGGAGTAAGGGTCATTGAGCTAGGAAAGTGAGACAACCTTGGAACAGGACCTCGGGAAGGAGCGATGGCGATGCACGTGATTTCCCTGAAGCACTCACATGACTTTTTAGGTGCTGCCCGGACGTCAATTCTCGACTGACGCGATACCGGACGGCGTTATTGAAGCAGGAGCACGATGCAGGTGCTGCGGTACGACGTGTGCTAAGAGCACCGACTTGTACAACAGACGGCTGATGACAGGTGCTGTTTTCGACTACCGCGCAATATCGACCATTGACATACCGTGTGAATGATGAGGCGCGATGAAGGCGACTTTGTTTGTTGGCGTGGAAGAGCTGGGGAATGTCTTGCACGCGTCTCGCAGTCACGTCGCCCTTTTCTACCGAGCCCGCCCGACTTGGGCGGTCGCAAGCAGGCACATCACCCCAGCAGACGCGCACTCACTGAGATTACGACCGCGCCCGCTTTATACCGCCCCTGAAGCTCACCGTCTCGGCCTTGGTAAAGGCTGACTGCGCTCGCATCCTCGACTGAGTCGCACGGCAGCTGCTCCTTCCTAGCTCACCGCCCGCTGCGCATAATTGGGTCGCAAGCAGAACCCACTGCACGTTACGGGCTCCCGCGTCATTCTCGAGCAAACTTGTTGCACTACACGCAAAATATTACAGCGAGGAAATAATTTATCGGCCGCTAGAAAAAACATGTTCGTCGCCTTGTAGCCCGCCCTATTGTCTGTTTCGCGTGAAAGGTTGGTGAGCACTGCCCCTCATTGTTCATTCGCCCATGGCTTTCCCCATCAGAGCTAACCATGAAGCGTACCAGCAGAACAAGCTTAAGTCGCCAGGGTCTACTCTTTTTTCCGCCTGCTTCACCTCCGCAGCGCAGCCCTGCTTTTCCGCACATACCCAATTCGAGGGTGCTACTAGACTCTCGCACACACCTTCCCCGCACTGCGAAGTAATCCACCGCAAATATGGCGTGGCAACCCCAAGAGGAGCCCCTGCGACAGCTGGCGCAGTGTCTGAGGGACTCGCTGAGCGGCCATGATCAGAATGCGCGCAAGAATGCCGGAGAGGTTCGTTTGTCCCTGCTATGAATTGCATTGCTGTAATGTGCTGACCGCGGCGACCACACAGATGCTCAAGTCGGCCCAAACTTCACCTGATATCGACAAGTACCTCGCCTACATCTTCTCCAGCAGCCAGCCCCCGTCCGTCGTGAACATGGACGCCTCACAATACTTCCAGACGCGCGCTGCCGCTGCCGTTATGCTCAAGAACGACATCAAGACCGGCTACAAATCGATGCCCGACTCCACCAAGGACTACATACGATCAGTGATACTTGCGGGATTGCAAGACTCGACTACGCAAATACGGGGCTACGCGGGAAATGTCATAACGGAGATTGTGCGCCAGGGCTCTATTATGGGCTGGCCCCAGATTCTCTCAGAGCTGGTCGGCATGGTCAGCAACGCCGACGGCAGTGTCTCGACACAGGCGCAAGAAGGCGCCATGGGCGCGCTGCTCAAGATCTGTGAGGACAACAGGAAGGCTCTGGACCGGGACTACCAAGGACAAAAGCCCCTCAACTTCCTCTTTCCCCAGCTGCTCGAACTCACAACAAGCCCCCAGGCCCGAGTACGCGCCGACGCATTGGCCGCTATCAACGTATTCGTCCCAGAGAAGCCCCAGGCCGTCGTCGCGAACATCGACATGCTCATGCAGCAGCTTTTCAAACTAGCCACTGACCCCAGCGAAGACGTGCGGAAACACGTCTGCCGAACCTTCGTCCACATAGCCGACATCGCTCCTCAAATGATAATACCACATATGGAGGGTCTGGTCGAATTCATGGTCGCACAGCAGCGCACTGAGAACAATGCAGACCTGGCTTTGGACGCGGCCGAGTTCTGGCTGTGTGCCAGTGAGGATGAGAAGATGAGGGACCACCTTGGACCATATCTGGCCAAGATAATACCTGTATTGCTATCCAGCATGGTGTATAGCGAGGATGAGATTCTCCGTCTAGAGGGTGAAGAGGAAGACTATGAGCAGGAGGATCGAGAGCAAGACATCAAACCTCAGTTTGCGTCAAGCAAGGCCGCGCGACTTACCACAAACGCGAACGGCGAGACGGTGCCAGGCTCGAATGGAGCCGGATTACCCACAGGCGATGACGATGGTCTCAGCGACGGCGAGATTGACGACTTTGACGACGATGACGAGTTCGGCGACCCCGAGGAGATGTGGAACCTTCGAAAGTGCTCCGCTGCGGCCCTTGATGTCCTCGCATCCGTCTTCCACGAGGCCGTATTCCAGGCGACTCTTCCATACCTCACAGACAACCTTAACCACGCTGAATGGCCCAACCGGGAGTCCGCAGTTCTGGCTCTTGGCGCTATTGCGGATGGCTGCATGGAAGTTGTGGAGCCGCATCTTCCCATGCTCACTCCATTCCTCCTGACACTACTGAACGACCCGAAGCCTGTTGTGCGCCAAATCACATGCTGGACTCTCGGTCGCTACTCGGGATGGGCTGCGCATCTTGACGGGGCTGGCAAGAAGCAGTTCTTCGAACCAATGATGGAGGGCATTCTGGTGAAGATGCTCGATACCAACAAGCGCGTCCAGGAAGCTGCGGCGTCAGCCTTTGCAAATCTCGAGGAGAAGGCCAACGTTGAGCTAACCCTATACTGTCCTGTCATTGTCAAGCAATTCGTACAGTGCTTTGCTATGTACAAGGACCGGAACATGTTCATCCTTTACGACTGCGTTCAGACACTGGCCGAACACGTCGGACCTGCACTGGCAGACGACTCGCTCGTCCAGACACTTATGCCCGCGCTCATTCAACGATGGAACAAAGTGTCAGACCAATCAAGAGAAATGTTCCCATTGCTGGAGTGCCTCTCATATGTTGCCACGGCTCTCGGACCCAAATTCGCGCCATACGCAGCTGGCATATTCGCCAGGTGCATGAAGATCATCCACCGCAACCTCGAAGAAGGTCAAATGGCGGCTGAGATTCAAGGTTTCGAGCCTCCGGACAAAGACTTTTTGGTAACAAGCCTTGACTTGCTCAGCGCCATCATCCAAGCCCTCAACTCCCAGGACAGCGCGACACTAGTCACACAAGCACCAAACTTCTTCAACCTACTAGTTGTCTGCATGCGGGACCCAAACAACGACGTGCGACAGTCTGCATACGCACTTCTCGGAGACTGCGCCATCTACGTCTTCCAACAACTCCAGCCCCATCTGCGAGACGTATTGACCACCCTCATCACACAGTTAGACGTTTCGCGGATAGATTCTAACAGTCTCGACACTGGATACTCAGTCATTAACAACGCCTGCTGGTCCGTAGGCGAGATTGCCATGTGCCACAAAGAAGGCATGGAGCCCTATGTTGAGCAGTTGCTCCAGAAGCTGGGTAACATCCTCTTCGACGAGCGCGTCCCCGAGTCTCTAAACGAGAACGCAGCCATTGCTCTCGGTCGTCTAGGTCTTGGTAGCGCGCCCTTACTCGCCCCCCATCTCGCTCAAATTGCCCCTCCTTTCCTCCGCGCCATCAGGAAAGTGCAATGGACGGATGAGAAGTGCCACGCACTCACTGGGTTCATGTTGATTGTGCTAGCCAACCCTGGAGCCATGGAGCAATCTCTTCTGGAGTTCTTCAGCGATATGTCTCAGGCTGATCGGAATGTTGTTCGCGGACCTACGGCTGGTCGACAGGTGCAGGAGACGTTCCAGAAGGTGAGATTATATTCACACTTGACCATGCGGAGTACATTCAGCTAACACCGTTATCAGGTCATCCAACAATACAAAGGCATGATCGGCAACTTCGACGCCTTCCTCGGAGGCCTGCCCTCTGAGCAGCAGGCTCGCTTCCGCGAGTTATACTCCGTCTGAGTTCAAACAAATACCGTATCAGCTTCCGATATCATCATTTCCCACATGTGTGTGCGTGCTACCGCGGGCGTTGAATAAGGGGACAAAGGGCATGTCTGGTCTGGATCTCAGCGCTTAGAGGAAGAGGTGGAAACATCGGAAATACCAGATAAGAAGAGGAAATGGGACTAGTGATAGCATTTTCGGCAGGCAAATAGGGGCGGTGGCAGGGTGATATCTATATAGAACATGTGTGTTTTTATCTTCTTTCTTCTAGCGAGCGCAGCGGTTTTCAGTTGTTTATGCGACGAATGAAGAGGCGATGATATGCACGCACGTACGTACGAAACATTTCAAAGGCGTTTTGTTTTGAGCGAATGTAGGTAGTATAGTAGGTAGTCTTAGTTTAGCTTAGTATTAGTTCAAGTTCTCCGTTTCTCTTCCCAGGTACAACAGCGCGTCTGTCGACTTCATGTTCGTTCGTATGCTGACGCAGCATCCTCTTCAGCACATACATCAGTGTTGTTGCTAGTGCTCAACCACGTTGTACACAGCGTTTGCTAACGAGTCTGCGCGCTCTCATCACCTATCTCTACGGCAAAAAGCAGTGGAGCGAGGAGCTCAATCACTCTACTTCTAGCTTCTGCTCGACTGCAGCCACGTCGCCTCCACCGCTCAACCAGTTTCTACTCCGTCCTCACTTACTACCACAGCCCAACGCATAACGAGCAGCAAAAAAGATTGCCAAAAAGGAGGTTCAAATGGTAAAAACATACAACAGCGGGGATTCGCTAGTGGTCACCCACCTAACTACTAATCCGCCGGTACACTGCTTGTATATGGCTGAGCGGACGGGAAGCCTAATTCTCAGTGTCCTATGGTCGTATGTGAAGGATTGGGGATCTTGATGGCTTATCAAGTAAGAAAACAAATGGGGGGAGGTGTGGGATGTGGGCTGGACTGGGTATGCGTAGGATGGGAGATGGAGTGGTGGCTTTATGGCTTAGCGATAGAGTATAAATGTAGATTATGTGGTAATTCCGAAGTAGTGCGGCTGTGTCGAGGCTGACTTTGGCGCTCGCACCTGCCCAAGTGGTGTCACCCGCGTGGTTTGGGATAGCGCTAGGTCAGGGTAGTAGCTGCAACATCGCACAGCATGGCACCACTCCAACACTGCACAGGTCAGCCTCACGTTCGGCGCGCAATTATTCGGGAGTTCCTGGTACATGGAAAACGCTCGAGCATTGGTTTATCACGAGGGCGCCGTAACTTTGGGCTATCCGACGGGAAGGCACTATCATGTCCGGTGAAAGACTTAGTTGAGCTGATTCGATGGCAGATGGATATGGCGGGGTAAGATGACGGGTGAGCTGAAGGTGACTTCAGCCCCTCAGCTGACCTATTCAGCTGCCTTGGCTTGACGGCATATTATAAAGAGACCATCCACTATCTCATGACTGTGCTTATCAAGTACAGCCCCTGCGGAAGAAAGAGACCTCAACGCATAATCTGGAAACTTTCACTGTGACCCCGTCTTCGCGGCTTTAGAACCCCAGGAACGACACACCACCGAACGAAGTCAGTATGTCGGAGAAGGAACCAATAACTGTAAAGCCGACTCTGTTTCCCAAAGGAACTTGTAGCTCCTGCCAGAAGATCACACTGCATAATCTCTTGGAAACAGACATCTACAAAAAGGAGGATTTGGTGGTCGATTATGGTCGATACAGGCATAACAGTTGCCCCATGTGCAAACTAGTCTTCAACTCCATCGATCCTGAAAGTAAGTTGACCGGAAAGATTAGTCTTCGGCTGAGGGTCGAGGACCCCAATGCGGGAAGCGACATGTATACTGGGAGACGAATCCACGAAGTTCGCGTTTCAAGCTACGCAAATGGAGGCAGTAGAATCAAAGGGAAGCTCCGCATATATGCAAAACCAGGTACGTAACTCACTCCCTCTGTCACTGAGCGTTCACCTCTGATCTTGATCCTGGAAGCTTCATACGCGGCCGATTTCGTACCGTATTGGCGAGCACCATCATCCAATCTCTCGGATGTTACGTTCAAGAATATTCGTCGGCGAATCGAGAACTGCAACGAAACACACACACGTTGTAAGAGCCTTTCCGCCCAAATTCCAGAACTGACGCCGCGATACTTGCCTACCAGAGTTATTGATGTTGGCTCTGATATCCGACAGCCGCATCTTCATATTACCCAAAAACAGCAAAGCAATCGGTATGTCGCGTTGAGCCATTGCTGGGGTAACGTGCCACAAGTCAGAACGTTGAAAGCGAACATCCGAAAACATCAAGAAGCAATTGTCTTTGAAAATCTGTCAAAGACTTTCCAGGATGCCATACGCTTCACAAGACGGCTGGGTATCGAATACATCTGGATCGATTCGTTGTGCATCGTGCAAGACCACGAACTTGACTGGCTAGACGAATCGGAGAAGATGGGTAGCATTTACACGAATGCCTACATCACCATAGCTGCAACTTCGGCGACGGATGGGAACGGTGGACTGGACAGCGTCCGTCCTATAAGCGATTATTGGGTCAAATTTCCCTGCGATGCTACCGATGAAAGCAAAGGACACGTTTGGTTCACAGATGCGTCGTGGAGCTCTCAAAGCGACCTTAACGACGCACCGCTCAACTTACGTGGCTGGGTACTACAAGAGAAGATACTTTCGCGTCGGATTATTCACTTCGCCTCTTCGCAAGTATACTGGGAATGCAAGGCAGGCATCTTTGGGGAAGAATGCGAAGCTCCGATTCGTTTACCCGCTGATGCAACCCTGAAACCGTCACTATTCTGGGCCGCCGTTTCCCGCGTCGGCAACACACTCGTCGAACCTGCGAATGGGATTCGCTTTTCAGCCAAGCCAAAACCACGGCTCCTTGGATTCTACGAAAGCTGGAGAACCTTTGTTTGCTACTACAGTACCAGAACGCTAACCAGAAAGAGTGATCGTTTGATAGCTCTGATGGGTATCATCCGAGTCATTGGGAAACAGACAGGGCTTCTTTGTATCGATGGCCACTGGGTCGATGGTTCACGGCAGTTCGTGCAAGAACTAATGTGGTTTCCCAAAAATCAGAGAACGCTATCGGTACTCGGTGACGACAGGCGATCTGAGCTGTGTTCCTCATGGTCTTGGGCATCTGTAGAAGGTCCGATAGGGTATCGATTCTACGCGGAACGCCATCTTGAAACCTGGGGATTCTACGGTCTGAAGGATTGCGATCTTCATCTCAAGGTAATTGGAGATGAAGTTCATGTCCCCTGGTCATGTCACCCTTTAATGGTTTCGGGATTGCTGATAACGTTCGACAAACGCGAATTAGAAGATGACTATAGGAGTAAGGGAAGACGAGCCTTTGCAGTAAAGGCGAATATACAGGACCGTGTCGACGGGTATGTTTGCTTCGACCGCGAGGATAATGAGCCAGAGGCGTTTCAATTTACTCCTGTTTACATCTTTCAAGAGAAAGTCGAATGCCTTGCTTTGGTTCAGTGGAGAGGACCCGAGAGCACGGAGCGATGCTTTGAGCGTATAGGCACGGGATATTTCGAGTTGTTTAGACGGAACGGTTCTGATAACGGTTTCAAAAAAGTGTTTGGAACATGCGAAAGGGAAACGTACTATATATTCTGATCTTGGATTAGATCAAAGCACTCGTATCACTCAGATCCAATTCCTTTTAAGCCGACCGATGTGTAAGTGTGCCTATAGCCTTCCAAGCGCAATGGCACCTAACTAGGCAAGTTGTTTTTGTGCATACATGGGAATGAGCACAGATACTCGCAAGAGACAACGTTGCACGTTGTTTCTAAAAAAAAGGTTTAAACATTTTACAAACTACATTAACGTCAAGCCACCTATTTTGCACATCTCTATCTCAATGTAGGCTGTAGACCTACATAGATTTCGACTTAGATAAGGTAGTTACCTCGGAACCCTCGCTCACACGCTACCGTCATCATACGGACTAGGAGTCTCATAGTCCTTCCTCTCACTTGTGAACCTGGTCCAATAAACCACAAACATCGGCCGACAAATGATCGTCAAAACATCTTCTTTGCTGATCGGCTCTTCCGGCGCGAACTCTCCAATAGAATGAGCCAAGATCGGTCGAACTTCCTCTTTACACCACTTCGCCAGCGCCTCCATCTGTAGTGGAAGTAGTGGCTTTCTGTCCTTACGCACGATAATCGCGCTTCCCACGTCAAGTTGCCACGGCATGGAACACAATCCCCAGCCCATAGATCCGGTACTGAAATCGAATTCGGCGTTGAGATCCAGACACTGGTGCAGGAAGGTCGCGTTCTGGTTGTTTGTAGGGCTGCTGTGTTCGAATAGCTCGTCTTCGCTTTTGTTGGCCCACTTCGGATCTGGCGGGCAGCGACGCGTTAAGATGGGCAGACCAATGCGGTCGGCGATGTCGGAGGTGTCGTGCTTGGTGAAGATGGGATCGGTGATTGGGAGTTCGATGGCTTCGAAGGGTGGTCTCTTTAGCATCTTCACATCGCCCAAACAGTTGATCCTTACGCCCTTCACACGAGCCACATTGGCTTGGGCCTTGGGCGGTGTGTACCCGTGTGAGAGGAAGTAGTCAGTGATATGTCTGAAGTCGACCATATCAAAGTGCCTGCAAGTTGGTGGGTCCATGCCTCTTCCCACCTTCGCATAAGCGACGATGGGACCGCGCCAGTCGGTATACGTCCCTGGTTGGGTGGACGTGATTGAGGCAACGCTCTTGTTTGGCCGAGAGCCATCTATCGAGAATGTATCGCGATATGTGACGAAGATAGTGTCCGAAAGCGGTATGTTCAGTCTCGAATTGTGTTGGATAGGCGTATGACTTGCGGAGACATCGTCTCCGATGATCGCCTTGGTCATGGGAATCTGGTAATTCTCTTCGTCATCCTCTTCGTATTCGTAATCTAAACCGTCGTCCTCATCTTCATCGTCGTCCTTTTCGAGCCACTTGCAGAGAAGCCAGATGAATCTGGGTTTCGCCTCATCGGCATTAAACAAGACTGCACGGTAATGGTCGACACTCGGCCGGCTGGAGATGGCAAATGTGGCGAATGAGGGACAAAGTAACTTGTGAGTGCTCCAGTCAGCTTTCTGACATGTCTTGGAGCAGTAGGAGGTACATTTGCATCGTGCGCAATAGTTCGAGTTCTGTTTGTTGCACAATGTGCACGATTGCGTGACTGGAGGGCTGGCCATGTTGGCTTATCGACATAAATTTGTGGGAGGGCGGGTTGGTTCATATATCAGCAGACGATCTCATGTTGCTACCGCTATCGGAAGACTGTGCGGGGTTTATGCGCAGGATGTCGCACAGCATTTCTCTCGTCGAATAGTGAGTAAACGCATAGCAATGCATGCGTCTGCATGCCGCGCGTCTACGGCATGCCTCGTGTATCTTCCATGGTCTCAAGTTACTGGACTTTCAATCTGACCCTTGTTCAGAGACTCACATCGACTCTGAATTGCTTAATCGAGAGTCTCCGTGATATCTAGCTAGGCAGCATGATCTTACACGCATTCTACTGAGCTCCTTTCCTGACCAGTCTTGATCAAAGCAACCACGGCTCAAACCGGAGATACCCAGCCATATCCGGGTTCTCCTCTCTCTGTTCATCTGTTTGCCCGTTCTCAAACTCCGAATAGTAACCACATCTTCCTGTCGCACACGTCCAGAACCCCAAGTTGGGTATAGTCAACGCGTCAGCTCCTGCCTTATCCTGGCGACTGGCTATTCCGCAGTGACACTTTGGATTATCACTGCTCATGCCGCGGTCATCATCCCATGTTATCCACCCTGTGTAGTGATCCCCTAAACCTTGCGTGCCTCTTGTCTTGCAACGAACACATTTGTAGTATGGACGGCCTGCGTTGCCTTTCTGGTTGGTCGCCTTGACAATGTTTCGGAATCTGGGTTGCCAGTTGCAACGGCGGCATCGCGGTCTGGGGTAAAGAGGAAATTCCGGTAGTTGCTCTTCATCCGTGGCTCCTCCAATACGGAGACGTTGGAAGTCTAGGTTGCGTTAGACCCTGTCAATTCAGACACACGTGTGAGTATAGTGATTGCGTACCTAGACTGTTGGGGTCTGCATCGTCATGCGCAACCTCTTGCCTGCGAATCGTTGCCATCGTTCCTTGGGCTTCGAGCGTATTTGGCGAACGAGAAGGATTATAGTTGTGATACGAAGGGATGATTAGGGTAAAGAGAGGCCGCCTTTGTCCAGATTATGCGCCCCGCGCCCAGCTCAGCCTTGTGTAACAAGGACAGCAAACACATTGCGCCTATCATCACCCTTTCGGTAACCGATGCGGCAGAGTTGCATGATACTGCTAGAATCTTCCATGGATTTTGATAAGTGGCTGTGTATCGCTTCCGCGAACAGCACTTACGACTAACTTCGATGGGATTCAAACTGCAATGAGATATATATGGCATAGTCGCTACGGACTCCATCCATCACCGCTAGAGCAGGCACTCACATGTGAGTTAGTTTCCGTCCACATCCAGCAACCCAACCTTCATCGTTCACTGATGACCACAAAGGCACTCCGAGTCTTTACAAGCCCTTCCATCCTGACACAACGTCAAGCGAGCAACAGCTCGCAAAGCCACCAACTGCTTGTTACTCAATTTAGCACTGTGTTGATGCTGGCAGTTTCCAAATTTCTCCAGATAGGAACACCTTCCAAGCAAATAGAACTGGTTGCAGAGCCTGCGACCTTTCATCGCCATGAAGTCTTTGGACGTGTAGCTCAGCGGTGAGTCCACACGTTCGCCAGATTTGTTCAGAAGTACCGTAGCAGCTGTGGTAGGCTGCTTGGCGACAGCGGGGCTCTGCGCTTTGGACGACGAAGATGAAGAAGGCCCTGTTGGAACCTGCGCAGCGACCATTGCGTAGTCTGTCGATGGTGTTCGTGGCGGAGTGGGGAGAGACACCGTTGCGCGCCTCGGGGTGACCACCAGCATTTGACCCCGGAACACGTTGTCGAATGATACGGTGTGGTATCTGTCCTTGATCGCAGCTAACTCGCGGGCGAACGGCGGGCCTTCCAAGAGGGTGATACGGCTTCGTACTGCGTCGTCTTCGTTATATGGGCCCAACAATCGGGCATAGCCATTGTCGGCTGAGCCACCGAAGAGGATTTGCTGACAGTGCATATCTGCTAGATTATGTCGAAACATTGCTTTGAGAGATGAGTGTTTGTGTGTCAAGATTGGGCGATGTATTGCGTACCTTTGATCTTCTCATCCGAACACTCTTTGCCGTTGCCAGCATCAACATAATCACACATGGGATCGCCCATATTGAAACCACGTACGAACTCGTCAAGTGAAGCTAACTGTGGGAGAATCTCAGCGTCTTTGTATGTCTTCGCCAGGCCCTTCATGTTCGCGTAAACACGAATGACCACCTGGATATGGTGGGCCAACGCAGGTGGAGATGATCGAAGTTCTTCCTCAACAGCTTGTTTGAGTAAGCCGGCGGCTCTCTTTCCACCTTCTAGTCCGGCTTTCACAAGGTCATCATTGAACTGAAACCAGGTTAGAGTTGACGGATGGTTGGAGGTAGAAGACTTACCAGCATACAGTCACCATCGATCAAAACGGATGCGAAGGCATGACGAGCCTTCTCGGCTCGCAAAACCTGAATTTGCTTCTCGGCGTCTTCGATACGATCGCGTGTCAACTTGATCACGTCTTTCCGATCACGAAGTTCATACTCGGCTTCTGACAAACGAGCCGAGAGATCGTCCACATAGGCGAACAAGTTCTGCATGGAAAGTA
This sequence comes from Alternaria triticimaculans, assembly GCF_023758025.1. NCBI lineage: Eukaryota > Fungi > Ascomycota > Dothideomycetes > Pleosporales > Pleosporaceae > Alternaria > Alternaria triticimaculans. The sequence continues at coordinate 452,935 of NW_026055972.1, forward strand.
AGTGACTGGAGAAATGTTGAGGGATGGTTTGCCTACCTTGATCAAAACATGCTTCTGATCATCGTTCGCCTGGCAAGTGTCCCACACACCTTGCAAACACTCCAACTGCGCTTGTGGATCTTCCATTATGTGATCTCGAAACGTTGCAGACGCGAAATGGTCTCAATGATGAGACTCCTGCAGCAGAAAGGCTGGGAGAGCGCAGGAATAAATAAGGCTGTCGATGACTGGGCTCACAGGTAAGTGCCTAGAGGCGCAGCACGATGCACGTTACACAACATTCGTCTCGTCGAATATTCTTCGAACGCATAACAATGCAGGCGCCAACGAACCGCTCGTCCAATCGTTCGCATAGGCAGTACATGTGCATCCATCCTCATGTGCTGTACATCCTGGTCACATAGCCCCAGCGGCACGGTCCGGTGTATTGAATGTTGCCTCAGGCATCTTTTTCTGAGAAGAGCGTTGAATTTGAGGATTTGACGTGACTGTAGGCGCTCGATGTCATTGCGCAGTATGGCTTGGCCGGACAGAAGAACTCGTGTATACCAGATACGCCGCCACCAGCGCTTGCAACTAGTTCAGGTTGCGATAGATGCAATATCTCGTCGCAACAATGCGGTAATGAGTGGTATAGATAATCACGTGATCGTCAACCTTTACCACAGCCCAAGCTGAGGCTGATTGTTCCGGGCACTCATGATCTCGCGATTGAATCATAGGAAGATTCTGATGTTGTATGACAGCGCGACATGCGCAATGAAAAGAAGTCTGAAGGTCGGTTCCCCGCTCAGCGCCGCGGGATAGCTAACCATGCAAATGATGTATCTTTGAAGGACCGATAACATCAAGATACTTCTTAAAAGAGTTCGGTCATGTGAGAAGACAAAATAGATGGAAGAGCACATGCGGATCTTGGGATAGCTATAGTGGATGATGGTGCAGGTTATTGGGTAGTGCAAACGCTGATCGGCACCGGTCTAGCCTCGGCGATAGCGTGAGCGGCTGGACGATGATGGGATCACAGCAGTGGAGGAATGAGGCACAGGACACAGCCGCTCAACACTTTCCCCTCAATCTCGGCCTCATAGGGCGCGTACGATTATAAGATCTCTCTGCCCCCATCTGCCATTGTTGGGCATCGATAGCACGCTGAATCATCCGCCCCGCTTCGCCAATCGCGCGCAACACGGTACCACTATCATCACGCCCAACGTCCCGTACCGTCCGCCGTATCGCTTCGCCGCCCCACAAACAGGCTAGCAGGCTATTTATCAGCAAGCGCCCGTCCGAAGTTGGACGAGATGGCCTCGCGCACTTCGACACCTTCGCGGTCGCGTTCCTCCTCCAACAGCAGCAGCTCTTCCGACACCACCATGATAGACGCGCCGCCGCAATCAGCCAGCCGCCCAGCGCGCCTCCGCAACCCTTCGCATGCGCGTAGCGCCGCACTGCCCACGCCTACAGCCTCTCAGATGCCGACCCACGAAGTTCTTCCCGATCCGTGCTTCTCGCTGCTCTTGTCTCTGCCGAGAGAACTCCGCGATCGCGTCTACACATATGCCCTGGTTTCCAACACGCCGTTCCTGTGGCCCGGTGCCGTGTCCCAATCCGCGTACAGCAAACATCGCCATGTCAGCGTGAACCTCCTCCGGACCAACAGGCAGGTTCACGACGAAGCCGTGATTGTCTTGTATGCACAGAACAAGTTTCTATTCACACATCCCAGCGACTGCAACATCTTCCGCGTCGTCACGTCTCCCGCCTCCGCAAACATAACGAGCGTGTACATCCGCATAAAGGACAAGGACCTGCCATTATGGACGGAATATATGGGAAGCGGGAAGGAAGTGAGGAGCCTAAGAGCTGATCTGCCCAAGTTGAAGAGTCTCTGGGTATTCCTTAAATTGGGAATGTGCCCACACTTCATGTCAGGCGTACTGGCTGGGATACAACGCCCAATGCTCGGACCCCAACCAGCGGGACACCTACCGGCGGTTCAGAATGCTGTGGGACATCAGATACACACCCTACAGCAACATGTCCAGAACGCCATAAACCAGGTCATGACTACCGCCGGCGTGCAAATCGTCGGTGGCACAGGCGGCCATGCGCATACTCCTGCCAACGCGAATCAGGTCCCGCCTCCGCCCCCGCCAGCTCCCGCTATGCCGTTTCCGCAATTCATGCAAGGAGCGTTAGGCATGGGCGGCCATGGACAGCAGCACCAACAAGCGATGCCAGCACCGCACGCCCACGGCCAGCACAACCACCCGCCGAACCCCAGTCCGCTAGCACAACATCTCCAAGCCCAACAGGACAATTCCACCGTCCAGGTCATACACCCACCTGCTCAGCAAACACCACCACCTACAACCCCCACAAACAGCACAGACCCCAACAAGCTCTACTCCGGCATGATCCGCTCCAACCGCTTCAAAGTCGTCACATCACTCTGCCTCCAACTCCACGACGTCCTCCACACCAAACCCCCTCCGTCTGCGCTATCCCCCGTATCCTCCACTTCCATCACCCCTACTGAATCGTTCGGCACACGACTACGCCAAATCTCACAACATCGACTAGTCACCCTCGATCGACCCTGGACTGATCCAACTACTGGTGCTAGCGCCACGTCCGGTAACCCCTCCCGCCCCCCCAGCGACCCCAAGTCTTTCCCCAAAACAACGAAAATTGAGACCCTTCCACCGCCGTCCAACCCGGAGATCAAGATTGTGACTATAGTACGACCGGGCAAGAGATTCGTCAAGAGGCTACTTGAGACTTTTCCGGATGAGCTGGAGGTTGATCCCGTGACAAAGGATGCGAGGACGAGGTTTAGGAAGATGCATGGCGTGGATGTTAGTTGGGAGTTTAATGGGTTGAGTGATATGGAGGCGAGCAGCGCGGGAGGGGTTGTGGTTCCTTGGGATGGTGGGTGGTGAGAGGATGTGATTGAAGAGGGGAAGGTCAAGACAAGATTGGTATGGTGGTTTGGACCTCGAGGGGACTATTGAGACGCTGTATTTCGGTCGGGTGTTACAACTTTTCTCATCTCGATAACAAGACCTGGCCTCGTTCATCAGACTTTCATATACCAAAGCCCTAGCAGCGCAATACCCAACCCCTAAGCATAAACATAGCAAAACGGCCCCCCAACCGTACTCATCGCCTCCCTAATCGTCACGTTCCCAACCCCAACCCACTCCCCCAATGTAATAACATCCTCCAACGTCCCAGGCTCCCCCGGATCCCCCACCCCACTCGTCCCACCCGCAATCGCCTCCTTCCTCCCCTCCAAATCCAAATTCTGCCACGTCCAATACACGCGATCAACCATCGCATGATGCGCAAAGAACGCAGGATCCGCAGGCGAATTGATGAAATCGGAACCTGCGTCGCCGCCGATGGTGTTGTGGCCGCCGACATGGGGGCCCATTTTGCCTTGGGCGAATTCCCCGCCGAGCACGGTTTGGAAGGATGTGATGGTGGTGTTATTCCTGATGAGGGCGGCGACGACGGAGTCCCGGGTTTCGGACGCAGATTGGAGCGAGATGTCGCGGGAGAGGCAGCGTGGGTTGTAGCCTAGGCCGTTGGGTTGCGGGTTTGGACGGGGTGGGGGGAGGGAGACGGCGGCGAGGGGGCCGAGGTTGATTTTCCAGCTGAGGGGGGTGTTAGCGATGGGCTTTGTTGGAATGAGGCGAGATGGGAGGGTGTGGCATACTCTTTGAACGGACCGGAGGTTACGCAGCCGCCTCCACTTCCGGGTTGAAGCTGGATGTAGCACATTTCGGTTGAGGGGAAGCAGACTGAAGTTCTGTTCGCGATGTATGCGCCGTCGCCTGACATGCTGGTATCGCTGCCGTCGAAGAAGGGGGAAGCTTTGGGGTTGTCTGCCCAGTGGCCCCTGATGGTTGGCATGGAAGTCAGTTTGGGTCTCGCGGGTTCTACGAGACAGGTACGTACCAATTGTAGTAAGGCTGGTATCCTTTATAACCGCATTCATTCCTCAGCATTTGTTCAAAAGCCCACGTATAGTATCGGTGCCATGTCAAGAAATTGGCCGTTCCGTGAATCGTGAACGCTTGCAGGATGTGGGTAACCACAAGGTCATCGTATCGACTCCTTGCACCTGATGCGATGGCCGCGGGTGTCTTTGCAGGTAATCTTGCTAGACATTTCACGGCTTGAATGTAGCTGCGTCTTTCCTGTTTACTTAAGGCCGACCTAGGATGTGTGAGTTGGAGCAAAACAGGATGATGTACACTTCGCTCACCAGTCTCGACGAACAGCTACGTTGTCTAGTGTACATTCTCCGGGGCTCGGTAGTGGGTTTTCGGAGTAGTAAGCCTGCATTCGGTGCAGGCCTTCGGCAGCCAGATCGTCTACTTCATTAGGCTTGTCTTTGTTCTTTGCACTGATCGTGCTGGCCAATGCCGCTACCAAGACATTGGGAAGCTTCATGAAGTCGAAAGATGGATATGTCTGGTGATTGACTGAATAAAAGGGGTACGACCGCTGACCTTGCGCCTGGAAGCTTCAAGAGGCCATACGAATGAATAGAGTACCAGCTCAGATACCCTGCGTACGCGAGAAGGCGGATTCATGTTGCTGTCTTGTACTTGAGGAACTACTACCACGTGTTCAGGGCGGAAGGATTGCGCGTGGCGATCAGAAGTCGGGCGTAGTAATATTGATTAGTTTTGCAATACATCTACCCATGTACTGACATGTGGATTATTTCCCAACATGAGCATACCCTTGTACTGCTACTCACCCGGGCTGTTGATGCCGTCTCCAAGGTCTCTGTAAGCGAGGCGCAAGCGTCCTTCGCAGCGTGCCGTCAGCCGCAGTGGAGCCCCGAATGTGAGTGTCTAATGTGAGTGTCTATTGTGATATAACCTAACGTTAATCATGTGATACATGCAAAGAAGAGAGGAAGTTTCCGATCCATCTCTTCAACGAAAGTTGAGTCTGTTGCTGGTATTGATGGGTCACCGGAGTTGTCCCACCGAAACAGATCCTGGAACACCTCCAGAACTGCATCAACGAATGGCTGACGACGGAAGCGGCGTTTGAGGGTGGCGGATGATGCGGAGTACCGACCACTTAGAGAAGCAGTACGCACATTGTGTTTAGGCCAGATTATGCTGAGGATCTATTGCCGAGGTAAGTTCGCGATTCGCGCTTCCAGGCTACACGGCAGCTTCCCCATTGTGCTAAGGCTTGAAGCTTGGCGGCATGTACGGTGCTCCAGGGGCCATTCTTCCGGTCCCGCTTCCCATTTCCCATAGGGTGCCTCAAGGCGTACAAGTATGACCAGGGTACCAGGAACTTCATAATCACGGTTTCGTCAACTGGTCGTGGTGGGCGTTGAAGCGGAGTACATGTTACTATAGTGAATTTGTAGCTCGACATCTAGAGTTCTGAGTATGAAAAGAATAAAACCGAAAAGTCATTACGTCGTAAAGTATCATTATCATGTCCCACTTAGATCAAGCGGAACTTCACCTCTTCGTGTTCACCACTCAAAGCCTCTCCGTCCATCTTGCCGTAAATGAATGCCTCACCAACCAGCTGGTGTCCTACAAGTACGTCTGCCTCGTAGACAGGATGAAGAATGACTGGCACACTGCAGCCGTACAGTATAGCGACGATGTCGCTAGGCTGTGTATCAGCCGGGGCGAGACCGACAAGATCGTTCGCACCTTCCTCGGACAACGGCAAAACATTGCGTGCGGATGAAAGCCCTTTTGCGTTGATGAACAATCTGTTCGATGTGACAACGCGGACGCGCTCCAGATAATCTTTGACGTACTTTGATACTGAGCTTCGCAGGAGGCTGTCAATCTGGATGTGGCCGTTCCTAGTCAGGTTGGCCATGACATATTGGCAGCTTCGGCGGTAGAGGGGCGGCGCGGCTGTACCTCGAGGTCCACGATTGGCGACCAAAGTCTGCCAAAGCTTGGTCGGAACCTTAGCAACCGCTGTTTGGTTCTGCACGAACGACCACCCGAGTCCTTGAAGGCAAGCCTTCGTGATGGTGCCATCGGGAAACGACTCAGTACAAAACGACACAGTACCAATGGCGAGACCAGTGACAGTGATCGACATGCCGTAAAATTCCTGGATGGCATGTCCGGCTTGAGGCGGAGTACCTGTACTCCAATCGACAGTGGCTCGCTTTTGTTCTCCATCACGGCCCGAAGCATGGTAGCAATTTTTCCCTGGCAGACCAACAAAGCTCTCTCCAGCTTTCCGGCCCTCGAAAACCTCAGATCCCGTTCCGAACGCGGATTCCTTGGCGGACTTGATCCACGAAGAAAATGGCGGCTCCTGTTCACCACCTGGTAACGCCCAGTGACGGCAAATAATGTCCAGAGACTTGCTCCTTATCACGACCCACTCCACAAAATGACGATACACCTGCAGAAGAGGCTTGTTGTAGTCGGGAACGGGTAAAGCTAGAGCAGAACCGGGCTTGTTGCGATGATACTCGCTTGAGATATTGATAAGGGCGTTGATCGTGTCCCGAGGATCGGATGTATCGAAACTGTGAAGTTGGCATACCAGGGTCTCCAGACTGTATGTCGACTCCAGTACTCCATCATCGTTCTTGTTCTCGCGAAAAAGATCTGCGGTGATGTCGACGAGGATTTTAGCCCCAAGTTGTTCGATCTCGAAGTCTGACTCGTCGCACCACCTCCGTTGATGGGGATATTTGACGGCAAAGTGCGCCATCAATTTTGGGCGAAGAGTAGCAAATTCCTGACAGAAGATCGCAATGGCATCCTGAAAGTCGTACCAGCTAATTTCGGGATTGTTTCCGCAATGTACCGTCGCTGTCCTTGCTAGTGCAACCTCTTGTATGATCCATCGACGAGAGAACCTGGTCACGACATATGATCAGTAACTGTTAAATACGCGAGAGCTGGAAGTGACTCACCAGCTCCACTTGAGCAACTCGAAAAGGCTGGCCCAGCATGGTACGTACTTCTCATAGTTGAGAAGGTCATGGCGCTTGTCAAGGTCGATAACAAGAGGGATGAAGTTCATGGCCATCGCCGAGACGGAACCGGCGCCTGAATCAGACCCCAGCCAGATACAGACGTTGTACGCACCGCGATAGATGTTTGGCATCTGGCTGATTTGCTCGCTCTTCTCCTGTGGATCAGCCTGATTGATACATAGCGCGTCAACCCAAACGGTGACTTCCTCATTTGCACGTCTCAAGTGCTTGAGCGCATCGTAGAGGTTTGATCTGACGGATAGTCTCTTCGCCTTTCCCTGGTGAACCTGGGTCACAACATCCTCAAGTCGTCCCACGCCCTCCGAGTTCCATTCGGGTTGGACATACACTACTTGGTCTGCACTACCGCCGCCCCAGTGGTACGAGAGCGCAATATACTGGCATTTGCTGCCGGGACGGTTGCCCAAGCGGTTGCGAGCGACAGCCAGTAACGTGACGTTGAGTTGATCGGCCACGGCACCGCGTTTGATGTAGAGTAAACGGACGTGATCTGCGTCGATGCGGCTGTATCGGTAACTGGTGTCAATGGCACGGCGCCAGGCTTGTCTTCTCAGAGTACTAGCTTCGATGGTGTCAGGGTCTGGGTTGCTGGGGATTGCGGTGATGCTCATATCGTGCAGACTCTCTCTCGGAACTGGAATCGGGGTTTGCGAATTGAACCGCACTTGTGCGAATGCGCGCAGTGGCAGGTCTTGCTCAGCGTCCGCGTCTGGAGCGCTTTGTGACGGGTTGACAGAGGTCTTCGATTCTGGTGTAAGAGGCGGCGATGGCTCCGATGCAATAGCCTCAAGATCTTCGGCGTCGTGTTGAGTAGCTAGACCGTAGTTGGCAATGGGCATGATGTTGGCGCCCGTCGAGCTTGTAATGGAATCCGCCTGTTGCGCCATCATGTCTGGAGTCGGCTGAAGTAGGGGAGACGGAGAGTAAAGAGCGTGTTAGGCGCGGCCTGACAAAAACGCAGCTTGACTCAGAATCGCAGTGTACACGACGAGGATTGGATATTTATGCTGCTGCCAAGCAAATCCCGTCCTGGACGCATACACGCTGTACACAGCCAGACGTAGCTTGAACAATGCCATCACCATGCTTCCGACCAGTGGCCCTCGATTCAACCCCAGTGTAAGCGCTCAGCAGCCCTGGGAAATTGTTCCTGCAGCCATGGTGTTGTGACACAGCTCGACGGCCGAATGATACCACTTCCCAGCTGAAGCCATCGCTAGCGTTGCATGCGGTATATTGCCGGATGGCGGGACGTCATGGGCACGTAAGAGGGCGCTCTGGACGGGCAGAAGCCAGCCGACCTAACACACCAATGGGACGGCGATCGCGTCGGAGCCAGCTTGGGCGATGAGATATCGGGCGGGGCGACCGTCGCCCTCACTGCTTTCCGCCACCACAAGTGCGCTGCGTAGATGTGTAGTGTGGCGAGATAGATTGTGCATGGCCCTGGTCGACGGGGAATCAGGTGCTGTGCCGGTGCCGGCGGGATTTCGCCCGGTGCGAACGTGCGGAGCTCGCCAACGTGGTGCAGAACAGGCGGCTGCGGGCAGCTCGGAGACTGTGCGAAGTCGGGGAGGTATGTGGTCTCGTGATCTGGTACGGGCGACTTGTGCTTAGCAAGAGGTCAAGCAAGTGTCGGGCGACGCGCGGCAGAGCGCTGAGCTCATAGTATTGGTCGACTGGTAGCTGTAGATATCGGGGCTAGATAACAGGTGCAGCTCGTGGCTGCTCGCGTGGTCGTTGAAACGCGTCGCATCGGGTCGAACTCGTGTTTAAGCCCTGGTAGATTCTTAGTGCAGCCTTCCAAGGCGGACTTCCAAGGCAGACCCGAGCGGAGTGGCCGACCCGTGGTGGCAGTCGCCTTGCCCTGTTCGAAGAAGCGGTGTGCATCTGATTGTTAGTGTGCATTGATCGGTGAATATGAGATATCCACATGCAGAGAGCGATAAAGATGTGAGATGAGATGGTGATGACATTGTTGTGCTACCTAGTAGGCGGCTGACGTACGCCAAGAATCCGCACCAGTTTCCACGGACAAGCTCTGGAGTTGTCCATACTGCTGCACGTGCTCAGCGTTCGCCATCCAGTGGATATATGAGGAAATGAAGCAAGTGCGAAGTGGGCAGGCAACGTGGCACACGGGTGTGCCACATAGGTGTGCTGCATATGTACAAGGACGAATGGATGCCATTAACCTGGACGACAAGAGGTATGAATTCTGACATTTCTATCGAGGCGTTTGGCATTCTTATATACACAAGGTGCCATGCTAGACAACCAATCACGTTCTCGCTTGGCACTGCATGATATGCGCACGGTGGGCGCGCAGTCCAATGCTTCATTGGCCAGACCCCATGCATCTAATGTGGTAAATTCCTCGCCCCGTCGTACTGTGGCGTACGTATGCATGCCTCCAGCCGGTGTCTATCGATCCTGGTGCACCCTCCCACATCGACGATACATACACCTCACCTAGGCAGCTGATGACCAGGCAGTTATGAAAGCTACCTGGGTATCTTTAGCTAGTCCAAATGCTCCTAGGTATGATTCAAGCATGTTCCTGAGTGGACGTTGGTATACTCAGGCAGCTTCGCCATTCATGCAAGCCCTATTCAGTTCATCCCTGGGGACCTCGTGAGATGGCGCACGGTTTCTGGTTTTGCTTTGGCTTTCGTGTCTAAGCTCGATGAGTTCCGTCTAATCAGACCATGTCAACATGAGGGAATTTCTGTGTACCTCGATATCAACCCAATGGTATGAGAAACCACAGTACCGCGATGATGCGCAGATCCTCTAACGAACTACGAAGCTGCCTACCTAGGTCTCCCGATCAGCCTGCACACTAAAGCCGCACTTGGACAATCGGCCCGAATGGAGACTAAGGATCACCTAGTGAAAGTCCAAGGAGGAGTAGTGTATTGATATTTGAAGCGGTATGGGAATAGTCATCCTGTACAAGATAATTAGAATCGATGGTGAGTCACCACACAATCTCTCTTAATGAGCTCCTTTTCGGTTGTAAATCCTACACTCCAGTTCCTCGAGAGAGACGAAGCATTTGTCACTGATATGTGAATTCACAGTCTTTCGAGATGATTCACTCGATGTTGCTTCAGGAACAAGCGTAACCATGGCCGACGTTCGGGGACATGGTACTCCCAAATGGTACCATCACGAAACCTTTGGCAGACTTGGGCCATCTCATCTCATTGAGATAGTGTTTCAACGTGTATTAGCTACTCGTAATCACATCATACAGGGAAAATTCCTATGTGCGTGAGCGAATATGCCTCTCGCTGGCCAATTTCCCCCTTGGTTTTGTCCCACCATCACTAATAGTAAGTTTTTTGTTGGTTTATTGTATTTCTGAGCACAAATTTCACGTCTACCTAATGATAATGGGAGTCCGTAGATTCTTCGAACGCCGTTTGACGCCCACCATTCCTTCTATACATTCGTTTATCAACGGCTTTCAGTAAGCTTGTTCAAAGATCATGCATTAGTATGGGTAGATTTGCGTTAGCTTGGCATCCTGGAGCAACCTTGGAAAGAATCTACGATCTATATTCTTCATGAACTTCATTGAACTTATCACAGGTACAATAGCTGCATAGCAGACAGCTCTCAAGCAACTTACCAGACAATTCCGCGACACTACTCGAGGCTTGACCGCATAATTGAATTAGGCAAATCAAGTGTGTTCCCGAACACATATGTTTCGATCAAAGACTATCTATAATAACGACTTTCAATTGAATCCGAACCGGACGTCAATCCCGGGATCGCTTCACGTTTCATAGAGGGCGTTGATGATTGATTGGTTCATCGAGAGAGGACCAGTCAAGAAAGCGCTTTACCCCGTGACGGAACTTCGGGACGTTCGGGCGTCATTATCACAAATAGTCTCGACGTAGAGTGATAAGGACACAGTTCTCCGTTTGATTGGACGCCCTTCTGTTAAGAGGCTAAGATCACGGAAAATAAGCGACCTTTGTACGACCTACCGGCCTATCCCACACCAGCTTGCTTTACACCGCAGCCAGGAGCTATGCAATCCCAGAAAGGGAGTTTAGCTCTGTGCGCTTAGATTGCACTCCGTCACTAATCACACATCAACACGCATCTTTACCTCCATGGCTACAACATGGCACAAATTTACCGGCCACTCACAGGGGACGAAGTACGCTTTGTGAGGCTCCAACCTGGTGCTTGGACAGATGCTATACAATGCGACCTGGTGTACCTCTCCTTACCTAACGATCAGCCCGATCTAGTGGATCTCTGGTTCTCGAGCGCGTCCTCTTCAGCCACCACGTCCAAAATCTCCGTGCCGCTGACACCAATCCCAACGGCTCGCACACCATATTACGTGGCACTGTCATATGTCTGGGGCAATCCAAACGACACAAAAGAGATACTGCTCAACGGACAGCCAGTACAAAAGACTTCTAACCTCATCTTTGCGTTGCGACAACTGCAAGCTTCCTTGGGAGATCTTGCTCGCGCGCCTGCAAGCTCTACCGGTCACGAGATCCTCTTTTGGATCGACGCGCTATGCATCAACCAGTCGGACACGACAGAGAGATCGCTTCAAGTACCTCGGATGGGAGCGATATATGGCTATGCCGCACGTGTCATCGCCTGGGTAGGGCATACCCCAAACCACGAGATACAAGCACTCATGGCCATGGTCAACAACTTCTACACTGACGATCACTTGCACACTTCCGAGAGCCTCTGGCGCACAATAAACTCTATGAGTAAAGACCAGCTCTCTGATGTCATACGCGGCCTTAAGGAAATTCTTCAACTACCATGGTTCCAAAGAGTCTGGGTCGTACAAGAGGCAGTGATGGCACGGGAAACGCTCTTATTCGCAGCTTCCCACTGGTGTCTTTACCGTCATATGGAGCAGGTTTTGATAGCAATTCTCAGCATTCACGGTAATCACCCTGTAGTGCATGGAGGAATGTGGCGGGTTGTTCAGGCACTGCAATTCAGCAACAGTCGCAACGCTATCCATGCAACAATAAGCGCCGTGTCCCAAAAAGCGAAAGTTAGCGGTATTTGCTCTCCAGGAGATGTTACCGGAGAGAAGGAAGCATATGTATATCACGAATTCCTCAAACTCCGCAAAGTTGTCGTTCGACGACCCGAAGCAAGTATCTTCGATGACTGGATCAATGAAGCACGCCAGTCGAGTAAAGATGCCGACGATGCAAAAGAGATATTCAGAACCCGGCTATTTGCGTTCATACTGAAGAATGTCCTGTCGAGCATGCGGACGACTTTCTTCGCTACCCTCCTTCACGATTACCTGTATGGAGTATTGTCCATCGGCGGTAGCCTTGGTTATCCCAAAATGCTTGCACCAGACTACGCACTCCCTTTCTCAAAAGTGTTCCACATCTACACCATGGTTATATTAGAGCATACGGGCAGTCTCTCTATTATACCTCGCCTGAGTGGTCGACTTGAGGGAGTGCCTAGCTGGGTCCCAGATTACCGATCGCAGCGCGTACCCATGGTGATAACTCATATCGATACCGAGACGGCGCTGCAGACCAGCACGCGAGTTAGTATCGTTGAAGGTGGCCGAGTGTGCATCATACTGGCGTACAGAATGGGCGATGTGAAGTTCGTCCCGGCGTGCCAGTACTCTCCACTCCATGAAAGTACCCCTTACGACATCATTATATACTTCGACGGGATATTGGAGAACGCTTGCAAGAACCCGCGAATAGACAAAGACGTTGTTGTCGAGGACTTCCTCGCGCAAATTCGTGGTCTAATGGGTTTTCCCGATTCACACGAATCACACTGGATATTCAAGAACATCTACGCGGACTGCATATCTGGGAAGTTGAATACGAGCAACGAAGGAGAAACGTCACAAAGAGATGTTGTAGAAGCGTTGGCTTCTCAGATCGCAAAATTCCCACTTCTCATCTCCTCTGAAGGCGTGGTAGCTGCATTAGCAAGGAACGATGAGCAGCCGATGGTAGGGGATACAATCCTCATGATAGAGGGCTCTACACACCCCTGGCTAGTTCGCTCAGTCATCGATTGTGACCCGGTGGAATATACCTTCGTTGGGGCTTGTCGACTATTTCAAGAGGAACTACCCGATTACTACGATCCGTGGAAAGAGGAGATCCGCTTAGTATAGTATGTGAGCTGTGGCTCTCACAATCCAACATACAACGGTTGAATGAGTGAACAGCTTCGTCAAATCGTAGAACGTACATCACACGAACACCGGTCACTATCGTCTCGCGCACAGCTTCGCAGCATCGAGTGCAATATGTCCCGACAGATAAATTACAGAGGTCCGACACATGGTTTCAGGCGGTTCCGTACTCAAAGATCGTCGCATTTACTCTTGTCTCATACACGCAACCTCTTTTCCTCGAAGAAGGAAAAAGAAAGTGTTGTGTGCATCCAGCTCGAAATCTGCTGATGGAACAGCAGATTGAGCGAGGCAAGAGACCGTTCTACAAAGCGCGCGGGTTGGGCTTCTCAAGCTTCGCGTCGACGCGCGCGTCTCTTCACAGATAGGTGAAGGCAGCGTTGGTGGTGTACCTGTGAGAGAGTGTTTACGACATGAGTACACATCTTCACACGCGCGTGATGATGGTGGCACCGGTTGTGGTTGGGCAGAGTAGGCGGGAGAAAGCGCGGCGTGAGCAAGGGAAAGTTTTTCACGATTATGTCATCGCGCCACTAAGCCGGTAGGGTACTAGCGTTCATAGTCAACCCGTGCAATTCATCCCAACTTCTGCCAGTTCACGCGGCATGTCCAGCGCCCGCCAATCACAATTGTGCGCAGATGGCGTGCCCAGGGCCATGGATTGGCCGCCGGCTTCGCTTGCAGCTTGCAGAGGTTTGGCATGCTGGATTGACGTGACGCTAGTGTTTATGTGGCATCCCGTGGATATCCAAGCCGTGCGTGTAGAGTCAAGCGATGCGAAATCGTCGACTTCCTTTCTCTCTTGTATTCTCGTAACTTATTCTTGAGTGCGCAATTGCATTAGCGATATGGCTTCGAACTCGGCGACCGCCAGACCAGAAGAGAAGGCGATAGCCTCATCTCCTCACCATGATGCCGAAACAGCCTTGACCGCAGCGTCCACCGACAAAGACATAGCAATCAATCTCGTCGGAGAACACGCCCAAGAAATCGATCCACGAATCGAAGCAAAGGTTCTCCGAAAGATCGACTGGTTTCTCATCCCCGCAATGATCGTTGGTATGTCCATCTCACCATCACCACGACTACCAGCCTCATCGATTCCATCCATCTCAAATCCCAAATCATCGCATTTCATCATTTTAACATGCATCCCGCAGGCTATGGCCTAGTATACTACGACAAAGCGATCCTCGGTTCTGCCGCCCTCTTCGGCATGACAACCGACCTACATCTCACCCAAACCCTCTCCCCCGCTACATCGACTTCCTCAGCAGTAATCTCCACGACGCGTCTCTCATGGGCCACTTCATTGTTCTATTTCGGCATGCTCGCAGGACTCTATCCCCTCACCTTCGCTCTCCAACGTTTCAATCTGGGTCGTATCCTTGGTGCCGTCGTACTACTTTGGAGTCTCATCTGCATGTTGACTGCCGCTGTTACAGACTACAAGGGACTGTACGTTCAACGTTTCTTCCTAGGTTTCGTGGAGAGCATCATTCCAACGGGTTTCATGACGATAGTAAGTAGCTACTACACGCAGCGCGAACAATCCGTGCGTCAGTCTTGGTGGTTTAGCAGTACCGGACTCTTCACCATCATCGGCGGCGCGTTGAACTACGGGTTCGCGCAAATCACGACAGGTGCGTTGAGACGCTGGCAGTACATCTACCTGCTCGCTGGGTGTTTAACCTTCCTCTTCGGGTGTTTCTGTTTCTTCATCCCTAATTCCTGCGCTGAAGCGTGGTTCTTGACGAAAAGCGAACGTGTCGTCGCTGTTGAGCGACTGAGGAAGGGTGCGACGGGTGTGCGGTGCCAGAAGATCAAGATGTATCAACTTAAGGAATGTGTCACGGACGTTAAGTTCTACCTCGTCTTCCTGCTCATGGGTAGCGCATACACCGTCAACGGCGCAGTTTCTGGATTTGGCCCACTCATCGTAAACACATTCGGTTGGTCGCCGCTCGCATCCATACTCTGGCAATTCCCTCTCGGACTCATTTGCCTCGTTACGATCCTCCTCTGCGGATGGTTATCTTCGCGCATACCTAACATACGAATCATACTACTCATCGTAAACTGCCTCCCCGTCATCGCCGGGTGTGCCATGATCTGGAAATCAGAGTGGACATACCACGCGCCCACACCCGTAGCCGGATACTCAATAATCGGTACTTTCGGCGCGGTAGTCAGCCAGACAATCGTCATCGCCATGTCCAATGTCAGCGGCGCAACGAAGAAGAGTGCAATGGCTGGAACAGTCTTCGTCGCATACTGTGTTGGCAACATCGTCGGCCCACTGTTGATCAGAAGTCAAGAAAAGGGTGCGCATTATCCTCGGCTGTGGACGGGCCTGATAATCTGTTACTGTATCACGATCGCGTCGGCGGTGGCACTTTATGCTGTGTTAAAGAGGAAGAACAAGAGGAGAGAGACGATGAGCGTGGACGAAGAAGAAAGAGACAAGATGGCGTTTATGGATCTGACGGATGGTGAGAATATGTATTTCAGATATGTCCTGTAGAGCGTCACGGCTGTCTGCATCGAAATCTCAGGGAGTTGAGCGCAGTGTATATGTAGCATCTGTATACGGTCTCTATCAACGAGTTCTTGTTTTGGCAGCTGACGTCGAGTCCTGCTCAATACATATAAAGTTACTCCATACCAACCCAAACTAGTAGCAAAGTGCAAGTCTATACTATGCTTGTACAACTGAGTAGCAACTAGTATCCGATCCTCACATCTTCGCGTTATGTGCCCTTTCGCATGTGCACTTCCTCTTCGTCGATGGCTCGCCGTTGTCGTAACGAATGAACATGGCACTTTGTTCTGCAGACCCTTCGGCCAAGAAGCGGTCCATCGGATTCATGTTGGTTGTGTACGTGTTGGAGGCTGAAGATAAGAGGCTGATATGGTAGGGGCAGAGTGCGACGGTATCGGTTGACCTCTGCTGAGGTAGATTGACTGTACCACTATGCGTTGGTCAGTAAGAGAAGACAATGGGGTTGTCAATGATGAGGGTGTACTAACGACGAAGTAGCTTGCTGAGCCATGGTGTATGGAGAGATTTGGATTGTGACGCTGGCGGCGAAAGAGGCAAAGGCTTGAATGGATAAGAGATGACGGGATGTCTGGAAACAAAGAGGCACAGGGAGTAGACATCTTTATACATCTTGAGGGTGGGAGGGGAGTGCATATCAAGGATAGGTCAGCCTCTCAGTCCTGGAGCAAGTCTTGGTGAAGGCCCGAGTATGCGTGATGCATTTAGAGTAACATGGGTCAATATGTGTTAACATGCTCTTGTCAGGGTGGCGGGTGTCTCGCGTTATGATCCCGCTGTCTGAATACGGTAAGAGCCTGATTTTAATCGCAGCACATTGGTCTGCCGACTTTGGTTCATCTTGGTAGACCACCCTTGCAGGAAGGCCACAAAATCCGAGCCTTTACATTGGACAGAGAACTTTTGTTTAGCTTGGCTTTTGGATGGTGCGCAGGGATGTAACGTCCGGGGTCGATACTAAGCTTTCACAAGCTCCACCCTCATCGATGTGGATCCACCTTAGTGAGAGCATCTCTTATTGTCTTATCGGAAGTATGGAAACGATGTACTTGAGATAGGTGGTGAGGGCCGCCGCTCGTCTGGCGAGGGAAAGCGGTGCTTCCTACTCTTTCGCTCGCGGCATCTATGGCTGGACAATGGTAACGGAATTAGTAACAGAGAGCCTCGAGATGCTGAGAGCAGGCACTGATGGGCAGTGTGCCACAGCGCAATGGCTAACGTCGTGTTGCTTCGCTGGGCGTTCTACGCGTCGCCGCTCAAGCGCCGGTCACGCCCGCATCACGGCCATTGGCCAGTGAACCTTTGCTCGACTTGGCACGCCGATCGGTGTTGCCCAGTTTCAGAATGGAGGACTCTTGCAGGCAAACAAGGCGTCGGCACACCTTTAGCCTGTGCAGCGCCAGAACAAATGTGCGTCAGGGAACGTCATCCCGTTGGCTGTCGAACTTTTGTTCGTCTTGGCTGTGGCACGTGTCAGAATTCCAGACAGGGTACCAGAGCGCCATAAGAAGGGGATAAGCCAGCCTGCCGCAATGCAGCAAGTTTGAGATTTCGACAGCCTCTCTCCTTCCGGCCAAGCAGCGGTCCTTACAACAGTATCTATATTCTTCTTCTTTGCGCCCGGCTTGACTGTCACATCTACGTGTGCTTGCCCTTGATGAGTTCAGCCGTGTCAGGATCCGCGGATCCTTGGGAGAATGTAAAACCGACCCTAGAGTCCCTCTGGCTGACAGAAGGTCGGAAGCTCAATGAAATTGTTGAGGAAATGAGGAACAAGCACAGCTTCCATCGAGTGTGCGTCAGGCATATCCCTTTCTGTCTTTGGCGAGAGGACCTACGAGCTGACAAGTCTAACATATAGCGAGCGCCAATACAAAACCCAGTTTGGAAAATGGGGGTGGTCAAAGAATGTTCGCAAGAGTGAGATCATCAAAGCTGTGAAGCATTACAAAGGCCGTGCTGCAGTCGGCAAGCTCTCCACACGAGTCGCTATCGATGGGAAGCAAGTTGATCGTCAGAAGGTGCGGCGGGTGATGAAAGAAGAAATGCGAGAAACCGAAAGATTGATCTCCCTTAATCGCAACCAAATCACGACCGTAGACGGACACGTGCTGCCATTCACCAACAGTTTGTAAGTAGCCACCGGCCGGATTGTATGCTCGTGTGCTAACGTCAAAGCTTCCTCAAATGGAACCTACCCTACGCTGCCATACGTCACTCATACGTACGACCTTTCGATCATTCGTCGCCCTTCGATCAACCGACGCCCTATAGCAACATCGAAGTTACCACCCCCTCATCGGGCGCGTCCCCAAATGATGCACCTTCACCGACGATCCAGCTCACGAAAAAGCTCACGATGGTTGAAAGAGCCGGCATGTTTGCACAAGGTCACCATGAGAAGCTTTTGAAGGCCCTGAATGGAGAAGAGAGAAGGTAAGACGAAAGCCGTGCTATGTTTCTTTAGTTGACAATATAGTAGGGCCTTGTCCGACTGGCTGTACCAGTATTGGTTCTTTTGCTTCAAGACCGCCAAACACTGGGGTAAAGGACCAAGGATATGGACGGCGGAGCTTTTGAACTTCGAACAGTATCTTTCCACAGGCCGTTCTAGTCTTCCAGGAACGCCCCAGGATTTGACACACGGCTCCACACCACATAGCGACGATGAGCCAACGCCACCTTCGGATCTTTGTCGATGGTACGTTCATGTGCATGAGCAGCGATATGAGCCGATACCGGAAGACGTATCTGAACCCCGAGCCTTCCCTCAGCCCGACCCTGATGACGATACCACCTGGGCATCGTGGTCTCCAAGTGAGCAGCAAGCTTCATTGCAGGCGCACCTGCGAAATGCGCTTGAACACAATGACTTCAGCCCTACCCCTGCCGCCGATCTCCCTGTCGCAATTCCACAGATTGCCAAAGCTGCAGACGAGGAACGTTCGAGCGAGTTGCTCGTCGAGTCTCTTGGTTTCAGCATCATGAGTCGAAATCTTGATCAGATTGAGCGACTCTTCCTGCAGTTACGGGCCAAACACATCGATCCAGCATTAGTGCATCCATTTCATCTAGCAACGAGTTTCCTCGATGGGTCTAAATCTTGTTGCGATGTGTTCGTTGTGGTCTCGCAGTTTGTCCCTCCAGGCCATGTCTCTGAGATGTACCTGGATGAGCATGGTCACACCATACTTGACAACCTGATGATCACGATCATCAAGTCTCACACAAGCGCAAAACCAGTTGTTGTAGACGACAATCTCAAAGACGTCTCACGCTTCATCGGAGAAGAAGTCGATATTTGTGGCCGTTGGGATGCAGACTCCCCTTGCGTACGCCAGCTTCATGCCCATGGCTGTCCATCGATACCGTCTAGCTGGAAACACAAGTTCTGCAATACATCAATCCAGGCAATATGTCACTGCATTAACCGGATGTTCCGGCGTATGCCACACCGTCTGCTACTGGAAACACCAAGTGGATTATACATCCGACGCTGCTTCGGTACTGACTGCGGCAAAAAGTTGCAACTGCAACCTTTGCATAGTCTGGTAATGACGGCGTACCATCTTGCTACCCAAGGAAAGAATGGTGAAGATCTATTTGGCATACTAGCGTGCGCTCTTTGCCTCATATTTCACGGCTTTGACCCTTCCGTCCGAGCTGATGTTTCAGTCGCTGCGTTGTTATCCCTTGACTCAATCGTTGAGTGTGATCACGAGGAGCTTACGGCTGCAGGACTTGCAGAGGAGATTCAATCTGTACCAGCATTCGAGACTTGGAACACCGAGCTCAGGACAGGATGGACTGCACTGGCCGGCGTACTACGTCGTTGTGAGACCGCGCATGTCGAGCAGGTCGGCAACAAATACAACGACGCAGAGTCGAGTGACGATGATGTCCATTTTATGGGATCCACTGAGCCTGATCGCAATTTGCTGGACGAACATCGCTATGGAAACGACATTCCGCTCTGCTTTTATGGGAGGAAAGATCTCGGTACATTATGGTGTTCGGTTCAAGCGGAATATCTGTCGTATCGACGTCTTAACGACGGACTTGCCTGGACGTCGCGGTATTTTTCGATGGAGACTCTACGAAAGCAGCTAGAGCAAGATGAAGACCTTGTGGTGGGATATGCTGAGTACAGTTTATTGAAAGCTCACTGTGCCTGCCACAGCTTCGGTCGCTTTCCGATGACGCTGCTGGATGACGCGATCGATCCTAATCTTGCAAATCTCGATGTCTGGGGGAGGGCCACATATGAAGGAATCGATTTCGAATGGTGGGAATAGAATGGTGGTCTGGTTGAGCTTCTCGTCCATTCAGTCATATACAAGCAGCGTACCGGCGAATTTAAAAATTATACACAGAACACATGGCCCCTACTCCTTCCCGTTCTACAAGATGGACTTCTACTAGAACATAATTTCTCTAATAGATAGCTAATAGGCTAAGATTCGGTGTCAAGCATGCTGGATCTGCTGGAGTGTGCCTATACAGACTTCGAGTTCAGGTATTAAAATCCTCACTAACACTGCGTCTTAACCACCACCACTGACGGTTCATCCATTTCTGTAACTCGAGTTCGCGTTCACCGATTTGTGTTACTATCGTGTTCTACAGCGAGGCGCCGATGTACTGTATTATGATAGGAAGGCTCGAGCGCAAAAACCAGGAGATGACAGGTGGAGTGCCCTATGCTCGTGGCGTCCATTCAGAGGATCGTACGTAAGCGCTGGACAGCTGCTTATCAGTAGCACGTCAACTAAGAAAAATACTGAAAAGGCTGCAGCCTACATCAACATATAAACGTACAAGATAGGTAACCTAGCGTTGATGTAGGCTCTAGACCTGTTCAGGTTTTTCCTTGTGTGAGGTGGTAGCGTCTACGCGCTAGTGCATAGCGGAGCAAGCCACCAACACAGGACTGTGTGCTAGTAGTCCGTATACAGAAAGGAGGCTTACTAAATACAGAAGAATTGAGGGACTTTGTGATAGTTATTCCCCGCTGTTGTATGTTTTTGGCATTTGACCCTTCTTCTTTGCTGGTGCTGGCGACCTTTGTGGTGAGGAGAGGGAGGGGGTGGATCTACGAGCGTGTGCGTGGATGCGCGGTGGTGGTAGCGGCGACAGCTTAGTATGCTTGCGAGCAGACGTGTATTTTTGCAAAAGTTTGTTTGTTAGCTTAGGTGTACGTAAGATGGTAAGCAACGGTGAGATGATGGAGCTAGGGAAGGGAAGATACGTTGAGTTGGGATGAAGAGTTCTTCACATGATGGGTCTTCACTCTTCACACTTGTTCGCGACGCCATTGTATCGACATCACGACAGGTTACAAGACAAGTCATCAGCAATCACTAACCATCATAGCGAATTCATCAGCATCAAGTCTACGCAATAATCATTACAACTATAAACCACCGGCCAGCAAATATACCCATTCCACAGCCACAAGACCACTTCGAACATCAAAGCAGTCAAAGTGGTATAAACGCCTATTTCCAATGTTATGATTGGGAAGTTGAAGCCCCGAAGGCCCCGAAGGGGGAGAAAGAAGAAGTGAGTGTACAAAAAAAGGGGTGGATGGGAATGAATCTATTATTCTCCTTGGCAAGAAGAAAAAGCTATGACAGCTCTTCTTTGCCTTACAAGACTTTTGGTGCTACATGATTGGGTTGTGGAGAGGGTGCTATGCGATTCGGGTTCGACAGGGGGGATGCGCATTGGTGCTGGGGTCGGGAGTCGCGGGGTCGGGGTGCTGGATTCGTTTCGTGTCGACTCTAGGCAAATTCGGGATGACCGCAGCCACCTGGAGTCTTTTCCACGGGTGGACGATAGGTTGAGACACCATTAACCAATTCCCAATGTCCAAAGCGAGTGGCGTGCGTCGAAACGACTCCGCCTCCTCCTCCGAATCGGGACGCATGCGACGACGCTGCTCTATCAAGGATTTCCGGGTAACTGCGAGGGACGTAGACCGATGACTCCGGGGGAGCGAAGTCCCGTGCGCGACGACATTCTTCGAACGGATGGGCTCCGTACTGTGCTTCGAGGTGCTGGGATACGCGAGGGGGAGCTAGAACCTATGCTTTAGCCACATGCTAGACGGTACCTCCAGAGAGGTTATCCAACATCTTGGCCAACACAAGGTTCAAGCAGTGCTGGGGGAGGGAAGGGGTATCAAGACAATCAGGCCATTACGCCTTGGTTGCCGCCTGGGAAGGGGAAGTCAGTGGGCTGGAGTATATATATAAGGTGGGGATGTCGATTTCACTAGAGAGGAGCGGGGCGGAGGTAGGGGTTGTAGCCGAGCGACGTACCGACTTGACGCTTGATCTGTTCACGTGCCCATCGAGCAGTGTCTCGGGTCCGGCCGCTGAAATCTTGGTTTGCGCGTGTCTCCCTCGCCATTGCGGTGAGAAACTCGTGACGGAAGTACTCCCTGAAGTCACCAGCTGGGAACGCATCCGCGAGGTCACTAAATGATGTTAGTGGGATATATTGAAAGACGGACACGTGTACATACCCGATAACACCACATGAAGATCGGAGGAGAGCCTCAGTGCGGTTGCTGTCTGCTTGGATAGTGCGGAGAAGGTCGAAGATGGAGTCAAGGTATGGGACGATGAGTTGAGCTGTGGCTGTTAGTGTGTGATCAACGTCTTAGATTACAAAACTTACTCTTGTTGCTGCTCTTCATGGCAACGATACATCCGTCCCATGCATCCATGATACCCTCACGGAGGGAGGTGATGTAGTCAATCATCTCGTAGTTGCCCTCGGTGGTCAAAGTGACTTGTCCAGCTTGTTGCAGCACTTGAGCAACAACAGTCAGGTAAGTCTCGAACGCGCCGTGGATGGCATGTGCGATGTCACCGAAGCATTGCAGGATAGCTGGCTTGAGCTGGTTGCCAAGCTGAGGGCTGCGCAGGTTGTGAAGAAGAGAGTTCATGAACGCATCGCAGAATGGCTGGACGTTCTCGCCCAGAGACCGGGTGATGTCAGAAACCAGACCAATGGCCATGGAGCAAAGCGCGGGCTCTTCCTGGTTGTTGAGAGCGTTGTACAGGAAGGGAGAGAAAGCCTCCATGTACTTCTGGAAGTCCTCCTCGAGAGCCGTCGCGATCGAACCAATGGCGGCAAAGACAGTGTCTGGCACACTGGACTTGGGTGGCAGAGACGAAAGCAGACTCAGCAGCGCCTGCATGATACGGTCGGCCTGGGGCCTGATGTCGCTCTCCATGCGCTGGATGATGGCCATGATGACACTGGCCAAGCTAGTCTGCATCTCTTCGAGAGTCAGCTTGTCCTCAACGTTGACAACCTGCGATTGGAGTGCCATGGACTTCTCGAGACGCTCCAGAATGACGTTGGCGAGCTCGTTGACCAGAGGAACGCTGTCACCAGCGGCGTTGTTGACGAAGGAGTTTAGTACTTCGTATGCGGCTGTGCGGAGCGTGTTGTCGGCATCAGCGCGCTCGGTGACCTGCAAGAGGCTCTGCACGCTCTGGGCGAAGTGGGGCGACAATGGGTTGGTTGTGCAACCGGGCTCTCCCGCGAACCTGTCGGCCAAGTTCATCAGCGACCAACAGCACGATGCGGCCATCTTAGGGTTGCTGGCGAGACCGTTGAATAGAGCTCCGATCAGGGGAGGCAGGTGCTGCTGCGCGTCGAGTGCGCTGGGAACAGCCTCGCAGATGCGGCCCAAGGCGTATGCGGCGGAGTCCTTGACGTGGATGTTTTGGTCATCCATCATTCCGATCAAGGTAGGCAGAGCTTGCTTGACAATGGGGTCTAGCACAGACTCCTCGGGACCCTCCATGATGGCACCAAAGGCGGAAACGGACGCATCACGGTAGTGCCAGTCTTCTGAGCGGATGTACTTCTCGATGAAAGCAAGAACTGGAGGCATGACGCCGCTACCGACACACTGTGCCCAGAGCTGCAGACATTGGTATGCTGCGCGGGAAGTGTTGTACTCGTTGTCATCGGCATCCTCGTCTTGCTTGGCAAGAAGCTCGAGAAGCACTGGGACGACCTCTTGTGTGGCAACTCGGGCAAAGTTGAAGTATTCGCGGAGCTCGGTGGAGCCCTCGGCTTGAGCCTGGGAGTTGTCGTCCTCGATGGCGATTTCCTCCTCGCAGACGGTGCACCAGAACTCGACAGCCAGCTTGGCAACATCTTCTTCCTCGCTCTTCATGCCTTGGATGGTAAGACCGAATAGCGCCTTCTCCATGTAGAAGCGCATCTTGTCGTAGTACAGACCCATGATGCGGTTGAGACATCCGTACGAACCCTGCTGAATGCGGCTATCGTCCGCTTGTGTGGCTTCGCAGATGACCTGCATGATGTAGTTGCGCTCGCCCTCATTGTCGAAGTTGGAGCGGACGAACTCGATCGAGTCGCTGAGCGCGTTGATGGCGGCTACACGGACGTCGTTGTTGGCCTCCTCCTTGCGGGCACCCTGGACGACAGCCGTCAGGATAGCGTTGGAGTGCTGTGCTAGCGCGTCCCTCAACTCTACGTCGTCTGTATCACACACGAAACCGATTGTGGTAAGAGAAGATTGCTTTTGGGCGTCGCTGCCCTGACCGACACTCTCGACGAGCGAGGTCATGAGCTCCGGCCATTGATTGCGGGGTATCTCGATAGCAGCCACGGAGGCGATGAACTGTGCGGCGGCGGAGCCTACATTCTTGTTGGGTGTGGCCAGAGTCCGCAGGGCCATGTCCTTGACCTGCTGCTTGATCTGGGTGTCGAGGCTGAGCCATCGTTCTTGAACCTGACGTAACCGGGCATACTCGCGAGCGGTGAAGGCGTTCTTCAGGGCCAGGGCGGCGGCCTGTCGGATCTGGGGCGCGGCTTGTTCATTTGCGAGTTCGCCGCCGAGGACGGTGAGGTATTGAGGCTGAGGATAGACGTTAGTGGATATGTTCTGGCTATGTCTCGGGGGGCATGCAGCCTTCTGGCAGCGGGGGACTCACAAAGTCGGAGTCGGCAGCCTGGATGAGCTGTTGCTCGGCGCTGTTACGGATGCTAGCGTCTGCAGAAGGGTCAGTCGAGCTTCTAGAAAAGTGCGGGTCTCAGTAGAGGCAGCATACCGGCGGAGTAGGTCCCCTCCAACACCTGGTTGATATCCATAACTGCTGAAGGGTGCTTCAAAGATTCAGGCGGGGTATCTGGCGGTGGGAAGAATTAAAGGGCCGCGGTGGCGGGAGGAGCAGAAGGTGGTGCGGCAGGAAGGCAGGGAGTGGTGAGGTTGCGGAGGGCGTCCGTCGTAGGGAGGGAATTTGAAGCGAAAGAAGGTCGAGCGTAGACAGGCCTAGTTCACGTGTTGTTTTCCTCCTAAAGGGTCTGCCCCACTAACAGTGCGGACTTTGGTGCAAGGAGACGGGCGTAAGGGCAGCCAGTCAAAGAGCAGCAAGCAACAGGCAAACACGGCGTTTGACAGTGAGACGGCGTCGTGAGGGCGAGGGTGAGGTGAGAAATTTATTCTTCCGCTGCTTCAGGCACCGTCGATGGGTTCGTTGGAGGAAGGAGCGGCGCCCGCCTGGCAACGGCGCATTGGCTCGCTTGCGCATCGTGCTTTCCCCCCCAGATTGAGCTCGCCCTCCCGCATGCAGCCCTGTGAGAGCCATGACACTGAACGAGGGTCCTACCGTCCTGCACAGACACTGCATAGAGTTATGACATCCAGCCTAGTCGTTGTGCACCTTGAGTTCTCAATACTGTTACATCGCGTCGCCGTGGTTCTGTCTGGAAGCCAAGCCAAGCGTCTACCTGCAGCCCGTCAATCACCTCGAGGCTATTGGACGATACACGCGCATCATGACGAATCGCATCGATGCAAAACTCTAGTACGCGAACATCATCATCTTGGAAGTTCTCAGCCATCGCGGCAGCCTACGTCGTGTATGTCTTTAAAGTAGTTGGTAACGACGGCAGCCTACAGCTGAACCTACATCTGGACGCCTAGAGAAGGTCACGGGGAACAACTCTTTGCTTGGGAATGGGCCCATGGACGAGTGTGTGCCAAAAGACAAGTGCTCACGTGTCAAGCTGTTCATCTTTCGAAAAGGCTGAGTTGCTCTTACCGGTCCTATCTGGCGGAAGCTCTTTAGTGCTACTGGAAGAGGGTTTGACTAGGCTTGGACTATGTCCCCCGACAAGTACCGGAATGGTACGAAAAAGCTTGTTCTCTCTGAGATGTACCTTGTAGCTACGATCTGCGAGGAAGATATACTCGGCATCGCGTCTGACAGTACGACAACGGTAGACACGACATTTGCTTGTAGCGCGTGATGAATATGACTAAAGACGAGCTCCTTCATACGAGGATCATAATAGTAGTCGTATATGCAATGCATCCAATCCACCCGCTATGTGTCAATAAACATCTTAATGCACTGCAATCTCATCGACATACACGAACCCCTTCTCAGAAAGTAGTACATCACATCCTCCCACTAGCCCTCGGATTCTCCGCCTCCTGCCTCCTCCAATCCCTCATCTCCTTCGTCCCCAGACTCCCCAATCCCCCCTCACCCCTCCTCTCCCAACCCCCCAACCTAACAACCAAGCCCGTCGCATTATCCGCCCCCTCACTCCCCGTACTCGTCTCAGTAGCAAAAGCCACAACATCCCTCGCCGCCTGTTCCGGCGTCTTGGCCTCTTTAACAATATCCACAATCTCTTGATCACTCAAATGACCCGACACACCATCTGAACACAAGATGAGGAACGAGTATTCCGCGGGCGACAGTTCTATACGACGAATTTCGGGTTCTGCGCTTACGCCAACGCGTTTGTGTGCCATGTCGCCGAAAGAACGGGTGTTTGCGAGACCGGACATGCGTTCTTCGCCGAAGGAGTCTGTGACGAAGGAGGCGGCGAAGCGGCGGAGGCGGGTTGCTTCTTCGGGGAGGGAGGGGTGGTGGTTCGATGTTAGGGGGACGGCGAGGCCGGTTGCGGTGTTGCAGAGAAGTATCCTAGTATCGCCGACATGAGCGGTTATGAGGGAAGATGGCGAGGACGGGTGCCAGAAGGGTGAGGGCGTGGGCGTCGAGATGAGGGCTACGCTGCATGTGCTGCCGCCTTTGAAGCGATTTGTGCCGCCAATGTTTGTGCTGGTTTGGCGTGAGGGCTGCCCGAGGATGTCGTCGTCGTTTAGAGCCTTGTCTGCGCGGACGGGGTCCTCTTCCTTTTTGCCTACTTGGGCGGCGACGAAGTCATAGTCGGCTTTGAGGAAGGCGTATTCGAGGACGGTTTCAATTCCAATGCCTTCTTTGGCGTCTTCGGGTATTGTGGGGTTGCTGGTGTGACGCTTCTCAATGACTTCTTTCTCGGCAGGATGGCCGCGTCCGCCTGCGGACATGGAGAAGTACTCGGGCTTGAAGCGTCTGAAGTATCCGCCTACGAGCTCCTTCCATTGCTTGACCAGCTGCTGCTCGAGCTCTTCGGCTTTCCGTACGCTGTCTGACTGTCGCACTGGAGCAACGCCTTCAATTGGACCGTCCATAGATTTGGAGCCGGCGGTTGGCAGCTGGTCTTTGCTTCCAGGCTGTGGCGGCTTCATAGCTGTTGTGCCCGGTGGCGTATGCGTTTCTATAGCATTCAGGCTCTCCTTGTCCCTCTGCCTTCGGTCGCCAGAAGAAGCCTCGCCCTTGGCCTTTGGGTTGCCAGACTGGGTCTCGGTTCTTTCCCGTGCGAGGCTGCTCGTGAGCTCAAACTGCTTGGTCGCCTTCTCCAGGTAGTCGTGCAGCTGCTCCCTCAGGAAGCCAGAGCACTCAGCGCCGCCATGGCCATCGAAGACGCCAAAGTAGAAGACCTGTGGATCTCCACTCGCGCCTACGTCTGGTGTGACCTCGGTGTCCGCGCTCTGTCCCTTTCTGCTCAGAGAGATGGGGCGCCGCCGTGCGAAAGCGGGGAGGTCAATGGTGCCCGCCTGGAACGCATCTTCGTTGTATGGCCGCGACCCCCGCGACAGGGAGACGCCGAAATGGTGTTTTGCGCTCTTCAATGGTATGCGGACGACGGTCATTTCGCGCGACGTGCCCACGACGGCAGCCGGCGACCGCCCCGACTTGTCCGCATTGTACGGCGTGCTCTTGTCGCGCGGGAGCTTGTGGTGCAGCGCAGGCTGGGTAACTCGCGAGTCAGGATGCAGCGACGTCGAGGGTATGTGGGTTATGAAGTATTCGTGGAAGCAGCGTCGCTGGCGGGGGTGGTGATAGGTCGGGGGCAGCCTGGGGGCGCGGGCGCAGAGGCAGGCAACGCGGTGTCCTATGGTGCCTCTTTGGGCGTGGAGGTTCGGTTTCCACATGTCGTCTCTTGCTGCGAAGGACGCATGGCGCGGTTAGGTGGGTAGTTATGTCATGGTTGGTGACCTTGGGATAACCAATTCCAAGCTCCAAACTCGCCATGTTCCGCTGTTCCTGGGGCCGCACTCCCGCCTTTGCCTTTTTCGGCACGTCATCCGTTGGCCCTACTCCACCACGCCATCAGGGCGCCGAGGTAGTGATGAGCGCCGCGACATTCATCAATAGTCGAGAGGCCTTTGTTGAGCCATACGCCCTTGTCGGGTCAGCTGACAAGAGATCGATTGCAGGTTGGGATACCACATTGAATCGACGATAGTCCAAGACGACAACACATCTGGGGCCGAGGAGGTAGGCTGGTCTTAATTATAAAGTAATAATTTGAATTATCGACAGCACATTGAGTCCTCCTGGGTCTTCTGTGAAACTTTTGATATCTTCTATACGCGTAATCGCAGTTCAATGCATTATATCATATTATCGTGCCTCGTTGGAGGTGCTCCTGGGGCTGGGCTCATCCTCCCCTTCACTACAATCATCCTTTGCACATCCGCCGTGGCAACAATCGTCGGGCTCCATGGATCTAGATCCTCGCTGACTCTGTACACGCTGTGCTTCTTGTTGTTCTTCATCTCCTGCGCAACCATATCTTGGCTCCTCAACGCAATAGAGTCGTCGGGCTGTAGGGACCCTTTGCGTGAGTTGGAGTAAGAAGACGCCTTTGACCGAACATCCGAAGCGATTTTGCGGAAGAGCGGGCGAAGGATGGCGATTGAGGCTGCGATTATGCCTGTGCCCGGCTCGGCGGTCGCCCATATTGTTGCTTTGACGGCATCGACTAGATAGTTGTTAGTACATGCTCGAATGATGACATGCAGATGAAGAAAGACTCACCATGTAAACCTGGTCCATTGTAGCCCAGTCCCTTCAGGTAGACCATCCTGAGGATCGAGCTCACACTGCCCACTGCACCCAGCGCCATGACCATGCTAACGCTGATCTTACTCCTTCTATCGAGGTCACTATCCAGTAGGACGGAGATCGGTACCAATACGAACGTCCAATCAGCGATTACGTTGATTATGCCGTAGAGATACCCGGAGGTGAGAACAAGAACAGATGGCAAGCAGTTGGGCGATGACGGTGATCGCAGGTTATCTGCGAGGCGTGTTGGGTCGCCGCAATGAAAGATGATGATCAGAACGTAGTAGAGGCCGTATGTTGCGCTGATGACGAGAACGACGTGGAATAGATGCCTTTGCCATCTCTTGGTAAGGACCCTTAGGAAGAAGAGACCTAGCGAGACTTTGAGGAAGCTCGTCGTAAGGACGTAAAAGACTTCGGAAAGTTGAATAAACTACGGTCTGATTAGCATTTTGCATGATGACCAATCTGGAGGCATACTCACAATTAAAGTTACGTGGATATCCTCTTCGCCGAAGAGTTTTCGGTCCATGCTCCGAAAAGTGATGGCCATTACGAAGGCGCAATAGCAAGTAAACAATAGAAGTGAGGCAACCATAGCGGCATCATCCCAACCTGGAGATCTCGTGATGCGATACCGCACCCATAACCGCAAACCGACTGTAACGTAGCTCAAGATGATAAGTGTTATTATACCGTAGAAGGTGATTCGACCCAGGAGCACCAGCTCCATAAGCTTTTCGCTTGCCATAGTTTAGAAGGAAATTAACATTGATGTAAAGATATAAGGTCCGAAATCGGAAAGGGACCACCCACGCACTGGCGGAAGATTAGCAGTCGAGAAGTAGCACGACGGTGAAGGATCCGAGCTGCAGGTAGAGGTAGCCGCGCATTATGAACGCATGGCCTTGACCACGATGACCGCGGTAGGAAACATCCCGGTAGTACGCGTTGCATGCATGGTGAGGGATCGGGTGTGTGGTATGGGTCATGAACTTTGTTATTCTGCAAGCCTTCACCGATTGGTTACTGACGTAGGTGGTAACCCGAACGGTTTGTGAATGACCTGGATGTCGCAGCTCAAGCATTCCAGATGTTTGGTGTTTAGTAATGTAACCCATGCGGATCAGATCCCGCCACAGTGTTCTCGGCAGTCCGAAGAATGTTTGATGCGTGGGAGCCCCTGTTGTCATGGTCATGGTGTCTGGAGAGGCTCGTCGATCTTGAAACACTGCTTCCACATCCAGCGGGTGGGCATGAGCACCGAGGTCATGTACGCTGGGGAAGCTGGCCTCATCGATGACGCTATGAAAGAAAGCCTCGTCGGATTGCGAAGTCGTACGATATCAGAGTCTGGATATGCCTGTGAGAACTCGGCCTTGCGGATGGGTGTGCTGCACCACTGGGTATGCAAGGAGGTCGTACAATCCGCAAAGGTCTGGAGTTGACCTATTAGAAACACAAGTTTCGATACAAAGAGCCTCGACGACTCGTTCTCCACATGACAATAAGGAAACGCGCTCGATGTTATACAAATCTGGAAT
Organism: Alternaria triticimaculans; assembly: GCF_023758025.1. Lineage (NCBI taxonomy): Eukaryota > Fungi > Ascomycota > Dothideomycetes > Pleosporales > Pleosporaceae > Alternaria > Alternaria triticimaculans. Next base: position 483,503 of record NW_026055972.1, read on the forward strand.
TATGGTATGATTGACAGCGGAGTGTAGTTTTGACCGTGTATCAATCTGCTCTCCCAGATGCGATAGGTTGGTGTTCTCGAAAGCTCTCATGTTTGACTAAACAGTCCGTGTTTGACGAGGGCGCGTGAGGCGTGTTTCGCGTGGGCCTGGTGCAGAAGGGAACATCCCCAAACGAGTCACGTGCAGATGCGGCACGCATGTTTGATCGTCCCAACATCATGAGAGAACTGAACCCGTGGATACCTGAGGCGAACGCTGCTCGGTGTTCGTAAGGCCCACGGTTGTGGCCACAGGTGTCAAGGCGGGAAGGCCCGTGTGGTTGGAGATGGTCCGGGATCTCGGCAACATAGATGCTCCGATCCTAGCGCCTCGGCGAAAGTTTTCTTCTTTGTCTTCGAGCTGCAGCGCCTCGACTTTTACTTCACATGCGCGGCCAGCATCCAGGGGACAACTTTGAACACTATGATCTTGGATTTCCATGGTTATAATGTGCAAAGTTGTCAAAGGGATGTTCAACACGCATGTGCCTTCAATCTAGGCTCTCAGCGCGTCGCAGCGCGCGTCGTGGCTCTACAGGCTCTACTTCGCACATGCTCACTTCTAGTGCAGCGCGAGACTAACCCAGCAATTGGTAAGTTCCATCATTCCTACACCCTCCCCTTTCATGATGAAAAAAAGACAAAATTCACAGACCTGTTCGTAAAAATTGTGTCGAAAACTTTGCTTTATATAATCTGATCACCTTCTTTGGCTACCTGCTTCTCTACGTCCATATTAGAGAGCTCATTGGCTAACAAAGAGCAGTTACTGGTTCATGCGATCCACTTTTCCACATTACCAGGCGGTCCGAAGTCTTGTTCAACACCACATCTGCTTGAAGTAAGCCATCGCCACGACGATGAGTGGGGTTGTTCGTCAATTGATAGAGCAACTCGAACAATGCTGGTAATTCACCGCCTGGCCGCCCTTTCAAGACCGCTTTGTAGCTCAGCACAATGATGCACACCATAGTATACTTACACTCGACATTCCTTTGTCCAATTCAAATCTGTAACCTCACAAGACTCGATGAAAGAATCCCGTGAGCTCTCATATATATACGATGTGAGCCGTGTTATCTGTGCGTCCCGTACGCCGTGAACCTATCAGATCGCTCAAGCTATGTATCCATCTACCGTTTCACGCATCTCGCCAATCTCTCCGAGGTCACACAAGGATCAACCCGCAAACGCATACAACCAATACGATATACAGTCAGGACTTCCAACGGTTCACGCTCGTCAGCCCGATTCGATAACAGATTCTCATCTACAAACAGGTCATGCTCATACAGTATCAGGAACCGGTTCCGGCGCTGTGCTTGGTCTACCCAGTACAATCGATCCTTGCCTTCTCGGCGAGTTTGACTTGGCGCAGTTCAATCTCAACGAAGACTGCAACGATGATATGTTCGGTCTAGACTTCGACTGGATACCTAATAATGGCCTTGATGTGCCCATGGATGAGGTGCCTTTGAACGGGGTCGACGCAGGTGCATTCCAACTCGGTGACTCCTCTCAGGAATACCAAACTGGCCAAGGATTCGTATCTGCGCTTGTGCAAGATAAGACCAATGATCAATCACATCAGTTGGTCAACCAGAATGAGGTTGGACAAGTGTCGACTGATTTGGTTCCCGTAGAGCCGCATGGCTACCAGCCTACTGACCCTACCTATGACTTCTCGCAGGATCTTGGTCTCTGGGATACTGACTTCCAGATGCCATCTCAGTTCTTAGACACCACTCCCGGCTTCTCAGCATTTCCAGGTGGCAACGCGTTCATGCCGGACATGACGCAATACCCTGTTGCTCCCCAGCCTTCACAGGCATATCCTGACCCATTCACTTCAATATACCCTGTTCAGCCGTACTACCAACCGACACAACAGCCGTATCCGCAACAGCACACTGGATACGTGGCGATGCCTACCGAACAGTATACTGGATCACATCAATTCAACAAAATCTTACCTTCAAGCTCTCGCCAATCCAGTCGCCCTGCACCGCAATTACCCAAACGTAAACGTACTCAATCTGGCTTCGGATCTGATGATGACGCTTATGTCGCCAAGCAACCTCCCAGGCAGCTTACACATCGAACCCGATCATCAGTAGATACCCGTCACGATTCTAACGTTTCATGCGCGAGCTCGGTCAGCAAACCGGTCAAAGTAGCTGTCGTGCGAGCAGGAGAGAAGCCAAAGAAATGCGACGACAAGCCCTGGGTCCGCGTTAACAACACGACTAGGGGCGAAACCACACGCACCGCTCGCATCAACCAACACGCAGAAGAAGGTCGCAAATACAAGACCAAGCCTCTTCCTCACGGCAACTGGTCATCATCATCGGGGTTCAAATTTGAGTACAGCCAAAACAATGGCATGCACGAATTCAAGAAGCGCACCATGACGGCCCGCGAGATTCATGAGTACATCACGCAGTATCCCGGCGACAATCTGCGCATTTGGATCCAGCCCGTAGCTTCAGACTCCGCCCGTCGCTATGCTTCTGCATCTCACAGCCACTGTCGCTTCGACGCATGCCCAATGCGTGTGTACACCGGCAAAGGCACAGCTGAAGTTGGCAACTACCGTGTCGCATTCGACGAAAAGCATCGGACTTACGGTACCGGCGTGGTTGATCCGTACGACTGCGTGGGCTTCGCTCATCTATACTGTATGGAGCGCTTCCTAGACTTTGCCTACATCTGCCAGGTAGCTAACGTCAAGGTCGATCAGCGTGTAGGCATGGAGAAAGAGCCAAAAGGCCATTTCGCATCCGCGTTCGGCTCGAAGCATCATTACGAAGCGGCGTTGGCTAGCAAGTTCATTGAAGCTGCTAGCAAAGGCCGATTAGGTGATACCCACGAGTTCTCTGACTACCCTGTCCATGAACACTACAAGGGCGGTCATCCTAAGCCTCACGAACGCACGCTCATCTACGCACTCTACGGCATGAACATGAAGCACCGCGCGAAGTCACAGATGAAACAGTTCATCCTCCAACGCAAGATCCGCCCCGGCTCTTTCCCCGTTCACCGCGGTGACATGGAGGTTAAGCTTGTTGACAAGAAGATCGAGAAAATGGATGTATACATTGACTACAAACGGGAGGGATCAAAAAAGGAGTTCGACTACTCAGCCTACTACGACCTCCTTCATCCGGAGATCAACCAGCGCATCGCGGAAATGGAGAAGAAGCGCGATGAATTCATCAAAGAAGACGAAGCGGGTATTGGTGGTAAGCGCAAAACACCGCGTCGGACTATTACTTTCGCGGACTCGGATGATGAACGACAGGCTCCATCGCGGAAGCGTTCGCGGTCTAAGAAACGTCAGCCTACTGATAGCGATTCATCTGATGACGAGCGTCCGGCACTCAAACGCACGTCTACGGCACGATCTACGGGACGTATAACCGCTCTCTCCGACTCCGAGGACTCTGACTCCTTCGAGAAACTCATCAACGGCCCCAAACCCCGTCAAGGTTCCCGCGCAGGCCTCCGCAAGAAACAGCGCATCAACTACTCGGAACCCGCCGACCTCCCCGTGCAATCTGCCGCGCCTCCTCCGTCTAGCGATTTCATGGCCAACTACGCCCCCGCAGTCCCCTTCGACGACCGCAAACAAAGTCTCAGCGCCTTCTTCCCCGCTAACAACGATCCTTCTTGGTCTAATCTAGATCTCGATGAGTTTTCTATCGAGGGCATGGATGATGTGTGTATGGATGAGGAGGCTGTTGATGCGCTGATCGGTAATAATGCGAAGTATCGGAGGCAGAGTTCTACGTTTGACAGTGGGCCGTGGGCGTCTGGGAGGACGGCGAGTTTTAATGCACAGCCCGTGTCTGGGAGTAGGGAGTTTAGGAGGGAGGATGCGCCGAGTTGTGTTGCGGAGAGGGGAGTTGTGGAGGACGGTGGAGATGGATCAGTGGGAGTGATGAGGAGGAGTAAGAGGTTGGCTGGGAAGAGTACGCCCGCTTCCTCTGTGACCGGTTAGTTTAGGTAGTCAACATGCTCGGGTCAAAACAAGATGGAGATATCTGTAATCCGAGGTGGAGTTGGTACAAGCTACCAAGATAGCACCTCGTTTATAAGAACCGTATACAGATTATACATATAGTACGTGAAGGTTGGTGCACACGCTACTACAATCCTAACGCCTTCAACAAAGCAAGGTACTCTGCATCCTTCACGGCTCGGTAAAGCTTAGCATACTGCCATTTGGGCGAAATCCAAAAGAAAAAGCACAGTACCCATGCATATCCTGCCAGTCTCGCCACAACGGCAGAGCGGAACATGCGGCCATAGCTGCCATGGATCGACAACAGGCCTTTGAACAGCTTCGCAATTTGTAACTCCACCATAACAAGGAAGAAGCTTGTCAAAAAGAACTTGATGTCCCTCAAAGGATCAACAGTATCTCCGGCTTGCCAGTCTGAAATTGCATGGAATAGTCCAGAGACTAGAAAAGTCCAGAAAGCGACTAGAATCTTTTCGCACCGCGAGCCTGGCCTCAATCTCAATAGGTTTCTAGTAATTTGGCGCCCCGAGGAGATACATGCCGGTGTGGTAAGTCTGTGCCAGAATCGTGACCAAAACCGCCCAATACTGTAGGCTTCCAACGGAGAGCCAAACAGCGGTCGCCACTCTTGTGGCCCATCGATGCGCAAGACTGCAACAAAGAAGATGGAAAGGACGACATGGCACGTATCTAGCATGAGATACGATATCCAGATCCAATAGTACGACACGAAGATACGGATCTCGGTCTCTCTGGCCGTGATGGGCGGCCTTGAATCTTGACATAGGATTCTTTTGATGTAGCCTTCTCGCTCAGGCGCAAAGTCTTTCGAGTTCAATCGAAAATGGCTCGGTATCGCTGCGACGACATACCAATGTAAGATCCAGCAAAACATCGACTTGGCCAGCCGATTACACGCGAACCTTACTCGCTGTGAAGGTAGTACGTTTTCATCTTTCATGCTTTGTGGCAGTGTAACCCAGTCCACACGTCGCTGAGGATCACACCAGCTCTTATAAGCGTAGATCCAGCGCTCTTTCGTTGTGCCTGGAGGCAGCTCAAAATCCTCGAAGAATAACAACGACATAGCATCGTGCATCCAGATGCATTGGAACAGGCCCCATAGTGCTGGAATTCCTTGGAACTCTGGTAGGTTTGTGCATGTGCAAAGAGAGATGATTGCACTTCCCATTAACAGAGGCGATAGGTAGACGCGCATCTTCCTGGGTGATTGAATAGCGAATAGGAATGTTGCTGTTGAGACACAGAAAGTCAAGATCGGGATGGAGGCCGCCAGTGGTAGCATTTTCAGGATGAGAAGAGTTTGAGGGTGAACGGTCGATGCACAGAGGGGAATCGAGAGATGCTGGGCAGGCTACGCCATTTATATATCCTACGCCGAGCACGGCCTCCAGCGTGCATGGCATTCAAAGCCAATTAAGGAAGTTCGGCTACCAAGTCTTCCGTTGAGATTAGCGCGTCTTTGCGCACGCGTCCTTTTGTTCTATATATCCGCTCCAATACATATGTAAGCCTTGTATGCTTGGTCGCCCCGAAGCCTGTGGCTCTCATGATCACTTTAATCCGGAACTTCCGGGATAATTCAGAACGCATGTTTCTATTTGCTTATAAAGAGATATGTACTATCCCAGACGAATGTGCATATAAACATCGACCAGCTGGGCACCATGCTGTGCTCTGTCACACTTCGATCGAACATATATGAAAGAGTGACTGTTGACGCGAAATGCTAGCGAACGTGACATTCTCGTGCTTTTGAATAAACCCATTAAAGTACATCTCCAGTACTCTGCCAATCTTCCGTGACGGTAGTTTGCAACTCGGACACCAAGAGCGGGGAGCCTTCCAATGACATATCTTCAGAGAAGACCATTTGCAAGATTGACCAAGTTGACCATTTGGTCCTGAGGCAAGTCCACGTAGTCCAGGCAAGACGTTCCGCAAGGGATAGGGCTTCCTTCATCAGTGAACAATGCCGCAAAGTTCATGCACTCTGGCGCTAGCCCTTCAATGCGCATAGCTACAAGTCACGATCGTTAGCACCAAACATTCTGAATTAATTTGAGAGCAACATACAGTACTCGCCCGTCCTTGTGAGCGTGACTTGTCGGCCCTCATTAGTGACCCTGCACTGCTCGATAGATTCTTCAGAGACACCTGGAGGCCAGTCTTCAGACTGACGAGTAGCTATCTCGATAGGATCGGTCCGTTTGCTAGATCGTGTGAATTTGCGGGCGCAGCACTGAGGCACATCGAAAACGCCCCCGGCACCGAGACCCACAGCAACGATACCGCCAGCAAGTGGAGCAGCGACGGCACCAATAACTCCGGATACGATTGCACCGGCCATTGGTGCTGGGCAAGAAGGGATCGTGGACAGCGCTGCTAGAGCGGTGCCCGTGAGAAGTAGTTTGGTATGCATTATGCTGGAGGGATTGAATTGTCTGGTTGAAAGAGTGGGAGTGGGGATGTAGAGCAACAGTATGATGCTGATGATCATTCTTATAGCAAGAAATGGGGGGCCTTTCTTTCGATCCCAAGTAAGCCAAGATGGATTGTTTTCAATGTCTCTCGTAACTTCACACCAACATGATCCTTCCTATCCGGCATCTTCAATTTTGCCTGAACATAGGCTCGGCAAGGCGTTTCGACTCCAAGCCGTACACAAATTTAACCCATCTAATCACAAGCAGGATACACGGGCCCTGCACCTATACATCTTATCCATACGTAATGTTGCATGCAACAACAACTCGATATATACAGGGCAACAATCCTTCTGACATACGCCCCGTCTCAAGAAGGTGGTCGCTACGGTCCGATCCCAACATCCTTCTCATCCTTCCAATTCTTCTCACACACCTCAAGCTTCTTATCCTTCTCGTCCTTTCTATTCTATCCATTCTTCTCACGGAAACACGGCCTCAACAATTCTACGGCCAAGATACGACCTGCCTGTTTCGTGTGAGTAGCTCAAGGCAACCTTCCAAGTCTATGAGGTGGCCGAGGAATCCTTTTTCACCATGCTTTCGCCTTCCTCGTCATTGTATCCGTGACGACTGGAAGCTTTCCCAGCTTGCCAAGATACGTTGAATCGCGAACAAGGGGATGCCAGTGTCCTTCGCTGACGATTATACTTAGTTACGTCGTTCAGTCGGCCAGCACTACTGTACTCTTCTTAAATACAATCGCTCGTTCATCCGCTCTCACAGCTGCTGCTATATACTACCTGGATTATTTCAACATGTATTCACCATGGCCTTCGCTCTCTCGAATCACCAGCATTGCTCCCATCGTGTGGATGGTGGGAATAATCATCACATCATATTTCAGTCTCTGCATCGTCACAAACTCCACGCACCCAATCCTCGTGGTTTCCTCACAATCAATGGAGCCGACTTTCTATCGAGGCGATATCATCTTTCTATGGAATAGACAGGAGACGATCCGAGTTGGTGATATACCTGTGGTGTGGTTCAGCGGGAGAAAAGAGCCCATGGTGCATCGTGCAATCAAGATCGAGCACCATCAGAGCGTTCATTTTGACGAGAGTGGCAATAAAATGACACGAAAAAGGCACGTTTGCGAATATTGCCGACCAAGACTCTAAAACATTAGAGAGGCTGACTTCGAAATGCAAAGGCAACTCGTGCTGACGAAAGGTGACAATAACGCAGTTCATGACGTTGGCATCTATCCCGATGGGCGCGAATGGGTACATCGCGAGGAAGTGGTGGGTCTGGTGAAGTGTTCTATCCCGATGATTGGTGAGATCAATCTGTTTATGAAGGATCATTTGGAGGCCTCGTATGTAGTTCTGACGGCTACCTTGGTTATAGGAATCCTACTATAACGATTAGTTGTAGAAGCAACGCTGTAGCCAGTAGCATTTGTGGAAAGAAAATAGGAGTATTGCTACAACTGATAAGTTGAGTAGGTCGCTTAGGCTATGTAAGCGCCGCGTCGGAGTTACGGCACATTATCTCTCTTATTTTGGAAATGTTGGCCATGCTGTGCCACCCGGGCGTAAAGTACGGAGGAGCTCGTACCAGTTTGGTCACCCCACCCTACGTCAACCAAGCATTGGCGATGTTGGTCCCACTGGTTTGACCATTGTTATGCACAAAGCTACTGCCATTATATCCACAACGCTGCGAACTTATCAGCCACTTGCGACACTCTCGCCAGGCACAACATGGGCGCGAAATCGGATTACACCCAGGGCATCGAAAAGTCGGATTCGACTGATGCCAAATCCAACGCCAACGTCAACAGAAACAACATCGACCCCGACGATACACCACCCATCTACTACGACGCCGAGCCATCAGCCCAGCCACCAAAATACCCTGATAACAAATCGTCTTCTTCTACAGAACCGCAAAAAGGGCCTTCGTCACGACCCGCGCCCACAAATCAACGACACAGCAGCGGCGCACCCGCAAGTACGATCGCGGCAGTCCTCGGTTCCGAATATACCGATTTAGACGCTCAGCGACGAGCAGACCGCAAGAAGAAAACGCTTCGCGAGCGCTGGAACGATTTCAAAGAAAGAAACTTTGGCGACTATGATCTTTCTGAGGACAGGGCTGGAGCGGGGAGTGCAGCCGAGTGGAATGTACAGGGTGGGAGGCTGAGTGGAGGAATGGCAAGTCCGTATCGAAGGAAGGGGAAGTAAATTGATGGATTGGTAGATAAGGTCGCGCTTATCTTCATACAAGAATGATGCTCTCATAGCTACCTTTGCCATCAAACAGCTGCTTACGTTGTTGCCATGCCAAATCAGAGATAAATACTCTGTACATGTACCGGTATGCACTGCCACTACGTCGAAGTCCTAGGACCCAGCGGCACTCGGGAATGAGATATAGCCTGTCACCACACCGCCAAGAAGGGAGTGAGTCTTCATACATGTGCCCTACGATACCTGATCCAACAACAAGATGACGAGTACGCTCGAAGAAGCTGCTTAGTTTCGCAATCGAGGAGGGACTCGGAACGACGGGGTCTTCTTGATGAGCTACAGCTCTGCGGCGACGTCGCTGACTCTTTCTTTCCTTGGATTTGCTTCCGCATCGCAGGAACTCATCCAAGGCCGACGCGCTTTGCTCCGGAGAAGACAGACGGTTCGCTTTATCGTCGTCCCAAAAGTTGAGACGAATGTAATCGCGGAATCTTCGTGTGTGTGTTTTCGCATCAGCGTGAGGTATATCCTTTGATTTCAAACCCGCTAGGATTCGATCTTCGACTTCAAAGACTGCTTTGCGCAACATGTCTGCGTCCATACACTTCTGCACCGAAAGAATCTCCACCGTTGTGATCACCCGTCCCAATGCCAGCGCATTGTGTATCCTTAATACAGTGCATCTCACGTCGATGTCGGGTGGAGCTTTCGGCGCACCCCACTCTCGTTTGTACTGTGCATTGTATTCGTCGCGAAGTGAAATCAATGGTCGATTGTATTTCTTTCCCATTGATTTGCTCTGGGCAAGGATGTCATAATCACTTCTTGGTGTTCCGTCGGTCTTGTCCTCTCCACTCCACTGTTTGGACTCCCACATGGGCACCCAAGACGGTATTCCTTGGATGTCACTAGGCCCACTTTCCAAGATTCTGAGGGGGCGTGATGAAGGATGCGCGTCAAACAGGATCCATACAGCGACCCGGTGAAAGAATACCGTGTCCGTCTGTTTCTGTTGGTCATATACTATAAGAAACATGATGTTATCATGAGGACCGTACATTCTGAACTTGCCATACACGCCATTTACCCTATCCTTGGGCTTGCTTACTTCGAAATTTCCGCTCATACAACTCAGGTAGGTAAGTAGCTGGCTCGCGGAAGATTTTTTGGACGGTTCGTATCCCTTACGAAATGTATCGTGAACGATGAGGGATATATGTGTCCGGGGAAGTAGTGATGGTGGATCTTGGAGCATGCAGCGTTTCGCCACTTCGAGGAACCTGCGGTATCTGACTTGCATGTAGCCGCATTGCATGACGGGGTCTTCTTTTGGCATTGTGGCTTCTTGAATTACCCACACACGTCGCCACCAGGGTTGCATCGCTATGATTCGTATACCGAGAGCCTGTAGTTTATCGGGAAGACGGACATCATTATCCTCTCGATATATCATGCGGTCGTCATCCATGACGAAGTCCACGGCTGCGGAAAGTGCTCTATCGATGATGCTTTTGTCACTGCTCAAGGCTGCTCCTGCAACTTCTTCTGGTGATAGGCGAGAGTAGGAGTTTCCATCCATCTGTACTCCTCTTAACAGGTCGTTTGCATCGTTTTCTTGCAAATCAGGCGTGGAATTGCATATGTCACCGACGGACCCTAGCCAGATGCGCACCTCCAAGGCCTGTTCGTAGACATTTCCCATGCGTTGTACTTGTGAAAGACATTCCTCCCAGTCAGACTGGTTGATACATATAGCATCAACCCAAAGTATGCGTCCTGAAACGCGATCTCGTAGATGTCGTAATGCCTTCTCCAAGTTTGTCGTAACTCCGAATGATGTGTAGCAATCAGCCTCTGGTGATGGAGCAGATGCCCATGTGAGAGCAGCTTCACTCGTCGGAGGCTGATGGTAACCAAGTTGAATAGAGTTCTTTCGTTTCGCATCACCCCATACGTATGACAATGCAGTGTACTCTGTTTCTGGCCGCCTTTGGAGGATATCGGCATGGTAAACCGTACAGTATATACTATCATCGAAGTCGCCTGGATGTAGATATATGAGTCGAGTTTCAGTCGCTCCGAAGGATGATTCGGAAAGCGGTCGATATGGGAAAGCAGTTTGTAGGCTACTGATTTTGTGCTCGGGTGAGTGAAACGATGAGTGACACAGTCGTAAGAAGTCGGAAAGTGCGACAAGGCTGAAGTTTTGAGGTCGTTCACGAAAACCGGTGAAGCAGGGTGGCGAATCGTAGGACTCAACCAATCATATCCACAAATCTGCAATGTTCGCTTTATTGGCTTAGATCAGCCTACATCGCTATGAGTAGGGTAATGATGTGTTGACATCCTGATCACAACGAAGGCGTGATATCGTAACAACAGTATATACAGGATGTGAGAAAGAGTCGGTATGAATATATGCCGCATACATGACCCATCGCAAAACACCTTGCGCGTCCATCTCGTTGCCCTTATCGTCACGTTCACTTTAATGCCGCCTACCATTCAGACTGACTTACAACTCCTTCTTCAAGAAGTGCTCAGGCCTGTGATCTGTCTCATAATCGACATGCACATACGCCCTCTCCACATCTGGCAGACTCTCCAGCTTTATCTGAAGTTCCTCGGCTACATCATGTGTAGCGCGTAGAGTAGCTTCGGGGTCCATGACGATGTCGACTTCGACGATGAGGCGGGGGCCGGAGTGATATGCGCGTACGGTGTCGATTTGAAGGATGGTTGGGGAGTGTGTCATCGCTGGGTATTCATTAGTCACTGAATCTGAAGGCGGAATTTGGAAGGACCGCGCAGGGGGAGGTGGGGTAAAAGATGGAGGAGATCTCCACTCCCTGCTCGCACTGGAAGACTTACAGATATACGTGATGTGTTGCAGCATAGCAGTATCAGCCGTGACACCAATGAGGAGTTGGAACTCCGAGTACGCCGTCCTGGACCAAAGGAAGATGATCAAAACAGAAAGTATCATCGCGCCCATGGGGTCCAACCACCATTTCAACTTCGATCCACCGACACTGGTCAAGACACCGAATCCATTGATGAAGAGATCGTTCCTGTGATCTTCCCACAGAATCCTGACTTGGCTGTACTTGTTGCGTAAAGCCCAACAGTACAAGAACAGCGAGAACTTGGTCGCAAACGCTATGCTGACAGCAATGACAGACGGAAGGAAGAAGTCGTTCGTCTCAGGACCGTTGTGCTCGGCGACTGTACGGATAGATTCCACGATGATAACCACCGAAACGGTAATCATAAGCGCGCAGAAAGAAAGATTTCCCGCCGTCTCGATCCTCGCCTTCCCGGAGGGAAACTTCCTCGCATCAACCCTCGCAACAGCGCGATTGCACATAATCAATGTGAGATTGGATAAAGGGTCGAAGAGCGAGTCCGCCATAGTGGTGAAGAGGGATAGCGACCTCGAAGACACCGCCGCATAAAGCTGCAACACCGCCAAAATAATATTCGCAGCAAAACTCCCAATAACCGCAATCTTATACTTGAGATGATTCGCCGTATCCTCGTCCTTCGCCGCAGCCCTATGCTCCGCCACGGGCTTAAGCAACCTCTCTATATTCTCATTTTGGGCAGAGTAAAACTCCTCGAGCTTCTTCGCCGACGTCGCGGCCTTGTTGAGAGTGATGGGACCGCAGCCGTCGCGTTTGCGGCTCGTGTTGGCGCGGATGAGGGCGAGTTCGGATTCGGGTTTTATGGCGGAGGAGAGGGAGTAGGGGTCGTTGTCGGGGGTGTAGGACGGGGGTGATTGCGATTCTAGGTCTGAGCCTTCGGGGTAGTGGCGGACGTGGCGGGCTATGGGGTCGTGGGACGGTGTTGGGGCGGTGGTTTCGATGGCGGTGCTGCTGGCGTCGTTCTTGCGCGGAGTTGAAGCGTCGGCATGGCTGTGGGTATGTTGCGCGCTGGGGCTGTTGTTGCTGCTGCTGCCGCTGAGGTGCGCGTGGTGGGGACTTGATGTGCGTTCTATGCGGTCCGGGTGGGTGTGGAACGGGTGCGGTTTCATGGATATGGCGCGGTGCAGATCGGGTTCTGACATTGTTGCGGTGGTTTATCGATTTCGCACACTGATGGGAAAGGGTGCAGATGGATGCTGAAGCAATTGCGCGCTCCTTTCACGGATGCCAGTGATGGCGGCGGTGAAATAGGTCCGGTGAAGCAAGCCAGCCAAGCGCCATAGTTGCGATCGACCGCTTGTGGCCAAGCTTCCAGCGTACACGTGGGGGAGATGCGCGGCGTGGTGATAGGTGAACTTTGTTTAATCGTCCCGACTCCTTTGTTTGCGAACTTGTCTTTCAAGGTATTGCGGTATCTAGACAGACCATCCCGAGGCCCCTACAAACCCAACTTCCAGGGCCCGTCTATCATCTGTCACCATGCACCCGTACCACGGTACAAATTACTACCGCCTACCAAGCATACCTCCAAAACCTAGCGCGCGGAGTCTATCGCGCCCAGCCCGCACACGCAGCAGCGTTCCAAGACAAGATCTCAAGGTGTCTTATCGATAAGAGACGCACCCATTCCGTCATCGGCGCCCCGCTCACCTCGGCTGGCCTGCCACGTTGAACAGAACCACGTGCGTCACGTTTCTCACTTGCACACTCAACATCTATGGATGGATCGTGAACCCTGCATATACCTCACCAGCTCACACAGCATATCACCACGACTTGCGCATACTCACCGATGAGGACACAGGTCGGTTAAGCATTTGGTGTTGCTGCCAAGATGGTCAAGAAATTGTGTCTGCTGCTGCTGTGGGCTTGGTGGTGAGGTAAAGATTGTAGTGTGTTGCGGTTGTGGTGGACTTGGTGATTCGCGTGATGGAGATTGTTGACATATCCTCATGTACAAATTTCCATCTCAATCGACCAGCCGTAGCATTGCAGTACAAGTAGTTGTTCCAAGTCATCACTCCGCCCATCACGCACCCTCTTAGCCTAAACACGCCCTCCCACCCCAAAAAGGTGGAGTAAGTCACCTCACCTCGTAACAGCCCCCTATATGTCCTCTTTTAAGCCCATCACACGTCACCTCAACAACGGTCTCACGCACTCCCTCTCTACATTCGGCAAACAGCGATATACATGTTCAAGTCTATATCTAACTACATCCAACGTGCGTGCATGCATGCGTGCGATCAACTACGCATCTGCATCTCCACTAGCTATTTAGCCACCACCAGAATCCGGGGTATCATAATGCTCACCCCCCTGGTCTATAACAAAGTGTGAAAAGGAGCTCGGGAAGATGTCTAACCATGTATGCGGTACTTGGTGATGGAATGGCGAAGGGGTAAAGAGACGGGTAAGAGACGTGAGGGGAAGGAGGGATGTACGTGGAAAAAGGATAGAAAGATGTTGATGCGTGAAGATGTGAGAGGAAATGGATACATGCAGCGCTGCCCTCAACACTCTACCCCAAAGCTGCCTGCCAGCCTCACTCTCATCCAACCCAGTAATATCATGATCAACAGGATCAACAAACGCAAAGCTGCGGCTTCGTCAGAGTAATTCCAGAAGCCCTTTCCACACACTCATTGCCGATCTATCTTCAACCCGCTGTCCGCGTTAATCATCCTTTTCTCCCGCTTTCCCGAGACGCGCGCGGAAGCACGGATATACCATGCAAATATACATGAGACGAAGGACAAGGGTACCTCAGCATCCACGTCGCGTAAACTGCGCGTCTACGGGTGCCGGTGCCGGCTGTTGTATATTGCTTGCTGCAGCTTGTGCTACGGCTGTAGACAACGTGCAGGCTCCGTATGCCGGGAATCGAGGGGCATGGAGGGGAGATGGGAGGCTGGGTATGCGAGCGACTGGGCCGCTCTCGCCCGGTGTCGGTGGATGGAGTCGTCGTAGGCATTTGCATATCGGATCTGCGTTCCAGTGCCGCGTAGAGTCACGAACATTGTGCGTGTAGTGTATTCCACGATACAGGAGCGTCGCGTCAACGCTCCTCAACGTTGCGATTAGTTCCCATGCATCCAACACGCGCCCTGCGCCCCAGAATCCTGCGCCGCACCACCAAATTCATATTCGTTCCCCAGTCCAAACGGTGTCTCGAGCATATCCGGTAAGTTTGTATCCCACATCATGTCGTCCCAGAAGTTGTTCAGGATAGTGGGGTCGTTGCTGGTGCTGGCCCAGGTGGGTGTTGCGGGGTTGTAGTGGTGGCCGAAGGACGAGGGGTGTTGCTGTTGGGGCTGTGCCATCGATGGATGCTGTGGTGTGTAGGCGGCGGCGTGGGTGTTGAGCATGGGAGGTGCGGTCGAGGTACCGGGGATGGCAAAGTGGGTGTGTGTTTGGCTGTGGGGATGAGGTTGTTGTGGGTGGTATTGCTGGGGGTGCGGGATATGTGGCATAGTTGGTTGGGTTTGGTGTGATAGTGTAGAGATGTTTGTTTTGTACGCTGCGTAGAGGCGAGTGACTGCATCTCCACTTCTTTTCGCTGCAATACTCCAGTCTTTGACTGTTTCGAAGAACGTGAGTGCTGTTTCGATACTGGTCTTCCATTTTTCGGCTTCTTCTGGTATGCTCGTGTCGCTGAAGAGGGAGACGAGTGGGACCATGCACGCTTGGAAACAGAACCAGACTGCGTTCCAGCCTGAGATGAGGTCAGGCATGCATTCCTGACTGATCTCTTCGATGGTCTTGGAGGCGATGAGTCGGCATTTGCCTACTGCGACCTTTTCGTCTGCGCTCAGGGCGACCCATGGGGAGCGTCGTAGTGCGGCAGTGAGCAAGATGGGGCGGTGGAGAATGATGCGGATGTTCTGAAACCTCCACTTCATGACCAAGCGCGTTCGTCGGAGAAACTCTGGACACGGCTCATCGGGGTTGGAAAGGATTGATGGTAGCTCTTCGTGCCACTTTACAACCTGCGCGTCGTAGCTGGCTGTCTCTGCAGAGGCAAGGAGTGGCGACTCGACAAGTCGGTCCTGTATCCTCGTCGCGATCTGACAGAATGCTGAGGCGTGAACTAGAGGAAGGATCTTGAGCTGCTCGATGTACTGAGGGCTATTGGGTAGTGGAATACTCTGAGGCTATCGTGACGTCAGTATTGCGCTTTGAAACATGCATCAGTAAGTCTTACAGCGTTCACAGCCGTGCCTGGTCTCAGAACAGTAATTGACGGCCCCATTCTTCCCAGCGAAGGCCGTCCAGTCGTAGTCGAAGCCCACGAATCCAAGCAAAACAGACTCCACCAGATGCGCCGGCGCATCTCAGGCGATATCGAGTCTTCCTCACCCGGCGCCATAAACTGTCTACTCGCGTCGCTCCGCTCTGAGTACTCACGATGCAGACCAAGCGCAGTAGCCATACGAAGCGTACCCCCCATCAACGAATGCGCTTCATTCGGGCGGTTGAGATAATGCATGTAGTATCCGCTCATGATAGCCAGAGCCTGGAGGACTTCCAGATTGCCGCTTCCGAACGACTCCAGAGACAGGTGGCGCCGAGATCGATTGAAGTAAACATAGTGAGCTTCGTTGTCCGCAGCTAGGGAGGCAAGCGATCCCAGCGCGAAGACCATGTTGAGTAGTGCAAGCCATGCTGAGTCCTTGCGGTTACCGTATAAGAATGTAGACCAGAACTTGCGCTCATCGATCATAGGACAAAAAGGATGAACGCGGTCAAAGTAGCTTTCGAGCAGTTCTTGGCCATGTTGAGGAGGCGGTAGAGCATCAGGTCTGTTATCTGCTAGCTCTGGTGGCGGTGAGCCTGCACGGCTTGGTAGCGCAGTCTCCTGGCTGTTGTGTGCGATTAGTGAACGTGCCTGAGGCGCGCATCGCACGATAACCTTTAGTGCGGCTGTGATTGACGAGATGCCAACGTAAGAAGACAGGCGGTCGACCGACATTGATAGCCCGTTCACATCGTCGGAGATGCCTTGGACACGGAGTTGGTGCTTCCGTGCCTCGTCCCAGTAAGGATCTTCAGGCGGCGCCTGCTCGAGCGCTTCCAAGCTCTCGGCTCCATCAGATCCAGCTTGGGCGTCGGATAAGGCTTGCGAATCGGCCGCCGATGGTGATGTCGTTGGGTGGTTCGCGGAGGATGACAGCGCCAGTTCTAGCAATTCTTCCCGCGGAAGATTAGCGAGCGATTCCAGGTTCTTGACTCCGTACAACTTTGTCAAGATGGTCTTGTACTGTTCGATGTTGTTGGAAAGCTTGTCGACTAGTCTACCAAACTGATTAGCGCCAAATTCGTCCTGGCAGTGTTCTAGAATGCTCACTTTCTGCTAGGCACAACTCGCTGTGCAGGCTTCGAATAGCCACATGCCTCAGGGTGCTGATACCATTGGCATTGTCCGCAAGGTTGTGAACCGTCACACCGAATCTTGCGTCTCCTGCACTCGACACATGCGTTGCTGGTGGAAATCCGTCGTGAGCCAGGCGGTCGTGATGGTTTTCCCGCGCTGTCGCTGTCTATCCCGGGCGAGCGCATACCCACGGACGACTGGAAGGTATGGAACATGTTGCGATGACCTCGGTGGTACGTCGGCTGGCCACGCACTCGACAACCACGAGCTGAAAGAGAAAGAAGTTCAGACCAGAGTTGTCAGACGACCCTGCAGGACGTTCGATGAAATAAGTCGTGACAGGCCAGTCTGGAGGGAGGCGAAAAACCAAGACGATGGTCCAAAGTACCAGTGGTACGTCCGAGGACCAATATAACAAGACTCGGAACTAAAACGTTGACGAACCGGGATCTGATATATCAGAGACGCTCGGTAGTGCAGTCTGAGCTGAACGCATACCATCTGCAGCCTGAATAAAAAAAACGAGAAAGTGCACAGAGGCAAAAACGTAAACGTAGGTGCGTCTGGCTTCCAGGCATGTGCCGTCATAGTCCTGCAGAAAGCTTGTGTGTATGAAGTCGGCGCGCGGAAGCTAGTCGCAAGTCGCAGTAGCAGGGCCGGAGCGACAAAACAGCCTTCCAGAGTGGACTATTCAAGAGGGTATAATCCCCGCATTATAGCCTACAGCACCCTGGTGATGCATGCAGCAGGGCTGACTGGTGGAGTTTGGCAAGATGAGGAGAAAAAAAAGTGCAGGCGACCGTTGAGACGGGCGGACGGGAAGGGATTGCGTCTTGCCTTGCTTCCAGGGCTTGCGAGGGGGAGGGGAGGGGTGAGCCAAGCGAGATTGGTGTCGAGAGATGGGAGCGTGCCGCTGCCGACGGCTTCGAAATGCGTTCCAGAAGAGATCGCGCATGTCAGTTGCCTTTCTCGTCCGATGGGACATGAAGCAACCCTTTTCTCCCATCTGGCCGCCTGCGGCAGCACTACTGCACGTCGTTTCAGCGCGTGCGGATCCTTCCCGCCACGATCAAGCAGCGCGTACTCTCGATCGCATGTCCGCGGATGAGAAAGGATGGCGGGTCTACGTTAGAGAACGTGTACATGTGTGTGTGGGTCTCTGGGGAGAGCGTGTGGTGCGCTGCGAACCTAAATTCCAGACCCAAATGTCGAACACCATGTTTCGGGTACTGCTCACCCGATTTATGAAGGCCGGTCATTACAGGCAAGCCGCGTTACAGGCGAGAGAACGAAGAGGGTCTGCGCGTATTCGCTACCACGGCCTTCTGCCGGCATATTCAGTATCCAAAATAAAAGTCCACATACCAGCGTCCGGGTCGCGATCCTTCCTGGGCCGAGGGCACAGCGTAGTTGCTGCGAACCGGCTTTGCGTGATGCATGCGGCTAGGATGCATACTGTCTGCACCCTCTACCCCATGCAGCAGTATTCTGACCACTACTAAGAGAGCGCTGAAGGGAAGCATCACCGGCTATTTGCAAGGCTTCGTAGGTACTGGGTATGTATGCTCCATCATTACTACAAACACAAACACGCAGAAAGAGAGGGAGGTCGTCCACCCCTTCCCCATCAACCCTTCGCTCCTTCCCAAGCCTCTCGACCCGCAAACTGCACCACCATCGCTGGGAACTCTGGGAACCGGCTTTGCGTGACAGCATGCGGCTAGGTTGCATTTACCTGCACCCCTCTACCCCATGCATGCCGCGTTCAACCAATGCGACATCACGCCAGCAACGCCATTTAATTTACCCTGGAAAGATAGACGCCTTTCATATCCAGGCCTTGGCAGGCCAACATGACGACGGACCTATAGCAGCCTCACATATAGGCCGCCGGTTCAAACTCTATGTATGTACTCGACAATGCGTAGTATTACCGTTGAGTAATCCAGTAATCCAGTCACTCGTAACTTGTGTCGCTCCTTGCCTATAATGTCCGTATTCACAAAGTTTATGTATGATCGTCCGAGATGACTGTTTACGCAGGGCCGCTGGATGTTGCAAGTAATGATGTGGTGATGAAGGACTTGGAGTGCTGGCGTGTCAGCATGCGCGAAGACATGTTCCTCTAACTACATGTATACTTTGCATTTCCACATACTCCACAGCATTGTGATCCTGCATCCTTCCCACCTCATCAAGCAACCTCCACATTCCGAATCCACAGTTACGAGCTGATCGCTACTCTTTGCCCAAGTATGTCCACCTCAACGGTTCGTCCTGCTTACCCAGCCCCTTGACCTTGATGACTTGCTCATCGCCAGGAATAACATCTATAGCGCTGTCGTGAACGAGGACGCCAGAGCGCTCCTCAAAGACCAGACCCTTGGTCGGCTTCTGTGCCTTGACTGTGATAGTCTCGCCTTGGGGTACGACTTCCAGCCCGCGGTCCTTGAAATCCAGATACTTGAGTGGCTGCGGCCAATCGACGTCGCGCGACACGATTTCGCCATCGACCCATATGCGTACGGCTAGGACATGCGGCTCCTCGTTCCGGTTGTCGATCGTGCCTGACAGAACGTCGGTCGTTCCGTTCGGTACGAGCCTGATATCCTTCTTGACGATCTTATTCCTAATCTCCTTGCCGCTCTCAACGCTAATATACCGCAACTCAACAGTTGCGACCACTTCTTCTAGCCTCTGACTCGCAACCCAGACTTCATAGTCGCTCGTCGGGGGCACTCTGGCATGCACGACGCTCCAATCAAAATGCGCCCGTTTGACTGCGACAGCAATCGGGGCAAGCACTCGGCGCATGGCGTAGTAAGCCGGTTTCTTGCGCTGGAAGTAATCGACGATGGACCACGAGGTAACTGGCCAGCAGTCGTTGAGCTGCCAGACGAGTGCACCACCACAATGCCTGTTTTGTCCCCACTGGCGCCGCCAGCCCCTGTAGCCGAACATTAGTGCTTCGGCTTGCGACAGCTGTGTAAGGTGGATGAACGACTATTCGCTGTCAGTACCCTATACCGGCTATATTGCGGCCCACTTGGTCTAGTTCCCGACCATGAACCGGGTAACCGTCGGACGGCACATACCTCTAGGTCGGTCTTGGTCCGGAAGTTTTCCACCAGATACGTGGCTATTCGCCGCTCGTGGCCGTCGGCCTTGTTGTGGAAATCAAGCATGTGGCTTTGCGGGTAAAGCTGCGAGGGGTCGGTGCAGTAGTACTTGATCGTGTCGATGTGTGGGAAGGCTTCCATGCCAAATTCGCTGTTAAAGCGTCCCCCGAGCGTGTCGAATATTTGGTACTTCTCTTGTGTGCCGTGCCATACTGTATCCATCATTAGCATACTATATGTGAGGCAATGTGGAAATTGTTACCATTCCACTGATGCATGTCACCCACTGTGGGGTTTGACGTCTTAAGTCCGTCGCCCCATGGTGACCCTGGGTGATATGGCACATGTGGGCTTTCCGCCGCAACGACGTCGGGCAGCAGCTACCAACGTGTACTGTCAGCGTAATGGTATTTGCTAGTATGCGATACGCACGTACCTTTTCGTATATGTACCTGGCCGGGAAATCGGTCTTTAGCCAGTTGTCCGGGTTCTTGTCCTCGTAATCGTAAGTCAAGCCATACGACTCCTGCACCTGGTAGTCCTCGTTGTTCCCCGCATAGATGATGATGGATGGGTGATGTCGCAGTCTGGTGACGTTGGCAGTGCACTCTTCCTTGATTGACTGCAAGATGTCCGGAAAGGCGGGATAGTTGCCGCACCCAAACATGAAATCTTGCCACACAAAGACACCAAGTTCGTCGCAGAGCTCGTAGAATATGTCTTCTTCCCATATACCGCCGCCCCAGATTCTGATCATTATTTGATAGCCATCAACCATCATCTCGAGCCATTTACGGTACTTCTCCTCGGTTACGCGAGGAGTGAATGAATCCGCGGGAATCCAATCCGAACCGCCACAGAACACATCGACGCCATTGACGCGGAAGTAGAAGCTTTTGCCAATCGCATCCGGTTCCTGGATGAGTTCGCCCTTCCGGAAACCTGTTCGCCGTGATGTTTGATGAACGTCTGTGCCATTCGCAAGGACCGTTGCAGTGACAGTGTACAGCGGCTGCTCGCCATAACCATGCGGGTACCACAACTTGGGACTGCCGACATGAAAATCCACTTTAGCAACGCCGTCGTTTATTTTCGCAGTCTCTCGGAAGACACGTTGATCACCATCGTATACATCAAAGCTGACGCTATCGGCCGAGTCGCCCTCAACGGTCGCAGAAATGGTTCCTTGGACGGATTTGAGGCTATCGTCAAGCTTGTAGTCCACTCTCAGGTCCTTCGCTCTTGCTTGATAGGTCTCCAATCGCACTTCGCGCCACGGACCGCAAGTGTTCAAGATTGGTCCCCAGTCCCAGCCCCAATGATACTGGGCCTTCCTCACGGCAAGCCTTGACATGTCGCCGTTGAATCCAATCCATCTGTGATCCGGATACTTCTCCTTGATCTTGATGGCTTCAAGACGTGCGGAGGCGAAGTCGATCTCCAAAGTGTTAACGCCGTCGGAGCTGAGCTTCTTAGTCACATCAAGTCGATGCGGGACGAACATGTTGTCGCTCTTCAGGACAGTTTCTCCATTGAGCTTGACAGTAGCGAATGTGTCGAGACCGTCAAATGCGAGTACATGTACGATGCCTTCCTTCGCCTCCGGTACCTTGGGCAGCTCGACTTTGTAGGTCCAAGTCTTGTCCGCTACCCATTCTGCTTCAAGTTCATTGAAGCCCAGGAAGGGATCTGGAATCCTAGTCTTCGTGTCAGTTCTTCCAAGTTCATGAAGACTTTGGAATGTCGGACGTACTTGTCATTGTCCATCAAGCCGAGGTGAACATTCGTAGGGACCTTCTTGACGGGCATCCAAGCATCCTTAGCAGAGTCATCACCCTGCTTGAAAGTCCATCCTTCTGACAAGACGTGAACGCTGAGAGCCTGTGCCTTCGCCATGATGAAGGAAGTGCACAATGCGGAGTGAACAATCAGATCGCTGTCAGCCGTGTGAAGTCAATGGCTGGAACTACCAACGAGCGGGGTAGACACGACCTCGGGAAGGAGGTAGCACGATGATTCCACGAAATCTATGCAAGATGTAGGAGTGAAGACGGAGGTTTCACGGGACTTATGAGAAACGTCCACCACCACCCCTCCGCCTCCCCTCCGCCTCCCCGCCACCTCCCCCACCCACCCTGGCTTCAAATGAGAGAAGAGTACCGTCTTCTTGAATGACGACCGAAAACCTCAGCCATACCACATCAGACGTTTCACCACTCCGGAGCAAGCAGTGCCGCGTTGAGCTCCCTCTCGCGCTTAACGTGGTCAAGAAAGGAAGACGGAATACCTGCTCCGCGCCCAAAGCAGCTAGCGCGATACCATTTGTGGATCTGACGTCGGAAGATGCGGTCTTGAGCCGCAGTTCAGCCGTCCAGCGGCCACGAGGTGCAGGTATAGACGGCGAGTTGCGAGATGGTAGCGGTGCTGGTCGCTCCGTGTCGAATGCAGAAGTTAGAAGTGCTGTGTAGGATGGGAGAGGCGCAACGGCAGTGTTCCGGGTGGTGCAGCCCCACGCGGTGTGGGATGGTGCCGGCGTCGTGCGACTTCAGAATTGCTTCTTTAACAACGGAGGGTGAATGGGCTGCCGGCTTTCCGAGGCGGCATATGTGAACATGCAGTAAGCCTTCGGCGAACAGGTAGTTAATGTAATGGGGTGTTTAAAGAAGAATTCGTTCGAAGACGAAGGGTATAGAACTATCCGAGTATCAAACGACAGCAACTACCAGAGCTATCCAACCTTCAACTACCAGCCAGCAACAACGGAGCTTCCAGACTCTTTCTGGCCATGTGCGACTGCCTTGCTACCAAAAGTACGAAGCTGATGCAGCAGCCACCACAGCCGAGACGAAGGCGAGCAAGCTGCCGTCAGGTCGGGAGATTCCCGATGCAGCGCTTCTCCGGACCTCGTCACTCCTGGGCTCGCTCATCATCATCGTAGTCTGTCTCTCCACCCTCCCATTCTGCGCCAACGCCAGCATCTTATCTCGACTCGTCGCAAGGATGGTTGTGGAACGCGCACCAGGACAAAATACGACTTCGAAGCCGGCGCCAGAGGGGATGATGAAGGTAGAGAATTGGTCGTCGAATGCTGATGCGGCTGTTAGTATTACTCAAACGATCTGGTGTAGGTGGGGTACATACCATAGCTGTAAGCATCTGGACAGACTGCCTTTACGTTCTTGGAATACTCGCTCGGTTCGCATTTGTTGGGTGAGTTGTATTCGCCTGTGCAGCAGTCCTTGGGCTGGTTGTTCTTCGCACATGCGGAGAAGCAGGGGTTAAATTGTGGCCGTTGGATGTTGTCGTCAGGGTATGGATATACGCCGTCGCCAGGCTTTTCGGGAGGGCTCTGCTGTAGGTCCCACGGACACCATTTGGAGATCTTATTCTCGTCTACGTCCTGGTCGAAGGAGAGTGGATACGAGGTGTTCGTGCGGAGGAAGTCTGGGAATTCGGGGTACGGGTTGTAGCCTTGGGCAGCCAGGAGCCCGTCTGTACCCTGGCATGATGGGTTGGTCAGGTTCGGGGGTATGTCGTCGAGCGTCACGTTGTCGAGCGGCTGGAGGACAATTGCCATGGGGACATTGTAGCCATCGACAAGCGAGATGTCGTAGTATGTGTTTCCGTCTCCGGCGTCCAACGTGAATTCGGCGAGCGAAACGGGTACGTCTCCCTGTCTCTGAGTCAGCGGGAGTCGATTGAAAGGCGGCAAGGTATGACATACTCCGACTTGACAGTTCAAGGCGCCATTGCAGTCGCCGGATGTGCAAGCCTTTCCACGACCCGATGCAGCAGCAGTGCCATCGTCGTTGAAGGTGCAGTTTGTTCTCCCCCAGACTCGACCCTGCCAGTCCTCTGATACAGTCTGATTCCTCGTCTCTCCGGGTTCAAGCTTGAAGCCAGTCTCGCCTGGACCTGTGCCAGACTGCGTTCCAATACCAGGCCAGATGGGCTCGGGACACTGGTTCGTCACCAGCAGGGGTGTGATGTCCAGCTTCCTTCGATTGGTCTTCCAGGGTGCCTTGAATGCCATGTGGTGATTGGGTCCCATGTGATGAATGGCGTCGGCCATAGGCAGCGCGCTCAGGCAGAGGAGGGTCCATAGCTGTGCGATAGAGAGGCGGTTTATAGCCCGGGTATGATCCCTGTTGGACATAACAGCAGACATGATGGGCTGTGACTGCGCACGGCGCATGCGCAATCACAGGATAGGTCTTCGTGGTGAGGAATGGTTGCTAGATATGTGATGCGAGGGTGCAGATCTGCTGAGCTTCGTCGCAAAGGTATAGAGATGAGCGTAAGGTTGTGAGGATGCTGAGAATAAGGCTGGGAAAGGTGGTGAGGTTAAGGGCCGGGGCCCTGCACCGCAAGCAAGGCACATATCCAAGGATTGGCTGTTGTTGGCTGCAGTGAAGAAGTCGCGACTTGGTATCCGTCAGTGACGCAATGTCGTGTTCCTGCCCCTGGAAGACAAGGGTCCAGCAAGGCTGACGGACAGCCTCACAGCCTGTCATTGGCGTCCACGCCATGGCTTTCCAAACAACGGGCCGATGAGTTGGTGGCTTGCTTGATGGTTGCATGCTCTGAGATAGGCATCTGATAAGATGTCTGGGTCCTGGTCGTTGAGCGTTAGTCGACCTTATACATGTTCAGTCTTATCGATTAGTCTTGCTGCTGTCCTCTACAGAGAAATGCAAATGCGACCCAGGCACCCAGATAGTTTCGCAACAATGCAACCTTGGAAGCTGCATTAGGGTTCTCATTGGTGGCCATGCAACGCGTGAAGCATGTGAAAGACATGAAAGCGTCACCAAGGTACGCCGGATTATGTGTCGCACTAGATCCTAAGAAGGTCCTCCATGATGGCAATAGCAATCGAGGTAGGACTTTACGTCGACCTAGAAATTATGGACTGATTGAAATATTGTGCATGCAGAATAATGCGAATAGAATTCTGTCATCCCCTGGGGCGTTAGGCGTCAGGCGTTGTCGACATGCAAACCACAACCGAAAGCATCCGGGCAGCGAAAGCATTCGGACAACGAAAGCGGACAACTAGAACATCAGTGATCCGACTATGGGCATGAGCAGAGCGCTACAAGAGACCGAGGCCAATCAGCGCATACTACGGCGAATACCAGGCGAGGGGAAATTGCATCTCCTATTCGCGGTCTGAGATTTCGTGGTGGCATCTCGGAGGTGGAAGCGCACGAATGCCGGTCTCGCCACCATTAGCTGCGGGTGGTGAGATCTGCGCATCTCTTGGCTCTCCTGACAATTGACTGATTGCTACATTACTCTCCGTACACTCCCGCGCGTTGTATTGTTACTCTACCGCGCATCTTCCCACCCTATACGCTCCTTCTCTACATCGTGCTGTGTTTTACTGCGCCGCAGCTTCTCTCCTCGGGCACCGAATAAGTGTCGCCACGCAACCGCAGCTATTCACCACACCGCCGAGACCAGTGTTTGAAGATACACCGCTGGACACATATAAACAACCCTCGCCAATCCCCTTCCTACGTACCGCAAATCACCCACCGCCGAACATAGACTTGATGTCTACAACCACCACAATGCCCGGCCGCACCCTTCCGACGATTCCGACCGCCGAGGTGCGCGCGCACAACAACGAGAAGTCCTGCTATGTTACAATCGGCACCAAGGTCTACGATGTTACCGATTTCCTTGATGGTCATCCTGGTGGCCCCGAGTTCATCCTAGAATATGCGGGCAAAGACATCGAGGCAATCCTGAAGGACGAGATCTCACACACCCATTCCGATTCCGCATACGAGATTCTTGAGGAGAACTTGGTAGGCTTCATGGTCCCCGAAAATCTTCTGAACGGCGTAGTAAAGAGCTCGAATCCTGCAGATATTGTGCCTCTGCCATCTTCCGAGGTTGGCAAGCTGGAGCTCAAGGGCATGGAACAGGACGGCAAGCCGCTGTACGAAGCAACCGGCATGTCATCTGCGGAAGATCTTTCAAGACCGACAGACCCGAACCAGGACTACAAACAGCACAAGTTCTTGGACCTGAGCAAGCCGCTTCTGATGCAGGTCTGGAATGGTGGATTCAGCAAGGACTTTTACCTACAGCAAGTGCATCGCCCGCGCCACTACAAGGGAGGCGACTCCGCGCCGCTGTTCGGTAACTTCCTGGAGCCGCTCAGCAAGACGCCGTGGTGGGTCGTGCCATCGCTCTGGTGGCCCTGTGTCGCGTATGGAACAGCCGTTGCGTTTGGTGGACTATCCTCCGCGACGGAACTTGCTGGGTACTGGGTCTTTGGGCTGGGATTCTGGACCATTATCGAATACGTCCTGCACAGGGGCTTGTTCCATTTGGACGAGTAAGTACTCCTCATCCATATGGATCTGTCTGTACTAACATCAAGCAGCCATCTTCCGGATAACCGCGTCGCGATCACCCTCCACTTCTTGCTTCACGGTATTCACCACTACCTTCCCATGGACAGATACAGGCTCGTCATGCCACCTACACTCTTCGCTGTTTTGGCGGCACCGTTCTGGAAGTTCGCACACGCGATCATCTTCTGGAACTGGTATGCCGCTCTGGCTGCCTACTGTGGTGGTATCTTTGGCTACACCTGCTACGACATGACACATTACTTCCTCCACCACCAGAAGTATGTACACCCATAGCTTACTTTGAAAGACCTCGCTAACAAATTAAAGGCTACCTCCCTACTACCAGCAACTCAAGAAGTACCACCTTGCGCACCACTTTGCCGACTACCAAAACGGTTTCGGTGTCACCAGCCGCTTCTGGGACCGCATCTTCGGCACCGAGCTTGAGATGGGACCCTCCAAGGTCATCAAGTCCACTTGAATGGCGACGCACGAATAGACTTTTGTTATTAGACACCCACCTGTCACCACGTTGTCAAGACCGGCATTGAAGAAGGCGTTCAGCGGGTCTGCAGGGCCATTTTGGGTCGATGCAGCTTTGATGTTTGTAGATAACTTTATGACTCACTACCTCAGATAATAGTAATGCCAACAATCACTTCACTTCTGTTCACCATTCTTCAGTCACTGCTCATTTCCCGGTTGCGCTCATGGCGGCAGTCACCTCCGCACGTGACCTGCTGCCTATTAGTCACACGGACCCTGCCAAGGCCCCTCCAACTTTTCAAGTCGTTACGCCCAGGCCTGCCTCTCCACTTTCCACTCACCCACCCATTAACACGTCCTGCTGCACGAGCAAAGCTTCAATCAAGCACCCATTTGTCAAGTGCATCTCGGTCAAGAGGTCATCTGGCAAGCGCCCGCAGTGACATCTCTACGTCCGTTCGATATCGCAATTGAAATCAATACTTGAGCCCCAGCTCGCCATCACAACAACACATCGCCCATTGCAGTGACATCGCGCATCACTTCCACCAGCTACGCTTATCGAGAGCTAGGAACCGCCGCCGACGTCGACATGTCTACCCAAGCCGCAGTCGAGGCCCTCCTCGAGGAGACCGCCCGCGAGGTCGAGATGAAGGACGCTGAGCGCAAGCGCACTGCCAGCAGCGAGGCGCGCGACACCGACAGCCGCCGCGACGACCGCCACTCAGATCGCCGTGACCGCCGTGATAGGAGCCGAGACCGTGGGGACCGTCATCGTGAGTCCAATGGAGATCGCCGTCGCAGCCGCGATAGAGACCACCGCCGAAGAGACGGAAGCCGTCCCCGTTCTAGCAAAGGTGCTGACACAGATGAAGACCGTGATAGGCTCCGCCGCAGCAGCTCGCGCGACCGCCGTGGAGGTCGTGGAGGCCGTGACCGCGGAGGCGACTTCTACAGCGGTAGTGGTCGTCCGCGTTCCCGCTCCCCTCGCGACCGTGGTAACGACAGGTACCGCGAGAGGTCCCGCGACCGTCGCCGCAACGGTGGTGATGACCGTCGCAACAGCCGTCGCAACAACACCCCGCCCAAGCCAGAGGTCACCGAGGACGACCGCGACAAGCGCACCATCTTCGTCCAGCAGATCTCCCAGCGCGCTGAGATGCGTCACTTGCGCAGCTTCTTCGAGCGTGTCGGCCCTGTTGTCGAAGCTCAGATCGTCAAGGACCGTGTTACCGGCCGTAGCAAGGGGTGAGTACTCACTTGTCCATTCCTCACATATACTTGCTAACATCCCTCCAGCGTCGGCTACGTTGAGTTCGAAGCTGAAGAGTCTGTTCCTCTTGCACTGGAGCTGACTGGCCAGAAACTGAAGGGCGTCCCCATCATTGCCCAGCTTACTGAAGCCGAGAAGAACCGTGCTGCTCGTCCTTCCGAGGGCGGTGCTGCACCCGGTGCCAACGGCGCCCCCTTCCACCGTCTCTACGTCGGCAACATCCACTTCAGCGTCACCGAGAAGGATCTCCAGGAGATCTTCGAGCCTTTTGGTGAGCTTGAGCAGGTCATCCTCCAGCGCGATGAGTTGAACCCTGGCCGCTCCAAGGGATATGGTTTCGTTCAGTAAGTCGTCTGTCCATGTTCACTGCAACATCATTTGCTAATACATCACAGGTTCGTTGACCCCTCGCACGCTAAGAATGCTCTCGCAGAGATGAACGGTTTCGAGCTCGCCGGCCGCCAGATCCGCGTTGGTCTCGGCAACGACAAGTTCACCCCCGAATCGACCGCGAACCTCCTCCGTACATTTACCCAGCAAGCTCAGTCCTACCAAGGCTCTGCTTTCAGTGGTGCTGGTGGTCGTGGTGCCTATGCTGGCGGTAATGGTGGTGTCTTCGACCGTACCCATAGCAAGGATGACCGTGGTGTTAGTGGTGCCTCTGCTCTCGACGACTCTGATGTCGCTGGAGTCAACTTCAAGACCTATGACCGCAGCAGGCTCATGGACGCTCTTGCGCGCCGCGACGTTCCCGGTGACTCCAGGCAGGGCGGTCAGGCTATGCCTGTTCCCACCACTCGCAAGGCTCCCGCCCCCACCCCCGCCGCTCCCATGGCCTCCAAGTGCGTCAAGATCGAGAACGTCTTTGACCCTGACGAGTAAGTCCTCGCATCTTCTCCTAGACATTCGCTAACACATTACCAGGGAGCAGCGCAACTACGGTGACAACTGGAACAAGGAGCTCCAGCACGAGATCAAGTCCGAGTGTGACAAGAAGTACGGCAAGGTCGTTCACATTGCTGTCGACGCCAACAGCGAGGGCGACGTCTTCGTCAAGTTCGACTCCGTCTCCGGTGGTGAGAAGGCTCTCCAAGGTCTCAACGGTCGTACTTTCAACCACCGCACCATCCGCGCTTCCTACGTCGTGGACAAGATCTACAACTCCCTCTGGGGTGCTGCTGCCAGCAGGTTTTAACCGACCGGTACGTCACAACTGTCGTGGGGTGCTCGGTAGCCACTACTGCCGAGCATACCCGATCACTTATGTGTGCAGTATACCCTGATCGGTTCTTACGGTTTCTTTACGGCTCATTCTCTCGGTTTACTCTTACGGTTTCTACTCTCGGCACACTCTCACACCTCTGGTACGTACGCATGGCGTTGACGGTATGATACGACTCTTTTTCTTTCATCTGCTTGTTCTTCTTTTTGAGCGTTGCTTTTCAGGCTATGCTGGCGAAGGTGTACAACGTGCAGTGCTTGGATGGTGGAAGCTGCGTTGTCAAGATCAACATGAGGGATGAACGAACGTTCAGAGGTATGATGGATGAAGGTCTTGGTGGACACTGAAAGGATAAGGTCTCGGTGAACGACGGACATGATTGTTTAGGCGGATGATGTGCGAGAGCTTGTATATGGCGTGGAGGAGTGCTTACTTCGGTACGTTCTGTGAAAGGACTTCGGTCTTGTTCAGATCTTTCACTTGGTCTCAGGTCTCCTCACATACGATTGCTCATACGATTGCACATGCATCAACGGCATTTACCACGGAAGCGGAGGACTCATGGCTGCTAATAGCACATAGGACCAGCTCGTCTCTTCCTGTCTTCCTGGATGACTTGTCTGCCAATAATCATGTGTTTAGATACTCTCTTGGATTTCTCCCTCGTTGCCATGGCCTTTTGATGTGGAGAGTGTCGGATGTGGATTGGTTCCATGAGGCTGTGGCTGTGGTTGTGGTTTGACCCTTCTCCGCTGCTGACCATGTCGTTGCCTGACGTCGTGATAGGTTTCGATTGTTTATTCTCTTGTGGCTAACTAGGCTTCGCAAATCGACGTCTTCCTTCTTCGCGCAATTACTCGGTCGTGACCTGCAGTCAGCGCTTGTCCGAGATAAGCGAGTTCCGTGTGCTCGCCCGCTTCCGGTGGAGCCGTTGCGGTTACCAATACATCACGCATCCCAGGCTTTGTTCGTTATTGCCTGACTGTCATTGAGTTCCGCTATCTCATTATCTGCTACACCCACCTCGACGAGTTGGCTGTCATGTCGATGTGTCTGCACAGCGTTGTGTCATCCGCGCGTTCATTCATCCCAGAATGATCTCCTTCCACTCGTCCTCTGAGAGTGCGAACGCCGCTTTGAAGACTTTGCCAAGAGCTACACGACGATATATACCTTCTTCGGGATATGGCTCCACTAAGAGCACAAAGTACAGATCCCATTCCGAATCAACTCTCTCCTTTGGCAGGTAATACGTCCACACCGGAAATTCTTGCTGGTTGAAGGATTTGGCGTCGGAAATCGCGATGAACTCGAACGCAGTCTGGCCAGTGGCTTCGTACTTTTCCAGCCAATTCCTATTGACGACGACAGAACCGCACTTGTCGCCACGCCGGTCTGTGATATGACATCGAGCTCTCGTTTCCCCAAGATCGTCTCCTTCGACATCGACTTCTGTTGAGCGTACCACGTGAAACGAAGCCCGCCAGGTAAAGAATTGTAGGAACGGTTGGTCGGGAAACTCTTTGAGGCCACCGACAGCTTGACTGGATGCCGTTGTTCGTACGTGATATGGATCTTCAGGTAGGGTAAGTCTGAACTTCAAGTTTTGTGTGTAACCTTTCCGGTCTATTGTGTCCCAAGTCAGTGGCCGACCATATCTGTCATAACCAGCACGAGCATCGTCCTCGTCCGGAAGGTCTGGAACGTGATAATTGAACGGGTTCCTAGACTTTAGGCCTTTTTTACTAAGACTGTTTGCCTTCCGACGATCCTCCATGGTCCTTCTGTCCCCCTGCCTGGCAGCTTCTCTCTGACTGGCGTCAGTGAGGTAAACGCTTCCATCTTCGCTCGCGTCGTGGTCAGAGGGACTATATGGATCCGCCCTTGAGGGTCGTACGAATGCCGTGTAACCCGTCCATTTGTCGTCAGTGCTCTGATCCTTGACGGCGTATCCTCTATCCCAGAGGCGACGTAGTGTTCCATGGCCATCCCTTATATGCCAATCGATCCATGTATGATCTACCAGCCAAGCATGGACATTAGAGAGACACCCATCGACCATCTGTGGCTTGTATTGGATACCATCACTCTTCCATCCACACCACGACCAACTGGGGAACTTGATGTCTTTGTACTTTGGCTCTACCGACGCCTTCTCGTAGTTCAGCAGGGTTAGAAGGTCAACAGGCTCCCACAGGAGGGCAAAATCAAGATGTGATGTCGGGAGCCCGAAAACAAAGGGCGCGTTCATCGTACCCTCCATCAAATTACACATTCCACTAAATGCTGCCAGGATATCGAGCGGTTCGAACAGCTCGCGCAATGTGTAGAGATATACACAATGGGCATAGAACCACACACTGCGTTGCTTGAGCTCCGTGAGCATCTGAAGCGGCGCTTGCACCAAGTCGAGCGACCATCCTCGGCCTTCGCCATCCGCGAAGATATCTTCCGACATGCCCGTGGAGCGGCACTGGAAGTAGATCTGTCCTCTGGTGAAGATTAAGCAGCGCTTGGAGAGCAGTCGCTCTTGGAACGTCCAAGCGCGCGTGTTCCACTTTGACGTCTGGATACTGATCTCAGATGGCTGATGCAATATTAAGTGCACGCCATCAGCATAAACGCCAATCTGCTGCTGTGGACGCTGACCTTCGTCAAGGGCCAGCAAACCAGTCCGTGAATCACCGTCCGCAGCGCAAATCGTCAGCGTCGCATTGCCGTATATGAGATGCATGGCCCGCGAGTTAAGGCTCCACGAGTGGCTGCTGTCCTGCACAATACACAGCGCATCAATCCAAGCGTATCTTATACCCAAGTCATGGACCAGCCGAATGCTCTGCACAAGCGCTTTTGGCAGCTTGCGAATTGTAGCAGCCAGACCACCAGATTTCCGCCGACTTTGTATGTTACTGATCTTCGTTCGATAGTCCATCCTACCTGTGTCGCCCCAAACATAGCTCACAGCGGCATAAGGCTCGAATTCCAGGCGCTCCATCGTACCCTCGAATGGCAAGGGAACAAGCCGGTCATTCTCGATGTCAATGACGCCGAAATAGGGCTCCATCAACGTTTCCATGAAAGGGTTCTCGATGCCAATCTGCTCGGTACAGCGACGATCGTGGCTATTCTCGCATAGACGTAAGAACTCGCGGATGAGGTTCTTCTTGTTCTCCGTTGCACCGAAGCGACGCCCGAGGAATTGTGTTTCCCTGTTCAGCTGCTTGGGATAATCCAGATCAGAATTGGCGTACTTCATCGGTGCTGCTAAGACCAAGTAAGACTCGAAGGCTTTGAGCAACGCATCACTCCATGTAACCCTCAGTCGACGGGTTCGCCTCTCTCGCAGTGCGCGTCTGGGGTCGACAGACAAGCGACCGTCCATCTCCCACGTCAGATGGCAGACTGCCTTGGTAGCATCGACATCCTTCAAGACATCCTTTGCGATGGAGTTTATTATGAGACGGCAGAGAGGGCAAGTTTCTGCTCTCTCAGTGATGGTGTCAAGAGTTCCGAGTCGAAATCGTTCGTTGGCTAGTCGCAACGAATCTAGTGACGGGCGAATCTCTGCTGACTTGTCGTCTTCAATCACGAACTTCTCAATGTTGAGATTGAGTGATGCGCACTCCTTGCATGGTCGCTCAACTCTGTCCATAACCACGCCGTTCTCGATAGGCTGACTCGGCATCGTCCCTTCCATTGGCGATTCAGAGTCATTCGTCATCGGACAGTTGAAGCCCTGGAGGCTTAGGGGTTTCGCGTCTTTTAGCCCGACTCTGGGATTTGCTTCCAGGGCTACCTTCAAGATTAGCACAAGAAATCCATCGCTAATCCTTCGGAATCTGCAGCTCGATAAAACGAGCCTAGTATCGCTACTTACTTTCGCAGCTCTCAGGTTCAGGCTCCCGCATTGAATGTCTACGCCCAGCTTTTGAACGCAGCCCGGCACGGCTCGCAATAGAGCAGCTGAACCGCTGTCACTCAGCTTCCGCCCTCAAAGCTTGTTTTCCCAGCCGCATAGCCTCCACAATTCGGCTGGCCAGACCAGTCATAGTGAACAAGACATATATTATAGCGCCGTAAAATTAGGCGAACAACCCCCAAACAAGAGAAAGTAGAGGGAGGGTAGTCTTGCAGCATGCGTCGCTTATTGAAATAGTGGATACATGTCCTGTACAATTGGACCACGTTCGTTTTCAGGAGGGTTCAGCCGCACCCGTCCGCATCAGCAGGAAAACATGCATATTGAACATGTACCCAGGTTGTGACGAAGTACAGTATGCATGACAATTCTTTAGCCACCTTCCTCTTCCAGATGAGTCGATCTCTTTACAAGTTAGACTGCGGCAGCGCGCGCACCAACATCACCGATGTCAGCTGGAGCACGAACCCTCACAGACCTTCATGCTGCCAATCTCTCGATATCTTGTCTAATATTTACTCCGCTTCTTGCTTTCCTCTACAGCGGTATTGCGGGAACTACCTCCACTCATGCAGCTTCGCTCGCTTAACATTCATCACCCAACACCCATGGATATTTATGTAAAAATGATCCGTTCTTTCACATACGACCATAGGATCATGAAAATTAGGCTTCCCGTCCGCTTAGCCATATACAAGCATGATACCGGCGGATTAGTAGTTAGGTGGGTGACCACTAGCGAATCCCCGCTGTTGTATGTTTTTGGAGTTCTTTTTGCCCATCTCTGGGGCAGGCAGGTGGGCCGACGGCGAGAACAAGTTTAACCAGGTTGACACAACAGAAGACATGCCCCCGTCTACAATCTTGACACACCCTCCATAAGATCATCAACTGCGCTGTCTTGTGCAGTCGCGATTTTTGCGTCCAAAAGCTGCTCAGCTAAGTCGTCCATCTCTGCATCTTCATCGGGCGTGATCATGTTCTGCTCCTCAACTTCAATCTCTTGGCGTACATCTCTTGTATCCCAAACCGTAACCAATGTGTTTCTTCTTTGCGTCAAAGCCTTGAACCCCTCAAGGTACTTGATGCGGAAGATACCTGCTTTATCTTCTGCTTCACATACCCTACCTCCTCTCTCTACTGCTTCTAGCACCGCTTCGTACGTCCAGAGCTGCACGTTCGTCTCTACGTCGTCCGTCACCTTCTGCGAGGCCGCTGGGTTCTTCTGATGGTCCTCGAAATATCGCGGGTACTGGCTGCGTATGCGATCTTCGATGCAGACGGGGCAGATGAATGGATGCTGATGCAGGTTTTCTTGTCGCTTGAGCCAAGCTAAGGGGAGTTGAGGCTTCGCGGAGTAGATACTGCGCGTGCAGTTTGATGAGCATGGCGACTTTGGGACAGGGAAGCACATCGGTGTGGGAGGCGAGGACGGCGGCTTGATGATGTGCTCGCAGTCTAGAGTGTGGAGAGGGGTGGACGGGTCATCGCAACAGTTCTGAGGCGGCGGCTTGGTGAGCGCCATAGCGGAGTGCGGTATGGGTTGGTTGGACAAGTCGCGGGCGGGAAGAATAAGGGGTTGAGTGTAAGTGAAATGGTAGGTTGTAGTAATGAGATTGTGAAGACATGATGTGGACGGACATATGGTAGAAATGTCAAAGTGTAAGTGAGATTACAGCTGTTTGAGGGCTGGCTTATCCCCGACATACAATGACCACCTTCATTGAAGGTGCAGTGCATCCGCTATCGTCGTATCCCCCTTGGCTACCGGAGCCCCAAGCCCTTCTTTCTTACCAGGCAGAGCTCCCTCCAGCCATCGCTTGTGCTTTACATCCTTATAGCCCACAACCCTAAACACTATCTCCCTCCCCATTGTCCGTTTCGCTTTTACATACATCCCTGTGCTCACTTCCTGGAGTAAGTGGCCACTTTTCCGTACCGTGCCTGGATCCTCACAGCGCACATTGAATACAACGCGCTCGATTGAATGTCGCTCGGGAATACTACGGAATGCGTCGCGCCAGCTTTGGATGAAGGGAGTCATCAATGGGCCGTAGGTGTCACCGTCGTTTAGAAGACCATCGGAGGAGACGAGCGGAGATATCCCGATTTGCAGCACTCTGATTGCAGTGACGGGAAGTGAGAAGCAGTCGTCGGCGGACTTGCGTGAAGACTGCGGCTTGAGGATGCGGATGTCGGCGTCTGATGTGGCTAGCTTTTTGCCTAGGACTGAGAGGGTTTCGGGATCGTTGATGGTAACGAGCAGATATGGCGGGTTGCCAGGCATGGTTTCTTCGTAGATATCTGGACATTCTGACGATGCGGTGAGGGTGTCGGGATGCTCGGTATCTGTTCTCAGCTCTAGAGCGACTGGCATCGCGAAACGTGGATTGTTCTGTGGATCGTCAAGGAAAAAGGATGCGCAGAGGAGTGAATGTCGATGTTGATGTCGAGGCTCATGACGTTTCGCCTCCGCGCGATGTTGACGATTTAGGCAACCACCAAGGCAGCCAATAGGCGTGGCTGTTTTCCATGCAACTGGGAATACTTTATTGTGTTTTCTGACATTACTCTGCCTGACTCTTCGAGCTATTGGTCTCTAGTGCCGATACATCCGAATGTTGCCAAGACAAGACAAAGTCCCGCAGTCGCTCACTTCCTGCAAGTGTCGGTCATCTCGTGGAACGCATGCTTGTTAGGTCGCAAAGCAAGCAGGCACGACCGGCAATCAGTATGAAGTAGAGGTAGCAAGCTGACGTCATTCCTTAATCACTCGTCAGTCGCGCCTACCTCAGTCTCACGATCCCTCCGCCAAATCCATGGTTGGGTCAATATATACTACACCACCATT
Organism: Alternaria triticimaculans; assembly: GCF_023758025.1. Classification (NCBI taxonomy): domain Eukaryota; kingdom Fungi; phylum Ascomycota; class Dothideomycetes; order Pleosporales; family Pleosporaceae; genus Alternaria; species Alternaria triticimaculans. Next base: position 519,809 of record NW_026055972.1, read on the forward strand.
TGAATCCACGTCACGAGATTTTCCGACGACGCTATAACACCCTCGCTATTTGCTGCGTACGCGACGCGCATTCTGAAGTCATGGGCGAGGTGAAGACTGCGCGGTTGCTATTGTGCGCGACTTGCCCTTCACTAACTACGGCCGCGTGAGTATCGCCAATTCGAGAGCTCACCCTCACTTCTTGGCGGTGAATTCTGAGTATTCAATCCTATTGTCGCGAGACCGACTCTTCTCTTTCGACTCACTCTGCCTCGCCTGACCTACAGTCCAAGCTACCGACCACCTACCTACCGCACAATCCAGATCGCGCTTGCCGCCCACATCATCGTGTATCCCAACGTGTTCTCGTCTCTAGCACTCATGTCGTCGTCTGTCGCCAGACAATTCGGCAACATGCTCAACACTCGGTGGTCGGTCCCAGGCCAAGCAGCCGCGCCGTCGCCATCCACCAAGCAGAAGACCGACTCCAAGCAGAAGACAGACGCCATACACGAGAAAGTCACCTACCCACGCGTCTTAGGATCACGGGACGCGGACTCATGCAACAACGCATCCATGTCCTACGAGCACCTCCTCGCATGCGGCCACCTCATCACCACACCCACGCCCGACGAGCGATGCGCACCCAATTGCTACTGTGTCGAGCACAGATCGCACAAGATCAACGGAGATGAGAAGAAGAAGGCGAAGATGCTGCTGTTCTACTGCGACGCGTGCGTAGAGGAGGAGAACGAGAAGCTGGTGGCTGATACTTTGACGTCAGCGGGGGCAGGTATGTTCACTTACTGGCAGTAACGCCCGCGATGACGCTGACCACCTGACAGAGAACCTGCGTCGCACCCTACGCGAAAAAGAAGCCACCAAGCGCGAGAAGCAGATCAAGTTCCGCAAATGCTATATCGCACTCAAGATCACATCCGTGCCTTGCCACACCGACGGCGCACTACGCAAGAGTTATACGCCGCGCAAAGAGCATCACCCCTTCGATATTTCGATCCCTCGAGTAGGCGACAATTTCTTCGAAGACATCCTAGTGAACCCGGTGAAGAATTCGAAGGCGCCTGGCAACACTGTCGCGACCGCGCCCGTAGAAGCAAACCAGCCCGTCGTCGGCAGTAGCCCAGCCAGCCTCGGCGAAGCCGGCGCAAACTACCTGCGATACACGGCAGCGCAATCTGCAGCACCCAAGGTCCTCAAAGCCAAGGCGAGTGCCCCCAACGCTAAGAAGACCGCGTCGCTGTCTGCTCCCCGCGAGGCCGCTGCAGCATCACCAGTAGTACCGAGCTCCGCTTTCGCGCAGAAGACATCTCCAAAGCAGTCGCGCAAGAGGCCCATCGTCATCGACGACGATGAGGAATACGTTGACGTGCCAGAGAAAGAAACAGAGGTTGTCAAGAGGACCAGGAAACGACAAAAGGCTACTTCGTTGCCGTTGTCACTGCCAGCTACCCCGAAGAGGAAGCCAGGGCGTCCAAAGGGAAGCGGTCGCAAGAAGGTGTGAGGGGTTGACGGATACAGGTGGTGCGGAATCGTGAGGATGTGGAGGTGATGACGAGGTTGGAGATTACAAGGACGGGGTGGATGCTGCTATGCGATGCCTGGATACTGTCGTATTTGTCGGGCTGGTATTGTGGTTAGGGTATATACTGAATGGAACATGTCGTTGATCATGCTTCTGATGAGGATGTGATGAAGAAGGATGGCAGATGGCCATGGTGTGCGATGTTGCTTTCACCCCACTTGGCCTGCTGACTAATCTGCATCCTGCCATCTCGCCACCCGTTCTCTCCACAACGTACCAAATACATGATTTATGTATACGACATGTCTTATGTTAACGTTCATTAACGTAAGTTACATGGTCTATTTCCATGCTCTACTACATCCAATTCCACCCCATCAAACACCTCCCCATATCGCAATTTCCTACCCCCCTTCATCCAAAAACCACTCACAATACGCTAGATAGATACAGTCCAGACAGTACACAGCATACAACGCCTGAGATCAAGATTACCGCGATCTCTATGTTCGACATTTCGTCTACGCTGTGAATCCTGATATCCTGCCGCCTATCATCTCTTTGTGAAGGGACACCGCGTTCTAGATCAATCGCATTGCGCTTTTGCTGGTCGTATGTGTTAGGGCGGATGATTCAGTCGGACATGGTGTTGGTGTCGGTTGTTGTTTCGCGAGCAACTGTTGAAAAGGTTGCAGGGGTTGATAGGTTGTAGGCGTACTGTTATTTAGAGCTCGTAATATTATGGGTGGCACAGGGGATATGGTGAATGAGTGAGACAAGCATATGGAGCAGCCGGGCGCTGGTCAGTGAATGTGCAATGCACTGTTTGGCTGAAATATGGTGTGAATGAAGGGCATGTGGCGCTGCAAACCACTTAAGCAGTATTTGATCGGATGGATTTGGGAAACAGCCTGCCCCCGCCCCATACCGCGATCTCCAATCCCCTCACCCACCAACCACTCACAACACACCAGTACCATAAAGTATAGACAACGCAAAACACACAACGCTCACGACCAAAAGTACCGCGATGGTCGTGTTCACCCATTCACCCTGCCTGTACATTCCAGTATACCGCCGTCCACGTCCATCATTTCCGTGCGAGGAGAAACCGCGTTCTAGATCAGGCATAGTGTGGTCTTGCTGGCCGTGCGGATTGGAGTTGGGATTGATGAATAAGCCGGCGAGGAGGTGGTCGGCGGCTGTGGAGTTGGGGGTAGGGGTTGAAGGCACGGTTGAAGTAGATGTGGAGGTATCGTTGTTTGGGGCAAGTGTTGAGGGGGTTGATAGATTGGTTGTAGGAGTACTGTTGTCTGGGTTTAGTAAAATTATGGGTGGCATCGCTGTTACTGTGGATCTGAGTGTATTGGATCTGAGCGAGGTAAGTGTAAGAATAGTCCGGGCGCTATATAAGTGAATGTGCAACGGGTTTGTTTGCTGCCTGGGTGGATGGATGGAAGAAATGTGGTTCTATGAGTCTGTTCTAGACTACTTGGTCGAGAGTCGTGGAACTGCCGACATGCTTCCATAGACAGCTGCATGGCTCTCACCATGCATCATTCCTCAGCGCCAGACTCTTCGATGTCGTCCACATATTGTCGAGTCGCAGTGGCGAAGGCCCCCTAAGCAGCATATACCACTTTAGATCTTTTGACGGAACGTAGGGTATGGTTTTCAACGCCGATGAGTCGCGGACGTACTGAGAATATTCCCGGACAGTCGCTGCAGCCTCCATCTCACTACCGACGACCCAGACCTTGTCAAACCCACCTATAATCGTATTTGCAACGACGATAAGACCGCCCACTTCGATTGACAGGAGGCGATTTTCCAAGGTTTCTGTAAAGACATCCAATGAATTCTCAAGAAAGACAACATTCTCTAACCGAAGTCTGATTGATAGTCGAAGTAACTTCTGGACTGCGATCCGGTTCAACTTCACATTGACGAGACTCAACGTGTCGAGACTGGAGGTCCAGATCGGACAAAGAAGCTGGGACCATCCCGACACTAGTCCTATCTGAGGCATGGACATGTGGAGCGCGTTGTTTTCTGCGAGCGATCTTCCCGAAAAGGTCAGATGCCGTAAATTTGGACAGCGCAAGGTGTTGGGCATGATGAAAGTGTCGTTGGCCAGTCTAATCTTCAACGAGTCGCTGCTATACGCATCAGACTTGTCGCCACTGTCAAATATGTATTCCAGTGTAGTGAGATGAGAGAGTACCATGTCTCCGGTCGGAAAACCGACGAAGCCAAGTGTGTTGAAGTTGATGGAGGCTTTCCAAAGTCGCTGGCCTTGGCGGTGATCTATGTGTCTAAGCAACGCGTAGAAGATGTTCATGGAGTGTCTGCTTTGAGATTTCGCGCAGGTGTACCGTAGCGGATAATTTTGAGCGAGGCTAAATGAAGGGAGAACAATGTTGCCTGTATTAATTCCGTACAGCTCTTGATAGGGGGCCTGATCCGTGAGACGCAAGTTGTTAGTATCCCTGAGTGGTGTATGCTTCGTGTACGCTCTATCCACGGAAAGTGGAAGCATGCTGCGGGTTGGACGATAGCAAACTGATTCCAACTTGATGAACTTGTCCATCCAACCTAGGCTGTTATCTTCCAACCATGTAGACCAAAGATAGGGATCCGTCATCCGGTTGTGTTGACAAGGGCGGTGGAACTCGCGGTCACGATAGCTTAGGCCTGCCCTCTCGAATTCTGCAACCTCCAGCCGTCGTGGCGCCGCATCTTTGTACACTATAGCCCTTACGAGTTTCGCTCGAGCAGGATCGTCAGCGATGCCTTTGAGTATGGCGATGCTCTTTAGATCTGGCGCAAAGCACACAGTGCGATAGAGATACTTCTTAAACCCCGGTTCGTTGCATCCTTTACAGGTCAAGAGGAAGCTCAGCACGTCGTTGTAGCTTTCGTTGTTGTTGCAAACAACATGGTCCAGTACAACGTCGAGAACCTCGTTGGGGAGTGGGAACTGGCTGCGCAATGGCGCTGACGGCGAGCAAGCTTCGTCATGAAGTCGTAGGATATGCGGCTGAACATTGAGACCAGCTTCTTCATCAGCCAGCGTGCTTGACCATGGCGCTAACTGGTTCATATTAGCGATGAGTCGGTTGGGCTTTTGGATACCAGATCAGCGTCAGCAACTGACACACACATATTTATACATGTATCTCGGTCTCGCGAAGGGCGCGTGAACCACATCGGGTGGTCGGACGGCATCACGTGTTGCTGAAGCGTTGTTGCAGCCCTTGTGAGCATCGACAAACGACGAGAAAGAATTAGTAGCGGAGGCCAAAGGTTTGTCACTCTTTTCGGTGTTCTGGCATGCTCTAAGGAACAAATCCTGGTCTCTGGGGTATGATGTATGCATACTCCGCACGCGTAGCGGCATGGGTGTAGCCCGAATGTGGGGCCTCTCACAACTGTTAAAGTACGCCCGGGGCGCGTATCTGCAGCCCCGTCTGCTCGGCACTCGTAGGCCATGAGCATAGTATCGTATCACAGTACTTGACGGTTGGTTGATTACCCGGACATCTTGGTGAGTGTCGCAAAAGAGCCAGTCGTTTGCGCGACCAATCTCATACGCACAATGGCAACGGAGTCGACGAGCAGAATCGAATTTGAGCTTCGCCCTGCAAGATTCTCTGATCTTTCTTCGATAGCAACAGTATGGGCAGCAGCATTCTTTGACGATGAGATCATCGGCGTGATCATGCATCCGCACCGCAAGGACTACCCAGACGACGTATACTGGTTCTTGCTGCGCGGTATCCGAGAACGGTTTTGGGACTGGCGACATCGATTCCTGGTCGTGACAGACGATGAGAAGGTCGTTGGTGCCGCAGATTGGAGGAGGCTAGGAAAAGGCGGAGAAGGCATGGGTTTGGGGCGAACAGATCCACGTATGTCCATCAAAGTATTCCGCACAGCCTATGAGCGCGCAGCTGACCCTATCTGACCTCTCTGTTCGCAGGTAATCTCATCGCGTCGGTCGTGAATACATACCACTCCATGTCTCTAGCGCTCTTCCCCAATCGCGCGGCTGATCCTACGCGCACTTCCTTCCTCGACACCGCTGTCGTAAATTCAGAGAAACACTGGACTGGCCATCGCACTGAGTGCTGGGACTTGCACGTCTGTGGTGTACACCCCGACTACCAAGGAAAAGGTGTCGGAAAGCTGCTAGCCACGTGGGGAGTTTGCGAAGCGCAGAAGGAGGGCGACGAGGTTGTCGCTAGTGTGTTATGCGGAGAGAAGAATAGAGGATTCTATGCGAAGGCTGGCATGGGTGTTCAGGTTTCGGAATCGAAGGGCGATGGAGGTGGCATCGCGTTATTCACGAGATAGATCGCGCCGGCGACGCGTGTCAGCCAATGAGCATTGCCGGAGTTGTGCCGGCGGCATCGCGTCTCCGGTGACGCGCATGCGACTACCATCTCTTCCTCCCCATCACGTAGCGCTTTCCATCATCACATTCATCTCTTTCCCATCATCTCAGGCCCCTGGTGAATCGATAAGGCACCACGCGGCACCTCAATGGAAGTGAGAAGGAAGGACCGAAAATGCCGACCGCATAGGCCGAGACTGCCTGGCAACAACACACAGCTGCTGCCACCCGCCATATTGGATGACTTTCAAACAATGATCTCCCCTCCTCCATCAACCACTCTTATCCCAGGATACGCAATATGAGTTCCGCTATTACATTCGCTGCGGGTGTCGTGCTCCACGCTACTGTCTTGGCCAGGCATCACGAATGGGACCGCCATTCAGCCGCCATCTTATCCTCAGCATGTGTCCTCTTCGCAGCTACAGTCGTAGCAGTTGCTGTTATTCGGAATGTTTCCTGGGTCTCTTCTTTCGCTTGCGTGGGCGATGTGACCACGTCCTTCGTCAGCGGCCTTCTCAGTTCTATGATAGTGTATCGACGATGGCTACACCCTCTCAGATCCTTTCCAGGGCCTATAACTGCACGGAACACTAGCCTATGGATCATCAAGCAAAACGTCCCTGATCTCGACTTATACGTCAAGATGCGCAGCTTGCATGATCGATATGGCGACTTTGTGCGAATAAGTAGGTTTGGAGAGCATTTAGACGAGTGCGTCGTTGACCTGGTCTAGGGCCACGCGAGATCTCGATCTGCCATCCTGATGCGATAGCGGACGTACATGGACCGAGGAGCAAGATCCTGAAGGGCGAATTCTACGATCAGACTCATCCATTTCATAGCCTCCAATTCATCCGCGATCCGAACCTCCATAAGGAACAGCGTCGGTACTGGGACAGAGCTTTCTATAGACCAGGTCAGTGATCTCCGCTTTCGTTTGCTGCCAAGCAACCAAGGTCGAGCATACACCTCCTTCTGTCACTTCTAGTTCCGCACGATCAACGTCATCAGCTAGCACGATGGAATGTTAGACCACCACAGCTAACAGCTGTAGCACTGCTGGGATATGTGCCACGACTTATACGACACTATCGAATCACTGCCAGTATACTTACGAGTCATGCGGCATCACGAAAGCCGATCGACGCCAGCGGTGCCTTTTTAAACCTATTCTTTGATGTCATATCGGACTTGACGTTTGGTCAGTCCTTCGATACACAGACCACGAAGCAGCGAAGTCCGATCATGGCAGAGTTCCTCAGCAAGCAGAAAGTACTTGGCTTCGCCTTGCTGAACATGCCTCTGCTCCACCTCGCTAAGAATCTGCACACATCCACAAGGAAGCAGAAGCCCTGGGAACGTTGGTATGATGAAGCATTGAAGGCCCGCAGTAAGGTAAGTCAGCCAAGCTCTGACCAACTTTCGATCTTGATGCTCATATGCGAAGAAAATTGTTTCGACTTCGGACATATACACATACCTGCCGCAATCTGAGCTCTTCAACGGCAACGCTCTCAGAGAGGCCAAGTTGGCTATCGTTGCCGGCGCTGATACAAACGCTATTACGATGTCGAACATTTGCTATCTACTGTGCCGCCATCCTGGGTACCAGGCCAAGCTCCACTATGAGTTGTCAGCCTTACATTCTCTTTTCCCCGGCGACCATGATCTGACGAACAAACCTTGCTTGGCTGGCATCATCAATGAAGCATTGAGATTGCATCCGCCCGTGCCCTCCGGTCTTCAGCGTGTAACACCCGCAGAGGGCGCAGTCATCGCCGGCCGACACATACCGGGCCATATGAATGTCACAACGCCGACGTACGCACTACATCGAGGTAGTGATCTCTCTCTCTCTTGTTGCAGCTTGAGCTGACCTTTCAGATGCACGCGCGTTCGTTCGACCAAACGAGTTCATTCCCGAACGCTGGTACTCCCGTCCCGACCTCATCCTTCGCAGAGACGCATTCGTTCCATTTGGCTACGGCGTGTACAACTGTGCGGGTAAGCCATTGGCCATGTTACAGTTGCGCATGGTCCTTGCCATGATCTCTCGACGGTTTATTATGTCATTTGCTCCTGGCCAGGAAGCTCTATGCCAGTACTTCATCGATCATCAAGCCGACTGCTTCACGCTCCACCTTGAGCCCCTTCCTTTGCTGTTCGAACGAAGAGGTGATTGGAACGAAGAGGCGTGCGAGTAATACCAAAGTGGATCTTGTATCGCGATGTGGCTGGCACATGACCGCATGCTACACTGGCGAAGATGGAACTTTGCTACTGCAACTTTCTGATAGGGTTGCAACATTCTTTCTTGACTTCCATAGTTGCAAGCATTCACATGGATATTTATGAGCTCTCAAAACTGTGAGTGAAATGCGACTTGAGCGGCGAGAGAAGCAGTCACTCAAATGACCCTGAATGACCAGTTGTGCTCCCCTATGGTTCGCTTCCAACCCACACTCCGTTCGCTACCACTGAATCACAGCAGCGCCTTTTCCTCCCGCTTTGACCTCAGCCCAAGTACCCGGCATTATGGGCTTCATGAAGCAAGGCAGCCAACGTCCCCTCGGCAGGCGCCGCACTCTGCACGACTTGCGAAGGGCAGCGCGCAGCCCCAAGCAACCCGAGAATTCCGACCAGACCTTAGTGCACGCAACAGACGCCCCGCAGGCTCAAGATAACACGTCACGACTCAAAAAACGTGCAAGCACCTTCGGCATCAAAAATGCGCTCACCAAATTACGCATCATCAAAACCAGCGCAGCCCCCACGCCGCCAATCTGGACCCAGTATGAGCTTGTCAAACGCATAGGCTCCGGTGGAAACGGCCTCGTAGATCTCTGCTTCGACACCTCAGCCGGCATCCTCGTCGCCGTAAAGACGCTGACCCTCCCAAATCCCGCCGCACCATTAGCAGAAGCAACGATTCTGCAAAACCTAGGCCGCCACGGCAACATCATCCGATACTACAACAGCGTCCTAAGTCCACCTCATCCTTCTCGTCTACAATTGATTTTCGAATACTGTCCCAGAGGCGATCTACTGGATTACCTGGATACCTTGGATGGCCCCATCCCCGAACTATTCCTTTGGCATGTGCTCAAGCATATCGCTTGTGGTCTTGCTTTCCTGCACAGCCGCGGCATCGTACATGGCGATATCAAACCCGCCAACATCCTCCTCACCGCGGCGCGAGAAGGCGAGCGTTTCTCCCTACCCAAGATCGCAGATTTCGGCGCTGCGTCCTGTAACCCCTTGCCAGAAATCCCACGCGGACACATAGGTACACCGTCCTTCCAACCCCCCGAAGCAGACTATCGCCACGGCCCAGAATCCGATATGTGGTCCTTGGGCAGCATGATGCACGAACTGATATTGGGTCGTGTACCCATGCAGAAAGTGCGGGAGCTGGAGACCGATGCCGAGACTTGGTTTGGGGGGAGTGGACGGGAGATACCGGATGGTGTCGTTGCGCGTGATCTCTACAAAGAGTTTTGTTACTACCAAGCTGGCCACGTTGTTGAACGCATACGCATCGATTGTCCGTCGGAGTATACGACGAAAGTATATAGTGCCCTGCTGAATCACTTTATGATGCGCGCGCTTGACCTCGACTGGGGGAAACGTATCACGGCTAGTCAACTGTTCGACCTGTTACCTAAGCTCGAAGCTATTGTGCAGGATCTGCATATACTGGGCAAGCCTGAACTTCTCGATAGCCTCGAGGAACGAGAGGACATGAATGGTCGAGATGCGGTATGCGTCGCCGACTCCCAGATGCTCCGACAACTCTTTGAGAGATTGGCACGGTGTGCGGATTGGGCGAGTCATCAGGAGATGCGGAGGAGAGGGATGCAGTTGTTGTTTCTTATGGAGGAAGAGGATCATTTTGCGGTTTTTAGGGCGCTGAGGGATGTTAGGGGCTTTTGGGGGATGGAGTGGTGATGTGGGATGGATGGGTGGTAGGGGGAGATGCGGGTGTATGCAAGCGCGGTTTGGACTCAAGCTACGAAGTCAGACTGCTGAGGGTGTACTGGGTCTATCAGACCGTCTTGCGAATCGTGATATCACTATTGATGGGAATGACTATCAAATTGACAACATCCGTTCTCAAATCATCATGCCGCGGTGTCGCAACTCAAAATGCCGTAGACAAGAACACCAAGTGTGCAACGGATGTCGGTGATAAACTCTGGCTTGTCCGAGTTGCAGCACGAAAAGGGCTACATTATCATTACCGCGAGAAAGCAAAATCATGTACCGGCGTCCCCCCTCACAGCCTCGCCGACTCCCTGACCTCCAACCCAGCCATAATCCCCCGACTAATATAATCACTAATCGCCATATTCGTGACCATAGGATTAACGCCACTAGCGCTGGGAAAGACACTGGCATCCGCAACGTAAAGACCCTCAGTGCCCCAGACCTTGCCCTTGGGATCCACAACACCATCCCTCTCCTTCGCACTCATCCGGCAAGTACCCATCTGATGCGCAGACACATACACAGTCTCGGGCGACGGCAACCCCTTATTCCTTATCTCATCAAGCCAAGCCACAAACGCGGGGTCGTTGATGCCATCTCCAGACGGTCCCGCCGGATCGCGGATAAACGGCCGCATATTGGGTATAACGGTAAAGATCTCGTTCGCACCCTCCACATACTGTATCTTCGCCAGCGCAATAACGCCCTCGAGCACATGTCTCTTATCGTAATTACTCGTCTGATACGAGAACCTGCACCGTCCATCCACCGGATCCGGATAAACCCTCCCTGTATCCCTATCCCGCGCAATGGATATATACCCAACCATGTGTTTCAGCTTCGCAGCATCAATCTTATACTGCATCGCCGACTTCCAGTCCACCCACATCAGACACGCCGAGGGCACCATGTTCGTGGCTTCGAGCTTGACGCCGTGGCCTGCGTTGTCCATGTTTTCGAATTCCGAGACGACGGAGGTCAGGATGCCGCCTTCCCACGGTTTTATCTCTTCGGCGTGGTACGCGCCGAGGAAGGTGACGGGGTGCAGGTAGAGGTTCCGTCCGATTTGAGGGTTTGTGAGACCGGAGCGGAGGAGGAGGAGTGGGGATTGCATTGTCCCGCCGGAGACGACGATGCGCTTTGCTTTGATGAGGACGCGGCGGGTGGTTAGGGGGGTGTTGGAGACGCCGCCTTGGTCGTCGCGTGAGGTCCACGTACCGAGTACGCCTGTTGCGACACGCTTGCCGCTTTTGTTGGAGAAGACGACTTTCTCCGCGTGAAAGCCTTCGATGAATTTGGCTCCTGCGCGGGCGGCGTCAGGGAGGAAAGACACGACTGGGCCCTGCTTTTCGCAGGAACCACAGCCGAAGTTGCAGTAGCCGCAGTAGTGTTGCTGGCCGCCGGTGTTCTGAGGCACAGGCGCAGCGTTCCAGCCGAGTTTGCGGGCGCCTTCGAGCAGGATCTCGTTGTTGCGGTTTTGCTTGATGTTTTTGTCTGAGACGCCCATCCGGTCACAGACGCGATCGAGCGATTCTTGGAATTGGGCAGATGTGAAGAAGGGGAGGCCGCGGGCTGCCCATTCGCGGCGGACGTAGCCTTGGGTTTGGAGGGAGGCAGACCAGTTTACTGTTCCTCCGCCGCCGAGGGACTGGCCTGCTACTACGCTCACTGAACTGTCGTCGGAGGTTAGGAAGGATCCGCTCATGAAGAGGTGGTGCCAGCCGTCTAGTTCGGCCATGGGGAAGTGGTCTGGAGTCCAGTGATATGCCTTTTCTACTATCAACACACGATGTCCGGCTTCAGCGAGGTTCTTCGCTGTCACACCAGCACCACACCCGCTACCCACAACCACCACATCTGTTTCAATAATCTCAGGTTCGTCACCTGGAGGTATCTGAATGAACTCATAGTCGAAGCCCTTTCCAGGTCTCATACCAACAGGCACGCGGGGGGCACCTATTACGCGTCTCAGCGAAGGCGACGTCTTGATCCAAGCCTGCTTAGTGATAATCACCAACGAGCGGCGCAGTTGGCGAAGCGGTCCCAACCGCGCGGTAGCCCAGCCCTGGATAATCGACTCCCTTACATGGGCTGGTTGCTCGCTGATTGGCGTGAGATAGCCCGTCAAAGCCAGTGACCCCGCCCGCGTGTTGAGGACATTCAACACCATGCACAGGTCCTTTCTCTGGTTCTGCGGCATGTACATGGCGAAGACGCGCTGCAGCTCCGCTCGAAACGCCGGATCCTGACTCGCATAGTCGTCCAGATACTCCTTCACCGCCGTCTCAGCATCAGGGTCGTTTCCGGGCGCTAAAGCCCTCAGCTTGCTGACCGCAGTCGAATAGTCGGTGTCGGTTGCGGCGAGTTCAGTCTGCGTCCTCGCCGTGGAGATGGGCTTGATTGCTGGGATGACCGCATCCGTGATAGCAAGTAGCGTCTTCCATTGTTGAGGCGTGAGCGGATCCTCAGCTGGGAGCGGAGGCAGCGGAGTAGCTTTCGGCGAAACGGGCTCAGAAGGGAGTGTTGTTGACATTTTGCCACGTATAGTTTGGTGTTCAGGGATAGCCTGGATGTCGCGCGTGGACCATCAAAGGGTCTTGAAGGTGGAGCTGTCGGGCATGCTAAGGACGCAGGCGTCGTTTTGTTTTAGTTTCCAGCCATGTTCACTGCGAGAGATGAAGCAACTTCCCCCGCGCCACATGCCGTGCCATTGTTGACGTCTGCTAGCCCGTGGCGGTTCGGTGCCTCGGTTCAGAAAACAAAGTTCATCGACGTGTCCCGGCGGAGGGTTGCCAAGGCTGCCGTTGCTCGTGGATGTCGGAAGGACAGATTCGCCGGAGCCGCCATTGGACGTCTTTCAAGGGCTATAGAGGACGTCAGGATAGGCTAAATCCTGTGATGTCTTGCATTGATCTGCGCGGCAGATCTCAGTCGTAGTCATGTTAGCCTTCGATGCGTGTGGGCCGTTGCGCAACTCAGCGTCGTAGACTGCGGATCTCTCATCAATGCATTGGAAGAGCGTGTCCGTGTGATCCGAAGTTCTGGCGGTATCGTGAGGTTGCAGTGGCCGGCGGCGCAGTGTTAGTGAGGCGAATGTCCGACGATGGTGGGTGGGTCGGCTCGGTCTTTGAACCAGGATGAGACGGGCGCTTCTTCATCTCGGCGAATCTGGCCGGCGTCTCCAAGACTCCAACGGAGGGAGTCGCTTATCTCTGGATCTAGCAGGAGTACTCCAACTACTCTTTCGCGCCTTATGCAGCTGGACTACATTGAAACAACTCGCAGCGTAGGACCAGTAGTACGAGACATCTGCCGACCATAATTGCATCTCTTACGCATACCTACGTCCATACCCTTGCGCGTGGTGTAGTCAAAAGAAACTCTTGACACACGCGCAATCTTAGAAGCTCGAGCGAACTTCGTGCGAGGCAAATCCCACCAAGGATGATTGCGCAACGTCCCCACGAATCCAATTATCCGGTTGAATCCATCCGGCAGGATCTGGTCGGTGCGCATCAGGAACATGCAGGGGACCGACTAGAGAGCCATCTCCTGCTAGGCGAGATGAGGTTTCCACAAGGTCGCTGTCATTCAAGACACTTGTTCAATGCCTCTTCGAGGTGGTTCTGATGGGAGCATTCGCAGTCGAGACTCGATGTCGGTCCCAAGAGTTCTTTGTTGAAAAGCAAACGGCCGATGGTGTAAGGTATTGAAGACTCGCTAGTCAAGGCGCGTACGTCAGTGCTACCTAGACAAACTAAGATCTTGACTTGAGCCCCTACATGATCCTCTCCAAAAAAGCGCGATTCTTCGGTATGCGTGCAAACTCCTCGTCTCTCTCCCTCTGCGACAACTGCCGACTAGGTGGATGTTCTTCTTTCCAACGCTGAATCTGCTTGTCAAGGCTTGCCAGCTGCTCGTCCAGCTGAGCAATCTTAGCCGTGAGTTCGTTAATCTTGTTCGTGCAGATAGTCTTTTTGTTGTCCTTCTCCATATCGAAGATATGTGTTGTCTCTTGATTGAGCTCAGAGAGCTCTTGTATTGTAGCCTTGAGGTCATCCTCGTACTTGGCCTTGAGTCGTTTGCTTATATGCGCGTGACTTTGCAAAGACAAAAGATGCTGATCAGACATGTCTGGACAGGGCATGGCGAAGGTATTGCGATGCGAGATGGTGGGTGGTGGGTGTAGCTTTGGGAAGTTAGAGATCCATGGATTGCACGGTTGGTGGACATGGGTGAGACGCTGGGTGGCTGTGACGTGGTGACCCAAACAGCGCCGAACATCACATGAAAGTCCTCTTTCATCCTCACCGTCACTTTTACTTCGGTGCAAGAGATGCCAAGACTTAGCAACACTTGGGACGACGAATAGTGATGAATAGCTGATGGAAAGATGCATTCGAATCCGTGACCTCATCCATGGACGCCTGTAATTGTAAATGTGACGAGGACTTACCATGCAATTACACTCGGCATTACCAGGACTCTAATCAGAGTTCAGTCACCAGAAACTTTGTTTTGTTCAGGTTCCTCGTGGTTCTCTCAGGAAAGTTGCGGATACGGTGGGGAGTCTTCGGATGTCAGAGTCGCAAGGTTTGGTACGACGATGTCAAAACTCCAACCGGGGATCGCTGCAGCGCTTCACGATGCACGCACGGGCACAACATCAATACGAACGACGCTACGCCTACGCCCAAGTGGGTACGATGTCATGAAGCGGTCCCACATTATTCAAGATCGTGAGCTCTGGCCGAATAGCCTCAATTCTTCGCTGCGCTTCACGATGCACGCATGGCATGATGGCCTCACCAATACGGACCTACAGACTTCACACACCCAAGTAAGTAGATTGAATTGACGGCCACCACCTCCCCTCCTCCTCCACCGCCCGCCGTCCCAAGTCTGGCCGGATAGCCTCAATTCCACTTGGAGTGGAGCATAATATATTGGATAATTGCGTCGCGCGCGCCTTGCTCGCGTGGCTACAGAGTGGATGAGGTGCATTGAATTGAATACAGTAGTGTGGCCAAATGCCCCGCCAGTTGTTGCAAGCTGGCCGTACTTGAGCGGGATGGTAGGGTGTGTGGCGCCTCTCGCGGCATACTTGCCTGGTCGTTTAGCTGTGATGTCAAGCCATGTCTATCATGTCTATCAACGTCCATCACCGCCTCTTCTTGCGTCTGCGCAGGGCGTCGCAATCAAGATATGGGGTGAGTGCTATGTCATCACTGTACGGGCGCCCCAGGAAATGAGTTCACGCTTGACGCAGCAGTTCCGTCCTCGGAGAAGGTTGAGGCGTTGCTTTTCTTTTGCAGAGGGCGTGATTGGTTAGAGATAAGGGACGCCCAAACGGGCACAGTGGGGCCCAACGGCTGGCCGCCTCGAGAAGAGGCGCAACGGTCGTGGTGAAGGAATGAGGGTTGCGCTGGGGAAGGGGGAAATGGGGCGTTCGCGTAGGAGATAGAGTCTATAATCAGCCTAGAACTTGTGGTTTTCGAGTCTTTTCAAGCAGCGTGGGAGGGCAGTGTGAAGACAGCGAGGTCGATGCGACGGCCATGTTACAATTAGAATCTTCCAAATGGCCGGTCGTAGCCCGATGATACCCTGTCGTTCGGTCGGTCGCCAAGGGTGCAGGCATCCCCCTTCGGGCATGGCCGCCCATCCGTCAGTTCGCTGCTGGGAAGAGGTCGCTGGAGCAGCTGGCGGGCGACAACTTAATTCATCCTGTCCCCAGAGCCTCACCCCAGGTCTCCTCCGCACTCACGCGACACCGCTGTTTCTTATCTACACCTATATCCGCCTCACTCGACGCATATCACATATACGACCACTACCACGACCACGACTATATTCACTATCATGTCCTGCTAAACCACGGTCGACTGTTGGCCCCGGCGTCTGTTGTATCACCGCCCTCGTCTCTTATCGCCTGCACGTCAGCTACCAATTGACACGCACCCTCACCACCAACACGTCCCCAACCGTCCCCAAGGAGCCGCACGCGTCCTGCTGGCCTGTCAGCGTCGTCTGCACCCGTCGCACCACTGCAGAGCCACTGATAGCCTCCCGCTCCCAAAGCGCTGTATCAGACACTCCAGCGCACCAATACCAGCGCAGCACTTCACCGCCTACGACTACGTATTATACGTCTCTCGCGACTCCTCGCCAACCTCAACCTCATTCCGTCATCGCCAACCTTAACTCCTCCCGTCACCATGGCCACGACCTTCTCGACGGCGACTGCGATCCCGCAACACGCACCCTACCAGCACCACGCCTACCGCAAGAGCACCCACTCGCAGTACTCGCCCACCCACTCGGGCGTCAACACGCCCGCCAACGTCTCGCCCACGTCGCCGCGCACCACACACCTGCCCCTCGCCCGCCACCAGGGCATCTACCAGCCGCGCACCGCCATCGGCATCCCCGCAGCCCTGCGCAAGACGGAGAAGCCCAGCAGCAAGTCGCCGCCCAAGGTCGACTCGGGCGTGTCGTCCCCGAACCAGGGCTGGTCGGCTGGCACGTACGGGTGGGTCGCCAACGAGGGCAGCGCGACGCCCGTCTCGCAGATTGGCAATGAAGACATGCAGAGCCTCTACAACGCCGAACCACTGTCGCCCGTCGCGGGGCCAATCACACGCAACCACTGGCAGGTATGTATTCGCGCCTTTCCTACTTGTCCGCTATGCCGCTGCTAGCCTGTCCGTGCTTCCCTGTCGCGTGCTCACCTGGCCTGCGAGGGGACCGTCTTACGTACATGGTCCGGTCCCACTGCCTAGCGCGCGTTGGTCTGGCCTCCCGCTGTCTGCAGAGCCGACATGCCGAGCCCTCCAATTCAGCTCAACAAGACGCCTGGGGGGCAAACTCGGCGGCCAAGGTCGATCATGTTGTGCATGTCGCCTTGCCATGGCCTTCGGATAATTTCCATCGTCTGCCGGCAAGCACTGCTTCTGTCCAGACCTGCACGTCGTCCCCCACGCTAGACCTATACCTACTCTTTTACCCGATGCAGGGCTGGAGTCCGGGCTGTTCGGGCTAGCGACACCTGTCCACTTGTCCACAATTCAGAGTTGCCGTTGCGTCCAGAATCCACACTAACTCATCCCTAGGCCGACGGTTCCACATCGGTGTGCTCGGCATCCAGCTGCCAGGAGCCCTTTGGCTTCTTCCAGCGGCGCCACCACTGCCGCAAGTGCGGCGGCATCTTCTGCTGGCAGCACTCGCGCAACAACGTGCGTCTCGACGAGCTCGCGCGCTTCCACCCCGAAGGCCACTGGCACCGTGCCTGCGACCGCTGCCACAGCTCCTTCCGCGAGTGGGAGCACCTCCGCTCCAGCCGCACCAACAGCGAGAGCTCCGACAGCAGCAACAGCAGCCCTGCTCCCGCAAAGTCCATCGAGACTCCTGCGCCTGCTAAGCGTCCTGAGAACACGCGCGTAGGCAGCCTGGCGCAGAGCTTCCAGGGCACGTGGAACTGGAGCACTTTCTAAACATGGGCGTTTGCTTGTATCGCCGCCTACATCAACTTCCTTCATATCTTCATGACACCTGGACGGACGGACGGACTTACGGACGGATCTTCCTGCTCCTGGCGTACTCTCTTTTGATGATATCCGGAGGGCCCAGTATTGTCGCAACGGCACTGGTCCCATTCCACCTTTTCACTTGCTTCGACCGACACGAAGCCTTTCTGCATCTGCATCCACTAGACTGCATAATACCGGCGTCTTCTCTTTGCTTTTTCCAACATGGCGTCTTGATCAATCACGGGGGTGGTCTGCGTGTGTTTTGTCTCTCTTGTCCTTGCGATTCAGCGTTTTCCTTCGACAACCTTATAGAGAGTGCTCTTTTCTCTCTCTTGATCTCTCTCGACGGGTCCTCCTTTGTGGAGACGACAAAGATGTCATTGTGTTTTACGGCCGACGAAGATATCCAGATATAATGATTGTTGGAGATGGTCTTTCTTTTCGATGGAACATCCAGCTCCAGATCATGGCGGTACGCGGTGATGTGCGACGGACGCACGTAGACCGTTCGGGAAGACGTGCGTCCGTCTCATATCACCGCGTACCGTGATGATGTGGAGGTCTTTTGGGCAGATGGATGGCTGATTGTGATGAGGCTGGGTTGTATGTGTTTTATCATGTGGTTATGGTATACGTGGAAGATGGTGTGTGGTGGTTGTAGTTTGTTGAGATGAGATGAAATTATATTGGTATATCTGAGTCTGTGAGTGCAAACGTCTATTGGTGATGTGCGGGATGTGTTGATGTATGGGAGAAGACATGGCAAGAGGGTTCTTCCCTCTACTTCCGTGCGTGTGTGTGTGTATCAGCGAGGTGGTGGGCATGTGCATGTATATGTAGTTGGCGTGACTCGCATGTTGTGATGTGGTACCCTGATGGCGTGATGTCGGTCAGGGTTTGGTCGCGGCAAGGCTAAGGGAGGTTGTTTGACATGTGGGTGCCGCTTGTGGGTAATGTACCACAGCATTGGAACTGTTTGGCACTGAACCCAGTAGTTGAGAACTATAGACAATGTTTGCATCTGTGTTATATGTTAGCATCTCCCTTGCAATGTTCCGGGCATGGATGGAGTCGTAGAAACATCTCCACCCACCTACCCCAGCATCAAGAACTCCAGACACAAACAGCAAAACAGTAAGACATTCACCAGTATACATGAATAAGAAAGAGAGTATCGAAATTCCATACCACAAACAAAGTCCATGACTCCTCCCCGTGCTTCGTTCGCACAAAGGCACCATACGGAGATACCCCGCACTCCGATTGGTCAGATGCAGTGGAGTGCTGATGGCGTTTTTTTGCTGGACGAGCACGACGACGTTTACCGCACGAGTCATCGAGGCATCTGGTGAGATACGCGAGACTGCTTTGTTTATCTCTTGGTTTATGCGCTTGACCTAGTCTTACTCAACTTTACCGGGATTTACGGGTTTGCGACTTTGCTACACTCCAGGGCTCGCTCCGCTCGCTACACTCGTCGACCGACAAGATCTCGCTGCGCCCAACACCACTGCGTCCACCTCACTTCGTTCGACGTCCGTCGCCATACGTCCTTCTCTTCTTCAAGCTTTTGGGGGCGCCGTCGCCCCCAGGTTAGCAAGAGGATTTCCGAATCGATACTTTGCGCAGATGGCGATTATCGCTCAGACAGCGGTGCAGGGGAATGGGGAGGTGGCGGGGACACTGCACAACACTGGGGATGGGATGGCGCAAGAAAATGGAAGCAGTAATGGGGCGGCGCAGTCAAACGGAAAGAGGAGGAAGCTACATGGGCGCGCATTTTATGAGAGTATCGGCAGTCCAAAGCTGATACTTGCGCCCATGGTCGAACAGTCAGAGTTCGTATGTCTCTTCGTCTCTATACGACTCTGCGCAAAGACGATTGTTAACGTTATTGTCTATAGGCATGGCGACTACTCTCGCGCTCGTTCCTCCCCGAATCTCAGCAGAAAGACCTCCTAGCATACACCCCAATGTTCCACTCAAAGATGTTCGGCGAAAAGAGCAACTACCGCGACGCCCACTTCCAGCCCCTCAAATCGACTATCCCCTCACCCAGCGACGATTACCACCTCTCACAACTACCCGAATCGGAGAGACACCTCGACGGCAACCCTGCGTTCGACCGACCGCTTACCGTACAATTCTGCTCAAACGACCCCGAAGACTTTCTGCGCGCGGCGAAACACGTTGCGCCCTTTTGCGATGCGGTAGATCTAAATCTGGGATGTCCACAAGGAATCGCAAAGAGAGGGAAATACGGCGCATTCCTACAAGAAGACTGGGATCTGATATCAAGGATGATACGCAAGCTACACGAGGAGTTGGACGTCCCAGTCACAGCAAAGATGCGCGTTCTCGAGACACCGGAGAAGACACTGGCATACGCAAAAACACTACTAGACGCCGGCGCAAGCATCATCACAGTGCACGGCCGCCGTCGAGAACAAAAAGGCCACAACACCGGCCTCGCAGACTGGAAGATGATCCGCCACCTACGGGAGAACCTCCCTAAGGAAACAGTCATATTCGCCAACGGCAACATCCTCCAACACGAAGACATCGCTGCGTGTCTTGAAGCCACAGGCGCAGACGGCGTCATGAGCGCAGAAGGAAACCTGTACGACCCTACTATCTTCGCCGCTCCACCGCCACCCGGCCAGGAAGGACGAGAGTACTGGCGCGGCCGCGATGGTAAGGGTGGGTATAGGATGGATGCTGTGATGAGACGGTACATGGACATCATCCACAAATACGCCCTCGGTCAAGACCCGCCACAACGGAAACCGCTCTGGATGCCCGGCGATCCCGACGTCGAAGAGCCGTCCGCACAGCCTGAGGAAACAACAGAGTCCAACACGAACACGGATGCAGCAGAAAACAACAAACGCCCCGCCGACCAAGGCGAAAGTCCGCCAAAAAAGAAACAAAAACCCTTGTCTAAAGCTGCGAAGAAGAAGGAAGCCAGCAACCCCAATCTCACGGCTATGCAAGCCCATCTCTTTCACCTACTGCGTCCGCTTGTGTCTCAACACCACAACGTACGCGACGCGCTTGCCCGATCACGGACGGGCGATATTGAGGCGTTTGAGAATGTGTTGAGGCTTGTTGAGGGGGCGGTTAAGGAGGGGATTATGGGGTATGAGGAGGAGCACGCCAACGACGCTGTCACTGAAGCCCAAAGTGTGAAGAAAGAGGGGAAGGTGGATGGGAAGGACGCAAAAGAAGAGCAGGAATTGGATCCGTATGAGAGTTCTCTGGCGACTGTTGCGAGGGTCAAAAGGCCGTATTGGGTGTGTCAGCCGTATGTTAGACCGCTGCCTAAAGAGGCGTTGGAGAAGGGGAGTATGACTGTTGGTAAGAAGGAGAGGAAGAGGGTGGAGGAGGAGGCTGAGAGGAAGAGGGTGGAGGAGAGGTTGGAGAGGAGTGTGGGGTTGGTGCCTGGGGGGCGGGTTGAGGAGAGGGTTTTGGGTGGGGAGGATGCGGAAGAGGGAGGGAAAGGAGGGAAGGAGGAGGTTGTTGAGGAGCCGAGGGATGGGATGGTCTGTGGCTAAGAGAGCAAGAAAGCATCCAATATTAACACCAGTAATCATCCCCCTCGAAACATGGAATGCCCCGTTCCGAACTCCACTGCATGATCAGCCATGGGTCGACGATGTGATCTGGAGAAGGAAATTTCAAGGCTGAACGGTCGTTAAAATGAGTATGCAAGTATATGGGCACAACGAACGAAGATATCGCATGGCTTATAGTCGGGGTAAGAGATGTAGACAGTAGAGATACAGGTTAATACTATCATAGTTTTTCTACATCTCGATGCGACAAATTTGACTGCTAAATTGTGGTTGGGCGCTGTCACCATACACGAGATCTTGAGGTACCCATCATCAGCTCCTTCATCCGTCTTCACAACACATGCAGCTGATATCATGGAGCTGTGTAGCACATAGTGTAATCGCCTCTTGTTTGATGTCGCTGGTGGAAGTGCATGTATGCGCGACACTCAGGATAGAGGTCATCGGCGTGGCTGTGGGAGTGGCTGTAGCTGCGACAGGGTTCGTGGCTGTGGCTGTGGTTGTATCCCGCCTCTACTCCTGTTCCTAGCACCTGATGCTGGGACGGGCGCGCTACGTCGAACAGTAACTCGATCGATGTCAGTACATCAGTCCGCGCGAATGCAGGATGTCCAAGGGCGTACCTCGATGGATGGTCAAACACCATACAGCATGCACACTCGCAAAGATGATCATAGCAAGAAGCTGAAGGAGTGCCAAGACGTCTGATCTCGTCCACATAGCTAGGATGTTGGCTGCTGTTCCCGTGCGGCGTGGTAAGGGGTGTGGGGGCGGAAATGATAGGTTGTGATCCTTCGGGGGTCGTTCTGTCCTTTACTACATTGCGGGCTTTTGTGTTCTTATCTACCTGGGTATGAACATGTTTGCCCGGGAAGAAGGCACGAAGGCTGTGCGCGGCGACATCGCGAGGTTTAGGGGCTCAATTCCTTTGCGCATCCGTATGCGGTTGCGGAACGATGAGCATCCTCGCATGTTGATGGTGCTAGTCTCTTTCGTGCTGCGGAACTGCAGAGTGCTGGTAATGATATCGCGCTAGTGAGTGCCCGAAACAGCGCTAAGACTGTTCTGGCTGCGGAAGCATGGCCTGAGCGTGAAGGATGGCGTAGTCTAGTCTGCTTTGGGATGCGGAAGCTGTTACCGACGTCCCTCAGCCTCTGTCACTCAGGCTTGGCCCTTGATGTCTGCCTGTCTCTCAACAGACCTGGTTCTCACCTTGTCAGTTTATAAAACGACGCTTCGGCATTCTATCAGCATGTCGCATTCCAGCCCACCACCTCAATTATTTGAGTGCTTGCACACAGTTGCGCACCTCTCTATCAGCACGATACCTCATCAGCATTTCGCACCTCTGCCCTTGGGATCTCCGAAGCTTCTTTCGAAAGAGCCCAGCGTCTATCCGCATCTCATAAAGTAGGCATCCAAGTCAACGTCATGGATTATGGCGAACTTGCAGCCGAACAACGCGAGGAAGTCACGATCAGACAAAACCATCGACCACCCAATCTATCGCTTCCTACGGTGGCCAACAAAGATGTTGCATACCCTCTTCCGCATATGGCCGATCTCCAGATGCTTGGTGATCCATCGACGAGCACCGACCTACAGTACATACCTCCGTCACCGTCGTCGATACCATGCCAACCTGATCAGCTTCTTGCGGAACCCGCAGGACACACCCAAGCGATTGAGGCAAACCTATCTGAAGACGTCCAGCGACAGCTTGCTGAAGTAGAATGGCAGCACGAAGTAGCGCGCTACCAGATTCTTGAGAAGGCGCAGGCGATTCCAGCGATCTTACACTTACAAGAGGCAGCGACAAGCTATCCATACGTTGCGAGCGATGAGGCCGCGACAGGATATGCTGGGCTATATGATACTTCTAACATGCCCGTGAGCCTACCCCAGATACCTAATCACGGCTTTAATCTGCACAAAAATAGCAGTGCACATGGGGCCGACGCCAGCTTGTGGCCAGCACAACAATTATCGCAGACCGCCGTCTATCCGAACTCCACACGCGATTATGTTGGAGGGTATGGCCAGCAGTACAATACCTTTCTGAACGTCCGAGACCTCGACTACAATGCCTTGGAACACTCGGCATATGGCCAGCAGCCATCTCTTGATCACATGGTACCAACGTCATCGTATTACAACACGATATCCTCTGTGTTGAGCCCATACGATCAAGGATGCCATCCTCCCTCCTTCATTGCTACTACACAACTTCATTCCAGTCAACAGAGTCTCCCACTGCGCGACTTCGGAGCGGTAGCTACTACTGCAAGCCAGCTGCGGATGAATGCGGCCAACGACAATGTTCACAATACGACGGATCAATCTCCGAAACCCTTATGGAATGGAGACGTCGATGTATCCGCTGATCTATCATCCGCCGCGGTAGCAAGTGAGCTACCATCCTTTCCGATGATCAACCATTCGGCCACGAGCGATGTCGAAATGACTGGCACTATCGGCCCCCAAGCTTTTACTGGGGCTATCAGAAGTCAAGCGGGGCGTGGCAAATGGAGACAAGGCATCTCGACTAGCCCATACGCTACAGCTACAGGACCTGGCCGCGCAGTGGACAACATCCAATTCCACACGAGCCCAGAAGCCGATCGTCATCGTCAAAGGACCCAGCCAAGAACTTACAGTAAGCGTCCAAACAAGGGCGACTGGTCTTGCTTTGGATGTCGCCTCAGCAAACGAAAGGTGTGTGTCTTCTTTAGTAGCATAGGCTTGCATCTGTCGCTGACTCACTCGATAGTGCGAACTTCTAGCTGATGGTGTTTGCCTTCGGTGTCAGAGAATCTTGAGGATGTACTCTGATCGCACAAGGCTTCCCAAGTTTACATGCACTATTCGGAACAAATTTTCTGAGATTGCGATCTACACCGATATACCACCAGGAGGGCTATCAAGCTCAGAGACGCTAGCTAGCTTAACATCTAGCCTTCCTCGCTCTCGGAAATTCGAATGGAACGACGGCTTGCATCCTGTGATAATTGATCGCGTCACCAGTCAATTCGTTTCAGACTTCATGCGAAGACTCGGTCTACATGTTCGCGATCTTGTAGACATGTTCGAGCCATTAAACGTCAGACAATTTGACCCGGATCCTTGCAACCATGGAACAATCTGGAGTTACTCTTTTAGCATGGTTAAGTTGAAAAATGCAATATGCTTCTTCAGGCCATACCTGAAGGACGCACTAGACTTCCATGATATTCTTCACCGCCATTGGCATCAACTTGTGCTACAGGATCTCGAAGGTCTCTTCATTACGAAACGATACGACAATATGATGATGTGTCTCAACATTTGGTACGAAGGAATCTCCAATATGGAAGATGATCCCATGGTAGACATCCGTGCGAAGAAGGAACTGTTGGACCTTTTCAAGCATCACATATTCCATATATACCGCAATATTTTCGGCAAGACCCGCAGGTCTAACGAAGCAAGGCGATCGGATGACATGGGTATACAGGTGAACATGTTTAGCTCATTCTCGCAAACATCCAGGCTATTGCCTGATGACTTTCGATCTTGTCGGCTTGGATTCCTTGGAGAGAAACTCATGGAACGTCATGAGAGCCATTCTACACCAGGACAAGCGACGACAACAATGACTGATCACGAACCCTCCCTGGAGTCTCATCAGCAAGTCAAGCGCTTTCCCTCACCGAAGCCACATGTCCCTGCTAGGATGGCGGTAATTCTTGGGATGGACGCAGTGATGCTGAACAAGGTCGGTGAACTGTATCAGAAATACTTTCTCAAACAAAATACATCACTTCCAAGTTGTGTACCCAAGTTTTGGGCCTGGACTTTGTCCCTGGTGCTCAGGGCACTTTTCGGTCAATTCGACGTCGAAAATGGTACGAAAGAGGCGCTCAGACCTATACTCAGCTTACTTTTAAGCTGTTCGTTCAAAGTATGGCTGGTTCTGAGCGAATTCATCATATTGAATGGCGTACTGGAAACGTATGAATGCATTGCCGATTGGATAATGACCGATCGCGATATGATAGAGGCTCTCGTGATAGATACCTTCACCGACATGTTCGATGAGTTTCTCGCATTGTATGGAACAACATTCAAGAAGCGTTCAAGAAGGGTAGTGCAGGAGTAGGATGTAGCGATGCTTAGACAGATCCGGCGACACATGAGTACTATGCGCGATGTCAATTTCGAGCAGACTATCTTCACACAACAGCAGAGTCTCACCTTCGTATGTGCAATAACCATGTGTCTAAAACGTGAATACGCATGCTCGTACCCTTATTAGCGAAATCAGCGTACTACGGGATTATCCCCCCGTTACTTCCCATAACCCGGATACGGCCTAACCCCCTGAAACATCCTAATACAATCCCCAACATTCCTCCCCTGTCCATCAAGCCTAACAATAAGTCAGCATTCGTCTCCACATCCAGCGCCATCTCATCCCAAAAAACTTACCCCACCATCTCCTTGACAATATTCTCCAAAAAGCAAATCACCGCCCTCGCCCCTTCCGCCGGCCTATTCCCACTAAGCCCCCTCCCCACCGCCCCCGTTTTCCCTCCTTCCACGCGCGCTAGCTCAACAACGAGAGGGAGATCGCTCGCATCGAAAATAGCAGAGTCGTCGAGATCGAATTCAGTCGCTGGACCCGTGAGGTGCGACCATGTGGTCGGCCAGTTGATGTCGTGTTCGCGGCGGAAGTCTGCGCGGCCGAAGAAGAAGAGGGGGGTGTTGTTTGTGGAAGTGTTGAGAGGGGGCGGTGTGCCGGAGAGGGAGATGGAGAAGCGCGCTGTGGGGGAGTTTGTAGTGTTGGGGAGGGTTGGGGAGAGGAGGCTGGGGAAGAGGGCGAGGGAGGTTGCGACTGTGCCGCCGAGACCGTGGCCAATGATACCGTAAGACTCTGTGTTGAGCGAGCCCGTGAAGTGGAGGGAAGGGAATTGGCGGGTTAGTAGGGAAGTGCTGTTGATTTGCGAGAGAGTAAATGCGATGTCGGATATGCGTGTTTCGACTGCGGTTTCGACGGTTTGGTTATACTCCGCAATAGGAGATAAATTTGACAAAGGCACTGTCCCGCTGTTATAAACTATTTCCAAATCGCGGGTACGCGAAGACGTGAATTGGACAATTGACGCGTCGCCAGGGTGGTCGATGACTACGACCGCAGCGCCATTAGCCGCGATGTAGCGCGCCATTGTCGAGTACATCAACCTGCTCGTGTCGACGTGTGGTTCCAGGACTACGACGGGGACTTTGCTGACGTCGCCGCCGCCCCCACCATTACTACTAACGCAAGACGAGTATGTCATTGTTTCAAAGACACCGGCGTCACGCTCGTTGCCTTCAACAAACTGCTCGTTTGCTATCTTCGCGGTTTGCGGCGGCATATACTCCTGCGTGCCCATTGCAGAACACTGTTTCCTGGGTACAGGCATGTACAAGCTAACCATGATCCTACGGTCTCCATCAGGGTGGTAAGCATCCTTCTTTGTGGAATCTGTCAAGGGGAAGTGGGAGACGGCGACTTGGTAGTTGTGGTTGTTGTCCGCGCCGGGGATTTCGATGGAGTGGACATTTTGCGGGAGGAGTACGGTGAGTGTGATGACGAGTATGAGGCCGATGATGCCCAGAGAGGGAAGCATGACGGCAGGTCGAGTGCATAGGCGGAGGAGCTTGAGGAGACGGGCTTTGAAGGCGGGTTTGGTGGGGGTGTCTGAGGACATTGAAGCGAGTGTGGTGCGAAGTGATATTGGTGAAGCGGTGGAGCAGCAGCGGGTTTCCGTTGTGACGTGGGTAGGAAAGGGAGGAGACGGGAAGGATGCAGGGTACCGGATTGCTCTGTTTGCGATGTGATCTAGTGGAACATTTGAGTGAATGGTTTCAAAAGCGGGAGGAACTTTAGTGTGTCGTTTGTATAACTGTGCTCACGTTTCATAAATGTGATAAGGCCGGCAGTGTAGGCCAGGCAGACAGATACATATACGCACGGAAGTAAAAGGAAGAGACCTGGAGGTATGCGAGGTACCGGATTGCTACTTCTGCAAATTGAAGCATTGAGTGAAAGGTTTCTGACAACGGGAAGAACTTTAGTGTGCCGTTTGTATTACTGTGCCCACGTTCCGTGAATGTGACGAGGCCGATGTGTGGTCGGTGTGTGGTCGTACTGGTGGGATGCGCCTTCCTCTGCATCTTTCTTTTGGTCACCAGCCGAGTAGTACCCGCACGGCAAAAAGTTGCCGATGTGTATTGTGTTTCGCATACCAACAGGCACTGCGTAGGACCCGAGTTCGCTTCTCCGGATGTGCACTAGCGAAGGAATACCAAGACGTGAAAGCTGGCTAGAAGACAGAACTGGGTTGGAAGAATAAGAGAGACGACGCGGGACTCTTGGAAATGGATACGTGGGTGAAGTGTAAGAAGTGGAAGGATCGTCACTAGTCTATAGCCATGTACCATGACGCCTCTATGTCTTTCCTCTTCATCCTCTTCTATTCGCAAAAAACAGATAATGTTGAAATCCGGCCGTATCGTCGTAATCGTGCAGTGTGGGGTATAAGCAATGTTGAATCCTCCGTACGTGAAATGAGCGTGAACATCATGGCCTGACGTAGATCCTTGGAACTGGAACGTCTCCAAGCCAGAACCTATCAAACAAGTGTAAGTAAACCAGAAACAAAACCAAAACTTTTCAAGACCCCGACTCCAGGGAAGAAAGCGACAACCTCTTCCTCTTCTCAATCGGCAACCTCTTCCACATGCCAACATGCTCAATGCCTTCTTCGATCCAGTGGGGTTCTGCTGGTATCTCAACCTCGCCATCATCAATCTTCAACTCCTCGTGGAAGCCGTGCTTCTCCCACATACTCTGCAGATTGGCTTGGGCGTGGATCATGACCAAGCCTTGCCAGGTAATCTCGCGCTCCTTGTTGTTGCCGAGTATCTGCGCCATCTCCAGCGCGGTGGGAGATGGAGGCCGGTAGATGAGATCAGGATTTGACCCCGCGTAGTCGAGGGCGGCGTTGATGAGCAGCTTCGCGAGGCCGAGACTGCGGTAGGGTGCTAGGACCGCGAGCCTGCCGAGCTTGATGTATGGCTCGGGAGGGTGCTTGCTCTCCTGCTCCTCACCCGGTGGGTCTGCATCGGCATGCTTGTCCGTCTTGTCGTCCTCGACGTACTTGTTTGGGCCGTGGGGCGGGGGTATCAGGCGAATCGTCGCGACGGGAACGCGGGTGGCGGTGGCTGAAGCGCGGCGGGCGTCATCAGCTGGAGTGTTGCCAGAGTCGGAGCGGCGCAGTGTCTTGGGAGGGTGGGTTGAGTGTGTGGCGACGGAAGCATAAGCGACCCAGTGCCAGCTGCGGGCATCGTCTTCGTCGAACTCGGCTTCGAGAGGCACGCCCTGCTCGCCGTAGACTTCCTCGCGGATGGCCATGGCGTCGCAGAAGTTCTGCGGCACGTGGATCTTCTGCTTGCTGCAGGGAAGCGTATTGTCGTAGCCATCGAGGGCGCTCTTGAGTGGGCACACGGTGTTGACGAACTCGGTGCCGGAGTTGGTCGCGATTAATGGCGCACCGTTGGGCGAGCCGAAGCCGCCTTTTAGCACGCTGGTCATGGCGGGGATGAGGTTGCTGTTTAGTTGCGCATGTGGTGAGGTTGGTGTGGTGGTGAAGGTGCGGTTGATGTGGGAAGAGAGGACTATAATGGCGCGCTTGGTGGCAGTGATGAGGGAAATTGCGTGGCAGTCGTCGTCTTGAATTGGCGCAATTCAGGCAAACCCTGCTTTGGGAAGGCGCGATGCGCCCTATTAAGAGGGCACACCGACAAACTCTACGGTAGCATGCAACACGTTGTTTTGGGACCCGCAGTTTCAAGCCCTCAGGGTCCTAAGACTGGCTCTATACTCATAGCGGCAGAACAGCTGGAGATCGCGCGCAGTCGAGGAGCGCGGGCGAGTGACGTCTCGAGGCCATCCCCCACTGATGTTGAGAAAGTGATGTCACTAGCTTGAACCCTTGCCCGGACCGCACGGACTACACGGCATATGGGGTCCGACGACCAATCACG
Source organism: Alternaria triticimaculans (assembly GCF_023758025.1). NCBI lineage: Eukaryota > Fungi > Ascomycota > Dothideomycetes > Pleosporales > Pleosporaceae > Alternaria > Alternaria triticimaculans. Next base: position 548,888 of record NW_026055972.1, read on the forward strand.
TGGCGCGCTACACATCGGGCTGCCACTATCGCTGCCCTGAGATCGTCTGGTGCCTTACCTGCGTCTGTTTCACATGTCAGCGCGAGCTATTCGCCATAGCAGAGCATGATAGAGTTTCCGGTATTGCGCGTTCCCTCCATCAATGGCAGACTGCATGGCCATGTGTGCGTACGCAAGGCTGACAGGAGTCGCAAAGGCGCCGACGGAGTCATGCCTACCACTCCGCCTTTGGATTACTGATCAGGTTATACATGCACGCCCTTCAAAAAATCTTGACAAAACACCAGCAGGTTGTATACTACAATTAGAACTGAGTGAGCTTTTTTCGCACTAATGTGGCTATCGTGACTCATGCACTGCTGTGGTGAGGTCAAATTTTGCGTTGAAGGGCGTGCATGTACACTGCTCTCCATAAGTCTCCCGTCCTATCTTCGTCATCAATTCGGGACGAGTGAGACAACTAAACATCACCGGAATTGCAGAACGATCGTAAGCGAATCTCTTAGATACCTTGGTCTGGGGATAGGAGGGGCGTGTGGTGAAATACGAGCGTACCATGCTATCTCGGCTGAGAAGAACGGGGTAGCAATACATCTTCGCATAGGAGGAAACGACATTTCCCGTTGTCTTCCTTTTGGAGAGTAGATGAGGTTTTGGGGTTGTCAGATCAATCGCTGCAGTGTTCAAATTCCTCTCCTCAAGTCATGGCTAACCGCATAGAAGCTTTTGTATCGGTCCTAAGTAGACAGGCACTATTAACACTCCATAGAATACATCCTCGTCACCGTACACTTCCCTTTCTTTATACCCTACGTTTCCTGCCAACTCCTCCACCCCCCCTCCCTCCACCCCCCACTCCTCCCCCCCTCCTTCATCACAACCCTAACCCCACTCACCCTCTGCGCCCTATCCACCGCCTTACACATATCCACCACACTAAGCGCCGCGCCCATAACCGCCGTCAGGGCCTCCATCTCCACACCCGTGGGGCCTGTACATTGGACTTTGGCTTCGATGTTCACACCCCCAAAACCCATCTTCCCCTTCCCCTTCCCCTTCCCGTCCAATACCCCCATGATCCCTTCCATCTCCTCTGCCTTCCCCATCATCCGCGGATCCGACTTATCACCAAAAAGTCGTAGTTCAACGCTGACGTGGGTTAGAGCGATGGGGTGGCACAAGGGGATTAGGTCTGGGCATTTTTTTGCGGCCATGATACCCGCGATGCGCGATGTACCCAGCACATCTCCCTTTTTGTTGGCGTTTGAGCGGATGAGGCGGAGGGGAACGGCGTTCGTGAAATACACGGTTCCGACGGCGATGGCGGTGCGGGTCGTGTGTTCTTTGGTGGAGACGGAGACCATGTGTGCGGAGCCGGAGGGGGTGAGGTGGGGGAGGGACGGTTGAGGCTGGGATTGTTGTGGGTGTTGTGGTTGGGATTGCTGTAGTTGAGATTGTTGTAGTTGGGATTGTGATGAGGTGGGTTTGGTCTGTGGAGGGGGTTGTAGAGTGGAGGAGGATTGTTGCACTAGTCCCTCCATCCCCCCCTCCAGCATCGACAAAGGACGAGTCTGCTGTCTCGGTTCCGCCTCAAAAGGCGAATGCGCAGCAACCTCATTCATGCTATCCAAAAAGTCCTGCAGCGACTTCGTTCCTGAAGCCTTGCCCTTGCTGTCTGTCGGAGGCTTCACAATATGTCTAGGCGGCCCGGGCAATTCTGTCCGCTCCAATTTCCTCCATTCAACATGCCTCGAGCGTCTGAGTTCAGGTAGGGACTGGAGGGGTCTCTTTGCGCGTACGAAGGCTGGTTTGTCGGTGTCGGTTTCGGTGTCTTGGTTGGGTACGATTTGGTGGGTCCGTGGTACGGGTTTAGGTAAGCCTTCGTCGGCCTTTTTGATACTGTCCGCTCGGTATTGGGGTAATTTGTCGATTGCGCGTTCGACCATTGGCGGCTGTTGGGGCGGCTGTTGGGGCGGTTGTTTGGTTTCGAATTCTCCTGCATGTTCATGTGCGCCCAACTCTCTCTTCTCATCTTCTATCCCTTGCTCTTGGACGTCCATCTGTTCATCCCCACCCTCTCGTCCTCGCTCCAGTACCTCAGTCATTCGTCTCTCATCCTCCATCTTCTTAGCTTGCCTCCTCTTATTCCGCAAGACGGTCTTACTTACGCCCTGACCGGGAGGCCGATGCATCCGAGGTGAGTCTTCTCTAATTTTGCGAGGGTCGGGTTTGGCGTCATCTTTTGTGTCTGCTTTGGCGTCGGATTTGGCGTCGGGCTTTGGTGGGACGGACTCTGCGGAGCGCTTTGATTGGGGCTTTGGGTCGGGCTTGAGGTCTGGTTTGGCGATGGGTTGGACGTTGGTCTTTTCGTGCGTTTTCGTTTCGATCTTCGCGACTGGTTTGGCGGGCGGTGGAGCAGCGGGTTTTGGCTGGGTCGTGCTGTCTGGTTTGGCGTCTACCGTGGGTCCCTGCTTCACCTCCTCTTTCTTCTCGTTCTTCTCGTCTTTCCCCTCCGTCCCCAAAATCCTGGACCAAGACCAAAAACCCCGCCTCGTGGACGTCGAATACATCCTCCGCCCCATGGCCCCGGGCGTCGTTACGCCACTCCCCGCCATCCTCACAGGCGCAGGCTCAACTTTCTTCTGCTTCATCTCTTCACCAACCCCAGAGGGCGCCTCACCCATGGCGTCTTCTTCGACACCCAAAAACCCCAACCCCCCCGCCTCCATCTCCTCCCAATCCAACACCCCCTCCGCATCCCCCCTCATATCCCACCTCAGCTCAAACGCCTCATGCCACCTCACCGCCATACGTTCCGCCGCCTCGTTCCCCAAATCATGTTCCCTAACCATACTATCCAGTACCTCCTTGACCCTCTCATCCACAATGCGCTTATCCACCTGGCCATTACCATCAACATGATCAAACCGCGCGTTCCAGCGACTGATTAAGATTTTAAGCCAGGTTTGCAAAGTGCGTTTGTTGGACGAGGTCCAGACGTCGTAGGGCAGGTTGTCGATGCGCGGGTAGGAGGATTTTAGGCGGTTGCGGAGGGCGAGGATTTGGGCTTGGAGGTGCGGGACGGGGGCGTCGAGGGAGAGGATTAGGGTAGAGTCGATGGGGATGATGCCTGAGGGAGGGATGTGGAGACGTAGGTCATCTTTCGAGGTTGGTGGGGATGAGAGTGGGCGTGGTGTGGACCTGTCGCTCGATATGCTAGTAGTCATCGGAATCTTTCCTCGAAGCGATTTGGATGAGACGACGTCGCCGCTGATGATTTCCTCTTCCACCCCTCCTCCTCCCCACCTCCTCCCCTCCGCCTCCCCCACCCACCCAGAGGCCGGAGGGAAGGGGTCTTCTGCGTTTGCAACGGAGCTGGCGACATCTTCGACTGGCTCTCCTATGGTGGGCTCGTCGGTGGATTCGCTGGTAGTCGTCCGCGCCTGTTCCTCAGTCGATTCAGTCATGAGAATATCCCCAGCATCATCTCGTTCCCTCTCCATAATCGGATCCCCCACCACCTCATCCCCATCCCCATCCCCACCCCTCTTCAACACACTCACAGCCCCCTTCCCCACCGGCCACACCACCCTCTTCGCCTTCGGGACATCCACATCCTTCACCTCCCTCTCTTTATACTCCCTCTCTTCCCTCGGCGGATGCATCGGCATCTTCTTAACCTTCTTCATAGCATCATCCAGTACATCATCAAGCTCGAATCCCTCCGGCAAACCACCCAAACCACCCGATCCATCTTCCTGGCTCGTTCTGCGCACGAGATTGGCCCTGCGATCCTCCTCTTCGTGTTGGTGTAGTTGGCGAAGTAGTGCGCGTTTCTTCGCTAGGACGGCTTCGCGTCGCTTTCGCATCTCGGCTGTTTTTTCTGCTTCCGCTTTGACGACTGCGGCTTGTTGTTTGTACTCCGCTAATAGCATTCCAAGTTCTTTCATCTTTTCATTCCGGTATCGTTCTTGTTCCCGTCTTCGGGCTCGTTCGCGCTCGTTTCTGCCTTTCCTCTTACTTGGCCCCGTCGCATCGTTACTGACCGCCGTCCCAACGGCATCAAACGCATCACCCACACTTTCTTTAATCAATACTGGCGGGGCCGGCACCTGAGATGCAGAAGTAGAAGCAGAAGCCAGTGGCGTCTCCTTCTCAACCTCCACAATACGACGATGCAAGTTCGCAATTTTCTTCTCGATATCCCTCAGGAGGTTTTCGGATTCATTCGGTGCTTCGACGTCTTCTAAAAACTGTTGGACGCCGAATGCGTCTGTGGATCTTGACGTGTCGATGCTTTTGAGGAGTTTCTTTGCTTTGGCGAGGCGTTTTAGTTGGTAGGTTTTCTTTGCGAAGGGGGTGGGGGATGTTGAGAAGGCGCGAACGGAGGTCGCTGTGGGGTGGGATGGGTTGGGTAGGAAATGTAATGGCGAGGTGGATGTAGTAGAGCGCGGTAGGAAGGGGTTGGAATGGCTGTAGGAAGGTGTTCGCGATGTAGGCCATTGGGAATTCAGACTGGACAAGGGTTTATCACCTAAATGAAGTCAGCAAGGTACATCACAGACTGGACGGTCTCAGATGAGGATAAAGTCGGGTATATGATTGGTGTATATAGCCAAATATCCAAAGTCTAAGCGACAGTAAACGAGATCGCTCAAAACGCCATCCATGCAGTGACAACCGTGGTATCATTCGACATCCAACCATGACTGTCATGACCGTCGTGTCTGTTCGTGAAGAGAAAAAGAAGAAGAAGACCAAGTTCACCCACCGATTAAGATCATGGGCCTATTCTCCATGTTGGCAAGGTCGTCGAGGTCGGCGTGCTTTTCAGCTTTGCGCTTCACGGCAGCGCCGACCACGTCCAAAAGTTCGCGCTCGCGTTGGCCCCAGCCCAGCACCGTTTCGTCGCTCAACCGGCCCTCGTGTCGGTCCATCTCGACCTGCTTAATGCGCTCAAAGGCTTCCTGGTCAATCGGCTCGCCGCCATTGCCCTGTCTGAGCACATCTCTCAAGCTCACCTCCGCATTACCATGCAAACAGACTTTAAGATTCCCGTCACTCGTAATGCGGAGCCTATTGCAAGACCCGCAGAAATCGTTCGTCATACTCGTTATAAAGCCGACTTTGCCCACAAAACCAGGTACTTCGTACGTCTTGCTCGTGTCGTTTTTGTGTCCAGGAACGGGTCTTAGGCCGGGGTACTTCGTGCGGATGATGTCTAGCATCTCCTGGAAGCTGATCATCTTGTTCTCGCTCCACTTGTTCCCGCCAAAGGGCATGTACTCGATGAAACGCACTTCGATATCTTTCTCGCGGCCCATTTCGACGAAAGGCAGGATTTCGCGCTCGTTTAGGCCGCGCATGACGACGCAGTTAACCTTCAGCTTCACATTCGCGCCCAGCTTATTCATCTCGAGTATACGGTCAATTGACCGCATGACGGCGTCGAAGCCTTTCCGGCGCGTCATGATCTGGAACTGGAACGGGTCTAGAGTGTCGAGGCTGAGGTTGACGCCGGTCAGGCCTGCTTCCACCATGGCGTCTAGTTTGCGGTGCAGCGAGATGCCGTTGGTTGTGAGGGCGAGTTCGCGGAGGCCGCGCGGGCGCAGACTGCCGATTTGCTGCATGAGCGGGACGATGTCGCGGCGGACCGTGGGCTCGCCGCCTGTGAGCCGGATCTTGGTTACGCCTTGCGAGACGAAGAGGGAGGAGAGGTAGAAGATCTCGGGCGTGGTGAGCATGTTGGCGGGGGGTGATAGCGGTATTCCCTCTGTTTTTTGTTAGCAGATTGGTTTGCTGTACGGATATTGGAAGCGCACCCTCTGGCATGCAGTACAGACACCGCAGGTTGCAGCGCTCTGTGATGCTGATGCGGAGATAGTCATGCTGCCGATTGAACGTATCCGTCAAGAAATCAGAGAAAGGTTTCGCGTTCTTAATCGCCTTCCTCCGCTCATCCACCTTCGACGACGCCGGCACCGAAACTGGAGGCACACCCGCAGGGAAATCCACATCAGGTTCCTGGATCGCAGCATTCGTCGCAATGCATCTTGTCCGTAATGCGCCGATCGACAGTCGCGTAGCCGGGTGTGCAAGCGGTCGTGAAAGCGGGCGTGACATCTGATTGCCACCAGCCGCTCGTCGCAGCGCGGCCGGACCCGCCCGTATCCTAGCCATTTGCGCCATTATGGGGAGTGTCGATTCGAAGGTCCTGGGCAAACATTGGGAGGGGCGCACATGGGGAGCTATATACGCCGCAAGAGGGTAGGGCGGAGATGACTGATATGTGACATGCTTTGGATCGCTTTAGGTGGGCTGTCCGAGAATGTGACAGGGATCTGCAAGGATTCTTGGCGGATCTTTACTAAGAACAAGACGGCAAAGGTGGGGTATGCGGCGAAGTGCGATACACGGTAGTTGGATTGTGAGAATTGTGTAAGTACTGGTAGTCATATGCTTTCATCTTTTGGACTGTATTTTGGACGATGGTAATCGCATTGCAGTCAACTTATTCTACGTCGTTGCGGAACCATTCCGAAGGTTCCGACATGCTGCACACGGCATGAGTATGACCGCATGCCCCGCCGGAGATAGGAGAAAGGATACCTCGACTTGCGCCTCTACTCTGAACGACTGTCTCTGCCCTCAACCTGGTTTCTTTCGTTACGCTATCTGGAATTTACCTTTCTTCCCTGTGTTCAAACTTTGTCAGGCCATTCGCATCGTGGCTGTCTAGGTGCCAGGGTTCTGAACCTAGATTTTCTCTGATATCGACGTTTGCCTGCGAAGAAGACGTAGATGCGACCTGTCCGTGAGACGGTGTTATCCCCAGCCTGACATATCGTCAACTCGGTGAACTTCTATAGGAAAACATCATCTCACTGCTAAATGTTTTCTGACATTCGCCAAAGAAATAGCAATCTGTTCACATGTCAAAGAAAATGAATCCTAGGAAGGTTATAGCTCGCATGTAAGGAAAATTTCTGTCTTCAACCAGCTGAACCCTCGCAGAATCATCAATGATAACCATCATCGACACCTCTCAAAGTCCAGTACCTCCACATATCTGACCCAATCCCCTACAACTCACACTCCCCCTCCTCATCCTCCTCCTCCCTCCCATCCCACGCCCTCCTAAAAGCCTCGAACTCCTTCCAAGTAATACCACCACTCCCGCTCCCACTCCCCTTCCCCCTCCCACTCCTATCTCCCCTAATCCCCTCCCTCCCCCTCTCACCCTCCCCTTCATTCTCCTGACTTCTCCTCCGCTTACTCTCCCTCTCAATATCCCCCTCAACATAAACATCAGCATGTCTTTTCCGCATAAGCGGCCCCACAACATGAGGCGGCGCGATAACGAAGCTGGCCTCGCCGAACGCGGGATCGGGCTTCTCGAAGACCCTCTTCTTCGGGGGCGGTGATGGATATGGTGAGGAGGGGGGTTTAGAGTTGGGGAGGTAGGCGAAGGGTGAGGCGGTGGGGGAGGAGGAGGAGGAAGTTGAAGATGAAGTGGGGGTAGAGGGGGAGGGAGAAGGAGAGAATGGCGAGCGACGCTTTGTGCCGCGGGTAGAGGGCGTGATGGGTTCGCGGTGAGTTTCTAGGTGCGTCTTGCGCTTCTTGTTGGTACGGGGTGCGGTATCGTGGTTCTCGTCGTTACCCGGGGATGCGTCATTTCGCCCATGCTTATTATCCCCCGGTGTATCCCCCTTCGTACTCGTTTCCGCATCGCCATTCTCATCCGCCGCATCCTCGTCCCTAGCACTCTTCTCATGCATATTCCCCTCCTCCTCTCTCTCCCTCATCCTCCTCTCACGCTGCCTACGCTCATACCGCTCCTGCATATCTCTTACAATCTCCTCAATAGTATCATGACCCCCCGGATCAGGATTCTCAGCCCCCTCACACTCCCTTCCAGAATCCTTGCAGAGAAACCCAGCCACAGCCTCCGTAACCCCATTCTTGAGTTCCGGTGCAGCCCTCACAACCTGCTCGACACAGCAAGCCAGAAACTTGACATCTTTCTGCTTCCTGAACTCCCTCAGCCTCATCGAATCCGCGGGCTGGAAAGATCCTGTGAGGATGTTGCGGACGATGTCGTTGCAGGTTGGGCATTTGAACTGTTTGTGGGTATGGTCTTGTTTTTTGCAGTTGGCGCCGCAGGGTTCGGTGCTGGCGATCCAGTGGCCGCAGAGGAGGAGGTGCGTGACTTGGTTGCTGCAGCGTTTCATGCCGGGGTACTCGGGGATGAAGTGCCGGCTTCCGCGGAAGGTGCCCATGTAGCCGACTGGGAGGGCGTTCTCGGGGATGTCTTCTTCGATGATGATTTCGTCTAGCCAGTTTGGCAAGGGCTCTGATGGGGGTGTCGTCTGTTGGCGGTCTTGTTGGCGCGGTGGCTGGGAATGAGGATTGTCACGTTCCGGAGATGGAGGTGGTGCAGTGTCGTTGCGCGGCTCGCTAGTGTCATTGTCTTGGGCGGTTGCGCCGTGAACGTCTTCTTGGGCTGGTGTTTCAACCGAAGGTCGTACATCATCACTATCACGGGAAGGTGTTGTCGGAGGTGTCAGAGGTGACATCGGCCTTGCATCTGGCATATCGATGTCGTCCGACGTGGTAGAAGCGTTGTCGGTCGAGTTGCCAGTCGGCGCGCTAAACATGGGAAATGGCGGTGGTGGGATGTTGCTCATTCGTGATGTAGACGTGTTGGTGTTCTTCACCTGTGAAAAGAGGTATGCTGATAGCGCAGCATTGGGCGGCGGAGACGGTGTGGTGTTGAACTCGCCGCTCCCGTATCGTGCAGGAGGTGCGGCATGATTGCAGGCGGCGCGGTACGCTGTGCTCTCAGTCGCTACATCCTTGGTTGATGCGTCGTTGGACGATGTGGTGGCGCTCGTGTCGGCGGCGCTCCAGAAACGCAAGAGCTTGCGGATGGGATTAAACATGTTTGCTCTCGACAAGTAACCTTCTCGTGGAGCTGTGTGTGGAACGAAAGTTGACCGTCGTGGGTAGCGTGTCGGAAAAGGTGGTGAGAGTGGAACAGTGTTGTGAACAAGAGGTCGAGATATGGTGCATTGGGCGCGGGAGCTTTAGCGTCATCAATCACAATGCCAAGATTACCTAGGTAGTGAATGTGGCGTTTCAGCACTTGCACATAACGTTGTGTTCATACTATTGTAGGGGGGTCAGTCCATACTTTCACTGATTGCGTGCCAAGGACGACGAGCCTGTCGAGGTTTGTCATGCGCGAGAGAAAGACATTGCGTAAGGGTATAGAGACATGCAACATTGCTATATGCGACGACTTGGGCTATTTGGTGATATCGTCACCAGGGACTTTAGAATGCTGGAGCGAAGCACCGTTTGGCTCGTTGCTCTGCATAGCTTCCAGGATCTCGAGATCGACATCCGCCCGCGGTCCAGTAAAGTTCTTGCGCCCGTCGATGAACCATTGAAAGGTACTGATGAACAGTATAATGCCGAAAGCAACGACGCAGTAGTCTAGCGCTGTTAGTGATACCCAAGCACACTCATACTGAAACTTACTCATGCTGGACGCTGAGACAGGAAGCTCAGGCGGGAAGAGGAACAGAACGGTGGTGATGATGGTGTATGCGATACCGATCAAGTTGGCGATCCAGCCCAAGGGTCCAGGCAGAACGAAGGCCCTAGGTCCAAGCATCTTTCTGCCGCGGCAGACGTTGATTGCGACGGGAATGGCGTAGCTGACGCCCAAGGCGACGACTGAGGACGAGATGAGAGCGTTGAAAGCGCTACTGGACCCGATCAAGATCAATCCAAACAGGATGGTTAGGGTCGCAGCCAGGATCAGAGCATTGAGGGGCTGACCGAGTCGCGGGTGTACCTTGGCGAAGACCCTGGAGAATGGAAGGCCGCCATCTCGAGCGAATGCATATGTCATGCGGCTAGAGGTAGTCATGATGGCAATCTCCGCGAAGAGGATGCAGATCAATGGGAACATCAAGAGGCATGCGGCTCCAGCCTTGCTGCTTGTAGCATTGTACAAGATTTGTAGCAGTGGGCCAGGAGCTGCAGAGATGATGGCTTCCGCGTCGCCGCCGGACACGAATAACAGGACCATGAGGAAGATGAAGCCGGTGACAGTCCCGATACAGACGCAGTAGATCATGATCTTTGGGCCCTCGACTGACGCATTTGGAATCTCTTCAATCATATGCGCGACAGCATCGTAGCCGGTGAGTCCGAAACCGCCCTGGAGCAAGCCCAAGAGCCAGGCGACGCCGTCGGGCCAGCCCGTCTCATTGATAAACTCGGTGAAGACGAACTCGGCGGAAGCGTAGTTAGGAGATGAGCATGCCAGGGCTGTGATGCAGACGATCGCGAAACCGCCAATGGACCAGATGAAAGCGCCACGATTGACGTAGGGGAGGAGGTTGTTCATGAACGCATTGATGACGAAGGCGATGAGAGTCCAAGCGACGTAAATCAGCCAGACCTGCCATGCGTGCAGCGTGAACTCCGGATGGAACAATGCGATGAGACCAGATATGAGTTGGGACGCGAGGAGGCCTCCGGAGGTAGTCAAGGCGAGCCATCCGGATACGTTGATCCAGCCGGTGATGAAAGAGGCGAGGGGAACCCATTTCCGCGGGGTAATGACGGCGACCCAATGGTATCTGCGATGCGTGAGTTGACGATGCGAAAGCTGACTGAAGATACTTACTGTCCGCCAGCAGTAGGATATGCTGACAGGAACTCGGCTAGCGATGCGGCCAGACACAGGTTACAGATGCCAGCAGTCACAAGTCCCCAGATGACACTCGTGGAGCCACCAGATGGCAAAGCCAGTCCGATTGACGACGAAAGCGCGGTCCATGAGTTCAAGATGGCGAAAGCGAGTCCAAGCATAGACAATAGACTGAAGTTGCGCTTCAACTCGCCCTTGTGTCCAAGTGCCTGCAACTGGGCTTCATCGTCCAGCGTGTGCCGTTCAACGGGTTTCATGATGGCGTATGCAGGCACTACAGGTCCGCGCGACGTGATCCCAATGACCGAAGAAGATGATGGAGCAGACAGTCTCTATAAACACATGGACGTGAAGATGCGATCCGGAAGGATGCGCGAAGCCGTGCTCTTAGCCATGCGGCCATTGACGTCGGCTGCACCGAACAGGCATGGCGACCAAGTCGGTGGAAGCTTGTCAATGCTTACTTGTGGTTCATCCACAGATAAGAGGCCCGGTGGTGGTGTCCACAGGGGCCAAAACATGGGGTAGAAGCCAATCAGGCGCCATAGCGACGACTATCTCGCGCTGACGGAACGGCGTTACATCGCGCAATTGCACACAGGCCTAACTGGTGTCGGCAAGCGGACGCGACCGTATCTAGCCGGAGATTGCGCGTCAAGAGCGTGTTCTTGGAGATGGGCTTGGAGATATGTGACGAGGTCAGATGACAGCGTGTGAAAGGCATCGAAGAGTGCTGGCGGAGTTTGAGGATGGGGCCCGGGCGTCGGCTTGGCGGTCACGGCTTCTGCCGAACACCATGATGGTCATACACGCATACGTCACTTGGACGACTCGATTCCCATCAACAACACCTAGTGCCGAAGTACGCAGCGCGTCAATGCCACTCGCATTGTATATCGTCCCCAACCCATTCATTAGATGACGCAGGCGTGGAACAGGATGCGCAACAATCGCTCGCAAGACTACGCTCCGCTCCCAATGAGCGAGAAGGAGCCGCTTTCAAACAGATCTCGACGCGAACAGCGACCGAAGGGCTTTGGACGTCGGGTCCTTCTTGTGGTTGGCGCATGCGTAGTCCTGTATTGTGTCCATGGGTACGAAGCACCAATATGCTGGAGCACGCAAAGCTGACAACCGCCAGTCTCTTCACTTTCTCTCGTCCCAAGAAGTCGTGCGACACCATCGACGAAGGCTACCGATGTAGTCCCAAGAAATCGCACTTCTGGGGGCAGTACTCGCTTTGGTATTCGGTCCCCTCAGACATCGACGTAGCTCCTCCCAAGGGCTGTGAAGTCACCTTTGCGAACGTCCTCTCCCGCCACGGCGGTCGCGACCCAACTCTGGGAAAATCCATCGCCTACCACATCCTCCTAGCCGAAATACAGAACACGACTACATCCTACTCGAAGGAGTTCGAGTTTCTTAAAGATTATGACTATACCCTGGGTGCGGATGAGTTGACAGATGCTGGAAGGCAGGAGATGGTCAACTCGGGGGCGCACTTCTACCAGCGATACCAGAAGCTGATCGACGGGAACGTACCTTTCGTGAGGTCAGGGGGCCAGCATCGCGTGGTAGAATCTGCGGAGAAGTGGCTCATGGGCGTTGCGCAGTCCCTGAAAGAGGAGCCGCGAAACATCGACGTGGTGATCCCGGAAGGGCCGACGTGGAACAACACCCTCTCCCACGACGTCTGTCCCGCCTTCGAAGGCGGTCCACATCACGGTCTCGGGCTCAGGGCGCAGCAGGTCTGGGCCGACAAGTTCGTCCCACCCATCCAAGAACGCATCAACTCAGCTCTTGGAACGAACCTCAGCGCAACGTCCATCGTCTATCTGATGGATATGTGTCCATTCGACACACTAGCACACCCGTCTGCAAAGCTGTCCGACTTCTGCAAGATCTTCAAAGTGAAGGAATGGCGCGAGTATGACTACTTCCAGACGCTGGGCAAGTACTACGGATACAGCGTCGGCAACCCTCTCGGTCCCACGCAGGGCGTCGGCTACGTCAACGAGCTGTTGGCGCGTCTGACTAACAAGCCTGTCGAGGACAGCACCAACACGAACCGCACGCTCGACTCCGACCCCAAGACGTTTCCGCTCGACCGCAAGGTGTACGCCGACTTCAGCCACGACAACGACATCAGCGGTGTTTTGGCTGCGCTCGGGCTTTACAACAAGACGAAGCCGCTCTCCAACACCACCATTGAGGACACAAAGAAGACGCATGGCTATTCAGCAGCGTGGAGTGTACCTTTCGCCGCCCGTCTCTACGTTGAGAAGCTGCAGTGCAGACATGCGAAGGAAGAGTCGGTCCGTGTCATTGTGAACGACCGCGTGCACCCATTAGAGTTTTGCGGCGGCGACAAGTTTGGAAGGTGTACGTTGAGTAAATTCGTAGAGAGCCAGAGCTTTGCGAGGGCTGGTGGCCTTTGGGACCAGTGTTACGAGTAGACGATTGTTCTCACGCGACTTTCATACTATCATCTAGCATTCAGCATCGCATCATGAGCATTTACGTGGTTTATCATTAGAGAAAGACATCTGATCATGGTCAAGACAATGGCATTCATCTCAACAATCCGAAACACCTTTGTTCCGGCAGCCATGCTTTTATCAACGTCTCGCTTGCCGCACACGTCCGAGCTATCAGACACCAACAAGTACACTAACAAACTTCGTAGCTGGCAACTCATTTGCTGTCGCATCACGAAAATGGAGGAAACAGCAAGTTCGACAACAGTGCGAATGCGCCTAGCCAACCGACGTCCTAGCGAAAGGATCGCAATGATCGACCTGATCACAGACATGATGGGCCTAAAGATTAGGATACCAAAGCGCATATGGAATGAGTACCAGCCCAACAGACTCGTCGAAGATTACAGCCTTCCAGACAAAGCGCGACTGAGGATTAGAATACCGGCACATATATGGAACGCCTACCATCCTTCAACCCCGCTACACAAAACAAAGAACATACCACGAAAGCTGACCCTCAAGTTACGATGCCTATCACTACCTCCTTCTCCGTCCAACAAGATCCGCGAAGCGAAGCCACGTAAACCCAAAGACGTAGAAAATAGGCCTACATCTTGCAAAATAAAGCTATTCCGCTTCCATTACGGCGGACCGAAAAGACAAAGGAAGGGAGCATGGCAGAATAAGATTACGTATGAGCAGCCGTGTCTGCAGTTGACGTGTAAGAGTTGCTGGAGGTGGCATGGGCATCTTCTCCGCGAGGGGATGGTGATGGAAGGGTAGGGTAATGATGGGATCTGAAATTTGGCGGGAAGATGGATGCTGCATTGCTGTATTCTTTGGTGGGGTCGTGGTAACGAGTAAAGAAATAGTTGAAAAGCGCGAGGGACTGATAGACTGCTCGTTCTCCCGGCGCATGTGAGCCAAATTCCGGCTTCGTTACATCAACACTAATTTCTAATACCCTTCTCGTTTGGGTGAGCACGTAACTGCATATAACTTGGAGTGCCATCCGCAGATGCGGGTTTGAGGCGATGAACAGGGATCGACACCGTTTTATGGCAATTTGTGGCATTTCCATTGACTGGGAGCGGAACATGTATTGACGATCCGGCCGCGTGCAGCGCTGTAGAGACAGCCTTCACGGCTACCGTAGCAAGCACCTGCAGGAGCCACCTGGGCAGTCGCGCACCACGATACGTGACACACACCTGCAGCAAGATGATATGTCAACGGTAGTATGATATACCCCAAGTAATGCTTAGCATCATTCAAGCTATACCCAGCTGCACAGCGACGGGCAACACCCGCTCCGGCGACAGGTAACGGTTGACGTCACGACCTCCTTCCGTGGTGATACATGTGCTCCCCGAATTCAACCACCTTCGTCCATCTCACATTCAGCATTTTCCATCGGCCCGTCCGCTGTCACATCCGCATGTCGATACCCGGTAACCCATTTGCAGCAACAGTTGCGGTCCGGAAGTCCTCGGTCGCAGGACTCATGCGTTCAGCCACAGCAATCGGGATTGCGCGCATGGCTGGCCGACTGCGCGGTGTCAACGCAACGCATCGCGACAGCCAGCATGCGCCGCCATATGTAATCAACGACCTGTCACAATGACGGCCTGAGCTGACTTTGTTCGCGGCCAGACCTTTCAGCGACGCCATCGTACCTGGTGTTTGCCTGTCTGCTGAGAAGCCGGTACGCCTAGTGAAGTGTGCAGAAGCTCAGCCGGATACGAGGCATCTTCCCAGCACGAAGTCGCCCGCTCCTGGAGGGGCATTCAGTAAGAGGTACCATGAACGTCTTTGCGGTGCTTTGTATTGGCAAGATGCGAACATCATGCTGTTGTCCAGGGCTCTCGTCGCGATTGAGTCAACAGCTTTGCGTTCGCGCCTTCGAAGTTCCGACCACCTTCCGCGTCTTCAGTACCCGATCATCCCAACGAAGCCACAGAAGCAAGCCGCACCGCAACACCCAACCCGGCCACGGTTCCCTTGATTCCCGGCTGCGTTCGCGTGGATCTCATCGGCACGCGCCTCTTGTTCGGACTACGCAGCGCCCGGAGATACTCGCTTCAACAACGCTATCCTGGATACGAGCTGGCGGGGTACAAGGGTATGGCTTTTTGTGAAGTTCGGTATGAGGTGGGGTTGACGTTGACTCGAAGGTTGCGGTAAGCCAACGGCGATCATGGCGGTGATGTGCCTCTAGCGCTTCTGCTAACCTCTATCTAGCCTCCACATTGATTATCTACAGTATCCCCGCATTGCGAAGATTGGGTAGCAGGCCAGACGCATTCTGCGAATCCTATGAACTATCGGATTGGTACTACCTTTGCTGGCTTCGGCTTCCGCGGGGAGCGACTTTGCCCACATCAAGCACATCAATAACAACCGAACCCGACCTTGAACGAATCGAGACAGCAACGGACGTTCGCGTGAAGGCAGTGCGGCTGTCTAACGGAGCCATCGCCAGAATGTCCTCCGCCTCAGAAGAGCGCCCTGGGCCCGAGCCGGTATACCCTCCCTTTACCAGCGAGCACCATGCATGTTTCGGCGCGGTCAATCTACGTTATACTCGATTCGGCAAGGTTTCATCTGGAGATCTTGATGCGGAAGAGCGCCCTGCGTCTGTCATTCGCCTGCTTCGCTCTGACAGCCGCTCGCGTGCCCCCATGCAATGCCACAACAGAGTTGCGCGAAGATGGTCGGAGGCCTACAGGGACCGTTAGCTATCTTTGTCGGGTCCCCAGTTGACCGTAGACCGGTGTACGCAAAAGCAATGCCGGTACACGATGCTCGCTGATCCTGTTTGGTCTAGCGAAAGAAGAAATGAAGATGGATAAGAGTACGTCTCTTGCGCACGCAGGTCATTTTCATCTGAGTAGATCCGTACCACTGGTTTAAGTACCGTGCCGACAGCATATCTGCACCGAGTCCTCAATCGACTGATAGCACTCCTGAGCTTCAACTGCTCGTACTGCAACTACATCAGCTTTATCGTCTCTGGTTCGAGCAACTACATCGCAACATGGCTTCGTTCGCCTACGCATTCTTGTTGGCAATCGGCCTGCTGGTAGCAAAGGTAGTGCAGCGAGGATGTCACTTCCGCAACCTAGCACTAACGACCACAGTTCCTCTACGTTGGTCTTACCTGTCGGACAAAGCACTTGCCAGGCCCTTGGTATACTCGATTCACGCATTATCGCTTGAAGCGCGCAGTCGTAACAGGGCAGCGCATCTTCTACATCGACTCCCTCCACGAGCAATATGGACCCATTGTACGACTATCGCCTAATGAGGTTGCCGTTGCCGACTTGGATGCCTTTAAAGAGATTCACAAGATTGGCACCAAGTACATGAAGAGCGAATGGTACCTCCGCCTTGCGAACTTCCCCAAGGCCGGTGTGTTCACCATGCTTGACCCACGTGAGCATGGGCCGCGGAGGAAGCTGTTGTCTAGATCTTTCAGCAGGACATACCTTGTTGAGCATTGGGAGTCTGTCGTCAGGGACAAGGCGCTCATGGCTGTTACAAAGATCAAGGCGGATGCCACGCAAGCGACAGCCGACGTGTACAACTGGTGGATGCTTCTTGCCTCGGACGTTAGCGCTCACCTCGCATTCGGCGACTCATTCAACATGCTGGAATCGGGAGAGGTATGAAGATGCGACTACGAATACCACATCAGAGCTGACATATCGCAGCAAAACCAATTCATGCGCGTGCTGAAGAAGCTGACAATGGGAGCCGGCATCATGGTCGAGATGCCATTCCTCCGCCTCCTGCGCTTCGTCCCAGTCCCCGCGATCCAAGAGATGTTCAACGCAAACGAGTTCATCCTCGCCGGCGCAGGCAAAGCCGTCGAAACAGCACGATCGCGCACCGGCGAAAACAACATCTTCGCAAAGGTCATCGAGGACTGCGAGAAGGAAGGCGAGGGCCACATCGACGACATGGACGTCAGAATCGAAGCCATGAACGTCATCATTGCAGGTACCGATACGACAGGCGTGACCCTGACGTACCTCACATGGGCGGTGCTCCAACGACCGGAGCTGCAAGCGGCGCTCGAGGCAGAAACCGCGGCGCTGGCGCATGACTTTACCGAAAACGATCTCATCAAACTTCCGCTGCTCAACGCGGTTATCGAAGAGACGCTCCGACTCTACGGTGCGGCGCCAAGTAGTCTGCCGAGAGTGGTACCTCAAGGCGGTACCAAGTTCGCTGGTCATTACATCCCACAAGGCGTCACGGTCGACACGCAAGCGTATACTTTGCATCGCGACCCCAAGATCTGGAGTGACCCTCTGACGTAAGTCGTGCCTTTGCACTTCTGTCGCAATTCAAGCTTACCCCGACTAGTTTTAACCCACAACGCTGGATCGCCGACAAGGAAATGGTGCCTGAAGCGCAATCGCCTGAGGCGAAACTCGCTTTCCATCCCTTCGGCGCTGGCGCGCGCTCGTGTATCGGTATTCATCTTGCCCGCATGGAACTAAGATATGCGACTGCGTTTTTCTTCCGCGAGTGCCGTGGCATTCGTTTGGCGCCCAGCACGACGCCTGAGAGTATGGAGTTTGAGGTGAGTTATTCATGCGTTTGTGGAATGTGTGTGTGACATGTGTGCTAATATCTGGTGTTCCACAGAACTTCTTCCTCATTGCGCCGAAAGCGCATCGTTGTGAGATCACGTATAAGCAGGGGCGTTAGTAGAGACATAAGGTTTCACAACGGCATGATAGTGTAGACTGTTTGTAATGTTGAATCAGATTGACATCATGAAAAGGCCTCTAAGAGCGCGGTGTTCGTTGTTCGTATCCGTGATCGCGATTAACGTCACTACGGTGCGCCTAACGCCATGCCATGCCATGTATCCCTCACTATTGTCCCAGCCTCGAATGTAAATCACCGTCCTGCTTGTAAGTCACCATGAAGGAATGTAGATGCGCTAGACTGCCATCGTGTTAGCTTGGATTATCCCGGGAGCGTGCATGTGAAGTACTTACATGTAAGATATACTCTACAAAACAGTGCAGACAACACCGTGCTCACGAGCCTTGTCCATCTTGACAAGCTTCTTGTTGTACTGCTCTTGGGTCTCTTCTTCGTCCGCCTGGGCAGCGGCCTGGGCAGTGGCAGTTTGGGCGGCAGCGACAACAGAGGCGATTTCAGCAGCGGCGGCGGCAGCAGTAGCTGCATCTCCAGCGGCCATGGCGGCATCAAGAGCGGCGAAGGCGGCACGCGGTGGGTGCATGCAGTGGCCTTCTGTGTCGACCATGCCGGCTGAGGCAGGTGCGACGGTGACGGTGTTGGCGGTGTTGGTTGAGTCGGTAGGCTTGATGCTGGTGACGGGTGCGGCGACGGCGGCGCTGGCTGCGGCCGCGATGAGGAGGACGGTTGGGGTGTGCATTTTTGTGGTTGTTTTGTGTGTTTGGGTTGGGTAGTCGCGTTTAGTTGATTTGGGGAAGGTAGCTTGCAGTTCGTGTCTGGGCTTGCGTTGTGTGAAGTGAGGTGAAGGAGAGATGGAGGAGGGAAATGGAAGGTGAGATGATATAGATGGGAAGTTGTGTGGGTGGCGCTAAGCTACTTTCTCCAGTTTGGAAGCGGCGAGGGTGCGCGGTTTGGAGGATTTTGGGGAGCGTGGGGATGAGTGGGTGGGGAGGGAAGGGGCGATGATAGGATGGTACCGTATGGGGCAGGGTTGTGCGGTGGCTATAGGAGCCAGTCAGAGTGAGGGTGTTGCGGACGGGTGTGGTGAGCGCTTTGTGCGTGATGCGTAATCATGGGGTATGCTTCGCTGGTAATTATCGGGGATGTGATTTCCATAGTTGGATCGATCGAGGTCTTGGGTTGTGGAGATGCGCGCTCTTTGCGAGGTGTTGGGAACTACGGTCGCTACCAAGCTGGCTTCATATATCGCGCACATCACTGGGTAGCTGGCAAACGATATCATCGGAAAACTTCCAGTCGCTTTACGCAACCACGGTATGCTTCACGGGTATTAATGGGCGGCGTGGTTGCGATGGTCGCGCGGGTTGTATTCTCCAGAGGTAGAGATGTGGGTTCACATGGAGGGTAGGTGAACCATTGTCGCCTCCAGCCTGGCATGAGATATCAGATACGCTATTGGACAGCTAGGGTGTACCTCTCTTTACACGCTTCCAATTTTCAAAGCTTTGATATGCATTGTGGGTGCAATAGATCTAAGTGGTTGGGTGAGACCACACTTCAAGGGTAGCGAAGAGGGTTTTGCAATTCGTGCCCACACAAACCACCAACATGATTCCGTGCGCTACCACAGCAGAACATGAAAATATCTCTATATAAACCTCCTCATCCCTCCCAACTACTTACAATATTCCATCTTCATCCCAAGACTTCTACAACAAAGTATCTCAAAGTCAAAAATCGAAGCAAAATGCCTGCTCTCACCACCGACGTAAGCATTACATCTCAGAACTGTTTTATGGAGTATGGACTAACATGCTTGGTTCCTTCTCAGACCACCCCGGCAGGTTTTACATATACCTCCGTCATCCTGCCTCCCAGCGGGATGCCCATCCCCCAGGTCACCGTGGCCGACGAGCCTACCTGGCCCGAGGTCACTGCCTGGTCCACCTCCGTCATTCTGCCTCCCAGCGGGATGCCCATCCTCATGGTCACCGTGGCCGACACGCCTTCCGAGGCAACCCCCACCGCTACCGCCGCTACCACCGCTGTCGCCGAGGACAGCACTGACGCTACCACAGTCATTGTGGAGACAGACGAGGCTTGGGAGGCTAATCTCCTCGAGGACATGAAGGTCGCTGTGAGTTATACTTTGAATGGGCTTGATGTGGTATCTGCTAACGCTTATCTAGTCGATGAAGCGGACCCAGCACAAGGAGAACAAGAAGAGGTGCGGCAAGAAGCGGTGCCCTCCTTGCGCCATGATGTAGGCTGTCTGCATTGGCGAGCTTGGACTGGTTGGGAGGGATAATGGAGGGAGGGCCCGTGATTTGTTAGATTTCTTTTGTCATTCCTGAATTCATATCTGTTGTACCACTGAGAAGCTTCTTCTGCATGACTGATGCCGTGAGCTTGATGGTTGGTGAAGGTGAAGGTCGTGGCCACCGGCCAGGATGCCAATTCGCCAAAAAGATGGCCCCGCGAAGCGAGCGTCGCTTACTAATGTTGCTGCCTGCTATTGTGCACCTGGCTTGCGACACCTCCGGCGGTCACTCCGCATCAAACCATGGCAAAGCTCACTGATCTTTCCAACGAACTGCTCTATTCCATCGTCGCGCATCTCGAAACAGGCCGCTGGTCGGACGTCAGAGCACTATGGCGATTATGCAATACATCCCGCGCGCTGGCAGCTGTTGCGCAACCCGCGCTCTACACTTGCGTGGTACTGGGACAGTCGATACCCGAGACCATGAGATCTCTTGAGCTCTTCTTGCGGACCTGTGTCGAACGCCCCAAGCTCGCAAAGAAGACGCGATCGCTCACTTTACATTACCATCGACCAGCCCCGTACGAAGGACCTGACCTTATGCGCCGTCCCACTTTCGACAAATTATTGGCATTATTCGAAACTCAGAATCTCGATAGCGAACGGAGCATGTTGTATCAGACGCTTGTGTTATGCACACTTCTTTGTCTGCCCAATCTACGGCATCTTCGTATGGATACACACAATCTGCCCCCTCGCGGACTACTGCAAGGGATGCATGCGATGAGAGCTTCGAGTGATGCCTTCCTCGCCAAGTTGGAGACGTTCCATCTGTAAGCATCGCCGACTCCCGCTCATGTCGCTCTCGCTCATTAACCTGCAGGCACAAGCATTTCGATAACCAGCCAATCAACATAGTCGACTACATCCCGCTCCTGCGATACCCATCGTTCTCTTCATTCTCTACCGAGAACGAAGCATCGGCCGGTAATGATGCTCATCCTGCCACGAACGTACTGACACCATCCGCGATTGAATTGTGGTGGAGTCTTGGGCCACTCGCTACAATGCGACAAGCTCTAGAAGCATGTTCTCGCTTGAAAACGTTCAGATTTGTCATCCCAGACGACAGGCGTTTTGGGGGTATGTTGCCAGACGATATTGGGAGCCAACCCCTCGTCACTCCACAAGATCTGGTGATCGCGTTACTGGAAAAGCATAAAGCAACTCTAAAGACTCTGGAATTGCACTTCAACAGCCACTACGATATGCGCGATGCGTGGTTTCAAGAAGACATCGAACTGCACGGCGAAGACTCGTTACACTACGTGTACCCCTCATTCCGCGATTTTGAGATGCTATCGCACATAACGATCCAGTTTGAGAAACTTACGAACCTCTGTCACCTACCAGAGTCGTTGAGATATCTGAAGTTGCAGGACTGCTATTTCGACACCGAATTAAGCGAAGATTGCCTTCGTGGTATGTTAAAGCTCAAGGACACATGGTGTCCGCTGATCGAACAGCTGTCTCTTCAAGGTCATCATGTGTTAGACGCCATCGACATGATAGAGGAAATCGCGAGATCCTTGGATTTGCGGATCTTTGAGTCACTGGACAAAGGTCTTGTCTCGTTCCCCAACCTCTGATTTGACATGGAGATTCGTTGTGACTTTTCTGGAGAGTGAATGGCTTCAAGATTTTTGCTGATGTCGGAGATGTATCAAGGGCATATATGGGTACCTGCGGCGAGCACAAGATTTTCACAAGATACAACTGCATTACGATAATACATCGTGTTGTGTAATAGCGACTGTGCTTGGGTTCAAGCATCAAGATATCCTTGAGAACGAAGAACATGCCAATTGGTAAATTTTATAACCCTGTCATCCACCGAGGAAAGTGTGCAACATGCTGTTGATCAAAAGGCGTGGTCTGACCTCTTACTAGGTATGCGAAAGGTCTTCTTTGAATCAGACGAAATGAACCGGGAAGCGAAGACATAACACGAACACGACCTTGTCTACGGTGATTCCGTCCAATCGCGAGCAGGTCGCGGGGGCCCTGCACCTCATACTTATCCTTATATACCTATATACCGTTGCTTGCAACACGAACTCGATGAAATCAAATACGTCTACGGTGATTCTGGTATCCAAGTGACTCCTGTGGCGTCCAATTCGTATCTTCCAGCTCGCCTCAGTACGTATCATATATCCAAGCGTTTCAGAATAGCGGCTTCTACTTTTGCTTTGTCGACCTGCCACCTCATGAGCATATGCTCCATGCTCTTATACTTCTCAGATGGCGATGAGTTGACGGCTTTACCAGACCACCTCCCTTCAAGTTCGAACTCAGAGTGTTGATTCGATGTCTCTACGTCTAGACAGCACAGTTGCGGCGCCTTGCTCAGTATGTCGAGAAAGAGCTGGTGGCTCCAGGGAGCTGTATCGCCAAGGTCTTCCGAGCTCAATTCACGCAGCGTCGAGCCTTGATGTTGTAATATCACTGGTAGACAGTCCGGAATGCCGTCCCACAATAGGCGCAATCTTCTGAGTGCCAAAGAATTTCGCAGAAACTCTTCCAATATTGACAGTAAACGTTTTGTATCTTTCTTATCGTGTTCGTTGCAGTTGAAGACGGCGAGACTCAAAGACTCAAGCCACGGGACATGGCCAGTCAACGATATTATCGGCAGCATAGATGAAGGATACATGTTGAAACGCCCAAGATCAAGAGCGCAGAGCAGGGACCAATCCATGCATCGATGCCACATGTCTATGTGTTGCGCGGTGTAGGCATAGTCTGCGAAACTCTCGCTCACAGTCCACTCCTCAAGCGTGGGAAATCGATCTCCTTCTTGCCAATGGAAGTTCAAAGGGCCAAGCGCGCAGTCTTTGAGACCAACGAGCGCTTTATCATATATCGTATGCTTAGCGTCTTCGAAGCTCAGATCGCGTTTCTTAATGCTGTTGCCGAGCATCAGGCAACCTTTCAGAATTTGGAGCTCGCTGCGATAACCATCTAGGTAAAGGTTTTGGTCTGGTTCATCGTAGTAAACGCACAACCGGAGGGAGTGAAGCTGCGTTGACGAGAGTAGACGTCGATCCAGAGGCTTCCGTTCCCGCTCGAGATTCGTCACGTGCAGGCGAGCCGTGGGATGCATCGTGTGAAACAGGTGGAGGGCACCCTCTGGTATAGGTATGCTCGTGCCCCAGCTGTGCCAAGTTAGTATACGAGTATATTACCAAGGGTTCAGCCCTACCTGAAAGACTGCAGGCCAGTCGTCATCGTCAATACATCCTCCAGAACAGGCGCGAGCGCCTCATCGAAGAAGCCCTGATAGAAGGCGCCGATCTCCAGATGTCTGACATGTCTCGCGATAGATCTATTTTTATCCAGTATGCATTGCAGCAGGTTCTGAGTTACTTTCTGCAACCAAAACTCTTCCTGGACAACAATAGCCTCATCCATGTACAGGTCGAGAGTTATGCCAGATTCAAGCTCGACGAGATCTAAATGGTCTTTTAGACGGATGCTACGAAAGAGTAATATGTCGGATTCGTTGCGGCATACTCTGGACACACATCGCAGTGAATACAGCGATTTCGCATCGTCGTCGTGAAGCTATGCCGGCTTTAGTCGGTTGCATGCTCGGCCAAACCATAAGGGTGCTTACTATCTCTATAATCATGCGAAATAACACCAATGGCAGCCCGAGCAGATCGTGCGCTGGCATGGCTGGTGTTGGGGCAGTTTAACCTCTTGTTTCCGATGAGGGAGATGATCATCAACGGTGAAATGACACCGCTATTCGGGGGCGGCATTCAATGCATGAGATGAGAACAATAAGCTGATACGCGCCTTGAAGATATTGGTTGCTGTTGTGGGCTGAGGCACGCGACGTGTAGGAGGCGCGAGAGCTGACCGTTCATCTCGCGCTAGTCCTGGTCTGGTAAAGCGTTGATTCTAAAAGAACTCGTCTCGCCCGCAGCCTTCCTGCCTGCGCTCCCTTCACCACAACTACCATTCTGGACATTCAGCATACGCCGCTCTCAGTTTCCAGCAGAATGACCGTCGCGCCCCCTGTGTTTATCGTGTTGCGCGTTCGTCATATAAGTCATGCGACTACTCCCCGTTTTTTGGAAACGCACTCCTTGTAGGTGGCCTCTGATCCGATCTTCCCGGTGGCCAGATCCGTTCCGATCACGAACCACTCCCGCGGCCCGCCATGCGATGCCTCGATCTTCCCACGGACCACTCTGTGTCTGATTGCACTTATATCATGCACCCAATTTCGATTGGGCTATGGTTGAATGATACAGCAACATGAGCTTTACAGTATACAGAGATCCCTTTGTAAAAATCCAACGCCGAGATCGAGTAAGACCTTCCCACAGACCATTCATGTGTCTGACTGCATCTACGTTATGCATCTGTTCTCAATTGGGACCTCTGTGCATGATGCACTAGCATAGAGTTTACAGTATACAGAGATCCCTTTAGAGAAATTCAATACCGAGATCGAGTGAGCTCTTCGGATGTCCTCCCTTCGAAAGGGTCGAGAGTTCACCGTTCGGAAGGCTCGAGTTCTCACCGTTCAGAAGATGCGAGTGGCTTGCGTCCGTTAGAATAGAGTAGAGGCAGACAATCGACATTGTAATGTCTTCGAGGTTGCAGCGTCTGTATCTAAAGCCCCCGTCATGACTCAACGAGGCAGTATGTTCGCATCCTCTATCTACTGTTGAACTACCCAGATTCGCAAGGCGCGTTTTTCGCTCAGTATGGCTTTCACAATCGAAACTGAACTGCAGGTCTGGACAATCGCTTTATCAATCAGCTCGATCGCTTTATCTACCATCGCGGTCATCCTACGTCTTGTGGCCAAGTACATTCGCAAACGAATCGACGCCAGCGACTACTGCATTATAGCAGCTTTGGTAAACCATCCTCATCCTTCATCTTCATACTGCATTCAGATGCATCATATCCGCCACGTAGATACCGGGAGTATCTTGCAGAGCAAAGTTACTGACTTCCCTTGACAGGTGTTCAACCTAGCAACAAACTGCAACCACTTATACCTCGTCTTCCACGCAGGCTATGGCCTCGAACTCACAACCCTCCTACAGCGTTTTGGTATCCTCAATATGCGCATCCTCTCCAAAGGCACATTAGTCGCGGTGTGTACTTGGCATGTCACTGCCTGCCTGTCCAAGCTCTCGGTCCTGCTCATGTACACTTCGATCATACCTAACGCATCCATGCGCGTTATATGTCGCTATTTCGGCGCGACGATCGTCGTATGGACAGTGGCAGATCTGATTGCAGTATTGTCGATTTGCAGACCGTTCAACATGGCATGGATCAACGCAGACAAATGCCCTAACCAAACTCTGTTCTATTTCATCATGGGCTTGTTCAATCTGATCATCGATACAATCATCATCGCACTTCCGATGCCGTATCTGATCCGCCTCCGGACGTCATGGCGCAAGAAGATCGTTGCTATTGTCTTGCTAGGGATGGGTATAGTGTACGTATACCAGAAAGACTTCCACCGCCTGCAATATGCTAACACGAACCCTAGGACCTGGGCCATTACCATCTATCGCCAGAAGTGCTTGTGGGGTCTAAATTGGCGAAAAGTCAACCGATACTCGGACATGGCCATCGCCATGTTCCTAGGTGGCCTCGAGTGTGCAGTCATGATCGTTGTGGCTTGCATACCGCTCATGCGCCCTCTGTTTTCGAGAAGCAAGGCTCGCAGCGGTCCGAACCAAGGCGACAAGCTCAACGAAGGGGCGCATCTAGAGAAAGGGAACAAGAAGGCGCCAGCTAAGCTTCCTCGATTGCTCGATCCGCCGTCCTGGTTCGACAATGAGGACGACGTCGATGCGCAGGTCGAGCTACAAGCAAAGGAGGATGGGCAGGTGACGGATGCGGAGTCTTCTAGTTCCTCTGACATCTCACGCGCCCCAGGCGCCCCGAAAGATACTGTTGTGGATAGGAAGACATAGGCAGCGCCAGTATGCTAGCATGCACCTGAGGAATGCCGTAAGCAGGGTCCGCACGAGCCGCCCATTGTGCATGCAGATGCGCTTTGATGCGACCGGGAGGATTACTCTCCAGATTCAACCAACACTATCTTTACTGTTGTTCTTACTAAATTAAAACGCGTTACCTTAAAGAGTTTTATAAGTAGTAGTGTTACTTGTAATAAAGACTTTACATTTAATATACTAGCACTAGATAACTTAGATAATCTAAATAATTAACTAAATAACTTATTACTTATAATAGCTACTTAGCTATTACTATAATACTTCTTTTATATATTTTTATTTTTATTTTTTATAATAATTTTATAACTTACTAAAATAGCTAATATTTATACTTTTTAGTTTATATTTATAAACTAACTATTTAAAATATTTTACTTTACTTAAGTAAACTAAATACTAAGTAGTTAAAGTTACTAAATAAAATTTAATACTACTACTTTTTTAGTAATTAAAAAGTTTTTAGCTACTTAGTTTATACTTATAAATATTAGCTATATTTATATTTATATTAGTATTTTTAGTATATATATTTATATACTTTAATACTTATTAAAAATAAAACTATACTTTAAAATATTATATAACTATTTAGTATATAGCTAAGCTCTAAAAAAAGTACTACTTTTAAAAATAATAACTTATTAGTAATAAATAGTTTATAATTTTACTACTTTCTTTATTATAATAGTAAACTTTAAAAAAGCTAAAAGTTATTAAAAAATACTAAGTAGTAGTAATTTACTATTAAAAATAAGCTAAGTATTTATATAAAAAATAGTAATTATATTAGTAGCTATAGTTATATATATATTATATCTTTAAGAAGTAATACTTACTATAGTTATTTTTTATATTTTTTTCTTTTTAACTTATATTTATATATAGTAATTTTATTTTATAGTTACTATTTACTTTACTTTATAGTACTATAATAATATAAAGTAAAATAAGCTACTTATAATTTTTATAATATTAATAATCTTATTAAAAAAATACTTTAATAAATAAAAAAAATTATAAGTATAATATACTACTTATAATAAAATTATATAACTATTTATACTATAAAATATATTTAAATCTTATATACTAGCTTCTAATAGAAAAAAGATTATTAAGTTACTTACTTAAAACCTAAAGAAGATAGTTATAGATAAGATATTAGCTAGAGATATATTTAATAGTCTAGCTAGTAGTAATATAATTATTATATATATTTATATATTACGTATTTTATAGATAGAGATATAGTAGTATTAGTAGATTATAGAAATAGATACCTTAGTAAGATTTATCTAAAGCTAAATACTATACTACTATATTACTATATAGTAATATAACTCTATACGTTACTTATACTCTTTACTTATAAATTAATAATATAGAGATAGTATAGAAGCTTTATAGAGCTTCTTAGAATATATATTAGAGATTTATTAATTATTAAGACTACTTATAGACTAGTATAATATTATATTCTTACTATTATAGCTAGAACACTTAAGCTATATCTAATCTAATCTATTTCTTTTATTATTAAATAAGCTAACTATTATATTATATATAATTTATTTATATATAGTATAGTAAGTATATAAAAGTCTATATTAAAAGTAAGAAGTAGTAAAAAGCTAAGAAAAAATATATACTTTTTAAGCTCTAGCTATAGTAATATACTATATTTTTTTTTTTTAACTATAATATATTACTAGCTAAAAAACTAGTAATACTTCTTAAACTTACTTTAATTAGTATTATTTTTTAAGTACTTATAGTAAATTTTTAGAAACTTAAGTTTTACTTAGTAGCTAAAGCTAAAACTCTAAGTAAATTACTTAGTAAGTAAACTTACTACTATTTAAATTATATTAATAACTTCTTTTTTTTTAACTTTTATAACTAATAAGTAAAAAGTAGCTACTTATTTACTATTTTAAAATAATATTTTAACTATATAAATACCTTAGAAATCTAAAAAAATTATTATAGCTAGGACGATTAGACACAAGAATTAGATCGCAGGAGAAACTGCTAGAGATACAGAACGACTTCCAACCCTGTTTAATTAGCTTGAGCTACAGTCCGACGAATGGCCGAGTTACTCGGTCATCCCCTCCACATGGGTGCCGCTGCCCGAGACGCGACAACCCCATTTCCTCAGCTCCCACGATGAATGCGACATCTAATGGCCGCCGGGCTGTGGCCAGTACTAGGTCCACTACTTTATGTCGTACCATCATCTCTGGAACCCATCAAGCTGACCCATTACTATAGAAGGCCGTCTACACACGAAAACCATCGTCGCATGCGCCGGTCTATGTTCCAGAGTCCTGCCATTACCTAGGTAGTCGCAACCCGCATACATTACGCTACCGACGTCATACGAGCATCATATTGAATACACGTCCGCATCAAGCCCAGAATCCGCGTGCGCGGAGGCCTTCGATCGTGCCTCTGAACCCAACGACCTCCCCAGCGTCTATGCCCAGCTCCTCTGGGCTCACAAACTCCTCCGTGACCTCCCAAGGATCACAAGCCTCGCCATACTTGAACTGAAGCGCCAGTTCATTGCCCATATTGCCGTACAGCTTCGTGGCGGTCTCCACACTGAGCTCAGCAAAGACACAGCTCTTGCCAGTGATTTCCGACCATACATCGACCATTTCCTGGTATGTCATCTTCTCGAGCGCGACATTCGCGTATCTACCATAAGCCTTGCCGCCAGTGGCAAGG
Organism: Alternaria triticimaculans; assembly: GCF_023758025.1. NCBI lineage: Eukaryota > Fungi > Ascomycota > Dothideomycetes > Pleosporales > Pleosporaceae > Alternaria > Alternaria triticimaculans. Next base: position 577,835 of record NW_026055972.1, read on the forward strand.
ACTTGGCGGACCCAGATGCCGGGGTTGACTGTCATATCGCCGGCTACAAGAACTTTGGCGTCGGGCTTCGTGGGCATCGCTTGGATGTATTTACTGGTACCGGGCTATGTCAGACGTCAGTCAATGGCACTCACACAAAAAGGATTCGACCAGACTCACGTATTTGAAGGGCTTGCAGAGTGGGAAGAAAGCCATGTTCTGCGGATAGTACCCGAAGTACAGGTAAGTCGTGATGGCGGCAAGTTGCGGCAACTCGGCCTTGATACGCGCGTCCACGTTCGCCTTGTAGTCCATGTGCGGCGCTTCCATCTTACCCCAGAACCGACGCTTCGCGCTTGGGCAAGTCGACCAAATGTAGTGTTCGACTGACCGTGTGGCCGCGGCAGCCCGAGCGAGGTTCATGCCGTGTCGCTCTTCGATCTCGCCACATTCGTGCTGGCTTTTGCCCCGGAACAGCGCTTCCCACCAATTTGTGACTGCAAAGACGGCATTTGCGCCATCGAAAGCGGCTCGCAACGATGTCTCGTCTTCGAAATCGGCTTCTACAACCTCAATACCCTCTGCGGCGAGTTTCTTTGCCGCATCGCCGTTCGGATTTCGGGTGATCGCCCTGACTGACCAGCCTGGCGTTTTCTTCATGATGTTGACTACTCCGCCACCCTGGCTTCCTGTCGCGCCTGTCACAGCGATGATTTTGTTGCCGCGGTTCGGCCAGTCGTGGATTGTACCTGGCAACCCGCTCTTCTCTCCGTGCACCATGGCAAACCATGGCTCGAAGACAGCCTCGCTACGCTTCGAGAAAGCTCCGTTCTTGTAGCCCGGATGTCCCCATTCTGTCAATCTGTCGTGTGCTATCTCGACAACTTGCCCTGTCCTCTGGTTCTTCTCGTCATCCAGGAACAGATCGTAACCGTCGAAGAGGGTCGATTGGAGCATCATGTGTTCGGGGTGAAAGGCTTTGCTAAAGCCAGGCATGACTGGAGTTTCGATTGGACCGAGCATCAAACAGTTGATGGAGATGTTGTCTTTGGCCAGCAGAACAGGTCCGGTTGTCTTCGTCCACATTGCTGTCGCTGCTTCGGCAGAGCAATACTCTGGAAAGCTGTGGCATGGATATATGCCCAGCATGCTTCCTGTGATGATGATCTTGCCACCTTTGCCCCCTGGGTTGTGGCGCATGTAGTGTGTTGCCAACGTCGTGCCATACATTCGTCCTTTCACCACGACGTCTGTACAGCTGGTATCTGGTTCGGGAGGCAAGTCGCCGATGGGCGCATCGCGGCGGTTGAGGTTGAACACGGAGCCACGATCAGGAAAGCCCGCGTTCGCAATCAGAACGTCCAGGCGACCCCATTTGTTCCAGGTGGTTTGGAAGAGGTTGGTTTGCGAGGCGTAGGAGCTGACGTCGCATTGGACAAAGATGACCGAATCTCCTGTCGCATCAATTGATAAAGCGACTTCTTTGCCTTCGCTTTCACGTCGACCGCAGATCGCGACACGGTAGCCTCTCGCCTGCAACCGGGCTGCTAGCCAGGAACCGATTCCGCTCTGTTGGAATCTGTCAGCAAGCTCAGATCAACTGCGGTTATGCGACTTGACAAACCGTGCCACCGGTGATGATGGCGACTTTGCGCTCATCCTGCGAAACGGAACCCATGGTGTCAGCTCTTGGTATTAGATGAACAGTCCGTGGTGGATTTGGGATCGATGATGCATTATATCTAACAGGGAGCGGCACGTCTGGGCACAGTTTTGCCTGTATGCATACGCGATACTTTCCATCTGGGTTCAGTACCAGGGCACGACGCTCTCCACTTTGCACCCATAGTAGCTACTCGTCATGCCCCAAAAAGGAGCACTTGCTTGTTCCTATCATCTCTCCGAGCCGTTGCACGGAGGATTCGGTAGCTGCAGGAGTTGGCGCGACTAACGCTTCCATTGCCGTTCGACCTAGACATTTGCGGGAGTCGACATTCACGGGCTCCATACCTGAGTACAACTCCTCCCTCTGGGTCCAGGTGAGCGATGTTTTTTTCATCCTGCAAAGACGACACTCCATTCGTTTCACGACGCCTACTTTACTCCAAGCTCGCTGAATACTACCTATTCGACCTTCGCGAAACCGTGCCGCAGGCTACAAACAGCCGATAATGCGTGTCGTCCGCATCCGCGCTGGCTTGGCAATGCGGCGCGGTTCCCAACCAGCTACCGAACAGGAAGTGGGGGCACGCTAAGTGTGGGGCCTAGAGCGATTCCGATGTGACTTCACATAGCTATGTACAGGGGATGCGATCCTTCGCACACAAGAGGATCGCGCCGCCAATGCTTTTCCCGTAACAACGCTCATGGAGGGGCAATTTCCTGCGCTATTCGCAAGCTCTTATTGCGCTATTCGCCAAACACATATCATCCAATATTGGGCAAGCAAGTTCGAGATATCGGATATGCGTCGCAGCTGAAATGCATGGGCGACCAGAAGATTGTTGTAAGGAGTGTGTGAAGAATTGAGCACCGTTCTTTTTGAATGTCGCGCCTCTAATCGTGGGAACTACATAGGCCCCCACGGGATCACCACTAAGCGGCAACGGTCCTCCTGTGTATACGTAACATGCAGGGGCAGACTATGCGATATCACCCGCATTAGTCGTTAGGATATCGCATGCCGCTGTTGGATGTTGATCGTCAGGCCCTAGTCATTGGGTCAATGTGTGAACGTCCGTTCTGACGATGCTAATCTCAGATAACGGCTAGGAAGCACTTCCTTCGGAACACTCTGAGATCAGGTCTGTGCATACAGACGTAGAGAACGCTGTACATGACTTCCTTTTCATCATACGTTTCCCGTTGTCGGGTCCAGCTGCGTCTGTTTCGAACGAGTCCATACGCCGCTCGGGCATTTCCACGCCTCAACCTCACTACGCGAACCCATTGCAATGACCAATACGATTCCCATCGAGAATGGGCAACAAGTCGGCATCCTCGCGACTTCCTCCATCTCTATCTTAATGGTCATTGTCGCTGTCGGTCTGCGCCTGGCAGCCAAAAGGATCGCGAACCGGATTGATTACAGCGATTATTGCATTCTTGCCGCCTTAGTAGGTCAAGACTGGGAAGCAAAACATTTCTATACTAACAAATCTGCCAGGTATGCAACACTGCACTCCACGCTTGTTGTATTTCGCTAGTTACCTATGGCGGCTTTGGCTTCCATACCCTTGATATCTATCAGCGCTTTGGGTCTGACACAGCAACATTCTTCTTCAAGGTAAGACCTCAGACCTTCCTCTCGCATTTGCCAGCTCTAACATGCCACGCCATAGGGAATCATGTCCTTTGCGATACTGTGGAATGCAACCGTGTGCTTCAGCAAACTGTCGGTCCTCTCAATGTACACAACACTGATACCAATGGATTCCATGGTGCAATGGGCCCGTATTCTCGGCGCTGTCATCATAACCTGGAACATCGCCGATGTGATCGCAGCTCTCGCGATATGCCGGCCGCTGGCGAAGAACTGGAACTTCAACTTGCCCGGAACTTGCGGTAGTCAACCAAACTTCTACTTCGCAATGGGTGTCATTAATCTCATCACAGACGCCGTGATGATCTTATTACCAATGCCATACTTGTACAAGCTGCGACTGGCATGGCGCAGGAAGTTGGCCGCAATGGCTCTCCTCAGCATTGGAGTAGGGTGAGTACATGCTCTCGCCCCCAGAGTCGTACTGAACTCATGCTGATACGTCGCGCAGAACCTGGGCCATCACCATATACCGTCAAACGCTTCTCCCCGGTCTCGACTTCATGGACATGACATACACCGGTGTGCTTGCGACGATTCTCTCCGGCCTCGAGCCCGCCGTCGCAATCGTCCTGGCATGCATCCCCCTCATGCGACCTTTGTTCAGCAAGTCAAACAACGCCACGCGATCCAGTTTCGACTACGACAGTAGCAAGAAGACTAGTCTCTTCTCGAAGAAAGGGAACAGGAGACATAAAGATCCGACGGCGACGTTCTCGGAGTTGGTGGATGACAATGATGCTTCTTCGCAGATTGAAATGCAGCCGGTTAAGACTTGTCAGGTTGTGCGTGTTTCGTCGGTGTATAAACACGATAGAGAGCAGAGGGTGGCTGATTCGAAGCATGCTATCACGGTTGAGAGGAGGTGGGAGGTGCGAAGAGATTAGTCTCGATGTCGCGCATAAGACCATGGGCTCCGGCTTATGTAACCCTAGCTTGGGTCAATCACGGATTACACCACAGCTGCAGTAGATCCCGGGTGTGGGTGGGTTGATCGCCTCACGTAAGCGTATGACGTCATCCGTCACACTCGTCTAGGCAACAACATTGTGCTGTTTGCACCGACTTTCAGACACCAATTCCGTGTCTCATCCCTTGCGGAACGAATCTCGTTTGCGTCTGGAATCATGCCCGACAGCTTGTATTGTGGACCATGCCGTCGGCTCCTCCGCGGAGACTTGTCTATAATCGACAAGTACCAATCCGGAATCTATTTCGAACATCACAACGACCGCGAGTCGCTCGCCAACGCATTACGTTTACCGTGTGAGATCTGCAGTCGTGCCAATTCCCATGTTTACAAATCGCTGTCCTGGGTCGACTTGGCACCACAGACAAGAATCAATGGATGTTTGATGTACTTCAAGCAAGCCAAAGTTGTGACCTTGGAGTTCAAAGACGGGGACGTGCACAAGCATAGTGACTACAATAGCACGAGGCTAGCATTCATCCCGTGGTCAGGTGGGTATAACGTTGAATGGCACTGCGTAATCACTGATTGCGACTTCAGGCATTGAAGACTACTCTATCTTGCAAGATCTCACGTCTACCAGTGCATCCGAAACGACTATGAATTTCGTCAGAGATAAGCTCAAGGACTGCCGCAACAATCATGTGAGTTGCAAACTTCCAAAGCGCGACCTAGCAACTGTTTATCCCGCGCGACTTTTGCATGTCGGCACGGGACCAGATAGCCCTGTAAGGCTATGCGACGCATCATCGTTTCATGACAAAGAATACGTCTGTCTCTCGCACTGCTGGGGAGACGCCAGACTGTTCATGCTCAATTCTGAGACACGCTCTACGTTAGCGGACGGACTAGATTCTACCATGCTGCCAAGAACGTATCAGGATGCAATACATGTTACTCGACGCCTTCGCATTGAATACATTTGGATTGATTCAATGTAAGCAGGTACCACACTACTGATTGCGATCCAAGCTTAGCTCTGCAGGTGCATTCTACAAGACGACGAACGCGACTGGGCAGCAGAATCACGTCGCATGGGAGATATATATGCAAATGCAGCTTGCACAATCGCTGCTACGGCTGCGAAGGATAGCAGAAGTGGCCTCTTTCATGAAAGATCCGCAAAGCTACTGCAACCGAGACATGTCGATTTCGACATGGAGGGCTCTTGGCTCGAAGACATAGACACCAAATTACGTTTGAAAGGACCATACCTGTATGATATTCATTACTTGGCCGAGAAAAGCATCGAACGCGCGCCGCTTAACCAAAGAGCTTGGGTTAGCCAGGAGAGACAGCTCTCACAACGACTGTTACACTTTACCGGTACGCAGCTCTTCTGGGAGTGTAATGAGTGTCAAGCATGCGAAACGTATCCTAAGGGCCTCCCACCTTGGGCACGATCGTTCTGGAGCTCTGACGCCACAGCCTTAAAAAGGTGCGTTCGGGATCTAATGCGCGGTGAAAAAGCATCGCCTGGGTCCTCGGCGCTGGCTTATACCGCCCAAGGCCTAGACCACAAAACATACTGGGCTTGGCTCACGTTTCGAAATCAGTATTCGAAAGCTGCGCTCACGTATAGTACAGACAAGCTTGTAGCTATACAAGGAATCGTTAATTGGATAAGAAGAGTCAGAGATAGCCAGTTCATAGCAGGCCTTTGGCTCAGCCATATCGTCGAAGAGTTATGCTGGACCGAACGATACGGCAGGACTGGACCGCATCAGCCATCTACTCCAAAAACATGGAGAGCACCTACGTGGAGTTGGGCCTGCAGCGACGCTGAAGTCCAATGCAGTATGCTGTACAAGTTTCACTATAAGAATGCGAATAGGCGTACGGAGGCGGCTGTTGTGGACCCACACGTTCAGCTACAAATGTCGGAGCAATCTGAAAGCGCGCTGTTGCGAATAAGGTGTCGACCCTTGCTCGCAAAATTTACATCCCGCATGATCGAGGTTTTCGATTCACAGGAAGAGCCGATGATCTGTATATTGAGTCGTCGGGGGCTACATGCCGTCATCCAGTACTATCAAGACGGTGGAGGTGAGGTGCTTTCACCGGCACCAGGAAACACATACGTAGTGATCCTACAGCGATGTCTCCACCGGGATCATTTCGAAACATCTGACGGCATTGAACTCTTCGCTAGCGAGGAGAAAGGCAGATACTCAATAAGTGAAGACGCCCTCACTATGCAGTACCCACAAACACAGAAGGACCTTTGGGAATCAGACGGTGCCGAAGCTTTGGCCATAAGAGCGGTCGATGGCGCTGCGAATCGATTCGAGCGAATCGGTCTATTCAGTCTCTATAGCCCTCGTGTGGTTAGAAAGATTATGAAAGCACATTGCTTAGCAGAAGAGAAGATCATCACGCTTGTCTGAGGACGATTGGACGTGAAGGAGCAAAAAGATTAGATGATCGCTTTCTGTGATGCCACGGATGCAAAGTGTAGTATTGTAAGCGTAGTCCATAGTAATTAAACAGCGCCGTACGTAGTCGTCCGAAACACCTGGATGCACTCAAGCTTTTACTGGATTACTTACAGCATCCTCAGTCGTCACTCTAGTGTCTCCGTCGTAGGGCCTCATCGTCTGTCGCATCGTCCCCAGGCCGCGCCATGCGCGATTGTCCGATACCCAGCGCTGAGAACGGGCCGCAAGTCGGGCGCGTCCGCCCAGCGCCTTCGCGTGAACATCGGGACGTGGGCTCGAAGCGGGGGCGCGCTAGCCTGACACCTTGACTCTCCAGCGTGTCTGTGAGCTTGCTGCCTACGCCAGGCCCGGTTGTCAATATGATCTCGTTATGCGCATCGTTATATCACGTCTGCTTGGACGACAGCTTCGAAAAGCCCGCGGTCGTTATACACTCATTCCATTCTATTACCCCTCAGACTACCCTATGAGCACCTTTCCGTTCTTGTTTACAAGGATTAAGCCCTCAGGCTGCTCCTCGGCCTTCACCTCCTCAACCACACCTTCCTCATCCCACCCAAAGTCCACAACCCCACCACCTCTCAATCGCAACCCCTTTACACTCCCGCCACCCCAGCTCTTCGGTATCGCAGGTCCCAAGACCACAGTCCTCTTACGTGCATCACCTGCAGCCAACGGCATATCCGCAACAAGCATACTCAACACCGCGCCCCCGAAGCCAAAGTTTGCATCAATCTGAAACGGCACCCTATCTCCATCATACATGCTCAATCCATTCCCTGCGAAGTTCTGCTCAATCGCATATCTGAGCTCGTAATACGCTTCGTCCGTTTCGTTGAGGCGAGCCCAGCAAGCGGCGCGCCAAACCTTCGCCCAGCCAGCATTCGCCTGGTTGAGGGCCTCGCCGTTGCCATTACCACGGCTGTACAGTTTCTGGCGCACGGCATCTTGGACTGCGGCTTCGGTATAGCCGTCGAGGAAGGAAGAGATCGAGTAGCCGGGGTACCAGCCTACGAGTTCGGAAAGATGGCGGTGGGTGTCGTTGATGAATTCTAGGCCGTAGGGTTCCTCGGGTAGCTTCCACTCTTTGATTTGGCCCCAGGTACCGATTGCGAAACCTTTGTCGAGCCGTTGGAGCGAATTGGTGATGTTGGTGACGAACGCGGTGTCGGTCTCGTTGACGGCGGGGGCAGTGGAAAGCACGGCATCGAAGACCTGGTGGATGAGTTGCTGGTAGTGCGCGCATCCGAATGTTGTAGGACCGTGCTCAGGGCTGTTGCATGGGTTTACGACCAGCGAGCCGTCGTTGTTGAACAGATCTTGTTGCAGCTGGCTGAGCCAGAACTCCGCAACACCCTTCATCAGCGGGTATCCCTGATCACGCAACCAGGCTTCGTCGCGCGAGTAATCCCAATGGTCGAAGACATGCTGCATCATCCAAGCTGCAGAGAGCGGATAGTTCGCCCACTCAGCTCCGCTCTTCATGCCCGTGTGGCCGAAGATGTTCATCTCGTTGTGAACCACCCATCCGGGTGCGCCATATAATAGCTCGGCGGTCTCGCTGCCGCGCGGAACCCAGTTGTCAGACATGTAATCCCATAGCGGTGATTGGAGATCAGTCAAACCCGTCTGGTCGGCGGTCCAGTGGTTCATCTGGATGTTGATGTTGGAATGGTAATCTGCCGACCAAGCGGGTTCGAGGCTTTCGGCCCATCGCCCTTGAAGGTTCGGGGGGAGGGAGCCCGGTCGCGAGCTGGCGATGAAGAGATATCGTGAATAGTCGAAGAGCAGGCTCTCGAGGTATGGGTCGCCGGCTGTGATGTTGGCGTTGTAACGTGCGACAAGCTCGGATGTGGGTACTTGAGATGAGTTGAAAGGATCGGGAAGAGATAGCGTGAAGCGGTCGGTAAGAGAAGTGAAGTCCTCCATGTGACGCCCTTGTAGACCCGACAAGAGTCTCGCGGCGGCAGCGCCAGTTGTAGCCTCAACGACCGGGCCTGGATCTTCGCCACGGAAGGAGTAATCGTACTCCGCTGTTCCCTTCTTTGCGTCGTAGTTCGTTTCAGCGCCGACTACTATCGTGACACTGTTCGTACCGTTGCGCGAGGAGACCATCAAAGACTTGGCTTCACCATCACATACAACTTCGATGCCGGTGTTGTATGCAACTCGTGTCATCGCGTCGTATCGCATACCTTCAGGTGGGCCAAGCTGCGTCAGGGCGCTCATTCTCAGATGCGATGAACTCGTCGCATCACCACCGACGCATGTAATGTTGCGCAACTCCGGCTCAATGAGTGTATTGTCCAGTCTCACTTCCAGCGCTGGCAGCTGACCTGACGAGCGAACCGAATAGACGCAGACTTGATCTGGGAACGAGCAGAACGCTTCAGTCTCGATAAGGCTACCGTTTACACTGAATGCCGTAGTGTGGACGCTATTGCTCAGGTTCAATGTTCGCATATAGTCGGTCACATCAGCGCCTGACAGTGACGGCATGGTCACACTCAAGTTTCCTAGCACTTGGTACGAGCCATACGAAGCGTCCAAGCCCAGCAGTTCCGTCACGTTTCCCGTTCCATTAGTGAAGATCCAGTCCCGGATACCCGGTAATGCTGCTGCTTTGGAAGAGGTCGGATTACCGCCTGTGTAGTTCTTTTGGATGTGTTAGTGTCGGTTTATGGTCAATTGCCAGCACAGAGTCAGCGGAGCTTACAGATGCATTGAAGGGACCTCCGGACCACAATGTATCCAAGTTCAGGGTGAGTGTCTCAGCACCGGGTGGGCCGATAGGCATGGCACCAAGACGTCCATTTCCAAGAGGATAGGTGGTACGGATGATGTCGCTACCATTCGCAGGAACTGTCGACCATAGTGATTTCGCATCCGAGGAGTCAATCAGACCACAGATCGCTAAAAGCGTTTCGAACCGTGACAACCGCATTGCCGGTATTGACAAACTGGCCGTGAGTTGAGATGACCATGATTGCAATATGGGCTCCGCCGTGGTTTTGTTGTACGTCGGCGATCCATGTGACGTTGTGCAGCGGGCTTGACTCTTTTCCGGGGTTAGTTGCGGGGAAGAGGAGTATGCAGATGGCGATCGCTATAAAGATCCTCCGTGAACGACTTTCTTGGAGTTGTTCTTCCGGTGGCATATCTGGGATATTCAGAACTAGCAACTCTCGCGCGAAGTAGGCCGAGCTTTCAAGGATCGCCCATCGCTGATAGGTTGACTACTTCGGGATCTAAGTCCGCCTCAGGCACAACCGAGAGACACGATAGACGAGCCTAGGGTGGAATCAACAAAATGTCGATACATTCTGCACCTTTGACATCTATATGCTAGAGGCTCGTAGAAGCAGGAAAGGTCAACACGTCCAGTCTTTTGTCTTCTTCGCCGAGCATTCTTGTGATAAAAGGACGTCAACTATCGTGGATGCTGTTACAAATGGACCCGAAGCCGAATGGATGACGCGTCGCTGACGGCAGCAGTGAGTGTGACATGTATCGCTGCGACTTCTCGATGTAGTCGAATCCGCGTGACAAGCGAAATGAAAGCGCCGTCGTGTTGCGATGAAGTGACATTGGTGTTGAGTACGACCAGGCGGTTGCGGGTGATGATGTCTTCGTCAGGGCAGGTGGCCAATCGGCGTTGGGATTGGCCGGGACCGCGCTAACATTCGCGGACCCTCATGTCACGATATGGCAGCAGCCCGCCAACACCAATTGCGAGTTGACAGCCCAAAATGAGGACGCCGTACACCTGCCGACAGTGTCTCTCGGCCCTGAAGACGCCGCGCTCCCAATTACGGCCGTCGCAAAGCCTCCGCCCGCTCGCGCCCAAGGTGTCGTCGCAGCGCAGTCACTCGACCAAAAGCGCAGCACCGCCAAAGCTTGCCCTGCCCAAGCGCAGCCTCTCGACGACGCCGGCCCGGGCTTTCGAGAAGCCGTTCGAGCCTTATGAATACATCGATCCCGAGGGCCATCGGCGGAAGCTGGTCCTGACCGAGGACAACCTCTTCAATTCCTTTTCCGGCTCGCCAATACCTGAAATACGGAAGCGTGCTGCTTTCATGCGCCAACATGCTTACTGTCCACATCCCTCGCATCAGCCGACGCGTCCGGCGAACAACCCCATGGATCTGGAAGCTCGCAAGTCCTCTGAGACGGGCGCCCCGCCCGCCCATGTCGACTTCGAGTGCCCAGACTGTGGCATACCGGTGTACTGCTGCGAGGAGCATTGGGCGGATGATTACGAGGCACATTTGGAGGTCTGCGACGTTCTGAAGCAGATTAACGAGGACGATCACGATCTGCGAAGTGGGCGCTTCTTCAAGGAGTTCCAGTTCGCGGAGCCCCAGATGGAGGAGATTCTGGTCAACATGACGAGCTGGGACACGTACATGTACACGCGAGATTTCGACGCCCTGAACGAGGACCGCGAGATGCGTCAGGCGACAAAGCTGCTGACATACCCTATCACCATTGCGAGTGTATTGAACGAGCTGAGTCCCTACAACATCCGGAAGAACGGGCGCATGACGCCGGAGGGACTGAAGAGCTTCAGCGGTACGTACAAACCATCTGGGAAATGAGATAATACTAACACGCCCCCAGCCCTCCGACACACCCTCCACCCACCCCGAACCGGCGGCGGCGACACCTGGAAGAACGCGCGCCTCGCACCCCCATCCGTCCGCCTCTTCATCCTCGGCGCACGCGCAGAATCCTCGCTACCCCGCGAAACCTGGATGCAACTCTCCTACCTCTTCCACCGCGTACAATTCTCGCTCAACTTCATCGGGCCCGAGAGCATGGCGAACCGCGAGAAAGAGCTGCCCCTCCCGGAGCGCACGCCTCTGAACCCATTCGGCGCCGTTGTTGAGGACCGCATTAGCAACTCTCTCAAGATTAGTACCTTCGTCGAGTACTACCATAACATCCACAAGACGGGTTACTTCTACCCTTACGACCCCTACTTCGACTGCTTCGTCGTTTTCCATCCCGGTTTCGGCAATCCGGCCTCGGCGCACGAGTGGGAGGAGACGCTACCCCTCCTCCTCGAGACGAAGGTGCCTATCATCGCGACTGGATACAGCCCGTGGGATATGCAGCAGGATGTCGACTTCCTCAAGAATAGGTTCGGGAATGAGATGGATATGTTGCTTGAGCCGGGCGAGAACCTGTTCAGGAGTCTAAGATGGGACCTCAACGACCTGGACCCGCATGATGTTACGTGCAGTAACTGGGGTGTGTACTCTTTCCGGGGCAAGAGGTATGAGACTACGAAGAAGGAGGATGAGGAGGAGGTGCATAGTGAGAGGACGGCGTGATTGGAAGGGGAGGGGGTATGTAGATATGTACAGTATTGTATATCGCACTTCTGTTGCGCTTGCGGATGATTGCTTCATATCCACGGGTTTAGACTATGATGGTTTCTGCTGACATAGCTTGTGTGCTCACCACTTCGGTACGCCTGTGCAGGAGGGCCTTCATCCTCACTCTACGTCGTCCTCTCTCTACGTCGTCCTCTCTCTACGTCGTCCTCTCTACGTCATCCTCAACCTCATCGTTCTCGAGACAGTCGAAGAAATCATCTTCAAAATCACTTGGGAGGTTGAACATGTCAAGCACCATGTTCTGATCGTCGGTCCACGGCGCCAACACCCAATCTGTCCCACCAGGTTGATAATCGGCCGCATGAGAATACGCAACACGCCTATCCGTTTCATCTTGCACCAGATCACGCCAATCCTGCCTCCGCCCACCCCAAAGGTTGTTGCGTAACGCCGGAAGGCATGCGACATTACCGACACAGTACTTGATGATGTCGTCGGGAAGGGGCCGCTTGTTGAAGACGTCGGGCGATCCGCCGAGTTCAGATCTGAACAGCTGCTCGCCCGCCTCTCTGTCCCTCGACCATGTCGTATAATGGTAGTACGAGATTATGCTGTTGTATTTCACGCACGCAGCCAGCCAGCTAAGATATTCCCTCGATTCTGTCGTCTCTATCGCCGCACTATCCATGAGTTGTACATCCTGCACTCCTTCTAGGGCGATGCCGTAATGCGCGAACAGCGCGGCGGAGGCAATGCGCACGTCGAAGAATACCTTGGGGGTCTTTTCATCCTGGAGTATATGCTTCAGCGTCTTTCCGTCTGCGCCTGCAGTACTGAAAGTCTGTGCGCCGAGCGTGTGGACGTCGATGATGTAGATTTGCTGCGACGAAGGACTTTCGTGGAGCAAGAGGGTGAGGATGGAGACAGAGCCGTTGCGACAAAGATTCACGCCTTCGAGGGAGATGTGCATGATGGGCGGGTCAAGCGACTCATTTCGGGCTTCGTGGATAGAGATTAGCTGGTCTACGAGCTTAACGATGGCTTGGGGCGTATCGATGATCTCGGGGTTCACCGTCGTCATGGCTGATGCGCGGCTTTGACTTTGGTAGTTCGACCATTACCGACGACTTCGTGCCTTTAAGCGTCGCTTGTGTCTCTATCGCTTGCTCCTCCGATCACGAGCTGCGGTTTGATGTGTGCTTCTTCTTGAAGTTTGCGACATACCCAACACATCTTAGGTATTTCCGCATTCAGGTTTGGTGTTAAGTTGTGAGTGGTCCACCCAGCCTAGCAGCCAAGATGAACCACAGGACGACTACCCTACTTCAGTATCCCGATTACACGCTCATCGACGCGTTCCTGGGTCATGAAGTAATGCTGGTGTCTGAAGTAGTGCTGATGCTTGGTCCCCATGCTGATGCGCTCCTTCCTCCTACATCACCGCACTTGCATCCTTACCTCCCAACCGCCTCATCAACGCACAACCGATCCCGCAATACCACCATGTCGACCACAAGCTTTGCATCGTCATTACCCGACTCAAAGTCCGACCAAGCTGGGCCGCAACCGCCCAAGCCCCAAAATGTAGGAGTTCTCGCGACTGCACCTTCCCCCCACCCCAGCACTAACTCCCCAGTCGCGATACCACATCCCACGCCTAACGCGCAGCCTGCACATGTCACTCATATCCACCTACAATTGTCTCTCCAAAGTCTTGTCACGCAGCGACACCAAGCCCACACGCAAGAGTTCCAGCTTTCCAGACCAAATGCGCAGACCGTGGAAGAGACAAACGAACGCACTACCGCTCTGCCCGGACTGCGGCGCTATGACGTTCGCCGAATGGGAGAAACGGAGCTGCCTGAGTTCGTTCGAGATACACCGACATCGAGAGCAGACGCTGCCGGAAAAATCAGGGGAGTGAAGATACAGAAGCGGCATGTGGGCTTCTGTGAGCCGCGGAAGTTCATGAAAAGGGACATCCCGGGTAGAGCGCCTTCGCGACTTTGCATGTCAACGTCAAAAAGATTGTGCCAATTACGACCGCCTCCGCTCAGCCAGCTATTTGGATCCCGAAGAAGAAGCCGTCCATCGTCGCGATGAGGCGCGCAAGGAGCGGACGCAAGAGCTCCGGCGTGAAGAGTGGCGAACGAAGTTGGGGATAAGGTGAAATAGAGAGCGTTGAGAGTGTTGGGGGAGCAGCGCCTATCCCACGCGCCCGTCTCCAGGCTATGCAGGTATCGGTCTGACCCCACATGCTCGCTTCCCCGCACGTCCTTTCGCTGCCCCCGCGCATGCACACGACGGCATCCAAGGTTGTACTGGGGGATTGGCACACATGTCACAGAGTTCCTGGCATCATTGGGATACTCTCGAGCTCCCCAGAGCGATGAGTCGTCGATTCGACTAATTGGCCTTTCTGCCTTTGTAGCGTATAAATAGTGGTAACAACGATACCCTTACAGTTACATCACGCTCAGGTGCGATACAGAACTTGCCTCTGGCACAATGCTTCAGCTTGTTTTAATCCTTCTCTTCTTCGCCTCCATCGGCTTGATCGCTGACTACATCCACATGCTATGGCGCCGCCGATACCTTCCCCCAGGCCCCTTCCCATTCCCCATCGTTGGCAACCACTTCCAAACGCCTGCGCACAAGCCATGGATTACATGGGAGAAATGGGCTCAACGTTACGATTCACCCATGATGACTCTCTGGATCGGACGGCAACCGCGCATCATATTGAGCGATGCGTGGGTCGCGAGCGACTTGCTGGAGAAGAGATCAGACATCTTCTCGAGCAGACCAAGAATCATCGCAATGGGCGATGCGATCAACGCGACAACCGCGAATCAAACTACGTTGCCGTATGGCGACCGATGGAGGAAACATCGAAAGCTGATGGTATGTTACATTGAGTTGCTTCGCTTGCTGCACAACGAGCTAATAGCGTAGCACATGGCCGTCGGCTCTCAAGCCGTGCGCAAGTATCGTACATTCCAAGCACACGAATCCGCAATCTTGATCCGCGACTTCCTCCTTGAACCGCATGACTTCGAGCTCTCTATCGAGCGCTACTCCGTATCCATCACCTCGATTGTCGGCTGGGGCCGACGAATCGACCGGAAGAACGACTACGTTGCCCAACAAGCTCTCAAACTGATGGAGGCTGTTAACTATATCGTCCCTGGCATCTATCTGATGGAAGCGATTCCGTTCCTGATGCACTTGCCTGCTTGGCTCTACGCGTTACCGAGCCAGATGCGACTGGGTGCTGGTATACTGTCGCGCTACTTCTACCTGCTCACACAGGAAGGCGCCGAAGCGGAGAAGGACAACTTTGGGAAACATGTTATGGCGTCGCAGCAAGCTAGCCATATGACAGATCTCGAAGTTGCGAGCCTTATGGGCAATTTGATTGGTGGTGGGGTAGACACGACCAGCAGCACTATGCTTTCGTGCATCCTGGCCATGGCGCGCTTCCCGGAAGTACAAGCGAAAGCACATGCTGAGTTTGATGCAGCCGTCGGTTATGGTCGCTCTCCGAACTGGGATGACATCGACTCGAATGCGCTTCCATACTTGACTGCAGTGGTAAATTGCGAACATTCTGAATAGCGCTCCAACATCTAACATGCCACAGGTCAAAGAAACCCTCCGCTGGAGGACCGTAACTATTCTCGCAGGTATCCCCCACGCCAACACCATCGACTTCGATTACAAAGGCTACCGCTTCCCGGCCGGCACCAACTTCACCAGCAATATGTGGGCCATCCACAGACATCCGCGCGACTTTCCCGATCCCGATCGATTCATGCCTGAGCGGTTTCTTGAAGGCGAAGGCAGTGCGAAACAGCCATATCCAAACAAGTATGGCATGAATCCTTTCGGATGGGGACGCAGACAATGTAGTGGCCAGCCGCTTGCCGAGCAAGGACTGCTTTACTCTCTTGCGCGGATGATCTGGGCTTTTGATATCTTGCCAGGCCTTCACGAGAATGTGAGTCTCCTTTGAAACGTCCACCTGGACCGTTGATGTCACGACCGCTAACACATTGCGACAGCACAATGAGGTCGATTTGGATATCTTTGCATATACCGATAGCGAGAACATGCGACCAGAACCTTTCCGTGTGAGATTCATTCCACGCTCGGGCGCCATCAAAAAGCTACTCTTGGAAGAGGCCGCAGAGGCGCGCGAGGCGTTGAGACCCTACGATGGAGAGACTAGAGTGACGATGGAGGACGCTGTAAACAACCCAGCGAGGACTTGACGGTGCAATGGTATTGCGCGCTATACATAATTGCCATGGGACACTTTTTCACACTACACTGATAAGCCTGGGTTCTGAATGGATGATGCCAATGTGAACTCCGTTCCGATAAACCGTTCTTTGCATTCGAGATATGATTTCAGACAGCCGTCGAATACTCTTTTCCCAGTAGTCATCGCAAGAAGGTCCGCGATATGCTCTCCGTCAAAGATCATTCCAGGAGATGTCGCAATGGCCTCGAGCTGACGTTGCGCATGTAAGGTGGGAAACTATGTCGCGTTCGGGATGTGGGGGCAGAACGCTAGAACCCTGCAGGCTCGCCTCCCTGGGAGCGAGGGCGGCACCTGGCCAGCATCCCTCAACCACCCACACAGCCAACGAGTGCCAAACGCGAGCCCAGATCTCAACGCGACTTTGCCACAGCGAAGCATCGCGCATTTGGGTCAGCCATCGATACATGGTTCCCATCGTAGCTCTTCGCATCCGGCAGCCTCGCAGGTCGTGGCGCGGACACGATTCTCCACGACACGGACATGCGTGACTCACTGAATTACAATGGGGGATGGAATGGATCAGCGCGGAGCGCAAGAGCTGTACGGAGGCGGTTACAAAGCGCAAGGCAGCATAGGGAAACTCTACACCGCATGAGGCTTTGTCGCGTTGTCTTCACCGCGGATGAACCCATAGACTTGGCGCGATTATCCTGTGGGCGTCGACCTCCGCCTTGAGTTTAACTGCATATCGCATGGTTTCTAGTAGCGGTTGGGATGAACGGAAAGCAGAAGGCTATACTTTGGACTCGTCGTTACGTACTATGCAGGCGCATCTCGCTGGAGGGAGCCTCAGCCACCATTTGATCGTAACAAATACATATGTCGACAGGCTCGGATGCGCAACTCAACCATGGACCAGGTATGCATCTCAGTCACATAGCAGGATCCCGATTGATAGATCTCATGGCCCAACCTTGGGATCTGGGTCTGGCCTCAGCCGCCTCTTTACCCGCTGCCGTGCTGACGTGCAGTGGCGTTGCTTACGCATCGCTTGCGCGGTGTCACCAATGGGTCAAGGACTATGAGGCTTTTGAAGACTTTCCTCTTTCGATGTATTGCTCGTATAGCCTGTCGTAGCGATGCGCATTACATTAGTAGGCGTGCCACGCATGCCTGCTTTCGCAACGACACTCTCGTCTCCCACTGCGCGAATATGAAGACGTACGTGGGATTTCTCGTCGTCTTAACGTGGACGACTGCCTTCTCCGCATGTGTCCACGGGTGGCCATCGCATGACGAGATAGTCCAGTCCATCCAGGAACGCGCCACCGCTGGTATTCACAACGCACCTGCATACGACGTCGCGACGTAACTGACCCTTTGCGTCCAGACGCCATCAACCTCGACGCAATACCTGGCTTCAACCTCAGTTTCGCTCTTGACAGCATCGCGTCGACATATCTTGATGACCAGGCGCAAGAGCTACCACAGCGCAATGGCTCGAATGCCACCACCATCCTCGATGTTCATGGTACGCGTTTCCTTTTCCATCATGCGGTACTAAACCTGATGAAGCTTCATAGCGCATTGCGTTCCCGACTGGTATCGCGCAATCGCTCCAACGGCCGGCGGGAACCCGACACCATTTTGGAACGTCAGCGGGCATCTCAACTTCATGGCGAGCCAAGGCATCTCGCATGCAGTCTTGGCATTCTCCTCGCCTGGTGCAAATGTGTATCCTGATAATCGAGAAGCGACCATCGCGCTTGCTCGGCTGATCAACGAGCAGTCCGCGGCGTACGCGCGAGTCGACCCCAAGCACTTCTCGTTCTACGCCGTCGTGCCGCTCCCATACACCCCGGATGCTATCGCTGAAGCCATGTACGCTCTCGACGCACTTGGAGCCGCCGGTATCGCGCTCTACTCCAACTTCGAAGGTCGATACCTTGGCCACTCCGCCTTCACGCCCTTCTTCCAAGCCATGAATGCGCGAGGACCGGACCAAATCATCTACATCCACCCCACAACACCGTACCTGCGCGTCAACGGCTCACTCATCGAAGCAAACCCAACGACGTACCCAACAGGCAACATTGAGTTCTACTTCGAAACCGCGCGCGTTCTCCAAGACCTCGCCGTCACGCAAACTATCCTCAACTTCACCAACATCAACTACATCATCCCGCACGTCGGCGGCGCATTCCCGTCTGTCGCGGACCGCCTATTGAAGTCGTTCCCCGCGATCTACGACCGCACCCTGGCCGCTTTGCAGACGCGCTTCTACTGGGACTCCGCGGGCCCCACGTACTTCCATCAGGTCGGTGGTCTTCTCGCATACAACATACCGGCATCGCAGCTCTTGTTTGGCACAGATTACCCGTACGCGCCGATCTTCACGTATGCGCCTTCGCTGGTAGGTATTAAGACGTCGCGCTTCGTGGACGATTCCGAGCGAGCAGGCATCTTCTTTCGCAACGCGCAGAGGCTCTTTTGTGATTGCGCCTTCTTGTAGATAATTCTACCTCTAAGTGTTAGAGTCTTACGATATATTAGATAATAGATATAGGTAGAATAACAATGTTATTATAGTAGAGAGCCTTTGCAGAGGCTTAGCAGAAAATATATATAAGTAGAGACTACGTAGACTATAGGCTTTACGTTATATAGAAAACCTAAATTTAAAACTATTATATATTCTCTCTCTAAAGCGCTTAAAGTTCTAACTAAGTAGTAATAGTAACTTTAATAGTAAATTAACAAAACTAGTTCTATATAAAAAAGGTAATTTAATAAAGCTATTAATATAAGAGTTTTATAGAGATTAGATAATTAAAGTATATAAAGATAATAAAGTTATTATAGTAGAGAGCTTTAGAAGAAGCTATTAGAGGTAAATATATATAGTAGAAACGTTAGCCTAATATTAGACTAATAGAGCTCTAGATCTAGAACTATTATATATTCTCTCTCTAAAGTGCTTAAAGTTCTATCTAAGTATAAACTTAAAAAATAAAAGTATCTCTTAATAAGAATACCTAAATAATTATAGATAGTAAGACTATTACTACTCTATAGGCTAGAAGTATATTATATAATTTATATATAAAGTATTATTATCTTTTAAGCTACTAGAGTACTATAGAAAACACTATTCTAGCTAAAGCTAATAGATAGTAAGTAGAGTAGTAAACTACTTTATAGCTACTAATAGCTATAGAAGCTAAAGTTAGATAGAGATATATATTATAATTAACCTAGTAGGCTTTAATAGTAATATAGCTAGAGAAGTTTTTAAATAACTAGCTAGTTCTTTCTAAGTACTTAAAGTCTAATAGCTAGAGTAGAGTAATAGTAAGCTTTTTATTATTATTATAGTTATAGAATATAATATATAGTTCTAGATAGCTAGAATTATAATTATAAAAGTTCTATATAAACTTCTTATATTCTTTTAGATTACTATAAGTCTACTAAGAGTCTAACTAATTATTACTAATCTAAACTATCTTATACTATAATAGTTTTTATTTACTAGTATATAGATTAACTATATTATATTAAATATAGAAGTTTTTAATCTAGAAGATAATAAACTTAGTAACTTTATTATTAGCTAGGTAGACTTTAGAAGAAGTAGTATTACTAGAGTAAATCTAGCTAAAGAAAGTATTATTCTTATATAGTTATAGTAACTAAGAATAGAATATAAAAAATATAGTCTTAAGTTATAGTAAAAGATTTAATTTATAAGCTATATTATTAATAATATAAGTAATCTAATATAGCTTTATATTCTTATAGTCTAAAAACTTAACTAGATACTCTATCTTAATATACTTTATATTAAGTATTATCTACTTATCTAGTGTAAACCTAGATACTAGTAATTAGTTAGTATTTATAAATACTTTTATCTTATCTTATATCTATAGTATTTACTATTATAAAAAGTTATAGATAGTATTAATATATTTAGTAAGCGCGTTAGTGTTACGCTATTATTAGATAATAGTAGATATATTACTAAGAGAGTAGAGTTAGTATATAAACTCTAGTCTAGATTTTAGCTACTAGCTCTTTATAGTAAGAAATAGAGATAAGTTTATAGTAGTGCTTATTACTAAGTTATATTATAGAATATACCTTTAGATACTTTTTAAGAGTATAGTATATAATTATACTAGTATAGATTAAGATAAGCTCTTAAGAGCTTTACTACTTAAGAGAGCTTTCTAAGTAAGCTTATAATATAATAATTTATCTTTTATTTATTTCTATACTTCTAAACGTAATAGTTATAAGCCTAGCGCTTTAAGAAGATAATATAGTTCTATATTTATATACTTAAGATATAAGGCGTTTAATAGAGTATAGTAATACTAATTCTATTACTAATCTTTACGCTTCTATAGAAGCACTACTCTATTACTTATAATAAGTAACTTTATAATAATCTCTATAGAAGCTTTTACGCTTACTAACTTAGTATATTAGCCTAAGTAGTTTACCTAGTTTAAATTTTATACTCTAAGTAGAGAAATTTAGACTAACGTTAACTCTAATACTAAAATAGCTACTTCTATCTAGATAAGCGTTCTAACTACTTTAGAGCTAGTAGTAATTATATAGAATACTTTAGTTAATAAGCTCTACGCTAATAAGTATAATCTATCTATTATAAAGTATAAGATATAAGTAATAGAATAGTAGTTAAAGAGTACTTATATTAGGTATCTTTAGAACTAGATTAATTAGACTATTAGTCTAAAGCTTTTAGCTTCTACTATACTTTCTATCTTTATAGAAAAAGAGGCTATATTATAAGTACTTATTAAATACCTTAAGTCTATACTTTCTTTAGAAAAGAACTATACTAAGAATTTTATACGCTTATAGTATAGAGTATACCTCTAGAAAGTGTAATAAGAACGTATTAATGCTAAGCGCTAGTAATAGAAATACCTCTATATTCTAGTCTAAGCTAAAGCGTATAAACTTACTAAATTTAATAATATACTTACTATTTAGAACTATTTAGAAGTAATTAGCGTTAAGCTTACTCTAGAATAGAAGCGCTTTATATAGTAGAACCTTATTAAAGCTCTTACTATTAGTAGAACTTAAATTACTTTTAAATAAGTATTAAAGATTTTTACTACGCTAATCTAAGAGTATACTACTTACTCTACTAGTAGAGGTAGTATATTTACTATTATAGAAGTACTATAATAAGCTTCTAATAATAATAACTTATCTTAGAAGTCTAAGAAGAATTACCTATATAGATAGTACTATAAGTAGTCTACTACTATATATAAGTAATTAGAAATAGCGCTTATAAGTAAACCTCTAAAGCTTTCTAATAAAGCTAAGGCTAAGATTACTACTAAGCTTAGAGACTTAAAGTATAATAGCTTATAGAGAGCTCTTAATAAAAAGAGATAAACTACTTTATAGTAAGTATAGATTAAAAGTCTAAGCTTTATCTATCTAGAGTTAATATAGATAATACTTATTAACTCTACTCTTATTATAAGTTAGCTAAGTATTAGTAGTATATACTTTACTATAGACTTTAACGTCTATCTACTTTCTATAAGTACTATCTTAGATAATAGAGTAGTAGTATATTTTATTAATAATATATTTCTACTTAAGCTAAAGACTTTTATAAAAGTATATAAATTCTATACTATAGAAGTAGAAAGCTTCTTCTTCTAGATACTTAGATATAGTATATAAAGAATTAGAAACGCTTTAACTAGAAAAAAAAAACTATATATAAAGAACTTTATTCTAATAAGTATAGCGCTTATAGAAAGTTTCTATATTAATATTATCTTAGAAGTAGCTCTTAATAAAGCTAGACTATAGTATCTAGAGTTAGACTTAATACTTTGTATAGAAATACTTACTAATAACTTTATACTAGTAAAGCTTAAGAGAGAGTATAAGCTTATATTTATTAAATATAATTCTTTAAAGTTTTACCTAACTATAATAAGTATAACTAATAACTAGCGCTTATAATAATTCTAAAGAAGCCTTTCTTAGTTTAATTTAAAGAAGCTTTAGTATATAAAAGTAGGCTACCTAGGTCTAGAAGCGCTCTAAGCTCTTATTAAGAATATGCGTAATATACGTATTAAAAGAATAAGCTAAAGTAAGTATAAGTATTACACTATTACTTATATAAAGTAGTATATCTCTAGATAACTATATAAGAAAGCTTTAAGACCTTATTAGAAGATTTTATAGAATCTTTTTAACTTTTCTACTAGTTATAATAGAGAGCTCTAGATTATAGTACTTAAAGATAATTATAGTAGTAAGATCTATTAATATACTCTCTAAGCTAAAACGCTTATAGAGATTATAAAAGTCTTTTATAACTTTATAAGCTTTCTTATAGCTTAGTATAAGCTTAATATCTATATTATTATCTAAGATAATAATATAGTAATACTACTCTAGAGAGGTAAGTTACGCTTTAAGATATAGGCTAAAGAGTAGAGTATTATTATAGAGCGTACTTCTATCTATATCTATAAACTAAATAAAGAAGTAAAGAGAGTAGGTTAGAAGATAATTACTAAGTCTATTAAGATAAGAGTTAGTGTAAATTTCTCTAAAAAGCTCTAGCTAGATATTATAAAAGTAGTAATCTAGCTATATAATATAAGCCTATTATATACTTATAATCTCTTAGTACCTAATACTATACTTAATATATAGTGTATAAAGTATAGTAAGAAAGTCTATACTATTATAGCTAACTTTTACCTAAATTAAAGTACTATCTACGCCTATAGCTATAGAGCTTATCTACTTAATAGAAAGTAAGTAGCTAGATAAGATAAGTATAACTTTAAAGTTATACTAAGAAGCTATATTAGATACCTAGTAGAATATAAGGCGTCTAATATTTATAGAATATAAGTTCTAAAGCTTAATTAAATAATTATAATAAGAAATATAAGCTTTAATAAGAAGCTTTTCTATAAAAGTAGCGCTAAAGATAGCTAGAAGTACTTAGTAGAAAAGCTTATATATATTATTAATTTTCTATATAAGAATAAGCTATATAACGTAGAAGAAGCGTATAAAGATATCTTTAACTAGCTCTACGCTATAGTAGATAAAATATAAAACTAGCATGCTTTTAAAAACTCTATCTAGAAGCTAAAAGGTAGTATATTATAGCTTACTATTAAATAGACTAGCTAGCCTAATTAATAAGTAGTATATAATATATCTTTTATATAGATAGAAAGCTTAGCTAGCTAACTACTAGAAATCTATATAGACTTTTAAAAGTATACTAGCCTATTTACTCTAGAGTAAATACTAGAGTCTAGAGTATACTAGACTATAAGGTTTAGTTAGAAGTATAATAGTAACGTCTAGAAAGTGCACTAAACTAGAGAAGAGCGCTTACTAGTACTAAGTAATAAATAGCTTTCTAATATAAGAAGCTTTTATTAGAATAAGATATATAGTGCTTATTAGAATAGAGTATCTCTAAGTATACTATATTTCTACGCACGCTTTATATTTAGAACTTCTCTAGAATAAAGTAAAATAGAACTACTATCTACTTCTAGACTAATACGCTAGAAGCGTAATTATAGAGAACTAATATAATTAAGCTCTAGAATTAGAAAGTAATGTAAAGGCCTAGAAGTAGAAGAACTAAGAGTTTATACGCTATATAATCTATAGAATAGTATATAAAATAATAACTTTCTAAATAGTCTTCTCTAATACTTATATAAAGTAAAAGAAAACTAAAAAGAGCTTATAATAGTCTACTTAATTATAGTAGCTATAATCTTAGATAATATACTTTTATAAAAGTATAAGCTATCTAAATATATATACTATAATTAACTACTATAGCTTTTAAAAAAGTATAAGAATCTTAGTAATTATTTATATAGTAAGCTCTTTTATAAAGTCTATAAGAAAGAAATTAATACACTTTATAAAGTAGATACCTAGAAAAAGATTAAGCGCTTCTTAGTATAACAGCGCCTACTTCTACTAAAGTAGATATTTATATATAAGGTTAATTAGAATAGCTACTTTATTAAGTATAAAGCTTATATAGTAGTAAGAGAAGATCTATAAGTAATTAATTTTATATACTCTATATATATAGTAACACTTATCTTATACTCTTTTAGAATAGTAATAGTAATAGTAGCTAAGTTTAATCTAGAGATTCTCTAGTTTAATATTATAGAAGTATTTCTTTATATACACTAAGAGCACTAGCTAGTTATAGTATATAATATACTAGATAGCTTTAAGAAGCTTAGTAAGTGTATAAAGCTTAAGCGTACTCTCTATAGACTAAAGAACTTTCTACTACTCTAGTATAAAAAGCTTTTATATATAGTAAAGAAAGTAGATCTTATTACTTCTAAAGAAGAGCTTTATCTCTTCTTTAATAAATAAAAAAAAATTTTTCTACTCTTTTATATTAATAATATACTACTTATATATTACTATACTACTTATTAAGAAGCTTTATAAGTTACTAATATAATAAAAGTAGTATATAATCTAGAAGAAAAAAGCCTAGTTAAATAGTTTCTAGAAGTAAGAGTATTATATAATTACGCTACTTATACTATAATACTTATATATAATAAGTATTTAGATAAGCTTACTAAAAAGTTTAACTTAGAAAGTACTTCTTTAAGCTCTACTATACTACTTCTAAGCTAAGAGCTTATAAAGTTAATAGGTAAAGTAGATAAGAAAGTAGTTAAAGACTACTAAGAGTATATTAGATTACTACTCTACATAGCTATTATACTATAGTCTAATATAGTATATACTATCTTAAAGCTTTTACACTTTCTTATAAATCTAAGTAAAGAGTATATTAAAGTAGTTAACTAAGTAATTATATACTTATATAAGACTTACTATTAGACTATCTACTATAAAGTATACTCTAGAGTAGAGCTTATAATTTATAGTAACACTTCTTTTATAAATAATCTAGAAACTAAGTACTCTTTATAAAGCTACTTTATTATACTTTTTAGAAGTACTATTATTTAGAAAGTAGTATAATAAGTAACTATAATAACTTTAACTATAGAAGTAGAGCTTCTTACTTTTAAGTATATTAGTAAAGAAGTAATAGCTGTTAAGAAACTATTTTAGAAGCTTATACTTACTTTAGAAGTAGTATAGATAATTTTCTATAATAACTAGTAGACTATATACTTAGTAGTTAGCACTAATAAGTATATAATAATACGCCTTAGATATATTAATATCTAAAATATATAGCTAAGATAAGAGTATACTAAAGAGTCTTTTAGAGTTAAGTATCTAAAGACTAAAAGTATACTAGCTAATAGGCTTACTAAAAATCTATTAGTTTAGTAATTTATCTACTTTAAGAAGTAGTTAAATATAAAGAATATTAAATTATTAGTAGTATTATAAAGCTTATAAAGTATAAAAGAGTTTTTAGCTACTTTTTTTAAAAAGTAGTAGAAAGTGTATTTTAAGTATAGCTTCTCTTATAAGCTTATAGAAAACTACTTATTAGAAAAGACTTTTATTAAAGTATACGCTCTAAAGAGTATAGTAAGATAAAAAAGTATATATCTAAAACTATAAGTAAAGTAATACTTCTTTAGTTATCTAAGCGTAAAGTTAAAGAAGTACTACTAGTTATTAGTAGTATTCTTATAAGCTTAGAAATACTTAAACTCTAAGATAAAGAACTAAAAGAGTATAACTTTCTTTATAGATATAAATATATAACTAAGCTTAGTAGTAATACTTTTATAAATAACTATAATAGTATTATTAGTAATAGTTTTAGAAGACGCGCTTCTATTATTATTATTAGAAAGTATTATACTATTATCTATAGTCTTATTATAGTTAATCTACTTAACTACTAAATAAAGTTTTATAAAGCTTATTAGCACTAAGAAGTAAAAGCTCTAGAATAAAACTTACTAGAAAAGCGCTACTTAGAAGTAAAAGCGTTATTAGCTTTATTATTAAGATTAGATTAAAACTACTTAATACTAGAAGTATTCTTAAACTTATTAGTGTTACGCTTTACTTTTAAAGTATTAAAGCTCTACTTCTTACTACGCCTCTAGATTATATAGCTATACTTAAAATACTACTTAAAAGTAGTGTTATAGTTATAGATAAGCTTATAAAAGTAAAAGTTCTTAATATTAAGTAGATAACTAGTCTTTAGGTTCTACTCTACGTTATAAAACTAATTAACTATATACTTAGTAACCTTTTCTATATACTTAGGTCTAAAAAAGAGTTAGTAAAGCTTCTTAAGC
This sequence comes from Alternaria triticimaculans, assembly GCF_023758025.1. Lineage (NCBI taxonomy): Eukaryota > Fungi > Ascomycota > Dothideomycetes > Pleosporales > Pleosporaceae > Alternaria > Alternaria triticimaculans. Next base: position 604,493 of record NW_026055972.1, read on the forward strand.
TTAAAAAAAAGTATACGTATATATTATTATATTTATAATTACTAATAGTACTAGTAAAGTAGTGCGTAGACTTCTTACTCTTATTAATACTTATATAGTTTTTATAAAAAGAGTTAGTAGTCTTTCTAGTACTTATAGACTAGAAGTATTAGAAGTATACTATCTTATAAAGCTTACTAGTAGTAATAAAAGTAGACTTCTTTAAAGAATACTTATATATAGACTTAGTTACTAAAGCTCTATTATTCTTATTATTAGAATTATTATTAAGTATATACTTCTTACTATTATACTTTTTATTATTATACTTATTAAAAGAATTAGTAATATCTAAACTATTAGACTAGATAAAGAGCTCTAGATTAAAGAGAGAGCTCTCTATACTACTTATAATAATAAAAAAATACTTTTTCTTTTTAGAAGTAGAGCTAAGAAAAGGTAAAGTATTATAAACTATACTACTCTCTTAAGAAATAGAAAGCTTATCTAAGACTTTAGTAGAAAGCTTAGAAGTGTTAGAAGAAATAGTAGTAGAATTTTTAGAAGTAGAGCTCTTAGAACTAAAAGAATCTAGAAAAGAAATATTAGAATAAGTATTACTAGTAGCTAAAGAACTAGAAACTATAATAGAAACCTTAGTAGGCTACTTATAGAAATTACTAGAAAGCTTCTAAGAAAGCGTAGTAACGTTAGAATTATAGTTAGTATACTCTTTCTAGATAGTCTTACTAGCCTACTTATTATTATACTTTTCTATTATACTAATAAGATTAGTAGACTACTACGCTTAGTAGATTACTTTTTTTAAAACTATCTCTTAATAGAGCTTAATAGTCTTTAGAAGTAGAATCTTAAAGTATTCTTACTTAGTACACTACTTATTAATAAAGTACTTATTCTTAGACTTAATACGCTTAGTTTTAGTAATTACCTTAGCTTTAGAATTCTTATTACTATACTTTAAGTTATACTTAATTTACTTATTACGCTTATAATATAAATGCTACTTATTTTCTATAGCTTAACTAGTAGTATAATACTTATAAGTAATCTTATTATAATACTTTTACTTTACTTTATTCTTAGCTTTAAGATTATAAGTATACTACTTATTAGTGTACTTCTAGGCAGCGCGCTTATTATAATATAAAATATTATTAGTCTACTCTTAAGTAACTATATTACTATACTTAGTAAATAGATTAGACTTCTTAGAAGTATAAGTTAAAGTAGTAAATAGGTTATAGAAGAGAGTAGAGGTACTTATAAAACTAGAGCTCTACTTCTTACTAGAAAAACTATACTTAGAAGAGCTTCTAGAAATACTATAGAGCTTATTTAAGTACTTATAATTATCTATCTTAAAGAAAGTAGCTAGATACTTAGAAAAGTTAAGAGTATTAGAGCTTAATAGCTTAGCCTTTAACGCGCTTATATAACTAGAACTTAAAGAAGTTATTTTAGAAGCGCTTATAAAGCTAGAACTAGACTACTTATTCTTAGAAGAGTAGCTATTCTTATACTTATACTTATTTCTTTTTAATATAGTACTAGAGAGCTTAGAAATAGATATAAAAGAGTATACTTAGTTTAATTAGTATAATAAAGTATACTACTAGAGTTAGTAAGCGTACTAATAAAAATTAAAAATACTTACTTTTATTTTAGAAGAGAGGTAGAGAGCGTTTAGCTAATTAAATAATTTTTAGTAATATTATAATTAGCGCGTATACGCTAAGTAAGCTCTTAGCGCTATATACACTCTAATAAGTATATAATTAGTATTCTTAGCTATAATAAAAGAGCTTATTATAACTATGTAGCCTACTCTTATAGGCTACTTAAAGAGTATATTATAGAATATACTTCTAGATACTTCTTAAGAGTATAGTACGTAATTATACTAGTATAAATTAAGATAAGCTCTTAGAAGCTTTACTACTTAAGAGAGCTTTCTAAGTAAGCTTATAATATAATAATTTATCTTCTATTTATTTCTATACTTCTAGACGTAATAAGTTAGCTTTAAATTCTACTAATAGTAGTAACTAAGCTTAGTTATTTTATAGAAAATTAATAAAGACTTTTAAGTACTACTTAAAATTAGTATTAGTATTTTCTATTTAGCTATTAGTTTCTAGATAATATATAGTAGATAACTTAGACTAAGTCTTTATATAGTTATAAAGATAAGACTAGAAGTATAAAGTAAATTAATACTCTTAGTTAAAGATAATACTTTTTAGATATTTCTTTTTCTTTTAGATATACTTTATAAATTTATCTATAACTATAGATATTTTTATATTCTCTATAGTAATAAACTTCTTAAGCTTTAATAGATAGTTAATAATAACTATAATATAGTAGTAGAAATACCTATACTATACTAAGATAGAAAGAGGCGTAATAAAGTTAATAAAGATATTATTCTAATACTATATAAAAATAGGTAAAGAATAGAGTAAGCTATACTTTATAGTATAGTTAACTTTAGCTTAATAATACACTAAGTAACTATTAGTAAAGTAGATAATAGTGTTAGTTATACCTTACTAGTAATACTACTTACTAATCTACTAGTACGTAGTAGTCTATCTACTATATTCTTTTAGTAGACTATTATAAAAATACTTAATAATTCTAGTACGTAGTTTCTTACTAAAAAGTATTACTAGATAACTATTACTTATAAAGAGCTTACTATTATTACTAACTTCTAGATTAGCTAGCTTTATATATTTACTCTTAGTAATAAGATAATAAAAGATATAGTAGTTATTAGTAGTAAGAGCTACTTTAATATTTCTAAGTTTAGAGTTACTAAAGTATAGTTTATATAAGACTTTCTTAAGTAACTAGATATTAGTATTATCTAGATTATTATATAAATTATAGCTACTTTTAAGTAAGAAGTGTATAAGTCTAATAAGTAGTATTATACTAGAAAAAGTAGTTTTTTTATCTATCTTCTAGATAAGTATAAGTATAAATCTAAGATTATAGTTATTATTTTCTAGGTATACGCTAGTAAGCTAAATAGTAGTATAGCTACTACTATTAGAAGAATAATAGCTCTAAACTTTCTATTAGAGTTAACTCTATTATATATAAGCTAATATTATATATAAGCTAACGCTATATATAAGATAATATTATATATAAAATAATATTATATATAATACTAGAATACTCTATAACTCTATTATAGCTTCTAGAGCTATAGCTTTTTATATTATATAGTATAAGATATATAGATTTTACCTTAAGTCTAATATTTTTTTTTTTCTAGTCTATTTATTAAACTACGCCTTATCTATATTATAATATAAACTAGTAATACTAATATTAGCGTAAATTCTACCTTTTTATAGATATCTAGATATTAGAAATAATACTCTATACTTATAGCTTTCTTTACTCTTTACTAAGAATAATATATTTTATAAATCTATAAAGATTAAGTAGTAGTATAAAAGTATATTATTCTTAGTAGTACTATTATTCTACTACTAGATTTATATTATCTTTACGTATATAAGCTACCTTCTCTTTCTTATATCTACTAAGTATTAATCTAGAATTAAGTATATTCTATAACTCTCTACTAGCTTCTTTAAATAGAATATATAGTATAGATTACTATTTAAAGTAGTAAGAGCTAATAATTAGAAAAGGTAATAAATATATAATTCTCTTTACGTATTTTTAATAACTACTTATTCTAGCTTATAGTTTTAAATTACGCTAAATAGCTACTTAGTAAATATATTACTAATATAGCTAATTATTAAAGTATTATAAAATATATATAGAATAAAATATATATACTATTTTACTAGCGTAAGTCTAAGACTTATAATAGTGTATCTTAGTAACTTAAAACTAGATAAAGCTACTTTTAGACTTTTTAATAGTTATTAGTTAAAACTAATACTTATAGTAGTATAATATACTCTATATATATAAAACTAAAGTATATATATACGCTAAAGTTATATTAATTAATAGCTACTAGTAATAATAGCTAAATCTAAAGATATTATAAAAAATTCTAAAACTTAATTTAAAAGTTAAACTAAATTAATACTACTACTATTATAGTTTATAAAAAAAGATTTACTATAAAAACTATATTATCTATTAAAGTAGAAGCCTAACTATATTAGAATTCTAACTTCTATACCTAAAGACTATAAAAACTAGTTAAAGTGTTTATTCTATACTAGATCTAAAATAGTATAGCGTATAGTAAAAGACTTTACTCTACTAGTAAAAGACTTTTAAATTATAGTATTAGGCTATATAATAATATTATAATAAGCTACTAAAAGGCTCTAAATAATACTATATAGCGTAAGACTTTAGTAAAAGGCTTCTATATTCTAGTAAAAGATAAGTAAAATATACTAAAAGACTATACTAAAAAACTATATTAAAAAGCTATATTAGAAAGCTACTATATCTAAGTAAAAGGTGTCTAAGGTATAGCTACGCTATGTAATAAAGAACATAATAGTAACTAATAACCTAATAGTCTATCTAAAAAGGTACTAGTAAAAAACTTATTATATATAGATTTTCTTTTATATAATATAGTAAATCTCTTTTCTATCTAAAAAGCTAGGTATATAATATTATATATAGTTTATTCTATTCTAAAGATATATAAAATAGCTATTTTATATCTATTATCTTTTATCTTAGATAACTCTAGGCTTAAATAGCTTAATCTATCTACTTAAATAAAAGCTTAGAGTCTAAGTTAAGTTTATTCTACTTCTATAGTTCTATATACTATAATATATTATTACTAGTAACACTAGTCTTATTAGTATTATCTACTTATATTCTTTAGTTTATAACCTTTATAGTCTATTCTATAGCGCTAGCTTATATAGTACTTTATTAACTATACTATACTAGTTCTAATAATAGTACTTATATTATAGTCTATTACTTCTTATTCTTTATATATATTATATTTTTAAGTCTACTCTATATAGCGTATATTACGTATAATATTATATTATAGAGTACTTTTTATTACGTAGTTACCTTTTTTAGTCTTTATCTATACTTTACTCTTTACTTTTATTACTATTACTAGCTATATCTATACTATCTATACTTCTATAATTATTTAAATTACGTACCTCTACTATTTAAAAAAACTATAATCTATTCTTTACTAGCTTTATTAGTAACTCTACTAAATAGTTTTCTAAGTTACTTTTATAAATTACTTTAAGAAATAGCTACTTAGAAGAGAGTTTCTTTTATATATAGCTTATAAGTAATAGTTCTACTACTTTATAAAAACTACTAATATTATTATTATATTAGATAACTATTTCTATCTAGTTTTCTAGTCTTAGAATTAGCTTTTACTTTATAAATAAATTTAGAATAGACACTTTTAGTAGTAGTATAAAGATACTAGAACTAAACTTTTACTTTAGTATCTACTAACGCTTTTTATATTCTAAGTACTAGTTTTAGTTATAATACTTAGCTATATACTTAACTTATATTAACTTTTTATCTACGTTACTACTAATCTTATAGAAAAGTTATTCTCTAGTAACTATTACTACGCTTTACTCTTTTATACTTATAAGCTTTTTCTATTTTCTTAGAATATTCTCTAGCTATTTATATTCTAAGTAAAGAGTAGATATTACCTATTAATACTATATATTATCTATAATTTCTATAGTTTTACTATAATATATAGTTACTAGTAGTGTATAAAAACTCTATATCTTACTAGTAGATAGTACTCTCTTAGAACGCCTACTCTCTTACTATAAAAGAATAAGCTTACTAGCTTATAAATTAGAATTAATATCTATTCTCTATATTATTTATAGCTCTACTCTATATACTAAAGCTAGTACTATAGTATTTATAGTTGTAAATAGTTATTTTCTACTTCTAGCTACCTCTTTTTATATTTCTAATACTACTTTCTATTCTCTTAAACTTTTTACTATTATAACTATCTTTACGTAGTTTATTATTTTAGCTACTTTACTTATGCTAATCTTCTCTAACTATTTTATAAAGTTATAGTACTTAATCTTATAGTTTAAATATATAATCTTATTCTATTATACTACTACTAAGTTTTATGTACTAGTAATAGTTTCTACTAGCGCGTAGTTTAACTATTTCTTTAATTATTAATTAATCTACTTTATTATTATTTTCTTTTTTATTTACTTTAATAGCTAATCTAACTCTTTCTTATTAGATAAGATATTTCTATTTAACTATAGATTATTATAAATATAGTTAATAAACTATACTAAGCGCTTTTTTATAATACACTAATAGAGCTACTATTTAGTATTCTCTAGTATATACTTACTATAGTTAGAAATCTAAATAGAGTCTATTTAGGTTAAATAGTCTATGCGCAGAACTCTATAACTAACTCTATTTAAGATAAACCTAAATAGAGCTTTTTTAGTAGAGAGTTCTAGGTCTAGTAGACTAGCAAGTTTCTACTACTAGATTTAAGCCTATTTTTTGTAGTTATAGATCTTATAAATCTACTTATATAGTAAAACGCCTATAACTAGCTTATACTTATAGATCTATAAGACCTATTTATATAGTTAGAGATCTATTTCTACTTATAATTAATAGTTTAGTAGACCTACTTCTCTATTCTAGTATATATATATATAATAGCTACTATTATAGTAGGTTATATAGTTATTAATTTAAGATTATTTTACTTAGAAGAGATACTCTAACTATCTAGTATCTCTATCTAGTATTACTAAGTACTATTAAGAAGTATAAGTTTAAATCTCTATACTAATACTTTCTTATACTACCTAGTAAAGCTACTAATTAGCTATACGCTATCTATAAGACCTTTTCTACTCTAAGCTTTACGTACTAACTTCTTTATAGTTATTATACCTTATAGCTATATTAGAGTCTAGTAGTATAATAACTCTAGTAGCTACTTTATCTACCTTAAGCTACTTAATAATAGCTACCTTATTATCTCTTTTATTACTATATATATTTTTATTTTCTTTTCTTTTTCTCTCTTTACTATATTTATATACTTTACTAACTATATATATTCTAGCTTATTACTATATTTAGTAAGCTGCCTATTATTCTTAATACTAATAATACTCTATAAGGTAGTAATATTATAACTAATACCTATAATAAGTATAAGTACGTAGTATACCTTAATAATATTAGCCTATTCTAAGGTGCGCTAGATATATAGTTTAACTCTAAGATTCTATATAAGATTATTATATAGGTTCTACTATATTTATTATTTCTTATACTAATAAATTTAAAGGTATAAAGCTAGATTTTAGAAAGACTATTATAGATAGAGTAGAGCTTCTCTAGAACGCTATAGTAATAAGTTCTACGTAGATTATTCTAAGTTTCTAATGTACTATTAGTTTACTAACTCTAGTTACTAGTCTAAGTAGACTATACCTTTTAGTAACTAGACTAAGTAAGCTATATCTAGGTACTTATCTAGTAAGATTATAGAGGCTATATCTTACTTAACGCTAAGAAATAACTTAGTGTACCTTTAGAAAGAAAGGTAGATTAGCGTATATTAAAAGAGGTTATAGTATCTAGTATCTATAAAATTAAGGTAGAAGAATAGAGTTTTTTTTTTTTAAATATTTTGCCTTTTATAAAGTCTTTACTATAATAAAACCTAAGGTAGAAAGAGCTATAAGAATTAAATAATTAAATAGTATAGCTAACTATAATACTACTTTTTCTAGTTAAACCTTTAGAATTATTATATATAATTTATACTTTTAACTAGATCTAACTAGTAGGTAGAATAACGTCTAAAGCTATTTATTCTAGTAATATTTATTAAAGGCGCCTTACGCTACTTTATAGACATATTTTTTTAGAAATATAAAATTTATGTATATATTAATCTTCTAAAAAAAAATAGTATATTTTATACTACTATAATAGCTCTAATATTACACTAATAATTAAAGAAAAATAGAGATAAATTACCTTTAGATTAGATTAGTTACTTTAAGTCTAATAGACTTGTATAATACTTTTTTACTATTTCTATATTAAAGTTATAGGTCTTATAGGCCTATTTATATAGCTATACTTTCTTTATACTTAGAGTTATAAGTCTAATAGATCTACTTCTTAATAGAAGCTGCTAATTATATAGTTATAATTATAGTACTTTATATAGTTACTAATTTATAACTCTATTACTTATATATAAGATAGTATAACTATTATCTATCTTTATCTAAGTAGCTATAAGTATTATAAAGAGCGTTAGTTTAACCTACGCTACTAATACGTTCTTATACTACCTAAAAAGCTATAATTTAGTAGAATGCTATCTATAAAACTCTTCTAACTTAACACTTTATATACTAATAACTTTCTAGTAACTATAACTACTTTACTTAAGATCTAGTAGTTTAATAACCTAAATAGCTACTAGACTAGTCTTAAGCTACACGCTAATAGCTACTTTATTATCTCTAAGATTACTATACGTATTACTATTCTATTCTAATATCTCTTCTTTATATACTTTACTAACTATATATATTCTAGCTTATTACTATATTTAGTAAACTACTATATATTCTAGATATAAACTTAGTTTAGGCTAGTAGTAAGATTAGAGTAAAGAATAACCTCTTTTAGTATAAAGTTCTATTTAATAATGTAAAGCTACTTTATAATTCTAAGCTCTAGTTTAATACTTATATTCTTTAGAATATTATAATATAAGTTATACTTTAACTCTAGTACCTTTTACTAATCTAAGAAAGAAATAATCTAGTAGTAGGCTACTATAGTTATAAGTACTATAAGAATAAGCTAAAGTATTTATTTAACTATTAGAGGCTTAAAACTAGTAATAATAGCTAAGAGACGCACTAGTGTATTAACTATTATATTAGAATATAAACTATAGAGTTCTAAGTCTATTCTTAGAGAGTTTAAGTCTAGATAAAGAGGTAAGTTAGAAGTATAAGTAAGTTTAGCGTATAAATTAATAGAATTTAGAAAGTAGTAGAATAAAAAAGTTAATTATTTTATATACTTCTTTTTTAATATTTAATACGTGTCTAAGTTATAGTCTTATACTTTTTAAGTTTACTAAAACTCTACTTAGAAAAATAACTCTAATATTATATCTATATTATCTTATTATTATAGTAACTAATATACTTTATACTATAAAAAGTACGTAGGTATACTACATAGTTATAAATTTATCTAATAACGCTAGTTCTATAGTACTAAGTATCTTAAAAAGTAGTAGTTTATATACTTAAGCTCTTATAATCTTTATATTCTCTAAATTTAGTATTATACCTAGCTATATAGCGTCTTTTAAATTATCTAAATAACTTCTTTATAGTTAGATAAACTAGATAAGTACTTATTATAGTTATATAAGGCCTAATTACCTAATAGAAAGCTATTTTTACTATAGATATAAGTCTTATAGGCCTAGAAGTATATAGAAAAGCTCTTATTTTACTATAACTAGTAGAGCACTTTCTCTAGTATATTATTTTATAAAATTAGTAAATTTCTATTTCTCTAAGAACTATAGTATAAGTTAAGATTAATACTACTATAGCTACTATAGTTCTAGTACTTCTAGAGCTATTAGTTCTATTTACAACACTAACTAAAGCTAAAAAGAAAAAAGTATACTACCTAGCAAAGCGCTGTCTATAAATATTTCTCTACTATATTAATAATTTTACTAACTCTATATCTAAACACTATAAGCTTAACTTCTAATATTATTATCTTCTAGACTAAGAGCTAGATATATTATTATTAAGCTATCTTTTACTAAGATAGTAGACTAGTTATTCTAAACTATATTATAAGTATTATTACTACCTCTATATACTATTTATACTAATATTCTTCTAGCTAAAATATTAATTTAGTGCTAAGCTAACTATCTCTAATATTAATCTAGTTAAAAATAGTAGTAATATCTCTACTATAGCGTTAGCTACTATTATCTACTTTAATAATTATAAAAACCTATATTCTATAGTAATCTAAATTAAGTATTTAAGAAAATTAATTAAGTATATATAATATAATAAGTGTAAAGATAAAAACTAATATATAATTAAAGGTATCTAGAATTAAGTCTAGTAAGCGCTGTAGTACTAATTAGTATTAGCTAAACTATGTTAAGTGCTACTATCTAAGCTATCTAGCGTTTTAGATAGTAGAGTGCTTTAGTTAGTAGGTTAAAACTAGCTTTAGTAATAATCTTAAGCGCATAAATAAGATAGTTAAAGTATTCTAAGAAGCTAAATTAATAAGTAGTAGTTTAAGAGTATAAAAGTAGTTTAAAAAGTTTATTTTTTTAACATTATTTAAATATAGCTTACTTTATAACTTAATTAAATACTATATATAACCTACTTATCTAGTATATTAAGTAATCTTATTATTCTTTTTAGTTACTCTAACGTAAGCTTCTAATCTAGTTATCTAGTTTATAAATATATAAATATATTTATTAAAGATATCTAGCTATTAGCATTTTTATTATGCTATAAAAAGCGTATATATCTAGCTATATATTACCTCTACAATACTACTAGCTTTAAAAGATATATACTTTATCTTTTCTAGGCTCTAAGCGTTAGATAATAAAGATATAGTAGAATATAAGTGCTTTATAGTTATAGGTCTTTTAGGTCTATTTATATAATAGAAACCTATTATAACTTAGAGATATAGGTTTTATAGACCTATAAGAGTATAAGAAAGCTTTCTTTACTCTATAGTAAATATAGTATATTATATAGTAAATAATTACAAAATCTTTTACTTAATTAGAGATAGTCTAATAGTACTTTCTCTATAGTAGCTAGTATTATAAAAAGTCTAAGTTTAATTCTCTCTATTAACACCTTCTTATCTTACCTATAAAAGCTATAACTTAGTAAAACACTATTTATAAAACTTTTCTAACTTAACACTTTATATATTAACTTATTTCTAGTTACTATAATAACTCTTATTACTATCTTCTAGCGCTATAATAATAAGTCTTACTATACTACTCTTAAGCTACTTGCTAATAGCTACTTTATTATTTCTAAGATTATTATAAGTATTAGTACTCTATCTATCTAGCTCTTACTAACTAGATCTATAATAGCTTCTTACTATATATAGTAATCTACTAATTATCTCTAGCTCTAATCTAGTTAAAAATAGTAAAGATATTACTATTAAAGCTTTACCTACTTAGTATAAGGTCTAGTTTTATAAGGTAGAGAACCTTTATAGTAATAATATTTAGTTTAATAGTAACGCTCTAAAGAGAATTCTATTATATATTATATCTTATATCTAATATTCTAAGCTAATAATTAGAAAGATTTACTAGTAGTTATATTAGTAGTAGATTAGTAGGCTTCTATTATAATAAACGCTGCGTTAATTTCTCTAAGTACCTAGCTAAGTATTAGAACTATTTTTCTCTCTCTTAGCCTAGCGCCTACTTAGGCCTCTTTATCTACTATAGTATTATAGATTAGCTAAAGAATTCTAGTTTAGTTAAGATTTAGAGAAAGTAGCTAGTCTATAGTAGAAGAGAGTTAAAGAAGTAAAATATAGAAATATAGGTATTAAGTAAATAAGAATATATAGTAGAAGACTAGAGTTCTTTTTTTTATAAAATTTATATTTACTTTAATCTATATAAGTCTTTACTAAAGTATTAAGCGTATAGTATTATATATTTATCTCTATAGCTTAAAAAGAGTTCTATATTAGATATATATAAGTATTTAGGTATTATTTTTATATATAGTATACTTTTTAAAGGCATTACTACTATAATAACTATATATAAGTATTATAGAGTATTATAATATAATATAGATTTTAGTAGTTTATAAGTTTTAATACTTTTCTAAAGTTTAGTAGACTTTAATATAATACTAGTAGAGTTAAATATTAGATACGTAAGTCTAAAATTATAGTAATACTATATTAAAGTGTAAAGTATTTATTTTATATACTAGAAATAAAAGGTTAATTATTTATATATAAAGTAAGCTTATAGTATTACTAGTATAATAGAAGATATTTTAAAAGCTATATAATTTAATAAAGTATTCTATAGTATTTAGAGAAAAGTCTAGAGGTAGATATATACTAAGTCTACTACTTTATACCTCTATACTATTTAAAAGTATAAAGTTATTAGTTAGTACTTATAGGTCTATAAGGCCTACTTATATAGTAGGTACCTATCTCTATCTAGAGTTATAGGTCTTATAGACTCTAAAGTTTATAAATAAGCTTATATTCTAATAAAGAAAATATAATACTATATATAGTAAGTAGTTGCAAGATTTATTACTTAAGTATAAGATAGTCTAATAGTACTTTCTCTATAGTAGCTTACATTATAAGAAGTCTAAGTTTAAATCTCTTTATTAATACCTTATCTTACCTATAAAAGCTATAATTTAGTAAAACGCTATCTATAAGACCTTTCTAATAATAAATATTATATACTAACTTTTTACTAGGTAATATAAGCACTATTATTACTATATTATAGAAGAAGCCTAGAGTTAACTACTACTATATCTACTTAGAGCTAACTACTAATAGCTACCTAATTATCTCTAAGGTTACTATAAGTAGCTTAACTACGTTTTTATGTGCTTTACTAATAATAATTATTATAGCTTCTTACTATATATAGAGAACTTCTAACTATTAGTAGTAATATAACTAGTAAGGCTTTACTTCTCTAGTATAAGGTATAGTTTTATAATTCTAGTAAGCTTTAGAGTAATAGTATTATATTTATAGCTACTATTCTTAAGATAGTTATTAAGTATATTATTTCTCTTCTTTACTATCTTTAGCTAATATATTAATAAAGGCAGCTTTATATAGAAAATAGTTATTATAGTACCTTTCTTTACGCACGTAGCTTTTAGTACCTACTATATTATATTATAGTACTATAGAAGTATATAGCTTTTTAGGTTAGACCTTATATAAATTAGATTATCTACTTAGAATAGAGTATAGAACTAAAGAATAAGAATTCTATTTTAGTATAGGCAGCACTAAGGCAAAGTCTTAGTAGAGAGAAAAAAGTAGTTAATCTATAATTATAAAGAGGTTAAAAGTTAGAATACGTATTAAAAGAATAAAAGTGTATTTTTTATAACCTCTTACCTTTATTATAGTTAGTAGTAAATAGTTATATAGTATTAGCTTTTCTATTTTTTCTATTATATTATATTCTAAGCCTTTTAGAAGTAGTTACTTTTCTATTTCTATATATTAAATTTCTACTACTTTATAATCTATAGGTTATTTATACGCCTAGATTAGTTATTCTATATATAGTCTAATTATTATTATATTTACGTATATATATATACTTAGTTATATACTATTTTTATATTTCTACGTATAGTATAGTTTACTCTAGCTAGAATAGTAATATAGGTAGGTAGTAAGCTATAAATATAGTTAGTAAATAAACCTAGAATATATATAGCTAATTCGCAATAAGTGTATTACCTAATTAGAAAATAATTTAGAAAAGGCATAGAAAATAGTAGGTAGCCTTTAGAAGTTTAAAAAAACGTAGTTATTATAGCTGTTTAGGTTATAATCTACATTTAAATAGTCTCTAGAACTAAATATATAGCTTTCTAATCTTATATTAATTATAAAACTTACTATATACTATTTTGTAAATATATATTTTTATAAACTATAACTTTACATATTTCTATAAATTATTAAAAAAAACATTACATTTATAGCTATTATAAGAACTATTAAACTATAATATAAGTATAATAGAAAACTAAATAACTATTTCTATATATAGTATAGGTGTATATAGTATATTATAGATAAACTATCTTATAAGTTCTCTTTTCTCTCTTCTCTTTCTAAAACCGTATATTTATAGCTACTATATAGAACTAAAGTAGTATATAAGTTAAAATCTAACACCTTATTTAACTAATAATTTATCTAGTAGTTATTATACGCTATTTTAGAGAGATATTTTTTTAAAAATAAAAACTTTATATATATATATAGTTTATAAAAAGAAATAGAATATTCTTAGCTACTATAATAGCTCTAAAATTATATTTAGAGATAGATTAAAAGCTTTATTAATCTAATACTATATATAGTAGCTACTATACGCTATTTTAGAAAGATATTTTTTTAAAAATAAAAACTTTGTATATATATATAGGTTATAAAAAAAAATAGGCCTATTTTAACTACTATAATAGCACTTAATTTGCATTTAGATATAGATTTAAAGCCTTATTAATCTAATACTATATATAGTAGTTACTATACGCTATTTCTAGAAGATACTTTTATAAAAATAAAAACTTTATATATACGTATAGTTTATAAAAAAAAATAGAATATTTTTAGCTACTATAATAGAACTAAAAATACACTTAGAGGTAAATTAAAAGCCTTATTAATCTAATATTATATATAGTAGCTACTATGCGCTATTTTAGAAATATCTTATTTTTAAAATTTAAATCTAGTATACGTACGTAGGTTATAAAAACAAGAGAATATTTCTAGCTATTATAATAGCACTAAGATTGCTATAAGAGTAATATACCTACTTTTATTACTATATTATATAGCTTACAGGTACTATATACTACTATATAGCTAGATTATTATAAAAGTGCAAATTTTACATTATAATATATATACTAGAAAAGAACTAGAATATAAAAGTAAAGAGAATAATAGCTACTGCTTTATTAGAATATATAGTTAATTTTAACCTATTAACGTTAATAACTTTTAATATATTTATAAATATAAACTAATAAGGTAATAAAAATACTTACCTTCTATATAAAATCTATATTAAAGCTCTTAATAGTATATAAGCTTAATATAGATATAGATATATATTAGTAGAAAAGTAGTACTATATATACTTATACCTATTAGATTAGCTTCTTCTTAATAAACGTAAAAACCTAGAAGTAGTATAAACCTTTATACTTTATAATATAATAAGGTCTTATAGACTTTAAAGTATAACTAGGTATATTATAGACTTTATAAAAAAGTTTATTTTTTAGAAGTTTAGTAGACTCTTAAGTAGCTATAGTACTACTACTATATTCTATTCTACTGCCTTATAGCTACTCTAATAGTAATATATTTACTTAGTAAAAATAGCTTATATATAAATACTTTATATATAGCTTATAGAGAAGCTAAAAAGTAGCTTACTAGTAGTATATAAAGTTATACTTTCTACTATATATAGAAGCTTAGTAAGTATCTATATATTTTATAAAATTTGCTAGTCTTCTATTAAAATAAACTTTAGTAACTATAATACTACTTTAGTAATACTAAAGCTCTAAGTTTAAACTATAACTCTAACTACTTACTAAAAAAAGTAAAATAACTATTAATACTATAGCTACCTTATCTCTACTAGTAGCGCTAACCTCTATCTAACTATATTTCTTTAAGCTTATAAAACTACTTCTATAACTCTTCTAATACTATTATAATACTAGTATAATTAACTTCTACTACTATCTTATAATAACGCTCTAATCTTATATACTTCTATTACCTTCTATTAAAGTAGCTATAGTAATAGCTATATATATAAATAAGCTATAGTAAGATAGCTATATCTCTATAATACTAATAGAGTAGAAGCCTAACGCTAAGATTAGAGTTACTATAGCATTAGTAGCAAAATAGTAGCTAGTAACTAGACGTATAGTTAGAGTTATATACTCTCTAATAAGTAATACTATTAAGCTTATAAATAAGAATAACTAGTATATAGTAGAAATAGCTTAAGAAGAAGATATAATATTTATATATAATACTAAGTTTACTTTAGATAACATAATTCTTAAGAAAAAAGCTTTACTCTAGTTACCTTTTAGAATAATAGTTATAAAATTCTTAATTAAGACTTTTATAGCTAAGAGAATAAAGTTAGTATAGATTACTAAGCTATTTAAAAAGTATAAGAGTAGAAAGCTTAAGTATATAGATTAGTTAATAGCTTAGGTATAGGCTATAGTAATAGGTTAGATAGCTTAGCTAGTAGTAGTAGATAGTAACTAAATAGAGTACTGCCTAATATAGATAATAGATAGTACTAGAGTAGAGATCTAGTATAGTATATAAATATATAGTTACTTAATTATATTATAGTAATAGGTATTATAAGTAACTTCTATTACTATAATATAATTAAGTAACTATAAGTCTATATACTATACTAGATCTCTACTATAGTAGTAAAAATACTTTCTTTTTATTATATTAGACTTTGCCTTAGAGTTTATAAGTAATATACTACTACTACTAGAAGATAACTACTTATAGAATAAGCTCTTTAACGCTTACATTAAAGAGTATAGCTTAGAGGTATCTTTAATAAAAGACTAGCATTAATTTAGCTATTAATATAGTAGCCTAGTACCTACTATAAAAAACTAGTATTAATTTAGCTATTAACGTAGTAGC
Organism: Alternaria triticimaculans; assembly: GCF_023758025.1. Taxonomy (NCBI): domain Eukaryota; kingdom Fungi; phylum Ascomycota; class Dothideomycetes; order Pleosporales; family Pleosporaceae; genus Alternaria; species Alternaria triticimaculans. Next base: position 621,095 of record NW_026055972.1, read on the forward strand.
CTAGTATCTACTATAAAAGACTAGCATTAATTTAGCTATTAACGTAGCAGCCTAGTACTTACTATAAAAAACTAGTATTAATTTAGCTATTAATATAAGTCTAGCTATAAGATATTTATAATAAAAAACTAGTATTAATTTAGCTATTATTATAGCTACTAGATACCTCTAATAAAAGACTAGTATTAATTTAGCTACTAACGTAGATAGAGAAACGCATAGAAAGTAATTATAGAATATACCTAGATAACTACGTATAGAATAAGCTCTTTAACGCTACTAGTAAGATAACTATCTACTAAATAAGCTAGAAGATAACTACGTAGCTAGAAGATAACTACGTAGCTAGAAGATAACTACTTATAGAATAAGCTCTTTAATACTTATATTAGAAAGTACGTTTAGAGATAACTACTAAAAGATAACTACTAAGAGATAACTACCTAGAAATAACTACTAAGAGATAACTACTAAGAGATAACTACTTATAGAATAAGCTCTTTAACGCTTATATTAAAGAGTATACTAAGGTATAACTACTTATAAAATAAGCTCTTTAACGCTTATATTAGAAAGTAAAAGAAAATAACTACTATAGTATAACTACTTAATAAATAAGCTCTTTAACACTTATATTAAAGTATAAAAGAAAATAACTATTAAGAGATAACTACCTATAGAATAAGCTATTTAACGCTTATATTAAAAAGTAAGAGAAGATAACTACTATAGTATAACTATCTATAGAATAAGCTCTTTAACGCTTATATTAAAAAGTAAGAGAAAATAACTACTTATAAAATAAGCTCTTTAATACTTATATTAAAGAGTATACTAAGAGATAACTACTTATAAAATAAGCTTTTTAACGCTTATATTAGAGAGTAAAAGAAGATAACTACTATAATATAACTACTTATAGAATAAGCTCTTTAACACTTATATTAGAAAGTAAGAGAAAATAACTATAAGAAGATAACTACCTATAGAATAAGCTTTTTAACGCTTATATTAAAAAGTAAGAAAAAATAACCTCTTATAAAATAAGCTCTTTAACGCTTATATTAAAGAGTATACTAAAAGATAACTACTTATAAAATAAGCTCTTTAACGCTTATATTAGAAGGTAAGAAAAGATAACTATTAAGAGATAACTATCTATAGAATAAGCCTTTTAACGCTTATATTAAAAAGTAAAAGAAAATAACTACTATAGTATAACTATCTATAGAATAAGCTTTTTAATACTTATATTAAAAAGTAAGAAAAGATAACTACTATAGTATAACTACCTATAGAATAAGCCTTTTAACGCTTATATTAAAAAGTAAGAGAAAATAACTACTATAGTATAACTACTTATAGAATAAGCTCTTTAACACTTATATTAAAAAGTACACTAAGAGATAACTACTTATAGAATAAGCCTTTTAACGCTTATATTAAAAAGTAAAAGAAGATAACTACTATAGTATAACTACTTATAGAATAAGCTCTTTAACGCTTATATTAAAGAGTAAAAGAAAATAACTACTATAGTATAACTATCTATAGAATAAGCTTTTTAACACTTATATTAAAAAGTAAGAGAAGATAACTATAAAAAGATAACTACCTATAGAATAAGCTCTTTAACGCTTATACTAAAAAGTATACTAGAAGATAACTACTTATAAAGTAACTCTAACCTATAAGCTATTCTCTAATATTATTAACACTAAATATCTAGTAACTTATACTAAAGGTAACCTTAACGCCTTCTCTATACTATAGAATACTACTAAGAATTTAAGTCTATAGCTATTACTTTATATTATTACGTATACTAACTATCTAAAGTACTAAGAAATAAAGGCCTTCTATAAAGTAAGCTATAAAAGCTTTTTTACTACTACTATTATAATTAGGCTTACTGCTAAGCTTAGTGTAGAGCAAGAAAAATAGGTTCTAGCGCTATTACCTAACTATTCTAGTAATAAAGTAGCTATTACTATAATTTAAATAAACACTATATAATAAGTATAGAGCTATAGAGTTAGTCTTTAAATTATTATTTATAGTAAAAGCCTTATATAAGAATAAATTAATATTTAAGTCTAATATTAATAAAAAGATAAATAAAGCTCTATCTAAAAATAAATTAATATTTAAGTCTAATATTAATAAAAAGATAAATAAAGCCTTATCTAAGAATAAATTAATATTTAAGTCTAACACTAATAAAAAGATAAATAAAGCCTTATTACTTAGCGCTTAGAATAATAATTATAACTATACTATAATTTTATTACTAACACTATCTATATTAAAATCTTCTACTTAAACGTTTCTATTAGAAAAGTTACTATAGCTCTAGCTTTTCTTACTTATTTACTAACTTACGTTTTTCTTTAAGTTAGCTTTCTAAATCTTTATATAATCTTAAAAAACCTTTATAGTCTTCTTACTTAGCGTAAAGAATAATAATTATAACTATACTATAACTTTACCTCTAATATTATCTATATTAAAATCTTCTACTTAGACGTTTCTATTAGAAAAGTTACTATAGTTCTAGCTTTTTTTACTTATCTACTAACTTACGTCTTTCTTTAAGTTAGCTTTCTAAATCTTTATCTAATTCTAAAGAACCTTTAGAATAGCTTTATAGCTATAGTTATATTAGCTTTTATAGTATCTTCTACTATACTCTAGTTATAACTTTTTTTACTAATACTAATAACTTTAAGACTAAGATAGGTTAAGACAGTACTCTCTTTAGGTATCTACTTTCTACTTCTATAAGCGCTAGTATAAAGAAGTTATAGAATCTAAATACGCTCTAGTTATAACTTTCTCTACTAATACTAATAACTTTAAGACTAAGATAGGTTAAGATAAGATTCTCTATAAGCGCTTACTTTCTACTTCTATAAGCGCTAGTATAAAGAAGTTATAGAATCTAAATATAATACTCTTTTACTTAGATAGCTTTAACTATTATAAATAAACTTATAAGTACTTTTAAAAATAATAGTATAAAACTATACTAATATCTAATAAAAGGTAAAGCTAGCTATTAAACACGCTTTTCTTACGCGCTTTTACTTTTACTATACGCTTTACTAATACGTTATAAACGTAACTACCTTAATTATACTCTTACTTATATCTATAGTAATATTTATATATCTGCGCACTTTAATTAAAAAAACCTCTTACTAACGTCTTAACCTTAGCTTTACTATATAGTAACTTTATAGTACTTAGAGTAAAACTATAAAGTAAATTACTTAAGCTATCTACTATCTTATAAGCTACTACTACTAGTTATAATATTACTCTGCGTAATAGTCTACCTTATCTTCTATTACTCTAATAGTAATTCTCTCTATATTCTACCTTTAGAAGCTTATACTTAACTTAATCTACTAACTCTATACTTAGAAAAGATTAGTTAATAATAGATAGAGAGTTAAGGTAAAGCTAAGCCTAGTGTATAGTACTTACTAGAAGCTCTTTTCTTTAGCTATACTCTTTAGTATTACTTATAACTATCTAAACTAAGCTATTTTAATAAGTACTTATATAGCTATTCTAGAAAGAAAGCATTTAACTTACTAAACTAATTCTTTTCTTACTTTCTATATCTAATAAATAATAATAGTAATAGTATTAGCTATTTATATACTCTCTATAGTAGTAGTATAAGTATTCTTCTAAAAATCTTAGCTAATAGCTTATAAGTATAAAGCTTAAGCGCAGCGTCTTTGCAAAAGGTATCTAACTTATCTACTTCTTTACTAAGCTAGCTTTTTAGTGCCTATAGTATTTAATTACTTCTAGTTACGCTACTACTATCTATTCTAGCACTATAGTATAAAAATTAACTAAAGAAGATTACTCTAGAGCTAGATATAACTAATATTAATAATAAAGGTACTTCTAATATATATAGAAACCTAATTAATAAGCTTTATTAATACTAGAACGTAGATAAAGCTATACTAGAGCTATTAAGTCTAGACTAGCAAGTAGAGTAGAAATAACTCTCTAATTTTCTTAGTAATATTAAAAGTTAGAAGTAATAGATTCTATAGATTAGAGACATTATCTTATATATACGTAATATATCTAATACTATTAAATTAGTCTAAGACTATACTACTAGTAAGCTTTAGCTATATAATAAGTAACGTAAGTAGTACCTAGGTACTCTATAATAGATAGTAGGCCTAGTTACTAAGCTAGCTACTAGTACTATAGTTACTAAACTTATTACCTCTACTTAAAAGCGTAGTGTATCTAGTATAGATATACGCGTTAAACTAATTCTAAACTCTAATAAGTTAGATAAGTTAGTCTCTAAAAGGTATAAGTATGTCTTATTATAATAGATAAGCTTATTTATAATATAGAAAGACTTTTTATACTAGATACTTTAAGAAAAATAGTATAACACTATTAAGAACGCTTTTACTCTAATATTAACGCTCTTTCTTATAAGTAAGTACTACTTTTAAAAGTTATAGCTAAACGTAAGTATATACTATTATAGTATCTATATTAGTGCTAAAATACTTACTATAGGTAATATAGTCTAACTTCTTTTTAATAAGTAATCTAGGTAGTCTAGCTATACAAATATTATAAGTATTAAGTCTATCTAACTAAAGTAGACTAACTTAGATAAGATATTAGATAATAACTATAATAAAGAATAACTATATAACTCTAAGATATAGATATATAGCTTAGCGTATACTAGTAATAGTTTATAGTTAAATAAGCTATAGATTATAGAGTATAATATTAAGGCACTATAAGTTATAAATAATTATATAAACTAGTACCTACTATACCTAGTAGATAAGAAGCTTACTATACTTTACTTGCGCGTTCTTAGCTAGCTTTATAAGTAAGATACTATAGTATACTTTCTTAAATCTAATTATAACTCTCTAGAACTTAATATTAGCTAATAAGTAGTAACTAAAGTACGTACTTTTACTTAGAAATATAATAATTATATAGTAGTAAAGTCTAATACTACTTAGTATTAGAGAGATAACTAAGCTAATACTCTAAGCCTCTATACTATTAATAGCCTTAATATATTATAATATAACCTTAACTATAACGTTAAGAACTTTTACTATAAGTACTACTAACTTAATAGTATTATAAGTAGAAACGCAAAGCTTATAGGCTAAGATATACTTAATAGTAGAGAATTACGTATCTTTATAGTACTTATCTTACTACTCTATATAAGTAGCGTAAAGGTACTAAGTAAAAGTAGAAGCTTATTTATTATAAGTGCTAGCTAAGCTTTATAAAAGCGTACGTATATTATTAACTTAGATAATAAGAATAATACTAAAGAGAATAACCTTAATAAAGAAATTAGAGAAAATACTAAAGTTATATAAAATACTTACTTAAGGTCTAATAAAAAAGAAAGTAAAGATAATAGTTATTATTAATTAAAAAGCAAGTAAGCGTATATAAAGTAGGTATAGTCTAGTATAAGCTATATAGTATAAAGATAATATATAGTATATACTTTTTATAGTAAGAGAAGTTATAATATAGTAGACTTAGATATAATAGTAGAGATAATAGCTAAATTTTCTTTTTATAATAGTAAAAGAATTACTATTAATACCTATCTATTATAATATACTTAAGCAACTATATATTTATATACTATACTAGATTTCTATAATATTATAGTATATACTAACACTTACTAGTTAGTAGCTATAATACTAATATAATATAGAAACTCTAACTATAGAAAATTCTAAAAGTTTTTTACTATTACTTCTTTTAATTTAGAGTAATCTATATAGAAAGTAGTAATAGTAAAAGACTAGTAGAATATCTAAAGTAAAATCTACCTAAGGCTAATTACTAATTATCTAAGACGCTAACTTTATTTTCTAGAGAGTATACTATAAACGCTAGCTTATATATATTATTATATAATCTAATAAAAAGAAGAAATAAAGTAAGTTATATATATTTATTAGATATAAAGAGAAGTATATAAGAGGTAGAGTGTGTTCTTTATAAACTAGTAGACTAGGTAAAGTAAGAAGCCTAGATATTAATAAACTATATTATATTAGTATTTATTTAAACTAAATAAAACTTAGCCTAAATATACGTTTTATAGAGCTTAAGAATTACTAGCTAGAAAGTAGTTATAAACTATAGTGTAGATTCTACTATGTATAGTAGAAGTACCTATTTACTAAAGAATATATTAGAATATAGAAAGCGTGTAAAGGTTTTTATATTATAGAGTACGTACTATAATGTAATTATTCTACTAGAGATTAGTCTAACTACTAGTGTTAATAGCTTAGTACTTAAAGAAGTACTTATTATATAAATAGCTACCTACTTAAACGTTAGTATAAATAAGAAAATATAATAATTTAGATAACTACTTATAAGAGACTAGCTTAGAGGTATTAGAGTTAAGCATATATAGAATATAGCTATTCTAGAGTATAGTAGCGTTTCTAGCGTAGTAGAAAAAGTACTTAGAGACTATGCCTATATAACGCTAGAAATAAGTACTTAAGAATATATTAGCCTTATTTTAAATAAAGAAAAACTAAATAATATACTAAACGTAGTTTTCTATACTAGACTATAGGTTAATAGAGTAAGAAGTTAGGCTCTACTTAGTAAAGTAGGCGTAGACTATACTAAAAGAAAATATTAGTATTAAAAAGAATAGTAGGTATTATTAAATACGTACGTGCGCTAAAAAACTAAAAGAGTAGGCTAAAAACGCTAAACTTTATTCTAGATAGCTTACTTTTATAAAGTTATAGTAGAGTAGTTAAACCTAGGTATTTATATACTAGAAGGCAAAGCAAAGCTAGAAGTAAACTTAGAAAGTATAATAGGTAGGTAGTATTATTTAATCTAAATAGTAGATATATATAGCTATTATTATAGTAGATAGAGTAGAGTAAAGAAAGAAAAGTAGAGAATAAGTAGTAGAGAAAATACCTTTATATTAGATTATTTAAAAAGCGCTATATAGTTCTATAGTTATTTATAAAGCTTTTAGAAGTAATAATACTAAGTAATATTACGTTAAATACATAACTACTTTTACTTACTTACTTTTACGTACTAGCTTTTACTTACTTACTTTTACTTACTTAATCTTACTTACTTAGTCTTACGTACTTAGAATAATATACTTAATATTCTAAAATTAGTAGTAACGTAGTATAGAGAAGTTAGCTCTAGTAAAGTTATCTTATTACCTACTACTATAGTATTATTAAAACTATATATACACTTAGAGGTCTAGTAGACCTAGAAGAGCTAATATATAGAAAGTAGCTAGCTATAAGTATAGATTCTAGACTATTTATACGCTAGAATACTCTAATTTATATTAGAGCTATTTCTATAGTATTCTAGTTAAGCTCTTTTATAGATGCATTTTAATTACTATAGTTTTATTAATATTACGTTTCTACTAAATAAGTAAGTAATAATCTAGGCTAATATAATAGCTTTTTAAACTTATAGTTAGTAAAGTTATATTATTTCTTAGTAGAAGTATCTTATATACGCTATTTTATAAATATATTATTTTATTAGTATTTATATTGCGCTATTAAGTATCTACTATAAAAATACTAAAGATTTTTAACTACTATAATAGCTCTTAAATATATCTATTAGTAAGATTATTTTATATTTTTATTTATTACCTTCTAATACTACGTTCTATGCCTTAGCTTTTTAAGAAAATCTCTATTAAACTTACGTATAACCTCTTTTACGCATATAATTAGAAATCTATTTAGGTTTTTAAGCTTATAGCCTTCTATAGTAGGTACCTAGAAAACTATAGTAATATTAGGTATAAGTAAACTTTCTACTATAGTTCTAAACCTTCTACTTACGTAAGTTAGTTCTATATTAGTAAGGTCTTTAGTATAGTCTCTATTACTATTATACTTATCTTTACTATTAATAAAGCTTAGGTTAAATATAACTAAATACTTTTAGATTTCTTTCTAGTGTATAGGTATAACGTTATTATCTAGGCAGAGACTCTTCTTACTACGCTACTAAGTACTCTACTAAGAGTACTCTAATCTACTATAACTATAGTAAGAAAAGCTATATAAGCTATAAGTATACTTTTTTCTAAGCTAAAAAGACTTACTACTACTATAGTAGCACTAGCTATATCTTGCGTAAGTACACTAAGAATAGTAGTATTTAGATAGGTAGCTATAGCGCCTCTAGCTAAGAGTACTATAAGTGTAGCTATTAATATTAGTATTAGTATCTTCTTTTATTTTATCTCTAATAATAGTGTCTACCTTCTTTTTCTTATTTATAATATATATCTAAACCTAGTCTTTTTTCTCTACCTCTAACTCTAGGTATTTTAGTAATATATTTTCTTATAAGTATATATATTACGTTATTAATTATATACTAAAAAAATACTAAACATTTTTAACTACTATAATAGCTCTTAACTTTACCTTTTAACTAGATTATTATAGATATATAGTAGTAGTATCTTCTATGCGCTATTTTATAAACATATTTTTTTATTAGTATATACGTTACGTTATTTAGTATATACTAAAAAAAAAAAAAAGATTTTTAACTACTATAATAGGCCTAGTTTTGCGCCTACGCTAAACTTTCTCTTATTACTACTATAGCGTTTCTATCTACTTCTATACTAGAAGTAGATAGCTAGAATAGTTATAATATAATTATAAAATATAACTTTTATTCTCTAACTATACTATATTACTATATATATTATATATCTAACTCTCTAGTAGTTATCTATCTTTCTAGGCCTTTATAAGCTTTACTATAAAGAAGAATAGATTACTATATTTAACTTTCTTAAACCTTTACTTTATCTCTAACTAGCGCTTTTTAGTAATTAATATATTAAAAGTACTTTTAAACTCTCTATCTATTATCTATCTAGCTACTTACTTTAGCGTATTTTTAATTAGTTTCTTCTTCTTATTTAACTCTAGAATAGCTACCTTTATCTATAAAGATATAAGCGTAGTGCTAAGAAGCTATTTATTATAAATCTAGTAGTCTTTATTATTTTATATCTTCTAACTTCTATTATTTTTTTTCTTCTACTTTATATAGTGCGCCTAGAGTAGTTTATAGTTATAGTAGTAACTATAGAGCTTATATTATATATTATAATACTATATCTAGTTTACTATATTCTTTATCTTATAGTTAGAAAGCTAGTAGTATTATCTAAGCTTATTACACTACTATTTTACTTTAAAATACCTAAAATAGCCTTTATTCTACTTTTAGAGAGTATAGATATAGTAGTTAATATCTATATATACTTATATCTTAGCTATTTATACCTAGTATACTACTTATTAAAGCTAAATAAGAGATGTCTACTACGTAATAGCATTCTCTAATAGTAGCGTAGAGTTATCTCTACTAGCTACTAAACTATTAGAGAGAAAGAAAAAGGTATAGCTTCTATAAACTTAATATAAAGCTTTTATTAAAGAGTAACTAGTCTATATAGTATTACTATCTATAAAGTAATTAATAATAACTTTAATATAGACAAAGCTCTAAATAAGCTTCTATAGCTCTAGTACTATAAGAAAGTTAATCTAAGTAATAAGGCCTTATTATTAGACTAGCTAAGCTAGTTATATAAGAATAATATTGCTTTATTATCTATTTTAGCCTATACACTCTATAGCCTATAGCTACGTAATAGTATTTCTTTATAGCCTAAATAATATTATAGCGTAAATATAAGAATTATTAATACTAAGACTCTAAGCACTTATAGTAGTAAATATAGTTTTATTACTAGTAACTAAGTACTCTACTAGCGTACGCTTCTCTTCTTCTATGCCTACTTTAGTATAAAAGAAAAAGTACTCTAGCGTAGTTACTACCTACGTTATCTTACTAAGAGTAGAGTAGAATACTATAATCTTACTTCTACTAGTATATTTAGCTTATAGCTAGCTTACTAGCGTACGTAGTACTATGTTAGTTACTTTAGTATTATTCTTATATAGCTATATCTAGTACGCGTAGTTAGAGTATACTATACTATCTTAAATCTATATAGTACTAGGTAGAAGATAGTATATAAACTTAATCTAGAAAACTACTTTTAGAGAGAGTATAGCTATAAGAAAAACTATCTAGACCTTTATATAGAAAAGTGTAAAAAGATTATAGAAAGTATTACGCTAGCTACTAACTAAGTTAAGAATAATATAAACTTTATTAATAATAATATAGTTTAGTAAACTTTATAAGCGTATAGAGTTTAAGAAAGTATAAAACTTTAGCTTATTAGCGCTTTCTAGAGTAATTAAGATAATCTAAGCTATATAATAGAGAGTAGTTACGCTCTAGGCTAGACTTATAATACCTAGGTCTTTGCACTACTATATTATATTATTCTATAGTAAAAGAAAAAGTATAATTATAATAGTAACTTTAGTAGAGTAGAATATAGGTAGTATAAATAATATACTTTTTCTAGTAGTAGTGCCTAGTATAGCTATAACTAGATTATTACGCTATACTTAGATAGCTATAAGAGCTTTCTTCTATTTACTCTAAAAGGTAGCGTTTAGATTACGTAGAAGGTTTTGTAGTATAGCTAGTAATAACACTAAAGTAATAATCTTAATATAGTTATAGGCTACTACTAAACTATTATACTAGCTTTAATAAGTTTAGCTTTAGATATTATATTACTATTATAGCGTAGAAGGTATAGCTAGAATATAGTACTACTTTAGGCTAATTTTATAAAAGATAGCTTAGGCGTCTTTTAGTAAAAAGCTAGCCTTAGTTAAGCTACGTCTATATCTACTTTAGGCTATAAAAGTAGTGTAACCTATCTAGAGATTATAGGCTTTATCTTCTACTTTATTAGTATTCTTATTTACTATATTCTAGATAGCTACTATGCTCTTATTAATGCTATACTTATAGTATATACTAATAGAGATATAGTAATATAGTGTAATAGTAAGACTAGCTCTAAAATCTTAGCTTATATAATGCTTTAGTAGCATAGATATCTTTTAGATAGTTTAGAAAGCAGCGTAATAGTAAGTAGAGAGAGTTAGTGTAGGTAGGCTAGATATCTATACTTATTTTCTAGAGTTACCTAACTATATAGGTAGTAGATTCTAACTAGTTTATAGTTTTAGTAGCTAGATATAGACTATATAGAACTCTAAAACTTTTTTATAACTTTCTAAATATAATATAAGTTTAAGATAGTTACTAAAAGATTAAGTAAACTATAAAAAGTAAACTATAAGTTCTTCTACTTTAGAAGAGAGATAGTAGTAGATAATCTTACTAGCCTAGCTAGTACTTATACTCTTATAGTAGCGCGTTATATACACTACTAGACTATTTTTAATAAAGATACTACGTTACCTACTTTATATTAAGTTTTAATACTATAGAGTAAGTAGCTCTATACTACGTAGTAGAAGTCTAGTAGTAATATAGATAAGTATAAGTAATTATTTCTTAAACACGTAGATATTAGCTAGTAGCTCTTCTACTATAGCCTTCTTAAATACCTCTACTAGCTAGTTTAGAAGAAACTTAGTAAATAGATCTTACTCTAAACTATGTATAAAGCGTTATTATAGAGAAGAATAGGTACGTAACTATTACTTAAGCTATATCTTTAAGTTACTAACACTAAAAGCTTTTTAGTTACGTTTATTAAATATAAAACTAAAGCCTAAGTTTATATTAGTAGAATTATCTAATAACTTATTCTATAGTAGTATTAGTAAAGGTTTTATACTAGGTACGTATTACTAGTTATTATCTACTTATAGAAATAGTAGATTTGTTAATAGGTAGTTATAAGCTTATCTAATTTACGTTAGAATAGCGTTCTAGAGGTTCTATATAGTAAAGAAGAGAAAGTAATATACTACTTAGTTATTAATCTACTTAGCCTCTTTTATAACGTTAGTGCTATTATAGATTTTAAGTCTATATATATAAAGCTTAAGAAAAAAATCTATTAGTAAAAGCCTACTATCTCTATCTATAATTATTAGGTAGTTATCTATCTATAGTCTAAGTATGCTAATAAAGAAATACTTTTTACGCGCCTACTACCTAGAGCTCTTTCTAGTTTCTATAAAGTTATTAATAGTGTTTTACTATTTTATCTATACCTCTAGTATTATAAGTATCTTAGTAGTAGAAACTATACTAGATAACTTAGTAGTGTAAAAGCTAGATAGTAGCTAGCTATTCTTATTAATCTCTAGTACTACTATAGCACTAACTAGTAAACTTTTATACTTATTATCTTATAGGTTATAAATAATAAAAGTAAAAAGTAGGTTATATATAAGGCTCTCTAAGTACGTAACCTTCTTCTCTACTAGGCTAAGACGCTTTTCTATCTTATTATTTTTATTTTTACTATTATTATTACTATCTTCTTTACTATTATCTTTTCTTTCTTTCTCTCTAAGCTCTTTCTCTCTAAGCTCTTTCTTTCTAAGCTCTTTCTCTCTAAGCTCTTTCTTATTAACTTCTTTCTTTTCTAGCTTTATATTACTATTACTATTCTTACTACTCTATTATACGCTATTATTTTCTTATATAAGAACTACTTTATCTAAGGCCTTTTTTAGCGCCTAGAGATAGTAAGTCTAGGCGTTTATATACTTATAAAGTAGTTTTTTATTTATAACTAGCTACGTTATCTACTTTATAAGCTTATACACTAGTAACGTGTACGTCTTCTAAACATAGTATATAATACTTAACTAGTACCTACTATAAGTTTCTATAGTCTTAGCTATCTACCTATAGTTAAGAAGTTTATTATTAGTGTTTAATCTAGTTTCTTATCTATTTACGTAGAAGAGAGTAGATAACTTAGCCTTACTAAACTAGTAGAATTACTAAGCTTTTTATATAATATAGTAGATAAGCTATAGTAGTAACTATAAGAATAGATTATTAGCTAGTAAAAGCTTAGTAAGAGCTAGAAGCTATACTTAGTCTAGGCTACGTAAATATACTTACTACTTAGTATACTAGAGCTAGAGTAATACTTTATAGTTATTATCTAGATTATTAATCTACTATAACTAGTGTTTACGCTCTTCTTATATAACTCTATCTACTTACTAGTCTATAGAGTTAAGTAGTAAGTTAAAGTCTTTCTAAATAGATAGAGTAGACTAGTAAGAAGAGCTATTACTTACTATAAACTATTTTCTAAGATAGCTTATTAGCTAGTATTTCTAGCTCTAGACTCTAGTAACCTAAGGTTAATTATTCTACACTACTACTAGAGTAGTAGTAGATAGCCTCTTTTCTACTCTTAGGTTAGACTAGCTATACTTATCTACTTAATAGTAGTATATAGTAGAAAGAGTAACTATAATAAATATATAGTCTCTTTATATATATTCTAAGCTATTTTTCTTAACTTTAAGATAGAGAATTAGTTAAAAGAGTAACTTAGTATTATTACGCTTAGAGTACTATATAGTTATATATATATATACCTAAAGGCACTTACTCTAGCTTACACTAACTAAGCCTTTATATATATCTACTATAAGAGTACTATATTTATTATCTAGGTAGCCTTTAAACTACGTCTAGGTACACCTATAGTTATAGCTTTTATAAATTATAATATAGTATTAAGAGCTAAAATAGAAGAGCTAGTTAAAAGTGCGTTTACTCTACTTAAGACTAGAAAGTACTATAGTATTAGTAGAAGTAGTAGAAGAGGTATAGTATATTAGGTAAAGTAGTAGTAGTAAGAAAGGTAGTATGCTAAGTTATTAGGTAGTAGAAGCTACTACTCTACGTTTTTAGCTAAGAGGCTTAGCGTATAGTAAAAAACTTTATATATACTCTATTACTTAATAGTACTTCTAGATCTAGTAGCACTATAAGTATTCTATACTCTTTACTACCTATACTAATTTTATCTCTTTATACTACTACTATACTTACTAATTAGTATTTATAAAACGCTTTCTAAGATATTAAGAGCTTTACTATTAGTATTAGATATATAAACTTTAAGTTAAAGTCTGCTGTAAGTAGTTTATACTACTTTAGTTTTTAGTGCTTACTTAAGTTAAAGTTTATAAGATTCTTTAGATAATATCTAGGTTAAAGTTCTAAACTTTAATCTTCTTATAGGTATTCTATAACTACTAATTCTTTTAACTTTATATAAAGTAGATATACTTTTATATAAGTAATAATATACTTATACGTTCTATATAATTCTAACTATAAAGTAAAACACTTACTAGCCTATAGTTAAGGTGCACGTAGGTACTAAAAACTATTTACTTTTTATCTAGATATAAAACCTTTACTATCTAACTCTAATATTAAACTTTACTATCTAGACTAGATATAAAACCTTTCTACTTTTATACAACGCGTACCTTTAGCATCTATATCTAACGTAAATCTATTATATTTATTTATATAATAAAACTTTTATTTTTAATATTAATATATTTAAGCGTAAACCTATTATAAAACTTATTACCTTAGTCTTCTATTTTACGCGCGTAATAAGTAGACTAGAGTCTATAATAAAATATAATGCATTATATATATATAATAGTAGTATATTACGTAGAAAGTATATTAGAATAAATAGATTTAGCTTATATTAGGTTTTTTTATATATAAAGGTTCTTGCAGAAGGTAGAAAATGCACTAGAATATAACTACTACCTATATAGAAGAAAGTCTATATTACGTAAGCGTAATATATATTATAGAATAGAGTTATTATTTCTCTATTCTAGCTATTATATACTAAAGCTTATTAATTATTCTCTGCCTTACTATTAATAGTAAGTATACTATTAGTATCTAAATTAGCGTAGTTAACTTTAGTAGTATTATTAGTGTTAATAATAGTTTTATAGCTTTTAGTAACCTTATAGAGTATACTTTTACTTACTTTAATATAACTATAGAGTTAAGCTACTTTTACTTTAGCTACGTTAATCTTATCTAAGGCTCTAGCTATTTTTAGCCTTTCTATTATAATATTACTCTATAGTAATACTACTACCTTTTCTAGGTAGACTATTTCTATTTAAGTATAATGCAACTCTTTTTAATCTATGTATAGCTTTTCTACTAGGCCTTTTACGCGCTTAAACTCTACTTTAATTTCTATAGAAATATACTTAAAGCTTAATATTCTATAGTAGATACGTACTAACTTCTTACTATTCTAAACTAGAGTAGAAGTAGTAACGCGTTTTAATAACTACGTAGAAAGAGATAATTAGCGTAGAGTGTAGACGTAGATAACGTTCTTAATAGATACGTCTTTTAATAGCGTAGTAGTATACGTAGTATATTTATACTTAGCTAAAGTAAAACTATCTAGTAGCTTTCTCTTACTTTAGAGAGGCTTTACTATATCTATAGCTTTAGTTCTAGACGCTATGTCTATTTAGTTATAGTAGACTAGAATATTAGTAAATGTTACTAGCGTAGAGCTTTATTACTTATAAGATAATTATAGATATATAATAATAGAAGAAGATATAGTAGATATAATATAGAAAGAGACTAGAATAAGAAACGCGTTACTATAACTAAGTTTAGCTCTCTATATAATAGTATATAACGCTAATATTAGAGATTATGCTAAACGTATTTAAACTTAGTATAATATAAAACTATTATATTTACTTATACTCTAAAAATAATATATCTTTACTTAAATACCTTTTCTCTGCTATATCTCTAGGCTCTATAGTACCTACTAGGCGCTACCTAACCTAAATGTACTTATAACTATTATTTAGATTATAAAACTAGAGTAGAAACTATAGACTTTCTAAGTTATTATAAATATAGTTCTATTTCTTTATATCTTTAAATACAAACTATTCTAATAGTAGAGAGTATTCTTCTATTAGCATTATTATTATATTCTTAATTATATCTAATAGTAGTACTACGTGTTTATTGCACGTAATAATAAGATTATACTACTCTAGAAATATTACCTTTTATAAGCTCTTAACCTAACTATTTTTAACTCTCTCTAGTAATAGCGTAAAAGCGCTAACTCTAAATAATATTTTAAAATAGCTCTACCTTTTTCTATATATTATAACTTTATTAAACTTTGTTTATTCTCTTCTATATATCTACCTCTCTACGTTCTAACTATAGAGTACTTTTAGTAGGTATATTTTTACAAATATTATAACTCTCTATTCTAGTTTCTCTCTACTACTTTTGTTTTAGTGCTTTTTAATAACGTGTTCTATTTTTAACCTATCTTTATAAAGCTTAGTATATTTAATATAATATTAAATAGTTATATATAACTTTACGCTCTTTATAAGTATTACTTTATTATATTTCTTTTTATATGCTTTCTAAGATTATATATTAAGGCTATAGATAGAAACTATATTATTATGCGCTAGTAATGTAGTATTATTACTCTGCGTTATAATTTATAGTAGCTCTAGTCTCTTAGTAGCTTACTACTACTAAACTTTTATTAGTGCTAACTAGTTCTAGAATGCTTCTTTTAAGGCAACGCTGCGCTTAGTATAAATTAAATTCTCTACTATAGCTAAGCCTATTTTCTTCTACCTTTTTACGTACTCTTAGTACGTAAGCTGCTTTTTATTTATTCTAACTCTTATATTAGAGTTATTTAGTAGCTTCTAGATAGAAGCCTAGCACTTCTTTTAGTGCTTTAATTTCTTAACTTAGTATCTTTCTATTACTTATTTTATACTACTACTTAAGCTCTTTCTCTAGTATTATTATTTCTTTAGCTAGGTTATTATTTTATCTACTACGTTCTTAGCTGCTTCTAATATTATATTATTTATAAGAGTAGTGCTGTCTATATCTACTTCTACCTTACTCTCTCTAACTTTAGCTTTATTCTAGACTAATATTAAAAGTACTAGTATTACGCCTATAAGAGTAAGTATATTATACTTATTAGAAATCTATAATACTAGATTCTTCTGCGCAATGCGCTTATATATCTATACTATAGTATAAAATAGTAACTAAGATATTAATAACTTCTAAGAAGCGCTACTATTATAAAACTCTAACTAGTAAGTATTAGTATACTCTTTCTTTAGAAACATATTATTTACTATAGTAGTAGATTTATAGATACTATTATTCTAGCTATCTTAGTACTTACTAAACGTAGTAATAGATAGAAGTGTAAGTATACTTATAGAAATAGAAAATTTATGTTATATACTAGCGTCTACTAGCCTATAACTCTCTTTTTATATCTAGTAATAATAGAATTATACTAATTATTAACTTATACGTACTAATTTAGTATCTATGTTAGACTAGTGCGCGCTATCTTACGCTACTAATTACTAGCGTAGCTACTTAACCTAAGTTTTAGGCTATAATACTAAAGTTACGCTATTCTTAAACGTATAACCTTTATAGTTATAAGGTCTAGAACTACTTATTTATACTTTAACTACTTTAGCTATATATTTCTATAGCTATATTAGAGTTAGTAAAACTTTATTTTCTTTTTTTCTAAACACTAAGACACTATTAGATAAACTTCTATAACGCGTTTCTTTACTATTATAGCATTTTTTTAGTTTACTCTAAACGTAACTCTATCTATAGTAACTAGCTTATCTATTTTATATTACTTTACTACTACTTATAGTAGTTACTACGTACGCTAATCTATTTACTTATTTACTTTAAAATTAGTATTATAATTAGGCTACTATTAACGTTATATTAAATTCTAGAAATTTTCTTTAAAAGACTAATTTGTTGCTATAGAAGCCTAGTACTATTTTTATTTATCTACCTACCTCTAGAATACCTACTATTAATTAGTTATTATACTTATATTTATACTATACTTTCTCTTATTGCGCCTTTTTCTCTACTATTACTATAGAATTACTAGAGATCTTCTACTATTATAAGAAATAAAATATTCTTATCTATAAAATCTATAAGCTTACTATTCTACTAGATAAGTTAGTAGTCTACCTTAGTATGCACTAGAGTCTAGTAGTAGATAAACGTTGCACTATTATTAACTATCTAGCTTCTATTATTCTATCTTTGTACTAACGTTACTCTAATTTTATTCTTCTACCTATTTTAATTAAACCTATTAAGTTTATCTCTATAGTAGATAGATTAATATATACTATAATAGAAGATATTTCTTTTAGAATGTACTAGTATATTACTATAGAAGATACTACGCAGAAACACTTATAAACCTATATCTATACCTACTATTACGCTTCTACTAACGTAGATATAGCTAAATTATATAGCTTTAGTATAATAGCTTTCTTCTTAAACTATACTATAGCTATATTTTACTAGCGTCTATTTAACTATATAGCGTCTAGTACTACTACTATATTTTTCTTTAAGGTTATCTAGCTACGTTCTACTACTATAGCGCTTAGTAATAACGCCTTTAAAGCTATGCTAGCTAGCACTAAGAAGTGTAAATTAAAAGAGTTTACTAGTATTTATAACGTTCTCTCTAAAGAGAGTAACTAGTATTATAATATAAGCTTATAGCTTACTTATATAAACTTTACTATCTATATAGATAGTAAATCTAGCGTAGAGCTTCTTAAGCTTATAGCGCTACCTTTTAAGAAGATAGAGCCTTTTAAGTAGTTTCTAGTAAACTATATCTTAAGTATAGTGTAAATATAGATAGCTACCTATAACTACTTCTCTTACTATATCTAGGCTATAGTTATATATAAAAGAGAATTCTATAGTTAGCCTACGTAGCTTTTATAGTTATATATATATAACTTTATTTTATATACTAGCTTTCTCTAAGCTATTATTTTTTGCGTATAGCGCTTATAGCACTAACTACCTAGCTATCTCTTTTACTTCTAGCTTACTCTCTAATAGCTTATAGCTTTCTAGGCTCTTAAGAGCTATATTACCTCTTTTTATATACTCTATCTACTTATTAACACTAGCTCTAACTAGATAATACTTACTATAATAGAAGTTCTTCTTTATAATCTATAGCTCTTATTACTACGCTAAAAAAGTACTCTAGATAAAAAGAAACTCTTACTACTTACGCCTCTTACTATTCTAGGCGTTACACTAAATAGATATAAGTAGGCCTAGTCTTACGCTACTAATCTATTAGCTTTAAAGAAATTTATATACTTAGCTTTTATTTACTAGCTATAGATAGACTTTAAGCCTACTACTACTTCTAATAATAATAATATTAATAAAGAAAAGTCTACTAGCACATTAACTATAAAAGAATTAGATATACTATAGAGCTACACTAATAATAAGGTAGAAGCTATGCTTCTAAAGTAGAGTTATTTATAGTTAATAGTTAATTATATAATACTAATATAGTAGATTATCTTAATAGTAAAGTATGTAAGCTACTTCTAGTACGCTAACTACGTAGATAGATTTATAACGTAGTTTAGTAACTAGCTTACCTACTATAAATTTATGTTAAGTATATTAAATTTCTAAAATATAATCTACTATCTTTAGGCTTAGATTAAGAAATAACTGTATAATCTTTACTACGTTAATACGCTTAATAAACTTTCTTCTATTACGTATACTACTTTTAGTAGTATAGAGTCTATATTATAATATAATAACTTATAGTTAGTATTTAATAAGTTTAATAATAACTACTTTATCTAGCTTAGAGAATAGATTATATATTACGTATAGACGCTAGCTGCTAATAAGAAAGTAGCTACTAAATAGTGTTTCTCTCTTAATTCTATCTTCTATAACTCTAACTTTATTTATTATATTAGAGACTATATTTAGCGCCTAAATAAAGATATAGTAGCGTTAGCGTATCTAATCTTAGGCGCGCCTACTTAGAGCACTAAGTTAATAAGTTACTATATATAGAATACTATAGATAGTAAAATATATAATATTTTCTTTCTTAATAAGTTAGTGTTACTAGCGCTATAGTACTATAAGAGTTTTAATTATAATAAGACTCTAAAACCTATTTACTAATTTCTACTATAATCTATAGGTAATATCTTTGTCTATTATATATAAATAGTATTACCTTTCTATAGACATTTATAGTATAATCTTCTAGCGTATTATTTACGTAATCTCTTTATAATAAGTTCTATACTTTTTTTATTCTACACTAGTATAGTATAGAAAATAGCTAATTACCTTAGTAATAGACTCTACCTTATTACTAAGAAAGCGTTAGATATTAGAATTAAGCTTTGCGCTATATAGTATATCTATATTACTATTAGGCATAAGATTAACTATAAGAATATAGCTCTTTGTATTATATTAGTAGTAGAAGTCTAAAATATATTTTAGAAAGAGAAGGCTAATGCGTTAGAAAAGTAGACTAGCTATAGAGTATAGATTAGAACATTTATATATGCGTAAGAAGTAGGTAGAATTTTTATAGTATAGTATAAATATAATCTAAAAGTAAGTATCTAGTACTATACGTTTCTTAGATTTATACCTATTAAGATTTTAGTGTATAATAATAGTAGTAATAGCGTAAGCTAGTTTAATAACCTAGCTACTACTATGTCTAAGAAAACGTTATTAGGCTATTACACTAATCTCTACTATAGTATTATATATAAGTTTAATACTATTTATCTATCTAAACTTTTTATTTATATCTATAGCGTAGCTACGTAGTTTTGTAGGTTATAAGAAAAAGTCTTACTTAAGGTTATCTAGAGTAAGTTAGCTACTATAGCCTACGTAGCTACTACTAGTAGTAGTAAAAGCTTAGTGTTTAAGCTCTTTATAAAGCTTCTAGAGTATAGTATAATATTACTTATAGTACTACTTATAGCGCTAAAAGCTAATCTAGTAGACTATCTTTATAGCTTTAGTATACGCTTAATCTTATAGAACACTAGTAATAACGTAGATAAGACTACTAACGTAGTTATTACTATACCTAAATAGGTTGTAATCTTATTCTTACTAAAGGCCTTTCTTTAACGCTAATAGTCTATCTAACGCTTCTTACGTATTATTATTAATAAAGTTTACTATATATTATAGGTAGACTTTACCTTTTACCTCTATATCTAGGCTCTAGGCTATCTAACTACTTATAGTGTGCTATTAACTTTTCTTATAGCTACTCTATCTTCTAATAATAAAGATAAAATTTAGCGTAAATTATGTCTTAATCTATCTTCTATTTACGTATTTTAAGAATTAACTAACTACTCTAACTTAGCCTATTATATCTACTATATAAATACGCTTCTTACTAGTAATAAAGCTATCTAAGAGTATATTACTATAAACGTTAATATTAATAAAGGCCTATAAAGTATTATCTACATAACTAATTACTCTAGCGTTATAGTAATAAGTGCTAGGCTCTAGTATTTAGGTATTTATAGTAGTATAACGTTATTAGAGTAAGAGAGTATAATATAATACTTCTTTGCTAGAGATAGCTGCCTTTTTATTACTAATACTGCCTATAGATATAGCGTTTATAATCTATCTATAGTATCTATCTATATTTATAGGTACTTAGATAATTCTTATAATACTATCTAGTAGTTAGAATAGTATAGCTATACTAGCTAGGCTACATTAGCTATTATTATACTAGCTTCTAGTCTTTACTTCTTTTTTTACTATACGTCTTTGCGCAATTAGCGTTAGATAGCTATACTTACGTTATCTATAGAATAGATAGTTACACGCTATTATTATAACGTTATTCTTAAGTATACTAATAGTATAGTTTAAGGTAGCTTAGTGTATAGCTTAGATAAGTAAAAATATAACGTTTACTTATAGTATCTATACCTAAATAATATTATATTTAATGCAACGTTAGCTATTATAATATTACTATAGTTAAGAATAGTGTTATCTCTCTTTTTTTACACTTCTGCTTCTAAGGCAACGTCTATTATATTTTTACTTTCTACTTTACCTATATTAGTATTTTATAAAATACTTTACTAGATATAAGCTACGCTTCTAACACTATCTTCTACTATTATCTAGACTAGTTTACTAATACCTCTCTATAGTAGCTCTAGTGTACTATCTATAAATAAGTAATAATAATAGCTAGATAATATAGTTACTAGTATAGTAGCCTCTACCTACGCAGCTAGGTCTATATACTACGTGCGTATTTCTACTACTATAGTCTACTAGCAGACTTATTATATAGTCTACTTTGTCTAGAGCTTATCTTAGAATTATATAGCTAGTAATTCTATAGCGTTAAGTAACTATAGTAGAATTTAGTAATAAGTAAAAGAGTTTAAAAAAGATTAACTTAGTTAGACTAACTCTAGTAGGTATTACTTTTATTACTAGATACCTTTCTAATATTATAGGTAATAGGCAAAAGTAGTTAACGTAAGTTAGAACGCTAAGGCATAATAGTTTCTAGGCTATAACTTTTATTATACTTATATAGACGTTATTACGCCTATATTTATCTTTCTCTAGACTTATAATAGACGTTTTGCTAAAGTATAGTATAAGTATATAGAAGTAGTTAACTTCTATAGTAGGCTAGATATATATCTCTAGCCTAAATTCTAGATAAGATACTTTTTACGCGTATAGAAAATAGACTAAGATTACTATATTTACTAACTATATATAGACTAGCTATACTTTATAAAAGAGTATTTTCTTAAAAGCTACGCTAATAAGTTATAGAACTCTATAGGTAATTTTAATTTAGATAAGTAAGCGCCTAATAACTCTATATCTATTCTACGTCTATTCTATATATATAGCTCTATAATCTAGATCTTACTATAAGAAAAGAGTATAAGATAGAAAAGTAGTAAGTGTAATACTATTTTATATTATTTTAGTTTACTTTAGTAAAGAAGAATTCTATCTATAGAAAAATATCTAGATAGATATACTTATAGGTAACACGCTATAAGATTATAACTTTTTATATTCTACTATTTAGATTAACTTTTTAGTAATTATTAGTTATATTCTTAATCTCTTATTACTATATTTATTACGTAAATTTTTTAATTTAGCGCTGCACTACTATAGCTATATCTTATCTCTAGATAACTTATTATTTAGATTACTTCTTTATAGAGCTATAGCTATAACTACTTTATACGCTATCTTCTTCTTGCTAATTAGGTTATACTTCTTATAGGTAATACTTGCAGCTTTAGCACTAACTATCTTACCTCTACCTCTTAGATTAACTCTTTATAGATAGATAGTTACTTATATATCTTACCTATTTTGTTTTTAGTCTATAGATTATCTACTTCTTAGAGCTAGATTTTATTACTATAAAGCTATATATTCTTTACCTAATACGTAGACCTATACGCGTCTTATTACCTAGTCTAATATTATTTTATTAACGTAGTTTTTCTCTTCTAACTATAATAGAATCTTAAGGTAATTAAACTTTACTTTCTACTACTTTCTAAGTAGTAGACGCGCTTTTTATAGCTAAAGCGTTTATATTATCTTTTACTTTAACTCTTACTATAAGCTAATAAGATAGTACGTAGCGTATAAAGCTATTTAATATCTTAACTTTACTTTTTACCTTTACTTTAACCTTTCTTATTAGCGTCTTACTTATCTAGCTAGCGTAGTATTATATCTAAAGAATATTATTTACTTCTATTAGTCTATTCTTTTATCTTCTACTTTTCTTTAACTAATCTTATTATTAGTCTATTAGTTATCTTTACTATCTACTCTATCTATCTAACTACTAGTTTTATATACGCTTAAAGTAAGGTTTACTTACTAATCTTATTAATAGCGCTGCTATCTATACTTAGTAATAATAACTTTACTACACTAACTAGTAGTTAACTATAGAATAGATCTCTAAAGCGTAGCTTCTCTACTACTACTATTATAGAGTAGCTTACTAGAAAGCGCTATAAGTAGTGTAATATTAAGTATAAGAACTAGCTAATAGAATCTAGCGCCTCTTCTTAACGCTAGCTTCTTAGACTATTATAGACTAGTAAGAAGCTTTCTAATACTATAGATATAACGTAGAATAAGCTTAAGCTTTTTTTTAGTATTACTATAGCGTCTCTTATAGGCGCTATATACTATAACAACGCTATCTAACACTTACTTAATTATATCTTAAAGACTCTTACTAAGATAGATTTAACTCTAGCGCAGAACTTACTCTATTAGACTAAGGTAGTACTTTAAGTTAATATAATAGCTAATATTCTCTTTAACTAAGCTAAACTTTCTTACTATACTAACCTAAGAAAGTAGAATAAGCTAAACGTGCCTTAACGCCTTACTTATATTATTCTTAGCTTTACTAAGCTACTATTTAAGAATAACTAGGCGCTACTAGAATATATAAATATCTTTTCTAAGCTTTAGAATTAATATTTATAGTAGGTTATTAAGATGTTTAAGTAGAATTCTAATTTAATAAAAGTAAGCTTTAGCGTAAGAAACTCTACTCTACATCTATACTAGTCTATTACTAATCTATCTAGTAGCTATAGTAAACTAAAAGACTATAATATTTGCTATATTAATAATACTAATAATAGCAACGCATCTAGTTAGAATAGTGTTATCTAGTTATTAGAGGTTAAGGCTAAATCTCTTACTATAGAGAATATTAACACTCTAACTACCTATAATAAAGCGTTCTATTATTACTAAGAGTATAAAAATTCTAACTTTACTTATTTTCTAAACCTATCTTATTTCTCTAATCTACTAGATAATAACTATAACCTTTTTATACTATAGATTAATAAGAATACTCTTTAAGTTATAGAGTTAGCTTATATTAAAGCTCTAAGTAATAAGC
The DNA here is from genome assembly GCF_023758025.1 of Alternaria triticimaculans. Classification (NCBI taxonomy): domain Eukaryota; kingdom Fungi; phylum Ascomycota; class Dothideomycetes; order Pleosporales; family Pleosporaceae; genus Alternaria; species Alternaria triticimaculans. The sequence goes on from NW_026055972.1 coordinate 646,038, forward strand.
TATTTAAAGTTAATTAGGTAGATAGTAATCTTACTACTCTATCTATAATACTAGAGAATAAATAGTAAACTATTTTATATATTCTAAAGAGTGCTTCTATTACTTCTTTAATAACTTCTAATATTCTTACTACTTAACTAGCTCTAAGTAACCTAGCTATAGATAGTAACTATTTCTTTACTCTAGAGAACAGCTACCTTAGTAAAGAGCTTAAGCTTAAGTAAGCTAAGGTAAAATATAATAAGTAGTATAAGCAGCTATAGTAAGTATTATATATTAACTTTAGCTAGATAGATAGGCGTAACTACGTTTTCTTTCTTAGTAAGTTAATCTAGCGTCTTAGCGTAACTTTATTATTCTATACCTAGAGTATTTAGTTAGAAGTTATAGTATATCTAGGCGTAGTTAGTACTAATAAAGCTGCTAGTTTTAATACTAGTAATCTTACTTAGCGCGCTAATAAGGCTGCTCTTAACTAGGTAATAGATAACTTCTTATACTAACTATTTACTAAGCTAGTAACTAGTAGATACTAAAAGGCTCTAAGCATACTCTACGTTAAGCGTTAGTCTAAACTACGTCTTTCTAGCTAAAAGAGACTGCATTTACTATAAACGTAGACTACTACTACTATAAGTATCTTAGGCTAAAGCGCTATAGCTACTAGTATTTATTAAAAAGAATAGAAGTAGACGCTAGCTATACTATAGTAATAGTAGCGTAATAAGTACTATAAGTATTATATTTATAGTATCTATCTTTATAACCTTATAGGTTTAGGTAAAACTATTTCTTTTATTACCTTATATATAGTGTATCTAAACTTCTAGAAATACTATATTAATTAGATAATACTTTAACTCTTATAGGTATAGATAGAAGCTAAGATCTAAGTAGCTATTAATAAATTAAATATAATTTATAATCTAGAGCTCTTATAACTCTACTTTATTCTTACTATACTTTATCTTATCTAATAGACTACTAGAGCTGTAGCTAACTTCTTAGAACTACTTAAAGTCTTTATTTATAGTACTTCTAAGCGTAATAAGACTATAAAACTAAAGCCTAATCTATAGCTATTTAGCACTACTAAGAACTATCTTATACGTAGTAAAGATATACTTATAGAGAATAATAAATTAAGTATATACACTATTATTATATACTTCTATAATACCTAGGCTACTTATTATAGACCTTGCGCTATAAACCTCTTTTTTAAAATACGCTAATTATTAAATAAAGTACGCAGTAAGTAGAGCTAGAGACTTCTAAATATAGATAGCTAGACACGTAAGTTAAAGGCGTCTAATATTCTATAAGACGTTCTATCTACTAAGTAGCTAGGCTTTATACGTAATATATTTAGTTAGGTTATTCTAGATAAAGTATATATTATTAAGTATATAATAACTATAGCCTATAGTGCTATTAGTTAGCTTAACATCTTATAGCATATTCTTATAATAGTAATACCTATTCTATAGATAATTATAGATTTCTTTAGTCTACTCTTACTAATAGAATATTGCGTAGACGTAGATACTATAAGAAAGTACATTAGTAATAGTAGTAATATACTATTAGATAACCTATACTTTAAGAATATAGTAGTAGACTATAAGCTATATTATTTAATAAAGGTTACCTTTAACTAGTTTATTATAAATAACACCTTAGCTAGTAAGAATAGCTCTATAGTAAAGTAGATTTAGACTAAACTTATAATCTATTATAACTTCTAGTTAAAAATAGAAATTAACTACTTTTATAATATGTATACACTTACTAACTCTATACCTAATACTTATTTTATATAACTTACTTACGTAAAGAATAAGTTCTAGAAGAATATAGTAGCACGCTTTATACTATTCTAGTTAGAGTAGCTTTTTATATATAATAAGAAGAAGAAGTATAGCTAGCCTAAGAAGCTATAAATTAATAGTGTAAGCGTATATATACTAAACCTATTATCTACGTTTTATCTATTTAAGTATATACCTAGCCTATATAAAGTAGCTAGTAGTAAGAATAGTGCGCTTACGTACTTATTTAGTCTCTATAAATAGAGAAAGTATACTAAGGTTCTTTATATAATATTAAAAAAAGCGTAGAATATAAGTAATACGTTATTTCTAAACACTAGCTAACCTCTTATTAAGAGTTTCTATAAGAAAGGTAATATTAACTATCTAAATATAGCTACTAAGGTAGCCTTTAATATAGCTAATATCTAGGCCTATTTATTAACGCGTATCTAAACTATACTAGGCACTATAGCTAACTAGGTTATTAGAAGAAGTAATAAAGTACTTATATTTACTTATAATCTACTAGAGTAGATACTAATTGCGTATATTCTTTACTACTATAGTATTTATTTAGAAGTACTTTTAGCTACTAAATATAAAGCTAAATAATAGATATTACTTCTTAATTAGTTTAATAATAAGCTTTTCTATTAGAACGCTATTATTAATCTATAACGTGTAGAATAGAAGGTAAAGATCTTAATTCTTTTCTATAATATAAATTTAGAGCTTAATCTATAAAAGTACTATTACTATATACTTACTTTCTAATCTACGCTTTACTACTTAGTATAGCTCTAAGCTATAGGCTATATTATCTACTTAGGCTAAAAATAAGCCTATACTATTATTACGCTCTTTATAGAAAGAACCTAGAATAAAGAAATAAAGTATACTTTATTAACTAATACTCTTTCTACGCTTACTACGCTTATATTATCTATTACGTAAGACACTAATAACTAGAGTAATAGTGTTAAGATAAGTAATACTACTCTAAACTACTTTATACTATATAAGAGCATGCTATAGAATAATTATAATAAAGTAGCTCTTACTACTACTTATAAGAGCTAGCCTCTAGATCTAGATAAGGCGTTAAAACTACTATTTAGCTATACTACTAGTAGTTATATTAAAGTTATCTAAAGTAAGAGTAGTAGAGTTATAGACTCTAGCTAGCCTACTACTAAGGCTATTATTACGCGCTATAGACTTTTTTCTTCTTCTAATTCTAACCTAAAGATTCTATACGCTATATATATATACGCTAATAATAAGCTTACTACTCTAAAGTAGTAGAAGTAGAAGTAATATAAGAAGAATGTCTAAGCAAAAGAGTATAAACGTAAAGATAGTAAGATAGAAAATTCTCTAGTTCTTACTTTCTACTAGCGCGTAGTAGCTAATAAAAAGTATAAAAAGAACTAACTTTATCTCTACTCTTTATAGTTAGTAGTAGAGCGCGTTATTAACTATCTAAGTAAGTATATTATAAAGGCTGTTAATAAGTAGAAGCGCTTATTCTAGTAGAATATAAAGAAACTACTAGGTAATATTAATATAGACGCTTTAATAACTATAGCCTTTTTCTTAATCTATAACGCTATTCTCTAGAGTAGTTATTCTATATAGTATAAGTTCTAGAACTTTGTCTAATATATAGATTTAGATAAGAATAATAACGTATTTTCTATATAAAAGAACTAGAAGAGATACTAACTTAACTAATTCTACTATAGTAAGATTATACGCCTATTAGACCTAACGCTAGCTACCTTTGCTAAGTATACTACTTTAGATAACTTTAAGGTAATAGAAGATAAAATTAAAGCCTTTATATAGAGTTAGAACTTTATAAAAAATATAAATAGTAAGAATACTAACTAAAAGTATAATATAGAGTGTAAGCTAATTATAGAGAGTAGATATGTATAGTATAGTAATAACTAGTTCTTAGATATAGAGCGCCTTATTACTACTAGCCTAGAAGAAAATAAGATAGATACGTTATCTAATAAAGAGTTTATAGAATAAGGTTCTTTTATTAGCGTATTAGACGTATAAGAGAAGTACTTTATATCTAGAAGTAGAATAATAAGTAAAAGTAGTTTATACTCTTAGTTATAGTAAATAGAGTTCTATATCTAGGTAGCTAGTGTATGTAGCGTTTTATTTTATGTCTAGTAGTGTAGCGTAGCTAGCTAAGTATTTATCTTATAACTATTATAAAGAGGTTACTATACGCTTCTATTCTATAGTAATACTATAGAATACTTATATCTACTTACTTAATTACTTATAAGATTACTTTGTATACCTTATAGTTTATATAAATAGGTATCTACTCTTTTACTATAGTTATATAATATATATAAAGTCTTTAGTAGAACTAGAGTAGTAGCGTTTCTTTTATCTAGTTTTATTAAATTACGTAAACCTAATAAAGAATAGCTTACTTTACGTTAGCGCTAGTTCTTTATCTTGTATTCTTTCTTATCTTTTATCTCTTTTCTTTTTTTTTTCTTACTACGCTTATTACTATAGCTTTACGTTTAGTTAAGTTATTTAGCTTAAATAAGCTTCTTATTAACTATAGCGCACACTACTATAAGTAAACTACTATTCTATTTAAGTATATGTATTAGGTATACTATAGCTTTAAGTGTCTAGCTAACTTCTTTCTAGGTAAGCCTAGTATAGTAGAAATTATATAGTAAAATTACACTATAGATATCTTTAGTGTAAGTAGAATACTTTTATTATCTTAGTACTGCTAATATAGAGTTAGTATTATACTATTTCTACTATTAAAGTAGGTATTAATTACTAGAAAGTTAGCTAGAGTAGTACTATTATTATAGTAGGCCTTTTAGTAGCTATAGTAGAGGCCTATTAGAACTTTCTTGCTAATCTTATTATTAGTAATAGTAATCTCTAGCTAGATTAGTACGCTAAATAGGTGTAAACTAGCCTTATAGAATTATATTAGTAGTATATCTCTAAAAGTAATATAGGTTTTACTAGCCTTATTAATCTAGGTAAGCTTAATCTAGAACTTCTTATAGTTATTTAATGCTATATACCTAAAAAAGAACTACTAGCTATAGAAGAGAACGCTAGTTAGGTTTTGTATTTACGTACTACTATACTACTACTTTATACTATAGAAGAGATTTACCTAGTAATTTATATATACACTTTTGTAATTACTTACGCTACTATTACTAGCTTTTTCTAATACGTACTTAATATTATTCTAGATATAGCGCTAAACTACCTAAGTACTTATATTATTAAAGTAATTATCTATAAAGAACCTAAAGTTTAACTATAGCTTTCTATTATGCTTAACTACTAAACTAAGTATAGAACTAAAGCTTTAAGAAAGTAATATATAAAGTATTAGATAATTTAGAATAAAGGCAACGCGTTAGTAGTTAAAGAATATATATCTATTTATTAGTCTAGAGCTATAATAGTAAAGCCTAAGTTATGCTTTATCTTAGTATTTAAGTAGGTCTAAGCCTAGGTTACGCTATAGCGCTGTTGTATAATAACATAGAATATCTAGTAGAATAGAATAGTAGCGCTAGGTTAGTTAGTAAAGTAAATAGCTTTATATATTTTCTATAGTAAATCTAGTAGATAGTATTTCTACTAGTAGGTATAGAAGCTAAATAATAGCGTTCTACCTTTTCTTTAAGCCTTACGTAGCTTATCTAACTATAAACTAACTATAGAAGCTATACACCTACTACCTATTCTATATTATATTAGTGTCTACTACTAACTAAACTAAGTAGATTTAACTCTATTATATTTAATACTTATAAAATATAACTACGTTGTAGAGTACGTACCTAGGCTTTTATGCGCTATACTATTAGGCAAATCTATATAATAGATTAAGCCTTAGTTCTTATTTTAATATAATTTTTCTATAGTCTAGGTACTCTATAGATAGCTCTATAGATTAGATTCTTGCTTTATAAGGCTTGCTTTCTCTTTCTTACTATAATATAACTTACGTAAATAGAAGCTAATATTACCTAGCGCAAATTTAGAGAGGTATATATAGCTTTTTCTATAAGTCTATTCTAAGTTAAATTATTCTATAGATTAGATTACGCCTTAGTAGTGTTCTTATAGTATACCTAAACTCTAGTAGTATTACTTATTACGTTAGATATAACGCTATTATATAAGTATAGCTTCTTAGCGTCTATTAGACTATAGTAGCTTTCTTATCTTTTATTAAAATAGTAATAATATATATTACTATATCTTTACTACGTCTTCTCTTAGCTTAAGTAAAAGTAAAGTTATTTATACTCTATAAAGGTAACTACACTAGTAAATCTACTAGTAAAAAGAATATTTCTTCTCTTATCTCTCTTAATTAAACCTTTCTTTCTATTCTTACCTACGCCTTTAATAGTAAAACTCTCTAGATAGTATACTATGTATACCTTCTTTCTTAGCGCGCACTATCTTTCTTATTATAACTTTATCTAATCTATCTAATAGCTTTATTCTCTTAGTTTACTAAAGTAACTATCTCTAGCGCTACTTCTAGGTAAACCCCTCTATTAGCTCTACTATCTCTACTTACTTTATATATAGTTAACTACGCTTTTTTATTATAGCTTCTAAAACTAGCACAGCCTATATAGAAGCTAGAGACGTAAACTACCTAGGTAGAACTATTATAAAAGAACTGCTAGACGCTATTATATAGAATTCTAAGAAGACTAGCCTATATAAGTTTATTATTACTACTTATATATTACTAGCTTTATTACTACTATTTTAGGTGCTATACTAACGTTACTATATAGTTATTTAGAAGTATTTTAGCTCTAAAGACTAGTCTAACTCTCTTTAAGAACTAACTAGTAGAATTTTATTAATCTTTAGTAAGGTAGACGTAAAGTAGTAGAAGATATTTCTTAGAGTTATAGTGTTTTAGTTTACTACTTTTATAGACTATACTAAGTTTATATAGTAGCTACTAGATTTATATTAAATGCGTTCTAATAGATTAATTTCTTACTAACTATTAGTCTAGAAAAGCTTCTCTAGAGAGAGTTATTTAGTATTTTAGTAGTAGTGTAATAGAGTAAAGAACAAAACTTACTAGGTTTAGGTTAAGTTTACTACGCGATATAGAGAAAATTAAAGCAAAGTTTTATTTATCTATAACCTCTTTTCTCTAGAAACCTCTAGATATACCTTACAAAACTACTATTAATTAAAGTAGAAAAGAACATAGAATTAAAATATTACTACGCGCAGTCTCTATCTTTAATTCTTTATTATGTATTATAACTATAAGTCTTTACGTACGTATTTCTTACTAAAGTTTCTATCTACAGCTCTCTAACTAACTATAATTATTATCTATAGCGCTAAGACTAACTATTATTTCTATCTATAGCGTAAAAGAAGCTTAGTGTAAATAAATTATTCTAAAGAAATTTAGGCTAGCCTATAATTCTCTACTAGCTACCTCTTTTCTATACTTCTTTTCTTTATCTATCTATTACGTATAATAGTTTTAACGTATTTGCTATATTACTATATTTCTACTTATTATATACTATACCTACTGCAAACTCTATACAGACTATCTCTTATAACTATAACATACTATCTATTATAGCCTACCTACGTAACTTATTATATACAACTTATTATATGTAATAGCCTATTACTACTATTCTATAGCTATATTACGCTTTATAATATAATATACTTTAAAGCGTAGGTATTATATAAATATTATTAAGTGTATATATAACCTACTAATAGAGCACGCTACTTTTAATACTCTATATTATTTATATACGCTCTACTACCTATATATAATAGAAAAGTAATATTATAAAAGTAATATAATTAGAATCTAGCTATAAATCTCTTTATATAGCTACCTAAACTAAAGATATAATAGTATTATAAACTAACGTATTTATACGTTATAGTTATAACTATAGCTATAACTATAGTAACTAACCTGCAATAGTAACTTAATCTTCTAAGCATAAGTTACTAGTAATTTTCTATAGTAACTAACTAGATACTCTACTATTATAACCTTACTATACACCTAATAAATCTACTTTTATACGCGCTTAACTTAATTTTAATAATACTTAGCTATACACTATTATAATTACGCTTATTAATACTATTACTAGATTAAGATTTAGAGATACGCTATAGTAGTAATACTATTATTATTTTTATATTAGATATAATATTATTACTCTTTAATATTAACACTATTACTATAATAACTAGAAATTTACGCTAAGACCTATAATAGCGCTATTATTTGCGTTTACCTTTATAATAAATGCTAGACCTAGTTAAACTATAAATTATACGCCTAAACTACCTCTTATTAATAAGCACTATTCTTATAACTATAATATACTATAGACTTTATAAAAGTTACTACTAATCTTATAGTTATTTGTACGTCTATTAAGATATAAGCTAGATATATACTTATTACTTCTAGTATATAAAAGTTATAATAAGAGCTCTAATAAAGAATTTTGCTACTTTATTAATATTCTTTTTACATAATAAATAGCGTCTATACTTAATAAGATTATAGTAATAGTATCTTAGCGTGCTCTTAAAGGTAAGTAAACTAATATTATTACTAGTTCTTATTAATTTTATAAGCTAAACTTAACTATAACACTAGTTCTATTTCTAAACCTAAAGTAGAGTTTAACTTTAAACTCTTTTATACTACTAATCTAGAACTAGAAGACGTTAAAAACTATAATAGCAGCTACGCTAACGTTTATCTACTCTTTTTAAGCTAAACCTAAAGACTTTATATCTATAAAGATAACGCTAAAAGTAAGTCTATTAAGATATCTAATATAGAAGAGGCCTTAAGTAAATATAATAGCGTATTATAAGCAAAGACTAGCGCATTTTATAATACCTACCTACACTAAGATTCTAATATACCTAATATAGGTAGAGTAAAGATTAACGTAGATTAGATAGAACTAAATATAAGATAAAGTAGAACAATTAATGTAAATACTTATCTTATTCTATTATTATAAACCTATTATATTAGCTATTTAATCTAAATTTACTAGTGTACTATATAGAGTATACGTATAATATAGAACGTAGTATAATAAAAACTAATAAGTAGAATTAACTATAACTATAACTAACTCTATCTTCTACTAAGAGATACGTATACACTATACGTCTATATAGAGGTTTTCTTATAGCTATAGCTAGCACTTCTTATAAAGTATATATATACGCGTATATCTTCTAAAATATTATATATAAGTTTATATATAACTATAACTAATTTCTCTATAAGTATTTATATCTTAATGTAGATTTTATAAAAATAGTTTATAGTCTAATTATATACCTATTATTATATAGCTATTTTTACGTAGGTAATAATCTTTATATTACTACGCGTACTATAATAGTTAAGTAAAATTATAAATACGTAATAAGTTTAATAGAAGTAAGCTAGTATTTTATATACTATCTACTATAACTATATCTATATAATTTTACTATTTCTAGTAGCTATTATTATAATAGAGTAACTCTAGAAATTTTATTAGACTAGAAAGCAACTATTTACTATAAACCTATATCTCTTACTAGTGTTAGCCTTAATACTATAGTAGTTATAGTTAAATAAGCTATTAGAGTTAGTAATTAACTTCTATTCTCTAACCTTAATAAACTTAGCCTTATAGATACTATTATTAGTATAAGCTAGTGTAAGAATCTATTATAACTAGACTCTACTATTCTATGTAATATAGAGCACTATAGCTATGCTAAATAACCTCTATAATATATTAAAAGACGTATATAATGTAGCAAGAATTCTACGTAGTAGATTAGTAGTGTCTATTAGCGTAAAGTTAATATTACCTAGATTTAGATATAGATAGATAACTAATATAAAGTGTAGAAGCTTAATATTACTAGGCTACGCTATAATAATTTTTGCAATATCTATTAGAGTTATACTATATTAAAAGAACTTAATACTTAGAAAAGTATAGCTTATAAGATTATAGAGATTAATATTAGAAGAAAGACTAAAGTGCTTACTAGCTAGATAGAGATAGCCTAGCAGAATAACGCCTATACATTTAGCCTAGTTATATACGTCTTACTATAACTAAGAGCGTAGTATATTTAACTAAAGCTAGAAATAGTAGCTTTAGGTAATAACTATAACTAGGTCTAACGTAATTTATATACGTTTATTAAAAGTTACTACTAGTTTAGCTATAAGGTTAACTTTAATTACAGAGATCTAATAAGCCTATTAAACTTAGTAATCTTTTATATATATATACTACTAAACTTACGTTTAAAGGTTTTATATACTAGTAGAAGTAGAAGCTTTCTATACTTTTAATTTCTTTATTTATATATGCCTCTCTCTTAAATAAGGTTAGTGTAAGTGCTATTAATATTATACGTACGTTAATAATTATAAAATAATATAAAAAAGTAAGAAAATAAATATTTAAAATTAATAAATAAGAGTAATTTTACTAACTATAATAGGCGTAATATAAAGTTACGTGCTATACTATTATTTAATACAACTTTATTGTAAACGCGCTCTAACACTAACTATCTACTCTAGGTTTTTTAGAAACTAATTAGGTAACGTCTAATAACCTTTACTTTTTACTAACTTTACGTTTAGTATAAGCTTTTATACCTTTCTAAATTCTAAGCTATAACTATATCTAGACGTTTATATAGTAAATTCTTCTTACTATTAATCTAATATCTCTTACTCTAAGTAGATATAGACTATTATAACTATAATACTTAAGATAATTCTTAGTACTAAAGTTATAATAATATCTATACCTAGTAGCTTTATAAGTTGTTTTACTATTTTAACACGCGTAAGGTTACCTTTACTTATAATTAATAAGCTTAGTAACATTTTATTATTCTTACTACTATAGCTTACTATTTCTACTTACTTTTACTACGCTTTTACTGTCTTTATTATTACGTTCTTACTCTAATAGTTATATATAATTACGTTACTTTCTATATTCTATCTACTACTAACCTCTATCTTTTACGCTAATAATATAAATTCTATATAATTAACTATAGTAAACTTATAAGCCTAACTAAATAAAACCTTAGCTATAATATTTACTAACTATATCTAGTATTATAAAGAGCTACTAGCTTTTCTTCTAGTAACTATATATATTATTATACATAGTATAAAAGAAAGCGTCTTTAATATTATAGAGCACCTTAAAATTATTAATATAAAAACCTTACTTCTGTATATAGCTAACTAATAGCCTATACTTATTATTTATTTTAATAGTATAATATACAGCCTATATAAAGACGCTATTATAATAATTATTAAAAGCTTAAGCGTAGCTAACGTAATTAATAAAGCTTTCTTAAATTAAATTCTAAAGCTGTTATCTACGTAACTATATATCTCTACTATTATTATAGTAGTAAACTATACTATTACTACTATATCTATTTTATTCGCAGCTAGCGTTAGCGTAGCTAGTTACTATACCTAGCGTGTCTATTATAACTAAGCGTTGCTTTATATCTACTTTACTTAACTTCTTATCTAACTATAATAGAAGTATTATCTAATTATTAGAATATATATTAGATTTAACTAAAACCTAACTACGCTTTAGTAGTTTATTAACGCTATTATCTAGTTAAACTACGTAGTAGTAATATTTCTAATCTAGGTTAAGATAATTATACTATTAGGCGACATAACTACTACCTAGGCTGCCTATAGCTTACGTAGAGTTAGTATATATATAGTAGATTAAGCTTTCTAGTTACTAGAAAAGAGAAATATAGTTAAACCTTCTATATAGAAATATATAGAAAAGTAAGAGTATATAAAGAACTTATAATAAAATTATATATCTACTAGATCTATATTCTCTAAGTTAAGATACTACTTTAATTCTAAATAATAAAAAAATGTAAAATAGAAAGAGATTTAATACTACTATAGTAGTGTAGCTATAATAGAGCTCTTAACTATAACTATAACTAAGCGTCTAATTACAAATGCATAGTATAAATAATATATAGTACTTTATACTATAACTATACCTAGAGGTTCTATTACTAACGTTCTGCGCAAATAATATATAGTACTCTATACTATAACTATACCTAGGCGTTCTAAAGGTAAATGTAATATATAAATAATATATATATATATATATTTAATGCCTTATATAGTAATTATAAATTAGCCTCTTTATACCTAGATTAACGTTATAGATATATAATATCTATTTTAGTTAGGTAGTAGTATACGCGTAGGTATCTACTACTATCTAAAGTATTAGTGTAAAAGTATATTATAGATAGAAAAGATATAAATAGTAAAAAGCCTTACGTTGCTACTATAGTTTAAAGAGTTACTATTATTATCTTTTACTATAATCTACTATTTTATGTAGTATAGATACTAGTATAAAGGCTTTATAAAAGGTAAAAAAAAGAACCTATTTATAATATAATTTAAACTTAGAGCTTTCTCTAAAAAAAGAGGCTAACTAGTCTACTCTAGGCCTAACTAAAGCTATAACTTCTTTATAGCCTTAGTTTAGCTAGAGTCTATTTTCTACTAAACTATGCTATTATAATAAGTCTGTTTAATATAAAAAGAAAGTAATTATTATATATATATACGCTAAAATAATAGGTATAGATAGAGACTAGGTAATAGATTGTAAGATGTTAGCGTAATTATAGTAGTTAGTAGAAAGATAACTAAACCTATAGAAGTAGGTAGGCTAGGTAAGATTATAGCGTACGTGCGTAGTTATAACACTAAAGAGAGTGTTTAGTAAGGTTTTATAATTATAATACCTCTTACTTTTATATATAAAAGGTAGTAGATATAAACTAACTAGAGTAGTAGTAGCTTTAAAGAAGTAAAATAAAATTACCTATTTATATTAGCTATTAGACTATAACTATAGGTAGCTCTTTTCTAGACTACTACAACCTAAGTTATATGCAATTTAACTCTAGATTATAACTATACCTAGTCTCTAGTATACTTACCTCTACTCTATTCTATTTAGTCTTAGTGTAAGACTTTACTCTACAGCTTATTCTACTACGCTATTTCTATAATTAGCTTTATTTAGCTATTTACTAAAAATTAGAATATACCTAATTATAATAATGTTTATACTTCTTAAGTATTCTACTAAGTAAGACTTTCTTGCTAATACTCTATTTTATAAACTATTCTCTTACGCTGTAGTCTTTAAAGAACTAGTAACTATTACCTAGACCTTAATCTAGGTATTAACTCTTTCTAAAAATAGCACTAGCGTTCTTTCTCTTACTTAACTTTTTATAAATTATATTATAGACTACGTTACGTAACTCTATTAGTAGAGATATAACTAAGTTTATAGCGCGCCTAATTCTTAACTTATATACTATATATCTAAGATTATAAAACTCTTTTACTAAGGTTAACTAAGCTTTTATACGCGCCTAAATCTTATTACTACTAAATTTAGGCTTTTGTAGAAGATTGCTTATAGAAAGAAATATTACTTACTTATTTTTACTAAAGCGTTCTTTAGCTCTATATAGCTTAAGCATAGCTTTTAGACGTAGGTTTATATTATTCTAGCTATAGTACTTTTATTAAGTATCTCTTATTATTATATTAAAAATACTATCTAAGTATGCTAGGCGCTATTAGTAATAACGTTTTCTTTTAAGGCGTATTTATTTTACTAGCTAAGTATTATCTTAAAACGTGCTAACGTTACTACGCTTATCTATGCCTCTTACGCCTTTAGAAACTTTACTATTCTAGCTACTTAAACTAAGAATTTAAAGATATTTTTCTAGTATTATATAGTTAGTTTTGTGTTTAAATTAACTATTACTCTTAATAAGTACACTTACTACTACTAGAATAATAAGACTACTATATTCTATAGCTATTTTAGTTATAGTCTTTATTGCGTTATACTTTAGTATAGTATCTACTTTTATTTAATTTTATTAACTCTACTATAAGCTACGCGTATAATATTATATTCTTCTATACGTTTAACTTACCTATGTTTTATTATAGTACTAATATAAATTAAAGTAAGATTAAAAGTAAATAGAAACTAATATCTTATTTCTACTACACTAGTAAGATTATTACATAACTTGTTTCTATTACCTTTACTAGTAATTAAGTAATAAGTAAAAGCCCTCTACTAATATTAGCTATAATATAGTATATAATTAAATTACTAAACCTCTCTAAAAGCTTTAGATTATAGCTTATAAAATAATTTATATTATATAGTATCTATTAGAGCCTTAGTAATAGTTATAAATTAGTTATTAGAGGTATTTAAGACTGTATAGCGCTAAGCCTAATTATGCTAAGCCTAACTAAGTATCTTGCAACGCTAGTAACGCTAGTAACGCTAGTAATATTAGTAAATATCTTTTTTAATTTTAAATCTAACTACCTTCTCTCTACCTACTACTACCTGCTCTATATTATATACTAGCAACACTTAGTCTAACTACAACGCTCTTTTTAAATACCTACTACTATCTATTATCTAATTCTAGAATTATAAGTTATGCAAATAGATTTTTAGAGCCTTTTAGCTAGTTTTAAATTTTATTTATTATTCTTATAGAACGCTACTAATAGACGTGTGCGCTAATATAAGTTGCGCAATTAAATTAAATTATACGCGCGCTAACTTATATATAGCTTACGTATAATATTAGAGGTATTCTACTTATATTCTCTAGACTATAAGATTTTAGACTAGATATCTAGAATCTATTTAGCATTCTCTATTAGAGGGTTAATTACAACTATAATATACTCTCTTTTAGCCTTTATTATATTAGTGCTATTATAACTTTCTTCTAGTGTTTACTTTCTACACTAGATATCTAACGTTACTATCTAATACTGCCTACATTTTTTACGTTAAGACTATTAGAATAATTAACTATAACTATAACCTCTTTTCTCTACTAGCCTACATCTAGTGTCTACGCAGCACTTCTCTATTAGGCTACCTATTATAACTATAACTAACTTCTCTATAACTAACTTCTATTACTATTCTTATACGCTACTATAGATAAAGAGTTACTATTCTAGTAGCTACTTTAACTACTATAGAAGCTATATCTACTTATTAAACCTAATTCTTATACTTATAAACGCCTACTTAAAAAAGAGAATAGATATAAATCTATATTAATAACTTTATCTTTTAATACTATCTACGCTAATATTACTAAAGTACACTCTAACGCGTTTAATCTATCTATAAGTATAATAATTTATAATAAGTAGAACTTTAGTTAATTTAATAACGTTCTCTTTATAATAATTATTAATAATAATTATAAATAGAGTTATATACTATACGCTAGCAGTATATTAAAAACTACTACTAAATAGTCTAAAAATAAGAATGCTATAGCTAATTTTATATACTACGTTCTTAGTGTTAATAAAGTAGAGTTCTTTAAATATCTTTGTAAGAGTAATATCTATAATAGATTTAAGTTTTTTATTAGTAAACTTACTAAACTAAAGTATAATAAGTTCTAGTAGAAGAGTAAAGATCTAGTCTAAAGCTGTAGCTGTAGCTATATTAATATCTAGTAGGCATATAATATAAGTATACCTATTATTTTATACTCTACTAACACTAAGACTAATAAGTAGATAGAACTAATATAGTACGCATATATAATAATCTAGATTCTTAGCTCTAGTATACTTAACTAATACTACTTATCTAAAGAGAATATAGCCTTTATCTTATACTACGTTATAAAGTATTTTTAATATATATATAAGTGCCTAGCTACGTTTAAGAAAGCTATTAAGGCTGCTATAAATCTCTTTAATATTATAGTTAATAACTTTAATAACGTTATAACATCTATAGTATATATAGCTTATCTAACGCAAGGTCTTATTACTATACCTACTAAATCTAAAGTTAAGAAGTATAGAAAGAAACTAAAGAAAAGTAAGCCTATAGTACTAGAGTTATCTAAAGATAACTATAAGCCTATAGAAAAAGAGTTACGTAAGTTTATATTAATAGACTAATAGCGTAAAGAGAAGAACTTTAAAAGCCTTTTTTAGTAGCACTTCTACACTATTAGTATAGGTAAACTAAAAGATTAGAATACGCGTACTAATATTAAGCGTAGATAGAAGAATATAATAAGTACTATAGATATATTTAAAGTATTACTTATAATACTAGAGAGCCTATATTATAAGTAGTATAGCTCTATTAGCTCTATTATTATAGATATCTTTACTAAGACCTTAGTAGAGTTTTTCTATTATAAGAAGTACTTACTATAGATAATATAAAAGTAGTATATAGCTATTAAATATAAAATTATAAAAGCATACTAAGACAGCTTTAATCTAGGCATTAGAATAGGTTTTAATATTAATAACTATAGTAAACTATAACCTATAGATAGAAACATCTACGTATTACTATCTACTAAGAAATAAAACTATATTATCTAGACTAATTCTGTTACGTACTCTAAAGCTACTTATTCTACTAATATTAACTAGGTAAAATAAATAGAAGACAGTAACTTCTCTCTAGAATATCTACTAGAAGCGTTATAGTAGTTAGGCCTACTTAAGATAACTAGAAACTACTATATTAAGAGAATAACTATAGATCTATTTTAGTAGTAGATTATATATATTATATTTAGTACTAAGCGCTTTAGAAATAGAAGCTATGCGTATTATTATAATAAGAAAGGTAATAAACTAATAGACGTAATATAGAAATTAAAGTTAAAGAAACTACTAGTATACTCTATTACTCTTACGTTAGTAGAATTCTTAATTAGAGATAGTATAAGACTTAGTAAAACTATTAAAGTAGTAGCTATATTCTAGAAGATTAGTATACTTTATATTAACTATGTTTTGTAGTTATAGCTAATATCTTATATGTCTAGCCTATTAACTATAGTTATAATAAGTACTTTTATATCTTATCTATATATTAGCTAACTTCTACTAAGTAAACCTTATATATAAAAGCTGTTATAAGCATAATATTACTAACTTTCTAAACTCTAACTCTAATCTCTACTCTTCTAGTAATAAAGGCTGTCTCTTACTATACCTTATACTACCTAGACTTATTAGCTAAACTACTGTAGAGTTTAAAGCGTACTAGCTAGATATAAACGTTATTACTCTTATTATAAGTCTATTAACTATTTTTATAGTAGAAGAAAAATATAGCATATAAAAGTACTTACCTAATCTTAATAATAGTATATAAAACGCTTCTAACTCTAATCTACAAGCTATACGTACTATCTACATCTATAGCTATAACTACTTTATTACTATATATAGTCTAAGCGCTTTTACTTAGACTTACTAGAACCTAGAGAATATATACGTAAGAGAAGTTAGGCGCAAAATAGAGTTGCTTTTTAAGAAGTACTTTAGTAATAGTAGCACTAAGTTTAAGAATAATATTTCTACCTTTAAGCTACCTAATATAGCTTCTACGTTCTAGAAGAAGAACTACTATAGCTACTTTACATTTATCTTTATAGATAAATACTAAGATAGCCTAAGAAATAAAAATCTAATCTAGGTTAGTTTAAAATAGTTACTACTATAATAGTATATTCTTATATTTAGATTCTTTACTTTTTATAGTATAAAAGACTTCTATTCGTATATAAAACTTCTTAAGTAACTAGAGTTTAATAAATAGTTATTTAGTAGTGTTCTACCTCTATAACTAAATTCTATAACTAATAGCACTAGTAATACGTATATAGAAGGTGTTAATAAAGTAGTTAACGTAAAGGTTTTCTTTTTATAGGTAGTAGATAAGATAAACCTATACTGTCTCTAAGACAATAATCTAAAGTACGTACTACTAGCCTCTAGAGTTTAGATTACAACTATAGTCTTTCTTTTATACCTAACTAATAGTAGAATACTAACTAGCATAGTTCTTTTATATAACTACACCTAGCCTTATTTAAAAAGTATATTCTCTATAAAGATAATAATAATAAGTAGTAGAAAGATAATAACGCTTATATACACAAAGGCTTTATAGTATAACTAACCTTAGCCTATTTTATAATCTAGCGTAAGTTCTAGATATCTATCTCTTTTAATAACACTAAGAATTGCATTAGAGCTAGTCTTTTACTTACTATCTACTATATAGTTAAGTAACTCTTCTACTTATTTACCTAACGCTATTTTAATAACACGTCTACGCACTAGAAGAAGTAGCTTATAACTATATATAAAACCTATCTATAGGCTAAGCCTATACTATTTAAGAATTTATAAGCTATCTACGCGCTTAAACTTATTAAGTTCTTCTCTCTATATAGTGTTCTCTACTAAACCTACGTAGATACACTATAGCGTAGTAATAATAAAAAAGAGATTAAACGCAATCTTAGCGTTAACCTATAGCATTATAATATAGATATATACTTATAGTTCTTTAATAAATCTAATATTAGAGTTTAATACTACAACCTTAGTAAGAACTCTTATCTAAAAGAACTAACGCAGATTTAATAGCTTTTTTAATATTACTATAATAGAGGCGCAAATAAAATTATAGATAAGAACTAGAATACTACTAATATATATAAGGTTCTAAAGAAGTTTACTAAGTTCTTACTAAAGATAAATATACTACTATTAATTATACGTAAGCGCGTGTATCTTTACGTAGAGAAACTAATTATCTAGTGTTTTACGCCTTATATCTAAGATCTAATTATTAAGATTATAAGCTACTTTAGTATATATCTCTTAATAGTATATACCTCTACGTTATAAAAGAAGCGCAACAAAATCTAGACTAAGTAGAATAACTACTATAATAAGACAAAGATACTTATTACGTCTATTTACATTTTTAGAGTAGAGTTTAATTTATAGTTATTTAGTAGAGCTACTATCTTAGTTAACTCTACCTAAGATAAGAATAAAAAGTAATAGATTATTAGATACTAATACTATACTAGCTAGATTCTTACTATCTATTTCTACTACCTTACTATAATAGAAGTATTTAGCCTCTACTGCGCATAGTATATACTCTACCTCTATTAGGCATAAGCTTATAGTTACAACTAGCCTCTTCTACCTACCTACTTATTATACTCTTAAACTAACGTTATCTCTAGTATAAACTTAATAAATTTACTTAGAATAGGTGCAGCCTTTTTTAACTTTACTACTATATCTACTATATCTACTATAATAGTTAATAATAACTCTAAGAATTCTACTAAAAATAAACTTCTAGGTAATAAAGTTTCTAATAACTTTACTTTTTCTATCTACTTTACTATATAACACTATAATCTAACTATAGAACTATACCTTATTAATATTCTTACTAGTTTCTTTTACTTAACATCTAAAGACAAAGAAGGTATAATAGAACCTAATATAGATAAGCGTATCTACTATACACTAGGCGTCTATATTCTATCTAACCTTAGCTAGAAATTATTAAAGTAGAGTTATATAGCTAAGACTAATAATAAGTAGCTATCTAACTTTATTCTATTTATAAAAGCGCTAAAAACTCTTATAACTCTTAATAATACGTACGTTAATAACTTCTTTTATAACCTTAATAAAGAAGATCTTAATATCTTTATAGAAGCTAAGTAACTAGAGTTAGACTTCTATAAGGCTAATTATATAAAGGTTAGAGATAAAGTTTTTACTATTAACTCTAATAAAGAGACGTAGCCTAATTCTAAGCTAGATCTACTAAAGAATTTATCTAAGAATAATAGTATTAATAATGTTAAGTCTATTAAAGATAGTTTAGTTCTCTTAACTAAGATAATAGAACTACTACTACTAGATAATAAAGCTTCTAATAGTAAAATTAATAGTTCTCTACTACTAATAGGTTTAGGCGCCTTACCTTTTGCTACCTCTAAGAAGGCTATAAAGAACTCTACATTTAATATATCTATCTATAGTAACTATCTAAACTTGCGTTATAGTACTTTCTATTTATTAGATTATTAGACTAGTAGAACTTCTACTTTACGTTCTAGTTTTATTATATCTATAATAGTGTAACTATAGTTTACGTCTTTTTCTATGTCTAGTTAGAGTTTAACTTTATTTTTAATAGAGAGTAAGTAAGATAATAATATAGTTAAGCTACCTCTAAAACCTACTACTACTAATAATAAAAAGAAGACTAGTAATATAGCTATTACTAATCTAAAATCTACTACTACTAATAATAAGAAGAAGACTAGTAATATAGCTAACGCTAACTTAAAATCTACTATAGCTAATAATAAGAAGAAAACTAGTGCTATAGCTAACGCTAACCTAAAATCTACTATTACTAATAATAATAAGAAAACTTCTAATATAGCTACTATTAGTGCAAACTCTATTTCTATAGGTAGCTCTAAGCCTATTACTCTACTAATCTGCGTCTAGTCTACTTTCTTAGACACTTTATAAAGCTAAAAACTTAAAGAGGCTATAATAGAAGAGTTCTTAAAGACATCTAACTATTTCTATACTAAGACTAAAGCTAAATAGTGTAGTAATTTTCTTTTAGTTAGACTCTATAACTATTTTAAAGCAAAGTATTCTAGGCTTACTAGTAAACCTAAACCTATAAACCTCTTTTGCTAGAAATAAGCTTATTCTAACTAAACTATTATAAATATAGACACTTACTTATAACTATAATATACTTTCTTTTAACTAAGACTATACTTTAACTACTATACGCTTTATTAACTAGACCTTAGACTATAGTTATAGTCTACACTCTATACTACTACTTATCTTTCTAAAAGCCTTTCTTTTATTAAACTGTATATAATTATATATAGAGTTCTATTCTCTTTATATATTATCTATAGTAAGGCTAATCTCTTTAGCCTTATATATTTCTGCTACTCTTTTTTTACTTTAATACTTTTCTTTAGCTCTATAAAGTCTTCTATTATATTTTTATTTTCTTTTATTATTAGCTGCTAGTAGCTTCTATTAGTATATATACTATTTAGTAAGTACACTAAAGTACTAGGTTTAATATTAGAGCTATTACGCGCTACTTATTACAATTTAATAAACTTTTATTACTTTTATAGCTTAGAATCTATTAGTGTTATATCTACTATAGTGTAATATAATATAAAGCCTAAATTAAAGTAATACGCTATACTATTCTATTTGCATTATAATAAATTATATGCTACAAACTACGTAGACTAGCGTAGTATTATGCTACTAAACTATATTAGATCTACTTACAAATATTACTTTTCTTGCGCGTTCTACTTCTACTATAATATAAGTTTAATAGTATATTATTATAACTAAATATATATTTTGCCTAGATTACTCTTATAGTTAAATAATAAGTTCTATATAGTTTAACTACGCTATATAATAAGCGTATACTAGTAGTAATCTATATCTTTGCTATATTATTAGTTTATTAGCGTTAGCTTCTAAAAGTTAGTCTGTATATAGAAGTAACATACTATATTATAACTATAAGGCTGTTATAGTATATATACGTAGTGTCTACTATCTAGTATAAGATTATTATAGATTATCTACCTCTTTACGTAGATAAAGCTAGCTACGTAGCTATATAATAAAGATAGAAAAAAGAATTAAACTACTACGCTAGTTATAGAAAGCTATCTTACTATAACTATATATTTCTTAATAGTAACGTATAGAATAGAGTATACGCGCGCATTATTATAGCCTATAGAGCACACTTTATAAAACGCGCTACTTGTTTCTAACGTGTATAAATAGCGTATAAGCTAGTTCTATAATCTAATAACTAAACTCTAACTCTATAGACGCGTACATAGATCTAGTTCTTTTATCTTTTTCTACACTATTAACTCTAGATAGCTTTAGCACTAGGCGTTATAGTATAATTAAACTTAATACTAGCTACTATATACCTCTTTCTTACTATAAAACCTAATAGGCGAATCTAACGCCTTAAACCTAACTTAATAACTATACTACACTAATATATAATAGTAATATCTATAATATAAGTAGAATACGTAAGAAAATAGAGTAGACACTACTATACTCTACTATAAACGTACACTATAGTATATAAACTTTTCTATATAGTATATTATTGCGTAGATAATATCTCTTAGAGTATCTAGTTATAGTTATAACTACTCTCTCTTTAGTTATTTCTATTCTTTATTATACTTACGCCTACTTTTCTTTAGCTATCTTTTTTATTTATATTTTTCTTCTACTACTTTATATATTACTA
The DNA here is from genome assembly GCF_023758025.1 of Alternaria triticimaculans. Lineage (NCBI taxonomy): Eukaryota > Fungi > Ascomycota > Dothideomycetes > Pleosporales > Pleosporaceae > Alternaria > Alternaria triticimaculans. Next base: position 668,302 of record NW_026055972.1, read on the forward strand.
CTATATGCGTTTACCTAGAGTTACTTTTACTAATACGTTCTAGACTTAATCTCTTCTATTTCTTTCTAGCTATACTTTACGCTATTGCCTTCTAACGTTATGTCTCTTAAATAAAACTATCTTAATCTACTACTAGACTATTCTTAATTACCTACTATATTACCTTTTAGTTTTTCTAGTATATTACTAGATTCTAGAAGCCTACCTTAGCTATCTCTATCTCTAGAACTATCTACCTATACTATACCTTTATTACTCTACACACTAGTTAATATATTCTCTCTATTATATCTTACGTTTTATTATATATCTATAGCTAAGACATTACCTTTAGCGTTAGTTACCTAACTACTAACTTCTTTGCACTTTAACTAGAGCACTTTGCCTACTATTAGTAATAATATATACCTTATTACTACCTACGCTATTATAGACGTATTATTCTATTAGTGCACTTATAAATATATCTCTTAGACTAGAAGTAAAATACTTTCTTATATTATAAAAGACCTTATAGCTTTACTTTCTCTCTTTAATTAAGTAGACCTAACTCTATATTAGCTACTATTACTACTATAGGTTATAAAATAGTTTCTAGTAACTACTCTATTTTATTAGTAGGCTCTACTACTTAGTAGAATTAGACTTATAAGCTTCTATAAGTCTATAGAGTCTTCTCTAACACTAAATTTTTAAAAGATAGAAGAATAGTTCTAAATACTTAAACTCTTAGTAATAGATAAATATATTTACACTTAGAATATAAACAGCTACGTCTTTTAACTAACTAGTCTAGTAGTGTTTAAGTAAGATATTAATTTTAGTTTTCTACTACTATTTACTTATAGAGTCTAATATTAACTTTACGTTAATACTAACTTTAGTGTTACTAAGACAAAGAGTATATTAGTGTATTTAGTAGCACGCAACGCATATTATTATTTCTTTCTAAGTATATTCTTATTATATACTAATCTCTAAGGCAATAATATTAAATTAGAAACTTAATACCTTAATAACTATATTCTTAGCATTTAGATAGACTACATTATACTTTAGGCTTTTAATTCTATTATATAGTTATAGAATTAAGCTATATATTCTTATAAGTTTAAGAATATATAATATAAGAGTAATGTCTAATAAAAGAAAAGCAGCTATATAAAAGAGGGTTATATAGACTACTAACTAACTATTAAGATAAGTATACTAGTACTCTTATAGAGTAAAATTATTAAACTATCTTATATAGTAATAGAAACTTACCTATCTAATAACGCCTTTTATAACTTCTAATTACTAGTTTAACTATATAATACTAAGTATAGGTTACTAGAATAGCATTCTAATTTTAAGAGTATATATTTCTTACTTCTTTCTAAAGTACGTAAAGACTAGAATAACTAGTATATAGAAGAAGATAAATTCTAGCTTAATATAGGTGCAAATTACGTATTACATTACATTAGTATAATAGCTCTATATAAGAAGGCTTATAATAAATTTCTTAGGTAAAGATTTAAATTACCCTCTTCTAGTAGCTACGTTAAGACTACTAAGTATACTTAGACTAGAATAGAAGCTAGTGCTATTATAGTTAAACTATCTTTAATAAATAAACTATATTTATTTATTATATTTATAAAATAATACAACTCTATTAAAGAATAATTCTATATATACGTTTAGCGTTACTTACTCTTTTTTAACCTACACTTTAAGTTACTTAGTTATAGAAAGCTTTTATTTAAGTAACTTTTAGTTAGAAAGAAAAAAGAAAGCTTATTATAAAAGTTTAACTATAATAACTTTATAAGTTAATAGAAGGCTAATAAAAAAAGTGTATATAATATACTCTATAATAAATCTAAAGATCTAATATAAGAGGCTAATACTATATTTCTAGTACGTTAAGAGTTTTGCATAATACTAAAACTTATATATCTATTACCTTTAGATCTATTTAGTTGTTAGAGTCTAGATAGTAACTAAGGTAACTCTTCTTATTCTACTTTCTAGGTACTTTCTACTATAGACGTAAACCTATTTTAAATTATAGAGTATAACTAATAGATTGCCTATATAGAGTAAGCTATTATAGTAACTATATTCTAAAGAAATATATAAAGTTACCTACTAGTTGTCTAATAGAAACTTAACGTAGTTATAACTACTACGCTTACCTAGACGTTATAACTATCTCTAGAAGAGTTAAATCTAGAGCTTCTACTATTCTTATAGTTAGAGAAATATTAGAGTAAAGAGCGCGCGTTCTATAATAACTATACTAGTTTAACTAAATAACGTTTAAGACTTTAGTAGAAGTAATATAGCCTTAATTATAAAAAGACTATTAAGAAATATAGTATAATATAAATACTCTATTACCTATATAAATAGATATATACTATTCTCTAGTTTAAGATTTATAAGTTTCTCTACTTAGATATCTACTTTAACTATCTTTAAGTAAGCACACGCTAGGTAAACGTAATAGACTATACTACTTAAGAGAGATAATTCTATAAATATATATATAATCTTACCTCTACTATAGTACGCGCTGCGTTATCTTTTTATTAGTAGCGCGTTGTCTAGGCTAAAGTTAATATAACTAATTCTATATATAACCTACACTCTATTTTTACTATAGCGTATCTATATATATAGATAATTTTTAGTACTTTAGCGCAACTTATTATATAAGAGTATAACTTATATATATAGAGTTAAGTTTAGAAACACTAGTAGTAAGACTAAGGTCTTTTAAAGCAGTAGATATTAGCGCTAATACCTAATTTTATTAAAGCTCTCTAACTATTAGATAGAGTATAATAGAGAATAGAACTACTTTATTATAATTAAGTGTAATAATATCTATAATACGCTAGTGTATCTAAGCTATTAGACGCGTAAAGCTATACTACTGCAAAAAAGTTAAATATAACTATATTTCTATTATAGTAGAATAACACTTAGTATAAACGTATATGCCTCTTATTTAATCTATTAGATAATAGTCTATTATAGCTAAAAAAGACTTCTTTTGTTTAGAAAGTGTATAAAATAGAAACTTTAATTACTCTAATATTTCTATTATAGTATAGAGTATAGGTATATTATAAGTTTTAGGCTACTCTTTAGTACACTATCTTCTTTAGTGTTTATGCTATACTATACTATATAAGAAAGGCGCCTATGTAACTTACGCAAGTAATATTAGTAAATTTCTAAAAAATCTAGAATTAGTAGGCTAGCCTTACTAATACGTAGAAGATTAAATAGATGTTTTCTTATATTTATACTAGCAATGCTTATATATAGAAATATTTTATAGATAATAAAGATAATATAATAATATTAAGTAAAGAGTTTTACTCTATTATATATAGGTAGCGTATTTACGTTATATTAGATATAGAACTACTAGATTTCTTAGAGGCGCTTATACGCAACTCTATAGAAGTAAAATATAAATTAGTAACTAAACATACTATTTATGTAGAGATAACTATTAAAAATTTTAATAGGTGTGCTATAATAGAATAACTAGTAAATAAATAGAAAGATAAAGATAATAAACTATAGCTACTATAACTAGATAATAGCTCTATTATTAGTAATATAAAAGAAGAAGTAGAATTTATAGATAAGTCTAAATAAATATAGAACGTAACTAAAACCTATATAGAGTATTACTTAGAGTTATAACCTAAGCCTCTATCTAAGTTATCTTATGCGCTCTACTAACTAATATTATCTTTATTTCTACGCTTTATTACTATTAGTAGATTAAGTTAGTTATACTACTAAACCTATTTAACCTATAGTCTTCTTTAGATATATCTCTATTACTCTAACTTTAGTTTTAGGTACTATATATACTATATACTTACGCTAGAGTATAGGCTGTATAAAGCCTACCTATTATTATTATACTCTCTTATCTATATTATATATTATAAGATATACTCTAGGTCTATAGTTTAGTTATAGCGTGTAGGTTCTCTATTAACTATTTACCTACTTATAGTCTTAGTAACGCTTAGTGTTATTAGTGTACTAGTAAACTTTACGCAATATAATAAGCTGCTTAGATAGCTTCTTACTACTACGTCTTTATTACTATAAGATATAGTAAGCGTATCTAGAGCTAATAGCTCTACTTTATATTATTAGCGTATTCTATAATTAAATTAATCTTTCTTTAACTAGTAGCTAACTACTAAGCGCATTAAGTTTAGTAATAGCTTTAATAAGAATAATATACTTTATATAACTACACTAGGCACCTATATAGCTAAATCTGCCTTTATATTATCTTAATCTAAATAAGTACTAGAAATAGTAGCGCTATTAGTATATAATTATACTAAATAGCGCGTAGTAAACGCTAATAAGTTATCTTTAGTAAAAGTAAGCACTAAAGCATCTTATATTTATACTTATTAACCTACGTAATAGTATTTTAATCTACTTTACAAAGCTCTCTAATATAGTTTTAGTCTAGAACTAGATAAAATACCTACTACTTACAATACTAATAAGAACTCTAATAGTACTATTTATAATAATAACGTATTCTAATATAATAACTCTAACTATAATATATCTAATACTAGTTAGAGTAATAGCTAGCGTAACTATAGGTATAGTAATAATTAGGCTTATACAGCTATTACTTTTTCTAGACTTCTCTACTAATGTAAACCTTCTACTAAGACTAAACTATACGTTACTCTACCTAGTTCTAAATTATACTTCTTTTCTAATATAAGGTAATACTAAGAGGTAATAGATATTATAATCTTATATAGTAACCTAGAGTGTAGTTACTTATTCTAGAATCTAGAAGAGAAAGAAGAGCTTATTTAACTAGTTATAATATACAGCACTAGCTAGTAGAAGAAGCTACTATATCTAGACGCTAGTATATATAGCTAGAAACTTCTATAGCGTTAAACCTACGTAAACCTTAAAGATAAAGTACGTAACCTTACTATTAAGATAATTAAGTACGCTTATTTAAACTAAAAGTTATATAGCTACTTATATATATAGATTAAACTATTATCTAATATACCTATAGTTCTATTATATTATTAAGAAAACGTCTATTCTAGAAGAAAAACTAAAAGTAAAAGGTTACTATTAGTAAGAGTAGTAATATAATAATAGTTTAGTAGAAGAATAAAAAAAATATAACTATTCTAATATTATTTAGACACCTCTACTTCGTGTAACTAATAATAGCTACTATAAGTACTTTTACTATTTAGGTTAGAGTTATAGCTATATCTACTATGCTGCTAACTATAAAAGTAGACTAGAAAGTTTAACCTCTCTATTACTTATACGTTCTACAGTTTTACTAAAATAAACTAACCTAAGCACTATAAGTATTAGGCTACTTACTACTAACTTTTAAAATAAGTAATATAGTAATAGATATACTACTATCTTTTAAACTGCTACGTATATAAAAAAGCGTTCTTAATCTAATACCTTATATATATAAGTATATTATAGTTATATACGTTTTAAATTTAGTAAGTGTATTAGCTATATAGTCTATAGCGTGTAAGAGAGGGGCGTTTATAGCTACACTAACCTCCTCTAGTATAAAATAACTTTTTAATACGCCTATAGTCTTCTTTTTTATATTCTTATAATTTTCTTTAAAATCTCTAAGACACCTACTAATAGCGCGCGCCTTTAAAACTAACTAACTACTACTTATATAAAAAACTATTATTATTACTCTACTCTTATATATAGTTATAAAACGTACTAATTAAGTATATATATAGTTATATGTTTCTATATTTTAATTCTATATAATACTATTAGTATAATATAGCTACTATAGGCTAGTTCTTTAGAGTTATAACTAACCTACCTATTCTATTATTAAAGTAATAGTAGCACTAATATATACTAAGCTTAATTATCTTTATAGAAAAACGTTTATCTTTACTACTATACTATATCTTAGCTATATTAACTTATTTTAGAAACTATCTATATTATATAGTAATGTAAGAAGATAAGAGTATAAAAGAGAAAAGAAAAGATTTTATTAATATTAATAAGCGCGTAGCCTTAGCCTAACTTATAGATTAGAACGCGTTGCCTTTTAGACTTATAGAGCTAGGCTTTATAAAAGAGTAAGAAGAATAAAAATAAAAATAAGATTATATAGCTATTAGAAGAACCTCTACGCGTTTTTTATTCTTATCTTCTAAAAAGAATATAAAAAGGTTTTATATAGTATATCTAGTAGAACTAGAAGTCTAAAGGTAATAGCTTTATAGGCTCTAGCAAAAAATAAACTAAATTAAAAAAACTAGAAAGTAAAACATAATTAAGTTATATATTAAAAGACGTAGATGCGCTAAAGTACTATTATTATTATAACTAAGAGCAACTCTAGCAAAGTAAGAGCTTACTAGTATAAATTTACCTCTAGCGCTCTACTTAGTTTCTATATCTCTTTTTCTTATTTCTTTAAAAAGATTAGTAAAAAGTAAAATGCGTTAGGTAGATAGTACTAGAATTATATCTATAACTAGTGTATAGTCTAGCGTAGCTAGAAGTATCTAGATAATAAGAGCATAATTAAGTAGAACTAGCTATTTTAATTATTTCTTTATTATTATTAATGCTAATACTCTTCTATTAAAATAGATATCTTCTTAACGTATAACTAGTAAGCGTAATAAAGAAAACAAATACTATAGTAACTATAGAATGTACTACTTCTAGCAGCTAAAATAATAATACACGTACTTATATAATATCTACGCTATTATATCTATAACTAGTATACTTATTACATATATGCTATAGTATTATATTATCTTTAGAGTAATCTATATAACTTCTCTTTATAAGTTTTAAGTTTAGCGCGCGCTATAAATAGTAAAGAAAATAGAATATAAAAGATAAAGAACTAGATTATATAGCTAGTAGCCTCTAGCGCTGCTTCTTCTCTATAAGTTTTAAGATGTTACTTTTTAGTAAAAGAAAGCTGTAAGACTTTCTTATTTTAACGTATACTAGACCTAAATAACACTTATACTTTCTCTAGTATACTCTTTTACGTAGTGCGCTTTATTATATTAACCTATATCTTTTCTTACTATTTTTCTCTACACCTCTTTTCTCTAAGAATTAAATTATTATTACTTTTACTTATAGTATAGTCTTTCTAAAATTCTAATCTTAGCTATATAATAGTCTTTCTAAATATAGTATCTACGTCTTCTATAGATTAGCTATTCTTTCTTCTCTCTCTATAAATAAGATACTTAAATATAATCTATTCTAAAATTATAGCTAGAAAAAAATAATATATTTAGTAGACGTTATTATTAATATTAGTATAACTAGCGTATAATTTAAAACATAGTTTAAAAAGCTACGTTTCTCTTACGCTTTCTAGACCTATAAAGTTATTATAGTAACCTTTCTAGATTAAACTTACGTAGTCTTTACTACTTATCTCTTAGAAAGCGTTATATTTTAGACCTATATAGTTAGACTTTATAAAAGAGTAAAAAGAATAAAAATAAGAATAAGACTATATAGCTATTAGAAAGCTAGCGTTCTTCTATACTTATACCTCTTTACGTATATTATTTTATTTAACTAAAGAAATACGTTGTAATAGCCTTCTAGAAATTAGTACGTAATACGTAGTCTTTTTATAATAGAAACTTAATAAGTTTTAGACCTACGCTAAGAGTATATATTTTAAGAGTTGTTATTATTTTTATAGCTTTAAGTTTTAGACCTACTACGCGTAGCTAGCTCTTATAAGAGAGTAAGAATTATAGAGATAAGAATAAGTTTATATAGCTATTAGAAAGCTAGCGTTCTTCTACACTTATAGCCTTTTGCGTAAATTATTTTATTTACATTTTAATCTAACTTATTATTTTTATTACTTTATATTTTAGAACCTACTACGCGTAGCTAGCTTTTATAAAAGAGTAATAATAGTAAAGATAAGAATAAAGTTATATAGCTGCTAGAAAGCTAGCGTTCTTTTACATTTATAGCCTTTTACATAAATTATATAGTCTAAATCTATAAATATATTATAGTAGCCTTTTAGAAACTAGCACGCGTAGCGCAGTTTAATAAAAAGGTAAAATATATCTATTTTAGGCTTAAGTATTAAAAGAGGCTAGAAAGTGTTACTATAATATATATATACGTATAATCTTATAACTTTTTTAAATAAACTTATTAAATTATAAAATAGTAGTTTTTAGACTAGCGCATACTACGTAAGTTAAGAAAGTAAGAACTATATAGTTAAAAGACTAAATTTTATAGCTACTAGAACGTTAGCGCCTTAACGTATATAGGTTTAGATAGTTCTATAGTTTTAGTATTACTATTTTAGTATTTACTATAGTACGCAGATAGACTGTGCATTCTACTACTTAAATATATATTCTAGTACTTTACTTTCTTTATTTCTTTACTAATATCTACTATAGGTTTTTCTAAAATTGTCTATAGTTTTTTATATAAGAGTAGTCTTTCTAAAGTTATATATTAAGTTATTAATACTACAATATTAATTTAATTAGACTTTAATTTAAAACTATAGTATAGCTCTTTTATATTATAGCTATAAAGATTATAATTTAAGAAAATATATTATAGCATGCTAACCTATCTAATATCTATAATCTACATCTAGTATAATATAGATACTATAGGCCTAGTCTTTAGAGTTATAGCTAATCTACCTATCTTACTATAAAATAGATAAGTAGCCTTAACTTATATATACGCTACACACGCTAATAGACTATATAATAAATATATTACGTTATAAGAAACGTTTATTTATATAGTAACTTTTAGATATATTATTTCTAAAATTACTATACTTTTTAACTATGTCTTTTAAAGTAATTAGTAGGCTATAGTTATATATTTCTATAGCTTGTCTTCTCTAATACCTTTTGTAAACACTTTATATATACTATTTAGCTAGTTCTAAGATATAATAATAGTATATATATAATAGTGTAACTCTTCTTTTAGTAGAAGTATAAGTTTATACTACTAAATAATATAGTAGAAAGATAAAGAAATTTTAGAATATGCGTATTTTATTAAATATAATAAGAATATAAGTATATAAAAAGTAAATAAATAGCTTTTATAGTTATTAAGAAGTAAACGTTAGTGTAGATATATAAAAATATACGTAAGTATATTTAGATAGTTCTATTAGTATTAGTATAAGTTTATAATTTTAAAGTAGTACTATATGTAAAATTATAGAGTTTTAAGAAAGCTAGTGCTACTATATATATATATTATAGTAGCGTTAATCTTTAAGTCTAGCTACATTAGAGTCTAATTTAGTATCTTTTAGAAATAGCGCATATTACGTAATATAAGTAAGAGAAATAAATAGTTAAGCTAAAAGATAGGTATATATAGCTCTTAGAAAGCTAGCGCTACTATACGTATAGAACTAGAATTATGCAAGTCTAACGCAAAGCTATTAAGATAGTAACTTTCTATTTTTAGAATTAAGAGATATAAAGTATACTATAAGAGTAGCGCATATACTAACTACTATTTAATATAACTATTAACTTAGTAGTCTATAAGTAAAGCTCTATAATATAACTACAGCTACTCTATAGTTACCTTTAGAGAGATTTTTAGAGCTATAATAAACGCCTCTACTACATTATTCTACTAAGAGATAGAACTTTCTTATGCGTAGGTAACATATAAAGATTATTCTAATAATATCTTTTAATACTATCTAGACTACATAATATAATATAGCCTAAAGATAACTAGTTTTTAAAATAGTATATATTGCGTAGTATAATATAAAGGTAAGAATGTAGACAGCGTAGAAGAAGCCTTTATACCTAACAGCGCGCTACTATATATACATATAATATTATTTATATATTATTTAATATAGTTTTCTATATAGATATAACTCTCTTTTAGAAATAAAATGTATTATAGAATATAGATACAAAGTAGAAAGAGTACTACTAATATACTAGATGTTATACTTATATAAAAGCTAGCGCTACTACATATATATATCTTTTACCTAGAAGAATTTAGTCTAAACTTATTAAAGAGTAGAGAATACGTTTTAGAACTACTATATATTATATAGTTTAAAAGAAATAAAAAAATAATACTAGTAGAGAATAGAGTTATATATATATTATAACGTAAGTAGTGTAGCTTATATATATTATCTAGGTTATAAGCTTTTAAAGTAAGGTTATAGTTAAGAAGACTTTAAACTTTAGTACGTAGTATATATTAGATAAATATAAGAAAAGATAAGAATAGTACTATAATATAGTAAGGTTATATAGTAACTAGAAGTTAACGCTACTACGTATACGTATATATATTTAAGTTTATAAGCTTTTTGTATAACTCTATTAAGCTTATTAATAGTACGTATATAAACTTTAGTTCTTACACTTTACTTCTTCTATTATTCTACTAATATTTATAGTAGGCTTTTCTAAAAGTATTTTTCTTTAATATTATCTTTACGTTCTTTTTAAAAAAGCGTCTCTACTACTCTATAATAGAAGTAGTCTAAATATACTCTAAAAATTCTCTATATACTTCTACCTTCTACCTCTTTCTACTCTTCTTATACTATAATATCTACTTAGCTTTTAGTATTAGCTATTACTAAATATAGACTATATATACTCTATGTATTAACTTCTATAAAGAACTTTAATAAGGTTTTCTAAAGAAGTAGTAAAGAACATTATATATCTACGCAGCGTTACCTAAACGTTATATATTTCTATTATTTCTTCTTATAGCGTTTCTTAATATACTATAACTTTTATAATACTCTAAAAGTAGATGTTTATTAGTATATACCTACTCTAAAAGTAGATATCTCTAATTTATAGCTACTTAAAAAGCTAATATTTTCTATTATATAACTACTATTACTTAACTAACGTCTTGTATCTAAACGTTTTCTATTTAATATAAATAAATGCTTATATTACTTACGCTAAAAGAGTTACTAGGTTATAGAATATAGAGGTTATTAGGCTGCTTAAGAAGCATGTTAAAGACTTAGAGGTACGCAGTAAGAGAGGTAGAGAGTATAGTGTATATAATATAGTAAGAGTAGACAGTATATAAAGATATAATATAGTTTATTTATAGGCGCGTAATATAGATAGGCCTAATTAAGAGTAACTTAAAGTCTAAGAATAAGTTAGATAAGTAGTAGTAAATATAGGTAGTAAGAACTTATAATAAGCTTATAGTATAGGTATATATATAGCTAATAGTAAGATATATAGTATAGTATATTAGTTAAGAGTTATATCTATAAAGGTGCTTATATGTGTAGTAGAGTTATTACGTAAGAGAGTAGAGGTTATAGCACTACAACGTTGTTAGCAACAGCGTTTTTAGAAAGGTAGAGAAATATATAACTATATTTATTATATTAGTGTATATACGTAATATATAAAGATATATATAAGAGTAACTATAGTGCGCGTAAGTAGAATAGGTAGTGTATTATATTATAGATAAGATAGAAAGCTTTTTTTAGGGTTAGGGGGGTTAGGGTTAGGGTTAGGGTTAGGGTTAGGGTTAGGGTTAGGGTTAGGGTTAGGGTTAGGG